>NC_091012.1:71726692-72351692 GCF_041146395.1 Eulemur rufifrons
TGGATTTATAAATTTTATAAATGTTGCATGTTTGCACTTTATGTTTGGAAAGAGGATTCATTCAGAAAACCACCATGAAAAGTCTTCTATTAACTATTTTAAGGATGATATAATTGAAATTTAAAGGATATTGAAGAAAAAGAGTTGTTGAATACAAGCAATTTATATTTTCCATTAACACTAGGGGTCCTTGTCATTTTATCATGTAACCTTTTATTACCACTAAGAGTAACAGAAATAAGTTTCACTTTTATGACTGAAAAAGCTTAATAAAATGTGACAGAGTATGAACAGTTTATCATATGGTAAAAAGAGAAAAAGCAGTTTTAAAAAATCAGTTTCAGATGAGTAATGACCATGCCAATAAAAACTTAGCAAAAGCAAGTTGTCCTATGGTACTCTGTATTTTTCAACAGTTACAAATGATCTAAAGCTTTTTCTTATAATTAAACAAATTTTCTCATATTTTAAAATTTGAAGGTCTTGTGCTTTTTAATATCTAGTCTACAATTTTAGCCCAAAAATCACTGATGAATTTATACTGAACAGAATTTAAATCACAGGCAGATAAATGTAGTATTTAAAAAAGTATTTTTAGATAAGAGAGTGTTTTGGGTTAGAATTTTTTACAAAATAAAATAAGGTGATTAAAGAAGTTTGGACTGCTATTACTTTAAAAATGATTTTTCACTGCATTGTTCTGGGTTGAATACTGTTTCTGGCAAATTAGCTGTAAATTATATTTTTCATTCAACTGGGGGGAAATTTCAATGTGGTTTAGGTATTAAACAAGATGAAATTTTCCTGAAATGGAATGGTGCTGATCATTGAGTTAAGAAAAGCAGGTGTTAAACAGTATAATCTAATTTTGTTCAGAAATGTATAAACCCACATATTGCATATATACCTGCATAAAAATGTTAAGAAGCATATTCACCATGGAGTTAACTTAGGGGATCTCTGGAGGTGGCAATGTGAAGGCTTAGTTTTGAAGTTTTTGCTTACTTGTATTTTCTAATTTTCTACAATGTGTATATACTATTTCTGCAATAATAAATGGTATTTTTAGTTGATTGCAAATGGAAATGTTTTACAGAACATATTATGCCACTTAGCTGTGATTTAGTTTTTTACCAACAATGAAAAAATAAATGTAAAAATCTCAAATTAAAGAAATGTTTCTATGAATTTAGCCAATCTATTGGCTTCCATACATTTATCAGTTTTACTATTAACATTTGGAACAGTTCATTTTCATGTGCTCATTTGCAGGGCAGACTTTTAGCAGTACTATTTTATTTTGATATTTTTGCGTGATGGTTTACATTTAATTCTGGATGGTGGGTTTGCTTTGTGTATACCAGAAGGCTTGTTGAATGTAATAGAATATACCAGTAGCATGTGAATATACCTATATTAGCTTTGAACAAACTTTGGGGGTGGTGGTAGAGTAGTGGTGGGGTAGTCGTGATGGTATTTACCTACCTGAACAGCTTATCATTGACCTGAATTATCTTAAAATATCTCTATCAGTATAACTGCATAGATCATTTTTAACCTGAGGCCTGTTCATCAATATTCCACATGAGAATCTCCCATCTAGTCCAACAGGCATATATTAATTGAGTGCTAACTCTGGGTCAGGTACTCTTCTAGGTTCTTGGGACACATCAATGTACGACACAGAAAGACAAAAAGACCTGCCCTGTGGAGTTAACATTCTAGTGAAGGGAGACATAGGTAAACATAACATCAGAAAATTGTATGTTCTAAAGCTAATGGCTGCAGAACAAATAAGTAAAGCAGGGCAAAGGGATCTGGAGTGTGGGAGGAGGGTGCAATTTTAAAGAGGCTGGTCAAGATGTACCTCACTGAGGTGACATACAAGCAAAGACTTGAAGGAAGTGAGGAGTAAGACATACAGGCGTGGGGGAAGAAAAATTACAGGCAGAGACACAATCCTTATCTGGGAAACATTCCTCCTCAGTTAGAGGCACAGCGCAGAGGCCAGGGTGGCTGGAGTGTAGTGAGCATGGGAGAGACAGAAACTTTGAGGATGTGATCAGGGAGGTAATAGGGTTGGGAAGGAGGTAGATCTTGTAGAGCCTTGTAGGCCATTGTAAGGTCTTTGACTTTTACTCTGAGAAGATGGGAGTCATTGAAGTGAGCAGGGAAAAGACATGATCTGACTTAGATTATTAATGGTATAGCTCTAGCTGCTGAAAAGAGCCAAGGCAGAAGCAAGGGGGCAGTTCTTGCAGCAGTCCACAAGATCATTGGCAGTGGCTTGGACCAAGGTGGTGACAGTGGGAGCAGTAAGAAGTGGTTGGATTCTGCAAATATTTTAAAGATAAAGGAAACAGGATTATTGAGGTCAGAAATTTTGAGTGTGGGGCAAGTTTGGGGAATAAAATAAAGAGTGCTGTGTGAATACACTAAGTGTGAATAATCAGTCATCAAATCTAATTCTTATTCCCACCATCAGTATCAATTATCTGTAAGCACTAACTATGGAGGAAGATATAGTAAGAACTATAGAAAATACTTCTTTATAGCCAGTATACTTACAATGTAAGAGAATCAGGGTGCACACACACAATTACAACCTTTTATGACATTCAACATTTACTTATTCAAATACTTATTGATGCATTAATAGATGCTCAATATTGGTGCTAGGGAAATCGGAGATCAACCGCTTAGTTTTGAATCCTGGATTCACCACATTCTGATTACTAGAGATGCCTCAGATTACCACGTGGAAAATAAAGATAATAATAATATCTACCTCACAGGGATGCCGGGAAGATAAAATAAGATAATCATGTGCAAAGCATTTAGAACAGCACATGATAAACACTATATGTATCACTCATTATCCTCACTAAGGCCCTCCCCTAGCCACCCCTAATAAAAACAGAAAAGAATATCTGTTTAAGAAAGGTAACTCTATGAGATGATGGGTACACTCATTTGTTTGGCTATAGTAATCATTATGTGATGTATATCATGATAAGTATATCAAATATGTTATACATCTTAAATATATAAAATTAAGATAAAATCAAAAGCAAGATAAAAAGATCAAAATGTAGATAGTCTAGGACCTCAAGCCAATGCCTGCTGCTATGCCTGATCAACACACTGGCTAGATGTCTACAGGTTAACTTCTCAGACTCATATACACATGTACAAATAGGTAAGGGGGTTTTAGAACTCTTAGGTCTACCTGGGGATCAAGAACCTCTTCTGTAGTCAGCAGTATCCAGAGAACACCGCCTCATTCACCAAAGTCACATACTCCGGTTAGTCCTTAATAAGTCATACTCACAAGGATGCTTAAGTCCAGAATACAGAGCAACCTGTCAGATAGGCACCTTTTGTGTCCTACCCCAGCTATGCTTCTGTGTGAACTGCCCCATCTGTTCTCCTTTTCCTCATGTCCAGGCCTAAATTCTGCTGTTTTCTTATTTAAACCCAGCTTGAATCTCAAAGCTTGAATGCTAACTTGTGACCATCTGATCAGATTTGCTGCCATTTATGCCTGACCACCTGGTCCCATTAATGTAGAATCCAAAGTTGAGTTGTATCATTCAATTTGGCCTGACACTATAAACTCAGACTTTGGCTTCTCTTCTAGGAAAATTAAAACCACGTGTGTTTTTTCATTTGTTTGTTTACTTTTGAACCAGCTTCCTTTTCACCATCACTTTCTTGTTTTTGCATTTCTTTAGTTATTCTTCCTGGCTTATCTGCAGGGTTGAGGGTGTTAGATACAGTGCAGTGGTGGTTTGGGAATGTGTGAGAGCACTCACAGTCTCTTGAATAATGTCTAGGTTCTCAGTAATAAGAATAATATCATCAATCATAATGATAACATTTACTGGATGCTTACCATGTGTCATTTATTGTGCTGATGTGTTAACTCCTTTACATTTATTATTATCTCAACTAAGATGGTAAATAACTTATAAGGAAATTTTATTATTTTCTCCATTTTATAGAAAGAGGAACTAAGGCGTAAAGAGTTGCATTAGTCAAAGAGTAAGTGGCAGAGCTTAGACCAGGCTTTTCTGAGCCAAAGCAAGTACTTTTAACTACTGAAGTATATCACAAGACTGTGGGCTTCTTAGATCTGTTCTCCCTTGCAGTTTTTATTGTGTGTACAATTCACTACCTCATAGTTATTCTTTGACACTTGAACATAGGAGGGAAAGAAGACTCCGTTGTAAATGTTCAGTAATCTCTGCCCTTTACTAAAATGAAGACGTTATGTTTGTACAGAGCTTTGCAACCTTAAAAATACTTTTATACCCTATCACTTTTGATCATCATAACATTTTTTGTAGTGGTCAAGACAGGACCTGTTATCCCCTTATATAAACATAAACCAAGATTAAAACAGGTTAAGTGAGCTGTGCAATGTCTCATGACTAGTAAATTGGCTAAGCAGCTTATAATCAGGTTTCCTGACTGTTAATCAACTCTCTAAAACTTTCAGATATAACTAGTGTTTGACAATTATTATTAGAATATCATTCTTAATACAAATTGTAGAGGCTCATGGCTTTCCAGGATAGCATCAGATAATAAGAAAAAGGTATTAACAAAGTGTCAGAGATCATCTTCTTTTCTCTTTGTTCTTGAGGGGAGAGTTTGTGACCTTAAAGGGGGTGTATTAGTTTGCTAGGGCTGCCATAAAGAAGTATCACAAAGTGAGTGGCTTAAAAACACAGAATCTTATTCTCTCACAGTCTGGATGCTAGAAGTCCAAGATCAAGGTGTCACCAAGGTTAGTTTCTCCTGAGTCCTCTCTCCTTGGTTTGCAGATAGCCGCCTTCTTGCTGTACTCACAAGGCCTTTTCTTTGTGCATGCTTGTCCTGGTGTTTCTTCCTCTTCTTATAAAGACACCAGTCATATTGGATTAAAGCCCACCCATGTGACCTAATTTAACCTTAATTGCCTCTTTAAAGGTTCTATTTCCAAATATAGTCACATCAGAGATACTGGGGGTTAGGAGTTCAACATATGAAATTTGAGGGACACAATTTAGTCTGTAACAGGGGGTTTCGTATTAAGTAAATGCTTCATCTGATGGATATGAGAACTATAATCAAATTTTAAAAAGCTTCCAACATCAGTGTGAAACCCTGTATAAAATCAGAGCCATCCCGTGAAGATTTAAGCTTGAAATTTTTATGAAATGAAGGATCCTAATAAATATATAAACACAAGCTTGATCCTATACTCATTATTAGAAGGAAGAAAAAGAAAGAAGGAAAATAAGAAACATCTAAATCAGCTGGGAAGAAATAGAAATCCCAGAACTTCAAATGTACAATATAAATAATAGTAGACAATATCATCATTATCCCAGTTAATCTCTGAAGCAAATTAATATATGACTACACTTAATATTTCTATGGGGTGCTTATATTTTGACTGTGTATTCAGGGGTATTGCTTTTAATGAATTATTATCCTAAATCATAAATGGAGTTTATAATGGGTCAGACCAAGGTGACCGGAACCCATACCTAACTGGTTATTAGAAGGGAGGTACAAGGCCGGGCGCGGTGGCTCACGCCTGTAATCCTAGCACTCTGGGAGGCCGAGGCGGGTGGATCGCTCAAGGTCAGGAGTTCGAGACCAGCCTGAGCAAGAGCGAGACCCCGTCTCTACTAAAAATAGAAAGAAATTATATGGACAACTAAAAAAATATATATATATATAGAAAAATTAGCCGGGCATGGTGGCGCATGCCTGTAGTCCCAGCTACTCGGGAGGCTGAGGCAGGAGGATCGCTTGAGCTCAGGAGTTTGAGGTTGCTGTGAGCTAGGCTGACGCCACGGCACTCACTCTAGCCTGGGCAACAAAGTGAGACTCTGTCTCAAAAAAAAAAAAAAAAAAAGAAGGGAGGTACAGGAATATGGAATATGAGACTTTAAGATGAGATCCAAGGAAGTCTGCCACTAAGACTTGACAAACAATGCAGATATTAACAGCAGCCACTGGCGTCAATTCGACCTTCACTGGGCACCTGGAAACCAGCAATAGGAACTGGGATTTAGAGTGGATCCAAGATTCTGTCAAGACTCAGTGATCAGTCATAATCCTAGACTTGAAGGAATGGTGTAGAAACCAAGGCAGAGACTTAGTAACAGAGGCAGAAGGCCAAGATCTAGTAGGTATTAGTCCACATATTAGAATCTGATACACGAAAAACAGTACAGGTCAGCATGAGAACACCAGCAAGGCACCTTGATTCAGCTACTGGCTGGCCTAGGGCTTCCTAGCTTCCTCCTGCCTAGAAGCATGATCCATCTCAGAGTGTGGAGCAGCACTGAAATGAGATTTTAGAGTTAAAAGGCCCAGAAAGACTTAGATGCAAGGGACCCAGTACACCATTGCTCCCTATGGGATAGCAAATTATTATGGCCATCTGCTCATTTTGTTTTGCATTTAAGTTCATCAGATCTAGCAGCAAAATATTCCAAAAATGCTTCTAGAAAAGGATTGTTCTGATGATGTCGAATTGACTCATCATTTTCTTTTACAGGAGTATATCACTGGCCTATAATAGAGCTTGTCCTAGCGTTGTACGTTCCTTAAGACACATGATACAATCCTGCCACTGTGATTGGTTGTTATTCCATGGTAGGGGCAGCGATTTGATCCAACATCAGCATCTACATAAATATTAGAGTCTCATCAAATAACAGAAATTATGTACTCACTTTTCCCCAGGACAAATTTAAGGGGAAGAAGGAAGGCAATCAAGAAGCACGTAGATCACCTGGGGGTGGGGTGGGACGTTTTTAAAAGTTAATTTCTGTGATGTATATTACCCTGTGGCTAGATTGAAGCAATGCAGCCTCCCTGGGGCTTCTCTTGTACACCACCTGGAAGTGTCAGTTGGTTCAGATTGTAGCAGACTGTCTGCTTTAAAGGCATTGACCACATGGAGCCTATGACATCTGTGGTTTTGGTCTTTAATGACTGTGTACTTGATTCTAGTTCCAAGATACGCATTTATCCAGCGTGAGATCTGGAAAATACTTAAAAAGTCATATAAAAACTGAATCTCTGTATTTTCATTTATTGTGTATCACATTTAGTGTTTTACAAATAATATAGCAAAATTAATAATATAGAATGTCATTGGATTTCTTATTCAGCATTTGAATAGGAGAATTAAAGAAAGATAGAGCCCAAAGGCCCAGACATAATTTTGCTCAGTGTTATGGGTTGAACTGTGTCCCCACAAAAGATATATTGAAATCCTAGTCCCCCGTACCTGTGAATGTGACTTTATTTAGATATAGGGTTTTGCGGATGTAATCAGGTAAAGATGAGGTTATACTGGATGAGAGTGGACTCTAATCCAATGTGACTGGTATCCTCATAAGAAGAGGGCAATTTAGAAACAGGCAGACACAGAGTGAAGACAGCCATGGGAAGACAGAGGCAGAAATTGGGGTTATGATGCCACAAATCAAGGAAAGCTTGGGGCTACCAGAAGCTGGAAGAAAGAAGGAAGGATCCACCCCTAGAGGGTTTGGAGGGAACATGGCCCTGCCAATACCTTGATTTCAGACTTTTACCTCTAGAACTGTGAGAGAGTAAGATTTTGTGCTTTTGAGCCACCCAGTTTCTGTTTTTTTTTTTTTTTTTTTTTTTTTTTTTTTTAATAGCAGCTCTAGGAAACCAATACATCCAGTTTCATATCTCTTGTCAGGGTTGTACATAAATAGGGTCAATTAGATTTTAGAACATGCCAGGCAATTTTTAAGATCTTTGGCTACTAATGAGCTCTGGGGTTTGATTTCTGGGAGGGGGAATGCCACAGAGACCTAAGCTACCACATAAAATGAATCTCTTTTCAGGAAAACTGTACTTGAATGACTCAGGGCAACTAATAATGTTTCCTGGGTGAATGACTGA
The DNA here is from genome assembly GCF_041146395.1 of Eulemur rufifrons. Taxonomy (NCBI): domain Eukaryota; kingdom Metazoa; phylum Chordata; class Mammalia; order Primates; family Lemuridae; genus Eulemur; species Eulemur rufifrons. Next base: position 71,734,637 of record NC_091012.1, read on the forward strand.
CTGGATTTTCAGAGCTGCTGGTTTTTTTTTGTGTGTGTTTATGTGTATCTCAGAAGCATTTCGAGTGTTGAATGAGGGAAGTCAGACTCTTCAATCATTCTGGTTGTGTTAATTGTAGTGGACTGAATGTTTGTGTTTCCCCTGCCCATCCCCCCAAACCCAAATTCATATGTTGAAACCCTAATCCCAATGTGATGGTATTTGGAAGTAGGGCTTTTGGGAGGTGATTAGGTCATGAGGATGGAGCTCCCATGAATGAAATTAGTGTCCTAATAAAAAGATGAGGAGACATAGGATCTCTGTCTCCTTCTCTTCTCTGCCATGGAAGGAAATAGTGAGAAAATGGCTGTTTGCAAACCCGTAAGAGAGCCCTCATCAGAACTGACCTTGCTGGCACCCTGATCTTGTACTTTCCAGCCTCCAACACTGTGAGAAATAAATGTTTGTTGCTAAAGTCACGCAGTCTATGGTATTCTGTGATAGCAGCCCAAACTAAGACATTAACTGAGTCAAAATGTGTGAATAATGATGTGTCTGGAACTAGATGGTTTGCTTTTTAGCCAGGTTTCAAATTCATCTGTGGCACTCTAGGTCATATCTTCCCCCCAGGAAGGTTTTTAACTATAAGCTGTTACACATTCTAGCATAAATTCTACTTAAATCTTAGTAGTAATAAACAAACATCATTATTTTTATCCATGATAGATTTGTTAACATGCTGATATCAGTGATCAATTCTTCACCATTCTTTTAGAAAGGTCACTTATGGGAATATTTATAATAGCATTAGAGATGAACAGTTGAGGGACTTGTATTACAAATGTTAAGACCATTTAGAAGAGTAGTAGGGAACAAGGTAGTTAATCTCATAATTCCACTTTTTTGGCAGAGACAGAAACATAAGTCTCATACTACAGAAATATTGTCTTCTTGCCACATCCTGACTTTCAGCCTTGTGCTCTGAAGTAGCATCAGTGTTTTGGTGTAGGACATATACAAAGCTTTGAAACATTTGTTTTGGCCATTTCCATTGCTCTGCTTCTGTTGCCATTGATGCTCATGACACCAGGTGTTCCCACAGATCTACATAGGTGGGCAGTTCACTCATTTCAGAAATGATAAGGGGTTAGAACATTCAGAAAGTCAAAGGCTGAGAATTTCTTGGAAATTTTCAGAAAGGCACCATAATTAGTTATGGAAATTATGCAAGAAACACATGTGCATTCATTTCTGTAGGGAATCAATTTATCTAATAAATACAAACAGAAATTAAAGTAGATAATTTATCAGGATTTTGCAGAAATAAGTGAAAATCTTTATGTGTTTTGGATGAATGCAAATCTGACACCCAATGTTCCCAGATATAGATATTTCCTGCTCAGCATTGTTGGTAATTGGATAACAAAACCTATATTTTCAAACTGTAATGGCAGAGGCATATTAGCAGATGTTATTATAATGTGAATATTTCTGCATTTTTGTTCTTTCTTAGAATGTTACTGAAATAATTGAGTCTTGTTAGAGAAGATATGAGCTTATGCGGTTTATATTTAGGGAAAAGTGAAAGCCAAGTGAGTTGGGACAGTCAGAAGCCCAAGAGTGGATATGAGATTATTTAAACTCTCTGAAAGCAAGAGACAAGTAGTGGAAGTGGGGCAAGAAATTCAGTGCACAAGCTTTGACAGTATCTGTAAATAATGGTATACATTTTCTTTCTCTTGTTATTATTTAAAGGCAGCTGGTAGACAGGAGCCATAAAAACAGCTGACCAGAACAACTTTTTTTTTCCCCACTTCTAAAAACTTATTGAACATTTTTAATGCCAATATCCAGGATCTCAGAGAGTATATACAAATATTAATTATGGAATGAACACACACACACACACACACACACCCCTTTAGTCTCCAGTCTTTTCCATCTAATTTAATTAAAAATACTGTGCTACGAGTTGGTATATACTTCATCACTGAGGAAATGGAAAACTAGGCCAGAGGCATTAGCCACCAGGCAAGATTTAGTCTTAGGTCCAATTTTGGCTATGTTGAAATCAACCAATTTAGGTAGGCTTGGCCTATAATTATAAAGTATTAGACTTGGAAAGGACCAGAGTAACAATCAATCTTAGCCCTTTCTTTTTATTAATACATTTTAATTTATTCTTTAGGCAAATTATTGAATGCCTACTATGTGCTAGGCTCAATAATAGATGTTAGGGGATATAATGGTGAATAAGATATAGTCTGTCCTCAAAAATTTCATAGTCCAGGGCAGTGCTTCTCAAACTTTAATGTGTATACAGATCAGCTGGGAGATGCTGTTAAAATGTAAAATCTATTAAATAATTCAGTAGGTCTAGGGTGGGGCCTGAGAGTCTGCATTTCTAATAAGCTCTTAGGTGATGCTCATGTGGCTGGTCTGTGGACTACACATTGAGAAGCAAGGGTTGAGAGGGTAAACATGAGAAAACAAGTCTAAAGCAGCCAAGTGACCTGTTCAATATCACACAACAAACTCATGATAAAGCCCAGATTCCTGACTCTTAGTTGAGTGCCACTTCCATTCACATTGCTCTGTAGATCAGAATTAACTTATTATTTGGCTTCATATACACGCCATGTATATGAAGTGCTAACAATTGTTAGACTTAAATGTTACTAATTTAATGGTAAGGGATGCAAATTTCTGTTTGCATTAGAAGATGTATGGATGTCTGGGCATGGTGGCTCATGCCTCTAATCCCAGCACTCTGGGAGGCTAAGTTGGGAGGATTGCTTGAGGCCAGGAGTTCAAGACCAGCCTGGGCAACATAGTGAGACTCTGTCTCTACAAAAAATTAAAAAAAAATTAGTCGGGCATCGTGGCACACACCTATAGTTCCCAGCTACTCAGGAGGCTGAGGTGGGAGGATCATTTGGGCCCAGGAATGCAAGGCTGTATTGAAAAGAATATGCTTGGAAAGGAGGCCCATCCATAGAAATTCTAGAGCCCAAGGGAAAGTTACCCAAATCCGAGAAGGATCCACAGTGTGGCTAAACACAATCCGTTACTACATTTACTCACTTGTATAAGAAACTTTTATTCACAATCTACTCTGTGCATAGACAATAATCTTTACTCATTTCCATAATGCACCGTACAGTGCTAAGAGCACAAAGAGATGCCCGGTAAGTCCTTTTGGCTGAAAAATAGCACTGCCATAGTAGATATTATGAGAGATCAAATGCGCTGTTTGAGTCCTCTCCTCAAGAAACTTGAGATCTAATTGTGAAAATAAGCCTTATATTTTACACCATTCTCAGAAAATAATTCCTACATAAGAACAAGATTATGATCTTGTGATATAAACTATTGATAAGTGCTGCAGGAATTCAGAGTTGTGGAAAGTTAAGTATAGGCTGGGACTAGTCAGAAATCTTGATAAAGTATATGACTATTGAGCTGACACATAAAGGAATTGGAAGATTTGGGGATTGGTTGAGGAAGCACTGTAAGAATATATAAAGTAGGGAGAACTCATGTGTGAAGGTATAGAGATAACATTGACCGTGAGAAGTTTTGGTGATGGTAGTAGATTGACCTGGCTATGGAGGAAGTTGGAGTGTAGGAGACCTAATGTTAAGGAAACTATTATGTAGATACAGAATGAACATCTCTAAGATATATTCTCTATAAACGGACAAGAGAAATGCATAACACAAAGGTTTTGACCTTGTTCTGACTTCTTGGATAAATATCCTACTGTTAACATATTATCACCACCCTATTAAGATTATTGTTCAACATTTTTATTTAGTTAGTAGTCCAGATTTATCCAATATCAAGGTTTAGAAAGTAATGTGAACTATATTGGAACTTAAAAATATTTCCATGTTTTGTTGACGTCAAGAAGTATGGCCTTAAGTAAGCTTTCTAATGTCCAGTTATCCAGCTTTTTTGACAACAAAACAACCTTTAAAATGCATGGCAGTTACCAACACTGTCTTGTAATACATTAGAAGACAGAGGCAGCTATCCAGTGCAATCTTTGATTTATAACTCCTCAGAGAATAAATGCATTGAACTTTCTATACATTATTTCTACGGTATGTCTGCAGCTACTACTAAACACTTAATGATGGAAAGATAATCAACACAGGTTTACACATTATTGTGAAAATTTTCTACATAAATCTCAGGAAATTTCCATTTAACATATATTTGGCCTATGAATGTCTTATTATAGATTACAAGAATGAGGAGTGAGAGAGGATAAATCACTTCGCTAATATAAATTGAGGCAAAAATAACCCATTGATAACAGTTGATGTCTTCTTAAATTCCTGAATACATTTTTCTGAATTTATTGTGAACTTGACTCAAATGTGTGTCAATATTTAACAGTGTCAATTACTTGGAATTCTCCATACTGTCTTCTTTGACTTTCCACTCATATTTTTCATTTGCTTTCGAACATGCATTTTTTGAATCTTTCTGATCAAGCTCCTGATTTATTAGCATGTGTTGAAATTCAGTTTCATGCCATCTAAAGTTGCTGCTTAGAAGCTACTTACTCTTTGGGAATTACCGGAATGAGCGCTTTTCATGATATGGAATATATCATCTTGCATACAGATTGTGCTATCATATATGGCACAATGCATCCCATTTCTTCATATATTCCTCTACTTAAGAGGTTAGTGCCTTTCTACACCCCAGTGCATTTCCTTACTCTGAGCCTACAAGATACAAATCCCTTGGCTCCTTCCACCCTTTGTTTGATTCCTTTAACTCTTGGCAGCTTCAGTTCTGTCTCTGGCAGCTGTTGGGGAAACCTCTTTTTTAACCTTCCCTGACAGGCCCTGAGATAATTCTGGGAAGCTTTACTAACTTGCCCTTCTACCCTCCTTATGCTTTCTTTCCTTTGCAGATGTTTTGCTGTGCTTTTCATAACCATAAATGTATTTCAGATGAACCACTGTAGTTTACAGTTGCTGCAGCTTTTCTCATGCTAAGGTTCCAAACAAGTTTTAACAGCTGCTAAGGAGGCTGGCAAAAAGCCTTGATTGCTAATTCTGTGCTAAACTGCTCTTCACAATGGGACATTCTATAATATTTGATTCAGTCTTTAAAGCAAATGATTTCTACCTTATATTATTACCGTTTGTATCATACTCATTTCCAGCTTTAAAAAGATTCCAAGTCTATACTTTCCTAAATGGGCTTGATTTTATTTAAAACTCTATAGAGAAGTTATGGGTTCCCAAAGTAATAGGGAAGTTATGATGGAGAAAGAGGTAAGAGTGGTACCAGTAGGGTCAAAAGTGAGTTAATACATAAAGGTAGTAAACTGTACCTTCTGGAAACATTATCTCTATAAAGGTGAAAGTTTGTTCTCTTGGCTGTAATTTGTAAATAGATGGAAGAAAAGCTGCTTGGGGAAAATTGGAGAAGATTCAGATGTCCTTAGTGTGTTTCCAAGCATGCCAGGGTCAGGGGGGCTGCTCAGCAGTCTGGTGTGAGGGGAAGATGTGCTCAGAAACTCACAGATAAATCCACAGTGCAGTGAATCCACTGCCAGATAATGGAGAGTGCATGATATGTGTAATAAGAAGGGAGATGTCACATTAATGAGGAAGTCATTGAAAACTGAATCTGTGTTATGACTGCTAAAGGTTGCTTCAAAAGTCACATTTGAAAAAAAAAAAGTCACATTTGATCTGCTAGTGTCTCCAAATCATTTCACAATTAGTTATGAAACAAATGTTTTAGCAATCTAACAGGAGAAATGAGCTGTATTTTACTCTGTTTTATGACTCACAATTTGTCAACTAAGTTTTGATGGTGGATTTCTTATTATTATAGATATTTAGATCATAAGTAATAACATTAATAAATTGAACAATGTCTTCAAAAAATCATGGAATCTCAATGTATTTTTATTTTTTTCCATCAGTGTATTTACCCTTTACCACAATCAGTTGTTCTGTTGCATATATCTCTGATTTAAAAAAAAAACACCTTAATAAACTAGAAATAGAAAAATAATTCAATAATCTGGTTAATGCCAATACCATATTTAACAATGAACCATTAGAGCATTAATTTCCAAATACAGTCATATTAATGTACTCATTCCATAGTATGTGAATAGGTTTATGAGACTAAAGGGTTTCGCAGTCAAGTAAGTTTGAGAAATGCTGGGTTAAACACGTTTTTCTTTTGACGCAGGACTTGTCAGAACCTTTAACACGTTAACATTTACTGGGAGTCTCTAAGAGGAATATGTAATGTGGTGGTGTCACAGATGTATTTGACCACAGAAACCTTTTTCTAGAGCATCCTCAGCAAGCAGGGCTCTGAGGAATATGCCTTGGCAAATGCTGCCATGTGGTTCGGCCAGAAGTGAGCCAGCATGCAGAAATGTCCATCAGCGTTTACTGTTGTGTAACTCACCACAGACACGTGTCCTGTTAATGAAATGGCTACACTTCACTGTGCATCTGGATCAGCTGGGGATGTTTGTCAAAATGCAGATTCCTGGGCTCTACTGTGATTCAGCAGATCTGACTCGAGTTCCAGGAATCTATGTTTCAGTAAGCACCAAGTGAAGTTTCTGACATAGGTGTCTATAGTTTATACTTTGAGAAACGCCGTATTAGAAAGTTTGGGTCATTAATAAATAAAAGATGAATATTATCAATTAAGATAATTTTGAACTTACAAGTTTAACAACACTGACGTTATATGTTGAAACTGGGATATCATGAAAGTGTATTGACGAGAGGGCGATTAGGTATGGATAAAACTTTACATTCATTTAACTCATATATTAGTCATCTTTAATACTCACGTGCCAATCTTGGATTCATTGACTCACGGACATAAAATACTCATGTAACCTGCACTTTTGATCATGTGACACGTAACTGGAAGCAATGAAGATGCCCTTTCCCCTGATGAAGCTCAACTTGCACTTCTTGTGGCAATGATTGTAGTTCTCTGCACAGTGCATGAGACTTTGTGCTTCATGTCTCTGCTCCTGCGATTCCCCTTGTCTGAAATGTCCCTTTCCTGGTTTCTTCCCCTGGCTAATTTGTTCTCTGTTGAGTGTGAATATATATGGAATGGGCATAACATTGATGTGGTGAAACACGTAATGATTGAGGCTGGTAAAATATGTGTAGGTGTGCAGCTCTTGGGGCAGGAATAATATTTGTTCATCTGAGACATACTAAAGATAGCCTAAAATCCTAGGGCAGGCTCAGAAGGACTCACGTGATCCAGAAAGCTACAGAAATACAGCAATTCAGGAAGGGATTATTATGAAGAAGAGAGGCAGTTGAAATTGTGCTCAGTTTTCAAGAGATACATTGTTCATCTCATTGAATTTTGCTGATCCTTGAATCTGGTTCACTTGTTTGTTAGTAATATAATAATTCCAATCCTTTTTGACTAATTTTGTCTCAGCAATAGCACTTTACTACGCGTTCATAATGATTACTGTTACTGACTGAATGGGACAGCCCTTTCTACTGGGTATATATATCATCTGATATCAAAGCACTTATTTTAATCATTCTCAAAATAAAAACAAATACTAGTGCAATCATACCTACTTCTTTTAAATCTTCGGCTAAAGGAAGCAGCATATCTTGCCCTCTCCCTCATTCATATTTGGTGCCTCACTTTTTGTCAAAATGCCAAATATCTGCCATGGTAGACATATATTGGTAGATGGATTATGATCATAATGTTTGATAATGGAGAAGAATTCTATTTAAGCTTTTTAAAGATGTTAGACTTCTCTCCCTTCTAGTATGAGACCTGTTTCCGGAGAAAAGAAGAGAAAGGATATTGCATTTAGTTATGATTCATGAATGTCAGGATTTAAGTGTTGTAGGGCTTTGTGGGAGCGGAAGAAGTAGTGGAAACAGGAAGCCAGGCTGCCATAAGCACATACATAACAAGTAATTAATTGACTATAGACATGAGAGAACCTACAGAGAACATTAGAAAACACTATTGTACATGAAATGTATTAACGTTAATATTGTGAACAGCTGGATGGCTGGATGTTTGATAACGAAGCAAGTCATTTTAATTTGATCTAAGCTTCAGCTTTTAATTGAATTTATAAGAACATGGGAAAAATTAACAGGCAGCTTCTGGCAACTCAAAAACAATATTTGGCTCAGAGTCTAAGCTTCTCTCTAAATTTGAGAAATCTGGCTCTGGATAAAGATGGAGCAAAGAAAAATCGTGCTGTAATACCAAAGACAGCAGATTTATGGCTCTGATTTCAAATAAATACAGATTGTCATTGTTTGTCAGAAAGGTAACTATTCTTTCGGACATAATCATATCTTATAGTGACTAACAGGTCAGCTCTAATTATTAGACAGTTGGTCGGTTCAGCTACGTGACTTCTTCCTCTGTGAAAAGTCAAGAATATCATGTAGAATAATTTCTCAAAGACCTTCAGAGTAGAGCAGTGTGCTGAGGCCAGGGGTGAATCTTTTTTGTTAATAGACCCCAGAAGAGCTGGGCAAGAAACTTTTTTTTTTAATAATAGGACCCCATGTCTTTTGACTAGAGCTGGCTAAGAATTATGTGTTCGAAACTGCTGCTTCCTACAAGAAATATAAAGGATCACCAGTTTTCTTTTCCGAAAAGGTTGCCCTGAACAATCACATTTGTATCCCAATAACCTCAATGTATAATCTAAGCTGTCACTGTTTTGCATCCTCAGATGAAATGCTTTATCATCTTACTCCATCATTCAGTAGAACAATGCAAGGCAACCTAGACTATTCCGTGGTGGAAGATATGAATCATATTCTGGAGAAGAGGGGGTGTTTAAAGATGAAGTATAGTTTTTCTTCCCCCTGCAGAGGTGATGGATCTCTTCTGCCCCTCTTTTTTCTTATAAAAGAACAGATTCAATTGTTTTCATCCAGTTCCCAAATCACATCAAGCTGAAAGTTTACTTTTTCAAAAACTGTTGGGCCCGATTTTCTCAAATAAGGAAAAAGCCAGTTCAACAGTCATCTACTTCAAGGAGTTTTCTCTAATTATCTTTATCTCACTTGATTTCTCCATGTATTTGCATTCTGAGGAATTTTATGTACAATGTGGAATGTATTATCAGATGTTTTTATTCTTTTCTTTTATATGTGTATAACTTAGATCCCATTGTAAAAGATAAGCTTACGTAGAGCAGGAATTCTCTCTCTCACGTTTATATTTTGCATCTTCTATAGTGTCTGGAAAACTGCTAGGCACATGATAGGTGCTTAATAGAAATGATTAGTATGTTCATAAATGTTCTTGGGTAGCTCCTACATTGGTGAAAGGTACTTAAACAACTATTTCTTTGATGTTTAATAAAAAGCGTGGAAATCTTTTTGCTATTTTTCCTTGGTGGAGACATATCATTGGAGCTCTGGGATTTGTACACCTTGACAATTTTTATTATGTAAATCATGGGTTAGAATTGGTGGATTGACAGAGATAAAAATTAACTTTTAAACAACTTTGAAAATGCAGTAATGAAGGCTTCAAGCCTTAGAAATATATTTTTTTATTTTTTTTTTAATTTCAGCATATTACAGGGGTACAAATGTTTAGGCTATGTATATTGCCCTTGCCCCACCCGAGTCAGAGCTTCAAGTGTGTCCATCCTCCAGACAGTGAACACCACACCCATTACGTGTGTATATACCCATCCTCTCCACCCCCTCCCATCTACCTGACACCCAATGAATGTTATTACTATATATGCACTTAAGTGTTGATCAGTTAATACCAATTTGATGGTGAGTACATGTGGTGCTTGTTCTTCCATTCTTGTGATACTTTGCTTAGAAGAATGGGATCCAGCTCCATCCAGGATAATACAAGAGGTGCTAGATCACCATTGTTTTTTGTGCCTGAGTAGAACTCCATGGTATACATATACCACATTTTATTAAGCCACTCATGTATTGATGGGTTGTTTCCACATCTTACAATTGTGAATTGTGCTGCTATAAACATTTGAGTGCAGATGTTTTTCTTATGGAATGTCTTTTGTTCTTTGGATAGATGCCCAGTAATGGGATTGCTGGATCAAATGGTAGTTCTACTTGTAGCTCTTTGAGGTATCTCCATATTGCTTTCCACAGAGGTTGTACTAGTTTGCAGTCCCACCAGCAGTGTATGAGTGTTCCTATCTCTCTGCATCCACACCAACATTTATGGTTTTGGGACTTTTTGATAAAGGCATATATTATATCTTAAAGAGATCATATCCAAAATGTGGTAAATAATCTCTAACCCAAGAGGTTATGACTAAGCTAGGTCCAGCATTTTCAGATAATTAGTGATGGTGATGGAATATTATATAGGCACAAAAAGAGTGAAATCCTGCCATTTGCAACAACATGGATGGAACTGGAGAACATTATGCTAAGTGAAAGAAGCCAAGCACAGAAAGACAAATCTCATATGCTCTCACTCATATGTTGGAGCTAAATATTAAAAACAATGGATCTCATGGAGACAGAAAGTAGAATGATGGTAACCAGAGGATGGGAAGGGTACCAGGGAGGGGGAGATAAAGTGGGACTGGTTAATGGGTGCAAAAATACAGTTAGATAGTTAGATAGAATGAACAATATTTGATAGAACACCATAGTGACTATAATCAACAATAAGTTAGGGTATACTTTAAAATAACTAAAAGAATGGAATTGGAATGTTCCTAACAGAAAGAAATGCTAAATGCCTCAGGTGATGAATACCCTAATTATCCTGATTTGATTAATTCACGTTATATGCCTGTATCAAACCATCACATGTACTCTATAAGGAGATACAATTATTATGTACCCATAATAATTAAAAATAAAAAAATTTATAAAATTAGTGATGGTGTCTGCTGATGTAAGTAAAACACTATGATAATTGCCCTGGTTCACTGGGGTTGGTAGTACAGAGTAGAAGAGGATACAGAAATACACAGCTGCCATATAAGCCCAGAAATGAAAGGAATTTTGGAACATACAGCTAGCTTCTGATTATCTATGTATATATAATTCACACCCAGTGATGTATTTTAAATTTCATCACTGGCTAGCTTTTCCTTGTTACCTGGTCTCTCACCTTTTCCCTCTCTCTATTTTGTGGTCTTTGGAAACTTCTACTTAGTTGGATATCTAGATTAAACAAAATATAAACAGAATGGTACATTTTTGGAGGAAATAACCACATAGAATGAAAAACAAAACACACACTTATCATGTAGTAGATTCCAGACTGTGGGTGAGTGTGCTCACGTGCTCATGTGAAATTGTTAGGCACTGCGAAAGTTGCTCTCCCAACATAGGTTGTTTAACCATCTTATTTACACCAGTATGCAGTACTCCATTGGGTGAAATAATTGGTAATTCTTTGTGAACAATATTGAATATTGTTCACTGTTACTACTGATATTGATAATATAGAATCTGGACTCCTTGGGACATTGTATGTTTTTAATCTCTTTTTTTATATTTGATATATTTTATTTTATTTTTTTGTTTTTCAGCTCATTATGGTGGTACAAAAGTTCAGGCTATATATATTGCCCATGCCTCCCCATCCCCCCGAGTCTGAGCTTCAAGTGTGTCCATTCCCTAGACAGTGCACATCGCACTCATCATGTAGGTGTGCACCCATCCCCTCTCCCCACCCCATCCCCCCCAGTCCGAACTTCAAGCGTGACCATTCCCCAGGCAGTGCGCATCACACTCATCAAGTAGGTATACACCCATCCCTTCCACCCAGCCCCGACCTCAGTCCAATACCCAATTGGTGTTATTCCCAAATGTGCACTCAGGGAAACCAGTTTGCTGGTGAGTACATGTGGTGCTTATTTTTCCATTCTTGGGATACTTCACTTAATAGAATGGGTTCCAACTCTATCCAGGAGAACCAAAGAGATGCCATATCGCCATTATTTCTAATAGCTGAGTAATATTCCATGGTATACATATACCACATTTTGCTAATCCATTCATGAATTGATGGGCATTTGGGTTGTTTCCACATCTTTGCGATTGTGAATTGTGCTGCTATAAACATTCAGGTGCAGGTGTCTTTTTTATAGAATGACTTTTGTTCTTCTGGGTAGATGCCCAATAATGGGATTGCTGGATCAAATGGTAGGTCTACTTGAATCTGTTTAAGGTATCTCCATATTGTTTTCCACAGGGGTTGCACTAGTTTACAGTCCCACCAGCAGTGTCTGAGTGTTCCTGTCTCTCCGCATCCACGCCAACATGTATTGTTTTGGGACTTTTTGATAAAGGCCATTCTCACTGGAGTTAAGTGATATCTCATTGTGGTTTTGATTTGCATTTCCCTGATGATTAGAGATGTTGAACACTTTTTCATATGTTTGCTAGCCATTTTTATATCTTCTTTTGAAAAATTTCTATTCATGTCCTTTGCCCACTTTTTGATAGGGTTCTTCGATTTTTTTCTTACTGATTTTCCTGAGTTCTAAATAGATTCTTGTTATCAGTCCTTTATCTGATGTGTAGTATGCGAAAATTTTTTCCCATTCTGTAGGTTGTCTGTTTACTCTCGTGACTGTTTCTTTGGCTGTGCAGAAGCTTTTTAATTTGATCAGGTCCCATTTATTTATTTTTTTTTTTGTTGCTGTGATTGCCTTAGGGGTCTTCTTCATAAATTCTTTGCCTATGCCAATGTCTGTAAGAGTCTTTCCTACGTTTTCTTCTAGAATTCTAATAGTTTCCGACCTAAGGTTTAAGTCTGTTAACCACTGTGATTTGATTTTTGTGAGAGGTGAGAGCTGTGTGTCCTGGTTTAGTCTTCTACATGTGGATATCCAGTTTTCCCAGCACCATTTATTAAATAAGGAATCTTTTCCCCAGAGTATGTTTTTGTCTGCTTTGTCAAAGATGAGATGGCTACATGAGGATGGTTTTATATTTGGATTTTCTGTTCTGTTCCACTGGTCTGTGTCCCTGTACTTGTGCCAATACCAGGCAGTTTTAAGAACCACAGCCTTGTAGTATAGTTTGAAGTCTGGAAAATTAATACCTCCCATTTTGTTCAACCAAGAGACTCCTGGAATTGATCAATGAATTCAGTAAAGTCTCAGGATACAAAATCAATACACACAAATCAGAGGCATTCATATATGCCAATAACAGTCAAACGGAGAACCAAATTAAGGACTCACTATCCTTCAAAATAGCAACAAAGAAAATAAAATACCTAGGAATATATTTAACTAAGGAGGTAAAGGACCTCTATAGGGAGAACTATGAAACACTGAGGAAGGAAATTGCAGAACATGTAAATAGGTGGAAAACCATACCATGCTCATGGATTGGTAGAATCAACATTGTTAAAATGTCTATGCTGCCCAAAGTTATCTACAGATTCAATGCAATCCCTATTAAATTACCAACATCATTTTTCACAGATATAGAAAAAATAATTTTATGCTTTGTATGGAACCAGAGAAGACCCCGTTTAGCAAAAGCAATCTTAATCTCTTTAATTAGTTGGTGAGCAATGTGTAGAAAAAAGTTCTTTGAAATTGATGCAGCAATACTGACAGATTAAAAATTTCTGAAAGTATGTGTTAATGATTTCTCTGTTCTGGACACTGTGTAAATTGTATGCAGCACAGAGGGGAAGATAACCTCACGGGAATATGACGTGGAATGGCTGCGGAGGGTGATGCTGACTGTAACCCCTACCATGATACATGTATCCATCTTTTCTAAAGTACAGTATTAATGGAGTATTCTTAAAACATGGGTTATCTGACTAAAAGTTTATTTAGAGCTAGACAGCTTAGAATTGTGCCTTATCAGAACTTATTTTTTTCTTACATTTGTCAATTCTTTTTGTGTATTTGTCTTGTCTCTACAACTAGAGTGTAGGCACATTAAGGACACAGACCCGAGTTCACATATCTTTTGTATTTCTCATAGGCTGTCCAGAGTGGTCTGCACATATTAAGTACTTGATAAATATTGTTTGCCTGAGTAACGTGATGAATCTGTCTTCTTAATACACATCTGTGTCTATTTCATTTAAAACAGATAGATGTCTTTTCTTCATGAAATTAGGAGACAGAGGCTTTCATGACCCCCTCTAATATTCGTCACTGTCAATATGAAGGGGTTCTTCCAATACCATTTTCTCTTTTTCTTGTATTCTATAGTGTGTGTGTGTGTGTGTGTGTGTGTGTGTGTGATTTTAACCTTTTTGTTCTGGGACTTCTTTTGTATCTTTTATTATGTCTGTACTTCATAAAATCAAAAAATTTAGGTCCCTAAGAGACATCCTCCAATTTTTTTCCTATCCTTTCCAAATTGGGTCACCAATACTGTATACTTTGCTATCATAAAGTAACAATTTTATTTTAGAATAGCATTAAATGTATGTTTATATATATGTTTTGACAATTGTCTTTAAACATTTTTGTACCCTGTGACTGTGCTGAATATGTAAGTTAATGAATGAGTAGATCTTGAATTTGACTTGTGAACATTAGAATAAGGTTCATGGAAGTATCTGCCTGCCCAAGAATCCGAATGCTACAGTTTCCTTTTTCCTTTTTTCTAATTTAAGTAGAAGGAAGGATTTCTTTACTGTTTCTGATAGCTCCATGAAGGCAGAGACTATGGCTGTCATCTCAGTCCTCTAGAACAGTGCTTGAAACATAATAGATGATGAATGAATATTTTTAGAATGAAAGAATGTAAATAAAGGCAATATGATCTAGTAGCCACACTGATGTTCTAGCTGTTCCTCCAAACTGCCAAGTAATTTCCCACCTCAGGGTCTTTGTGCTTATTGTTTCCACTGCTCGGAATGCTCTAGATATCTGTGTGATTAATCCCATCATTTTACTCAGGTGTATATTAAAATGTTACTTCTTTAGATATGTTTCCCTTCTATAGTCTGCTAAAACAGTCTACCTCCAACTACCCCACTCCAATCATTCTCATCTGCTTCACTTTTTCTTCATAGCACATATCACCATGGCATTTTATTATATATTATGTATTTGAGGTTGTCTCTCTTTCCTCTCTCTAATACCCTACCACGATAGAATGTGAGGTCTATAAGTTCTGGGTCTGTATGAATTCAGGGTCTCATCAGGAAACAGAAATCATTGTACATGGTTCAAATAAAGAGACTTTAAAGAAGGATTACTTACAGCAATTTGGGCAGGGTTAAGGAAATAAGGTCTATTGAAACTAGACCTGAAAGGGCAAGAAGAAGAAAGAATGTTATTAAAGCCCGATGAGAGCTGGAACTATGAAGGAGGGGTTGCCTGAAAGAAGATGTAGTCTTAGAGAGCCTCAACTGCTGACAGAGAGAGACATGGCACTGGCAGTAAGGAGATGCAGGGGAAGAAACGACCAACTCTTCTATCTTCCTTTATGCCAATCTCCTACCATTGCCTCCTATTGTGAAAACCCAAGAAGAAGACAGCTGGCAAGGAGTCCAGGTGAACCAGTTCTTAGGAGTCAACTTCTTGGGGAACAAAGAGTGGACAAAGACGTGTAGAATTAATGAATCTTGTGAGGGAACAGAATAAAAAACACTGGTGTATTTTTTGGCCAACAGCTGTATCTTTCATGCCCAGAACGGTACCTAGCACAGTTCAGGTACTCAACAAATATTTATTAAATAAAATAATCAATGGTAGCTGGAAGTTAGAGCAAAGGAACTGTGGCATTGATCCAGGACCTTATCAAATAAGGTTTCAGATCTTATTTTGGGGGGACAGTAGTTGTCCAAGGCTTATGTTTGGAGAAATTCACAGATAGATACCCTGGAAAGAGGGACATTCATTGTCTTTTGTTTATAATTTTAATCCAGTAATCACTTATTTGTAATTTATGGGCTATATCTTAATATTCAAAGATCACAGGAGAAATATTCCAGCAAGAAATTTTGGTAACAACATGGTTATGTTTTTCAGGGTAAAAGGTACTAAAAGAGAGCTACAGAATTATTTTATTATTATACAAGGTAAGTAAAAAGGATTTAATGACATCACTGATTCATTAGCTTTAAGTCCCACCTTGATTATGGAAATTCATGAGGATGATCAGCACACATAGGGCGCATACGAGTATCTATGATCTCAATTCTAAGCCAGCTGTGTACCTGTGATTCCTTCACTCTGCTTTATTATTAATACAAAAACCACTCTGCTGTCAACGAGGACAATGGACTAGAAGAGGGTGTCATTCACAGATACAGGGAAATTAGGAGATTTCTAGGGAACTGTATTAAATAAGGTGAGGGTGGGTATAGTAATAAATAGGTTTTTTGACATTAAGATGGGTAGGCGAGGCAGTTGATATTTCAGTTCTCTAAAGAAAAAAGGCAAGGTTGATATAAAAGAGTTTTGATGGTGGTGGTTGTGGGATATAGGTCGATTGAGAAAGGGAGTGGAAGTATAGAATAGAAAGAGCCATTAGAGCTGACAGCATCCTTACAAATTTCTTAGTTCTGTGTTTTTCAAACTTGGATTTTGCAATCAGCAGGACCATTTCTCCAAATGAACTCCTTTGCAGTAGTGTAGCATATGTATGAAGTAAATCATATGAAAGTTTAATGGCTCAGATGCAAGAGGTGGAGAGAAGCCCTGAGCCTCAAATATTAGGTGTTTCTTGTTCCCCCCACCTGCCCATCCTCCTCATTGCCCCATGTGGTTCCAGATGCATGTCTGGAGAATGTCTCTGGCTCCTTTGAGCACAGCTTCAAAACTATCAACCTCCTCATTTTATAGATGCAGAAACAGACCCAGAGAAATGAATTGACTTGTCCACAGTAGAGTCAGAACTAGAATCCACCTCTCCTAATTCCTAGGCAGAACATTTTTTGACCATATTATGCTGTCCCACTGCTTGTGGACTTAAAATTAATTGCCCTCAGTAAAAGTCTCCAAGAATCTGGAATTTTAGGCTTTACTTTCCTAATAACATTTACCCTTAGATAATTCCTTTCTGTACCTCACATTTCTTATTTGTCAAAGGATATTAGGAAATATCTTTTTCTACCAACCTCACAACTTTAGATTAAACAAGAAAGTGTGATGTGCTTAGAGATCCTCGGAAGGAAGTTGTGATGCACATTCAATATATTACTTGTGAAAAACATAAAGGCTTTTCTGGGGAAGTCATCAACCAGAACTGGAAATGAAAAGCACTGAAACATTAAAAAATGCTAATGTACTACATGTAGTCTTCAATAACTTGTTTTGTCACCTGGATTTTATGTTTCTGAGAGTCATGATGTTATTGTGTGTAGATTGTAATGGTGAGGGGAAACTTGCCCTTTCCCCCAAAAGTTCGGTGAAATATCAACTCAAAATTAAGACAGATTAATAAGACAAAGGTTTACTTACCATGCACATGGGGAGAATCACAGAGTGATTATTCAATATCCCAATGAAGTTCAGATATTTTTATACCTGTCTTTTTGGAGGGGAGGGGAAATGAGGAGTACAGTAATTCTGTTTAGAGGTGACAAATGGTGCTAGGGAGGATGAATTGATGGAGGAAACAGATTGACTTGTAAATGAGTCTCTTTGCAAATTAAATTAACCTGAGCAAATTAAATTAACCCGAGAGACAGGTATTATGTTTTAAATGAGTTGGGACAGGTCTGGTTGCATTCTGCAATATATTAAGATAACAGGGAGAGGAAGGGAAGTTCACTGTTCTTTTTGATCTTTTGATCTGTCAGTCTAATTTATGCAGATAGAAGGAAAGCCCCTTCCAATGCCTTTTTATAACATCTGGAAGGGTCTTTAATTCAAAATATCAAGGAGTCATATCTTGGGGTGAAATTTCTTGAGCTGCTTCAAGATGTAGTTTGTTCCGTTTCACTGCTGTCTGAATATACCATGATTTACTGATTATGGTTTATGGAGACATACACATGTGACAATTTTTTTTGAAAAAGCAAGGAAATGATTTTAAAAATCAGCACAGTAATGACCTCTTAAGGGGAGACAGGGATGTGGGATTGGGAAAAACAAAACCCAAGTAGCTTTAACATTAATAATAATATTTTAGTGCAGTGGTTTTCTCAGTGTGATACCAGGGCCACCAGCAACAGCATCACCTGGGATCTTGTTAGAAATG
The DNA here is from genome assembly GCF_041146395.1 of Eulemur rufifrons. Classification (NCBI taxonomy): domain Eukaryota; kingdom Metazoa; phylum Chordata; class Mammalia; order Primates; family Lemuridae; genus Eulemur; species Eulemur rufifrons. Next base: position 71,752,792 of record NC_091012.1, read on the forward strand.
CACATTTTGGGGTTCCAGCCAGACCTACTGAGTCAGAAACTTTGGGGGTGGGCCCAGTAGTCACTGTCGTAACAAACTCTCCAGGTGATTCTGATGTGTGCTAAAGTTCGAGAACCACTGTTGCAGTGTTATGCTTTATAACTTATGTATAAGCTTCTGTCTCTCTTGCTCTATGTCTCTGTCTCCATCTCATTCTATCTTTTTCTCTCATATTACACAATAAAAAAAATAAAATAAAGGCATCTGAGCAGCAAGTAACCAGAAATAAAGAGCTGTAGGGATATAAGAGCCATTTGATAGCTATTCCTTTTGCAGGCTCTTTAGTCAGAAGGGCAAATGATGGGAAGAAAAGAAAGAATGGAACCATGGAGTAATTTGGGAGGAAGGTGAAAGTGAGATAAGAGGATTCTTTTAGTAGTATATTATGATAAAAGTGTAGTTGAAAATATAGAGTACACTTTGAAGCACAAGTATATGTGTTTGTATGTGTGTGTGAGCATGTGCTTGTGCGAGTGTGCTTAGAATGATACCTTGCTTGAAAAGGTTAACATGCCCCATTGGTGGAGATAATTACTCCCCCACTCTACTTACCCCTGCTTCTGAATAATTTCGACTCAGCAGGGAGTAACTTACTCTCTCCACAGGATAGAACTGCTGTTATTCAGGTAGATATTGCTGCCTTGGCCAGGCATTCTAAAATGAAACGAATCTGTATTATTACTACTTTGACTCCCTTTTGTGATTTTGGAGCTGCAGTTGCCTTTGCAAGCTATCTCTTTTCCCTGCTGCTAGCATCACATATCATCATATTGAAAGTGAGCACTACAAAAAGGAAAAAAAATAGCATAGTCTTTATTTATTTTGAAAGAACCCAGTTATTAACTGAACATTTATTCTTAAATGGCTTACTAGTGTTCAGACTGCAAAAGGGTAGTTCACTCTGGAAGGTAGCACAAAGTCTAACTGTTAAAGATGTCATTGTTGCACACAGAGGACATGGAGGACTTTAACCTGCCAACTGCCTGGGGACACTCAGGGAAGGATCTCTTGAAAGAAATTAATTGTGCAACATACACACCCTGGGGAAAACATCTTGAGCAGACACAAAATAGCACTAAATGAGTTTTATACATCTTTGGGGTTTGTCATTTGTAACATGCTTTGGACCATAGAGACACCAAGGCAATAATTTATCCTCTTTGCAGGACTTCTATTAAGGGAAACTAAATGCCATAAGAAAGTCTCTTGTCATCACCCTTGTTGAGATCCTTGCTATTGTGATAATGTTCTACAGTCTACCCTCCTCCTACATTGTCCATACTCCAGTTCCTCCTTCCTGCCACTGCCAGATTAGCCTTTGTAAAGTACAGTTTTGATTGTATCATTAGTCCACATATTTTATCTCAGTCTTTGGTGAATTAGAAACCTAGAGCTGACAATGTGCCCCACTGTTAATAATTGTACAGGATCTCTTTATACACTTTAGTTCACTACCTATGCTTGGTGTCATCTGACTGTTTATTATTATTATTTTGCCCCTCCATTTTAATCTCTTTACATACTTTTTATCCTAATACATTGCATTTATTTTTGTTGGTTGCCTCAAATTCCTTTTGAAATGTGGAAAGGTGAAATACATACGTAAATAAATACAGCAAGTCATTCTCCTTCTTGGAGGCTTCCATTACCTTTCTATTGTGCACCAAATAAACTCTGAACTTCTTAGTCTAGCTAAGGTCCTCTGTGATGTGGCCTTAACTCACTTTTTTTTTTTTTTTTAAGACAGAGTCTCACTCTGTTGCCCAGGCTAGAGTGCCATGGCGTCAGCCTAGCTCACAGTAACCTCAAACTCTTGGGCTCAAGCAATCCTTCTGCCTCAGCCTCCTGAGTAGCTGGGACTACAGAAATGCGCCACCATGCCCAGCTAATTTTTTATATATATTTTTAGTTGTCCAGCTAATTTCTTTCTATTTTTAGTAGAGACAGGGTCTCACTCTTGCTAGGCTGGTCTCGAACTCCTGACCTCAAGCGATCCTCCCATCTCAGCCTCCCAGAGTGCTAGGATTACAGGCGTGAGTCACTGCACCTGGCCAACTCACTTTTATATTTTATTGTCCACTACCAAAGGATGTACACCCTATTGTCCATCAGACTGGATCACTTGACTTTCTCCAATCTTATCATGTGTTTTCTTGCCTCCATGCCTTTGTGCATGCTGTTACCTCTACCTGGATCATTTCCTTTCTTCACTCTGCCCATTGAGATGTTCTCTATTAAATTTCATAGCTCCACTGTTACTAATTCTGGATTCCTTCCCTGAGCTAGCCACCATTTATGATCTTCCCCCCTCTAGAACATTTGCTGTATTGCCCTTATAATATTCTACCTTGTATTTCAGTTATTTGTAGACCTAGCTTATACCACCACCCCCTCCATGCCCTGAAAAATTATATGCTTCCTTAGGGCAGGGACCATGCCCCATTCATCATTGTATCCTCTCTACAGCATGCAGATCAGTCTGTTGTATGGAGTAGGTGCTAAAAAAATATTTGTTGAATAAATTTATATGAATAAAAATAATAAATGCAACTGTATTTCTGTTTGGATAAGAGATTGCATATTTTAGCATTTGGCTGTATGTGCAGAGGCATCTGGAACCACTCAGCACAACCCATTCCCACTACTGGAAAGCCCAACAAAAAGAGTAGGTTCTGCTGTCACACAATTCTGCTCCTTTATGAAGGATATCTGGCTTCTTTTTACTTAAAAAGAACATTAGCCCCTAGGAATTGAATAATTTGGGGGAAAGTCTCTAATGAACATTGAAAATATAGGTAAACACCCACAAGAGAACATATGGACATGGTAATGTGGCCGCGCTAACCTCCAGGCAGAAAACAAGGATATGACCTGTTTGTTCTCCTATGGCACAGTTATGGGAATGGTTAACTGTCCTATTGAGTTGCCCAAACTATCTGAGAAGTCACCAGACACCCTGAGTCAGTTTGAAGAATTTGATAATGTTCCCTTAGAGATGGAGAACAGGATACAGATGTCAAAAATAGATCTGATGAGTGAGTGCAGCAGAATTCCTAGTATGACAAAATCAGGAAGCCGGAATTTATTGAGCTGAAAACCATAACAGGAAAGCAAAAGACAATGATAATGCTTGATTCTTAAAGTGGTTGCTGTTAAATAAACATACTAAGGTGCCAGAAGTCTAAAATGATGCTTATTTTCCTCTCCTTACTCTTTTTAAATATATCATTGTTGCCTTTTAAATGATCACTTCTAAGAACTACATTCTTAAAATACATTCTGTTGACTAAACTCATCACATACTTCCTATGTACCTAATTGGTAAAGAAAAGTACTATAAAAAAAGATAGCTGAGGAGCAAAAGGGAAAGGGGATAAAGATGACTTCAAAGTAATTATTTTGAAGATTTTGTTTGGGCTTGAAAAAATGGCATTCAGCATGCTGCTACTGACATATGGTTCACTCTATGACCCTCAGAACCAAACAGTATGAATAATCCAAAGCTTGCCAGAATCCAAGAATTTTATATTAAAGTCATTCTTTTCAGCATTGTGTAGCTGATTTTCTGTACAACAATGGAAATACATTTCCTGCCTTTTTTCTTTTTCGTTTCATTTTTTTTTTTAGTCAAGAGCAAGCTTTAGAGTTTAACTAAAATTTCTCCATCAAATAAAGTGGGACAGCAGTACTTAGGACTATTTTTCTGTTTTTATTCATGACCTGGGTCACAGAAGCATACTTGCTTTGAAGTCTGAAAAAAAATTTTTTTTTTTATGTTTGGAAACTACCACATGTGTCTTTTACATAGTCTAGTAAAGATACTTGATTTTAGTTTTTTATGTGCCCTCTATTATTAATGATCCAAGAAGTCAAATGTATGAAATAAAATTGTGCTTTTAATGTGTGTGATTGATCTCTTTTGTATTCTAAAGAATAACCTGGCAAAGCATTATGTTTTTGCTTTAGGTCTTTGTAAGTCATCTACACAGAGGGTGCCTAAATAGGACAAGGTGATAGTGACATGTTGCATGTAAGTACTCGGGTTCTACTTTAATTGCTCTGGGATTACATTACAATTTTTTTTTCTGTAATGTTTTCCCTACAACATCCAACCAGGTAGTCTCTCTGCCTTAGTTCTTCATTAAGATCTGGTCACCCTCCACACTGCTACCAGATACATTTTCTAATTCATTTAAATGGATAATATCACTCTCCTCCTCAAAAACCTTCAGTGTCTCCCCATTTTCTGCTGACTCTTTTTAGTCTGACCTTTAAGGCCCTATGTGATTTGGTTGCAATTTATCATTCTAGCTTCACCTGTCACTAATGACTTCCTTGCTTGTATTTATGTTTCAGCCAAACACACACACACGCACGCTCCTATCTGTCCTTTCCCACTCCCGTTTCTTTTATTCTTATATTACTCTCTACCTGGACCATCCAACCTCTCGTTTCTACGTATATTTTAAGGTAGAACTCCTCGTATTTTGAAGGCCAGTTTAAATGCACCATGTTTTAGTCTCACTTATACCCTTTATTATAGTTTTTATATATTATTTCCCCTCACTATTCTTTTCCCTCACAATAACTCCTTAATTGGAGGAACCTACTGTATAATCCCATAGCACAGTAGCAGCCCTCCTTGGGCATGCCAATTGCCAATAATCCTTTGTTGAATGATGAGCATGAGTCCTAATATCCACCACTGGATCTCTGAGCCTTTTTAACCTTAATTATATTACAATATCCACACTGTTATGGTTAAGGGAACTAGCATCCTAGCAACTTTTCTTTCCATAAACTAGGAGAATCTGATGCCTTATAGATGATGGCATTTTTCATCATCAGAGACATAATATTTATTATGAGAAGTAACATTAGGCTTACTATTGGAAAACAATAGTTTGGAACAGAGTAGTTAAGTCTCTAAATCAATATTTAAAGTTGGCATAGCACAGCAGGAGGAGTCCCCTCAGACATGTGAAGGAATGACCAAGCCATCAATTTAGCCTGTTGAATGTGTGACTGCATGAGATGCATCAATATTAACCACATTGGCAGATCTGAGATAAGAGAGTCTCTTTAGCTTCAGGCAGAATTCGCATAACTTCCAGAACTCAAGCCTCAGGTGCCAACAATACTCATCTAATCTTTATAATTATCTGAGGGCTTAACTATCTCTCACTGATTTCTTGACTCATCATTTAAAAGCAAATGTCCTGGCTACACGTAGAAAGGCTCTAGAGCTCCCCTCCCTATTTATTTGGTGAGCTAAATTGGCAGTCAACCATCAGAGAGAAATTGATGTCTGTTAGTGCCACAGGTGTGAGTTTTGTAATCTCTCTTTCCGGAAAATGTCCAGGATGTCACTATTTTGAAGGCTGGCTTCCCCTTGAAAAAAAAAAAAGTAAATGTATCCTGTGCTATTGTCACATAGAGCTGTAGACCAGCAAGGGCTAAAAGCCTCTTGAGAAATAAACACAAGTGACAAAAGATTAATTCCTTTGGCATTCCTTATAGAAAAACCATGTTCCTCTCTAGAGAGAACACTCCTTGAAGCTCCTCGTCATTTGTGGGTTCATTAGAAGCCCCTCTCTGGGAAAAAAAAAAGAGCAGCCAAATGATCTGATTGTGTGGGTGGTCTGACAGCAACATCTGTCACCCATTGGCCCCAGACATGACACAGCTCATTTGGCTGCCTAGTGTAGTGTTGCCTTCCTTCTTCACTGCTCCATGCATGGCCCTCTCAGAGCTGTGCCAAATTATTGGAGATTTTAAAAACAACTCCAATGGCTTTGATTGAAGAGCTGAAAACTGGGTATGAAAAAATTCAACCATATTAGAGCTCTAGGCAATTTTTTTTAGGCTAAAGAGCTAGAAGATTATTCTAGAAAATTCTAGATAATGATAAACACCTTGTAAAATGAACCACCTATTGTTTATTTACTGAAGATCCATACCCTTGTATAGTCTTAATGAACTTGTATACTATTTAGCTGTCCCACTAGGAGTTTGTCACTCACTATTAACAAAACAAATAAACATATCAATGCTGTGGACTACCAACTTGCTTTACTCACAGTGTGTTTTTACTCATGTGGATGAGTCAAAATTTGGAAAACATGGAGTTGGGACAAGATGGCTGATCAGAGACACCAGCTGCCAGATTGTCTCAGAAAGAAGGAAATGTTTTAAATGAAAAAAGGAAAAAACAAACAAATGAACAAAGATCAGGTGTAATTCTGAGGGAAAAGTGCCAGAACTTAACAGAGATTCCATAGGAAGAAGTTTTGGAGCAGAACAAGAAGGAGCGAGATATCAGCAGAGGTCAATCCCCAAGAGGCTTGGAGTCCAGTAAAACGGTAGATGGAGTGGTTTGTTTCTCTCTCCCTCACATCTCTGGCAGTCAACAAGCTCCTGAGCTGCTGGAGAGCCTTTTTACCCTCATGAACCCAAAAGCTATTGCCACCAGTGAACTGGGAGCTTCTTGAGGACAAAGCACCAGGCTGCCAGCCTCCTTGAGGTTGCTTTCCATCACCACAGACTGGAGCTGAGATGGCAGGGGCCATATTGCTTCTCTGCCCCTGTGCACCTTTGTCCTCCCCAGGGGGCTTTAGCCCCTCAGTTCTCACCTCAATTGTTCCCCCACAAACATTTCCCAACTCCGACCCAGACTGTGAGAGTCACAGGGACCGGTGGGTCCCAGGGAATCTGCATGACCCCAGAGCCTGGACACTGCTTGTGGGCTGCCTTCCAGAAAGAGGGACAGAGATGACCAGAGGGCTAGCTTTCCTCCATTCAGACTCTTTTCCTTCCCCTCCCCTCCCCTGTCTGCAGCTGCCGAGAGAGACGATTGAGCCGGGGCTCTCAGCAGCAGCTGCTTCCGCTCTCTTGGTGCATCTACCACACCAAGGTTTCCATAGAGAGTGGTGCTCAAACCTTTCCTCTTAAAGACCTGCAGCAGACTAAGGGGGCTCGGACTGTGAGCTGCCTGCTCACCAGCCATCCCGAGTGCTGCTCGTCCTGCTGCACCATCAGAGCAGAGCACACCCCGAAGCAGAGGGATACCAAACCTGCTTGAACACCCTATAGGTAACTCAGGACCAGCACACTTCTCCTTGACACAGTCAGAGATTGATCTTCGGGGACCCAGAGACAGCCCTGCAGGTCAGATCCTGTACCTTCAGGACTAAATTGTGTTGCTTGAGGGCACAGAGGGGAGATTTGTGAACTAATCTCTGGAGGATGGGGAGCCCGTGTGGGCTGAAAGGAAAGCACAGAGCAAAACCCACTTCTGACAGCCAGATTCACAATGAGATATCACCTTACCCCAGTCAGAATGGCTTTTATTTAAAAGTCCAAAAACAATAGATGCTGGAGTGGTTGCAGAGAGAAAGGAATGCTTATGCACTGTTGATGGGACTGTAACTTAGTACAACCTGTATGGAAAACAGTATGGAAATTCCTCACAGAACTTAAAGTAGACCTACCATTTGATTTAGCAATCCCACTACTGGGTATTTACTCAAAGGAAAAGAAATCATTTCATCTAAAAGACACCTATACTCGAATATTTATTGCAGCACAATTCAGAATTGCAAAGATGTGGAATCTACCCAAGTGCCCATCAATTTATCAGTGGATTAATAAAATGTGGTATATGTATACCATGGAATGCTACAACACAGCCATAAAAAGGATGAATTAATGCCTTTTGCAACAATTTGGATGAAACTGGAGACCATTATCCTAAGTGAAGTATCTAAAGAATGGGAAAAGAAATACCACATGTACTTGCTATTAAATTGGAACTAATTGATGAACACACATATACATAGAGGGAAATAAAACTCAGTGGAAATCATGCAGGGGGGAGTGGAGAGGAGGGGATGGGTGAAAATCCCCTAACGGGTACAATGAACACTATCGTGGTGATGGGCACAGTTATAGCCCTGATTCAGGCATTACAAAAGCAATCCATGCATCCAAAAACATTTGTACTCCCATAATATTTTGAGATTAAAAAAAACATTGGTTAAATAAATTCAAAGCCTTTTCTTTGTAGGACTTCTCAAAACCTTTATTTTGTTCACATGTGCTTTGTGCATCTCTAAGAGGAAGCTAGAGTGTGCAGTGTTTCACCATGAGACCTGTTCCTCAGGCTCACCCGGTGGAACTAGCTCTTCCTTTCCATGAATGTGGGTATAGACTGAGTATAACATCTGTCAGCAGCATCGCTATGGAAGAATAGTTCACATAGTGAACTAGGTTTGTTTTCTTTAGTGGATGAAAGTTGCTTTACTCTTTGTAACATTCTGTTCTTGGCTAACAAGCAACAATGCAACTAGAATAATCACGCATATTTTTTGTTTTAGGTCATTCTGAGAAGTTAGTTTATTTATATTTAGATAAATAGTACAAAAAAACACTGCCCTTATAGAACATTCTTTTTTTGAGTTTCCTTTTAGAGTCTTCACACAACTAGGATTAAGGAGGTCGAGAATTATATTATTTCTGGAAGGAAGCTGTGCCTGTTACTAGTTTGGTAAGCATGACAGAAAGAACTTCACTCTGGATGGAGCAGTAATATTGGGTCTGATGTAAATGGTTCCTTGTTTTTGTTTTTTTAATTGATTTGATAAATATATATTTGGTGCTCTTTTAAGTGTTTGGGATAGAGTTGTGTTGGGACAAGGGGAAAATTTTTGTGAGGAAAGGATGGATAAATTCACACCTAATGGGTACTATGCACACTATCTGGGGAATGGGCACACTTATGACCTTGACAGAAGTAATTTATGTAACCAAAACATTTGTAGCCCTGTAATATTCTGAAATTTAAAAAAAAATAAAAGAGTGACAACTGGAAAAAAAAAAAGGAAAACTTTCCCTTTGCCTTTGGAAATTCACTCACAATAAGGCAGATTAATAAGAGAAAAGCTATACCCAGTTTATTGTTACTGTAGGCAGAGGGAGAATCACAGAGTGATTGCCCCATATCCCAGTGAGACCCAAATACTCATATATCCCCATTTTAGTGGGGGGTGGAGATAGGGAATATTGGTAATTCTGTTGAGGTGCAATAAATGGTTACTAGGGAAGATGAATAGATACTTGAGGGAATGAATGGATGGGGGAAACAGACTGACTTGTAAATGATTCTCTTTTGAAATTAAATTAACGAGAGACAGGCATTATTTTTAAAATGGATTGGCCCAGGTCTGGTTGCATTCTTGATCTTCTTTCCTGCAATGGATACTGAGATAACAGGGAAGGGAACAGAAGACACTTGTTCTTGATGTTGGGTCCCTCTGGTATTTATGTAGACAGAGGGAAAGCCCCTTCCAAGGCCTATTGATCTCTAAGGGCCTTTAATTCAAAATACTCTTTATACCAAGGAGTCATATTTTGGGGTGAAATTTCCTGCATCTCTTCAGTTGTTAAAAGAAAATCTCCAAATTCATGGAGGTTACATTCTATGAGAGAGGAAGATAACCATGCAAATACATTTATGAATAAATTATATGTTTACAGATTGGATAATTGATATGAAGGAACTAAAACAAGATGATAAGCTGGAGAATGACTAAGGGTAGTGGGGGGTTCTTTATATAAAAAGTGTGATTTATAATTTAAGTTTCTAATCTCAAATATGTTTGCTCTGTAATGAAGTAATAAAATGTAATACCTCTTCTTGATTTTCTTCGTAAATATATGTATACTTATAAAGAAGAGATGATAATTAATAGAGGAGGTGAGCCAGCCATGTGAAGATGTAGGAGAGGAGATTTCCAAGTATAAATCATAGGAATTACAAGGACCTTGAGGTAGAGTCTTTAGCTGGTTATAAGAATAGAAAAACGGCCATCATGGCAGGAATGTAGTGCACAAGGAAACAAATAGTATGATTTACTAGATCAGTGGTTCTCAAAGTGTGGTCAGGTACATTGGTAGTCATACACAGGCTAGCAAGCTGTACTGTTAAGGGATAAGAGATGGTGTCCTCAGGCACCCAATTTTTGCAGGTCCGGATAGTTCTCTTATTATGAAAAATCGAGGAGAGATTATTTAGTGCAGTGGTTCTTAAAGTATGACCCCTGGACCAGTGATATCAACATCATCTGGAAACTTGTCGGAAATGCAAATTCTTGATCCCATCCCAGACCTACTGAATCAGAATCTCTGGAACTGGGGACCAGCAACCCATGTTGTAACAAGCTATTCAGGCGATTCTAGTGCTAGATAGAGTTAGTGAAGCATTTTGCTGAAAAATAACGCGGTGTGGAGTAAAAGAGTTTCACTTTAGGAGGAGGTATTTTCTTTATTTAAGAGCCTCACTCCTCCATTTGTGCTCTTGAACTCATCTCCTACTGGAAACGACCTAGCTTAATTCATTAATTCTTCCTGCCTGTATTAGGAATAAACAGTGCTCTTAGGGTTATACATAAATCATTCCATTTAATCCTTATAATAACCCTATGGGATAAGTACTCTTATCATTCCCATTTTATAGATGAGGAAATGGGGACATGGAAAAGAAACTTGCTCCTGGTCACACAGGTAACGATGAGAAGAGAAGTCTGGTTCTGGAGTCACATTAATAAGTACTTCTCTTCATTGCCTCTCATATACCTGGGAACAGTTGGGATGATTTGACCTAAGATAACGTTGTTCAAACAGTTGCCTTCACTTTTGACTTTGACTTAAAGTCTCTGAATGGTGCTTATAGAGGTCATCTAATGACTATTCTAGTCCAAAGCCCTGAGAGGTAAAACAGCTTGCCTAAGATTACATAGCCAGTTAGTGTCAGATCCACGATTTAAAACCCAGGTCCCTAACTTTCAACTCAGTGTTAACACATTTCCATTGAAAACAAAACTGTCGATGTGACATACTAAAAACAACAAAGCCAGACCACATATCCAGCAGCAGCTCATGTATTTGGCAGTCTTCATTTATCTTGCTATTGTTAAGCACAATGAGTTCTTTTTCTGATTCTGGTGTCCAGGAAGGGCTATAGGACAGGGTCCCCTAGGGAGAATACTGTCATAGCTAGCAATAAGAGCAAACACTAGTCTCCTTGTACATACAATTTGTGAGTCTAAGGTGGAAGAACAGAACATTAGATTCTATTAGCAATATCTTTCATTGTCAAATACACAAAAACAACGACGCATCAAAAACCAAATGCATTTGTTTTTACCCAGTTCTTTTCTCTGTTTCCCAGATTTCCTGTTTGCTTGCTTGCTTTTGTTTTTAATTGCTCTTCTCATTTTATCTGTAGTGAAATTTTGCCAAGGAAATGTGTAGAAGTTGATGTTCTATATAGCAATAAAATAGCTTTAGATCCCTCTAAGTTGAAGGCTTTATCACAAAACCTCAGCAATATTAAACATAAAACCTCCACTTTTACATAAAAATCTCAAAGTAACCAGCTTTTCTGTCTATATCGTCTTCTCTACACTTATACAAAAGTGTGATGTATAATTTAAGTTTTTAATCTCAAATATGTTTGCTCTATAATAAAATTCTGTAATAATAAAATATACCACCTCAGCTCGATTTTCTTTAGAAATATAGTAACTATTCTTGTCATTTTCCCATTAATACAGTCAGCAAATAAAATAAATTATTAATTCTGATTTAAAATCTAGTTCTGATTAGCATGATTTATTTTTCGTTAGAGTCATTCAAGATAATTTTGGGGGGTTTCTTAGAAAATTAAGAGATTTAATGAAAAATCATTATTTTATAGATTAGATGTAATTGTTAAATACATTTTCTATTTATTTTCAGTCCCCTAAACAACTTCTGTTTAAAGAAAAGGGAATGTCTTCAAAATATTTTTGGTTGTTTTAACATAAAATTTATCTCATCCTTGGCTGTCCCTAAAGTATAGGGTTTATGAGAGGGAAGAATGTTCCCTTACAGTTTTTGGAAGGAGAACTCTTATTTGTAGATCCTTTCTTGAGTATTTTTGAGACTAGTGCATGTGTTGAGAAATGATACCCATCCCCTTAGCAGGGTTTTGAGAAGAAGGCATATTACTCAAATATCAGTTTCCCTTTTTTCCCCCTTCTTTGCTTTCAAGCAAAATTATGGCTTTAGCAAAGGATATCTTAACAATAAATGTGAGTCATTTTGCTTTAATGCTAATACTGGGTTTTCTGCTGCAATAAAATAAAACATTTCTAAACTGTTGTAGTTCCTGAAAACTGTGTCACAGGCCAGTGCACTACCATATAGAAATTCTGTGTGTACAATTAATTTTAATTAAGAGCTAGTTAGATTTTCAGGTAAATTGGTATCCTACTTCCCCAACACAGCATGTTAGCAGCATTACTGCAACTTGAGGAGTTACTAGGAAGTGTTTTTACTTTCATCGTTGCTGATTAATAAGGTTTAGGGCAAAGGCTCACTTCTGTTGTAAGTAGAAGGAGTTCTCATACTAAGATTAAATGTCTCTCCAGGAGGCTGGGCGAGAGTTTATATTCTGTTATTTTCTTCACCTACACATGTTCAGTTTTGTTTTGTGTAGATACACAAATAGTTACATAGAGACAGGCACGCATATTTTACTCTAACATTTTAGAAGCTGTACCAGACACTAGGATGACCACTTGTCTTCATTTGCCCTGAACTGAGGGCTTTTCCTCGAATGTAAGACTTTCAGTGCCCAAACCAGGAAAGTCTTGGGCAAACTAAATTCAGGAAAGTAGTTCTAACATGACAATGTAAATGTTTTATGTTCTTCCAGAGTTAATTCTGGACTTACGGGGGGAGATTTAGGAAGATAACTTAATACTTCCAGTAATGATAAAGTAGCGAACATCATCAAATTCAGTCAACAATAGGCCTAAGAACTAGTCAGGTGTCAAGGTCAGAGGTTTAACAGCAACAGTGTAAGAGGAGACCAGGATAATCATAATCTTAGATTCTAGAACTTTATTCTGCGTCTCAGGATTTACTTTCATTGCCGAATAAACAGTGAGGTTTGTATACCGAGCCGAACAATAATGGAAGGGATTATTAAAAATATCTGCACTATTTATTTTTATCTGCTTGAAGTGCAATAAAATGCAACAGGCTGTGAATTATTGTGTTACTGCATTATGTCATTAGATGTGAGACAGACGGCTGAGATCCAATTAAATGCATTGCAGTTTTCAGCCTATAGAATTAAGTTATAGTTCTGAGTGAAGCATACATTAGAGAGTGAAGTCCAGGATTGAAACCAAGAGCCTTTGGTTAGTTCTTTGATTCAACAAAACGTTACATGCTTCCAGCCAAGTTGCTTAAACTTAGTGCCACAGTTTTCTGATTCTTTGACTTAAGAGAGCAAAAGTTAGCTCTCAACTTCTAGGCTGAACAATTTTGGACAGTTCATAAAAGTATTGGTCACTTGAAGTAAAGGTGGGGGAGAATTCAGCTTTAGTATCAGAGATATGTTCTATGAATGCATGATATAGCCACATTTTTTTGCCCATGTTATTTGTCTGTCAAGAACCAGTACAGTTAGCATCAAGTGGTAAGTCCTCTTGATTTGCCTTGACTTGACCTGACTTTCATTACCTGCCCAGAGTATCCATCAAGTCTTATTTCCCAGTGGGCAGCACATACATCCTGGATCTGGATGGTCTGGGTTCAAACCTTTGCTCTACTATTATTAACTCTGTGACTTTGGTCAAGTAACTTAATCTCTCTGCACCTCAGTTTCCTCGCTTGCAAACTGGGCTATTGCTAATAATATACGTCATAGTGGTAAAAATATATAAAACACTAAGAATAGTGCCTGGTGCAGAGTAAAGATTTGCTATTATTATTACTGTTGTTGCTATTACTACTGCTGTCATTATTATTCCTTAATGTGTGCCCTTTGCTCTGGGCCCAATTCTCTCTTTAGTATCTACATGTCATGCTAACTCTTTTTTCTTTATATTTTTACTTGTACTGAACTCTCTGCATGCAACATGATATTTTTTTCTGCTTGTCCAAATCTTATCAATTTTTTAAAAGACCATTTCTATTCCAATCTCCTATATGAGACCTTCACAAAACTTTCACCTTGATAAATTCTTTTATAATTACTTCTAGGACCATGCAGTTCAGCTTTTAGCTGTTTGCTGCATGCTAATGTTATCTATTCTGTTGATCTGTAAACTTTTTGACAGTTGGGGCAATGTCTTGTCTATTTTATTGTGTTTCACAGCTCCTAGTGTGTTTCCTGAATAAATACAGGTTGAGTATCCCTTATCTAAAATGCTTGGTATCAGAAGTGTTTCTGATTTTGGATTTTGGAATATTTACATAAACATAATGAGATATCTTGGGATGGGACTCAAGGCTAAACACAGAATTCATTGATGTTTTATGTACATCTTACACACATAGCTTGAAGGTAATTCAACACAATGTTTTTAATAATTTTGTGCATAAAATGAAGTTTGACTGCATTTTGACTGCAACCTGTCACATGAGATCAGGTGTGGAATTTTCCACTTGTGAATTCATGTCAGCACTCAAAAAGCTTTGGGTTTTGGAGCAGTTTGAATTTTCAGATTAGGGATGCTCAACCTGTAGTTGATAGATTCATATCAGGGAACTAATGACTAAATTTGGTTCATAGATTCTTCTGCCACTTTTGAGACATAAACCTATCAGTTATATCATTTTAAGACTAGGTTTCACAAGAATCTTACTGATTTTACACTATTTTTTCAGCAGCTATGTGTTTCTGGTAGAATATCATTTACAGGTCAATTTTCTTTCATGTTTGCATTCAGAAAAGGATAAAAGATGGTGTTTTTACATAAAGGTCATATATATCACTGAACCACATTTATTACAGTTAATCCTATGAAGATAGGATGAATTGAGATTAAAAAAATTTTTAATTTTATTACAGAATACTATGGCTCTATGGTTTGAATGTTTGTCCAATCTGAAACTCAAGTTGAAAGTATCTCCAATGTAACAGTATTGAGAGATGGGGCCTTTAAGTGGTGCTTGGATCATGAAAGCTTTGCTCTCATGAGTGGATTAATACAATCATGGATTAATAGGTTAATGGATTAATGGGTTATCAAGGGAGTGGGTTAGTTATCACAAGAGTGGGAGTGTTATAAAAGCCAGTTTGGTTCTCTCTCATGAGCCCCCTCACCATCTGTGCTGCCTTGGGACTCTGCAGAGTCCCCACTAGATGTGGCCCCTCGACTTTGGACTTTTCAGCCTCCAGAACTTTAAGAAATAAATTTCTTTTCTTTACAAATGTCCCAGTCTCAGGTATTCAGTTGTAGCAACAGAAAAGGGACCAAGATGTGGTTTGAATGTATATGTCCCTCCAAAAGTCATATGTTGAAACTTAATCACCGATATGACAGTATTAAGAAGTGGGGTCTTTAGGAGGTGACTAGGTCATGAAGGCTCTGCCCTAATAAATGAGATTAATGTCTTTTTAAGAGACTTCACACAGAATTGATCCTTTTTGCCCTTCTGCCCTCCCACATGTGAGAATGCAGCAACAAGGTGCCATCTTGGAAGCAGGGAGTGAGACTTTACCAGACATCAAAACTGCTGGCACCTTGATTTTGGACTTCCTAGCCTCCGGACTATAAGAAATAGATTTCTGTTCTTTATAAATTACCCAATCTGTGGTATTTCCATCTAGAAGCATGGACAGTAAGACACAGAGATTTTCATCTATATACAAAAGCAAAGAATTTTAGATAATATAATCAACTTCATGTAACTATTACCTAGGTCCCATAATTATTAACACTTTTGCCATCTCGATTCATCTATCCCACCCATTGTTTCTGGCTGGAATATTTTAAAGCAGATTCATTATATTTTATCTGTAATAGTTTAGTATGCGTCATTAACAGTTGAAGAGATATAAAAATAATTTTAAATAGAACCAAGAAATAGTTCTCAATATTGTGTCAAAATTGTCAAACCTTTTCTTACAATTTACAACTTTAATAAGACCACTTTGCTCTCTTCTACCTCAAATATTAATATATAGGTAAATCCCCCAAAATAGATGTTCCTAGTGGATGACAGGAAATAGATGTGAAACATGAAGGGTATTTTATTGTCTCAGCTATGGTTTTTGACTTATAGCAGGAATCATACTTTGATAGAAAACACTGCATTATGATTTCAATATGATAAATTACTATAATAATCAAATGGAAATTATATATTTATTTTATTTGAATGTCTTTTTCATCTGTATGATATTTTTGGATATCTTAAATTAAATGTAGAATGGGGCTATCTAGGCTCATGACATGATATAGCTCATCAATCTATTTTAATAAGGCAATTTTTCTAAGCATGTTGGAACTTAATGGCTTTAATGATTTGATGACACTGTTTCACAAGTGATTGTATTATCATTCTCTCCTAAACTGATCGTAAAATATACCAATGGTGTTGAGGTATATGTTTAAATAGCTATTTATTCTGTTCAGTTTACCACACACTGTCCATACAAATGGTAATCATTGCTTTATAAATGATGGTAAGTTAAGCTATTGTACTTTTAGAGTTACAGTTTAATAAGACGCCAGTTTAACCTATACTTAGTTTGTAAATCCTAAAGCAACAATATTATATAAAGAGGCACATTATGAGAATTTTTAGGGACATGCATGTATCCAAAAAAAGTTGGATAGTTCTGTTATGTAAACCTCAGGCAGGCATGTATAAGAAATAAAATTTAGAGTTTAAGGTTGTTAGGAACTTGTACATTATATATGTAGATTCAAAGTCTATATTCTTTGTACTCTTTCCTCTAGTGTTGGGGTGAGCCTGTATAGATAGACAGATCTACACATCCCTGGTAGTACCATAAATCCATGAAGGCAACATCAGCTCTAACCAACTGGAGTGAAATGTACCTGACTGGCTGTCAGTTCTCTTTGTAAATCAGGGTTCAGTGAACTCCCATATTGGAATCTTCTAGGATGAAGCGAATTCAAATAAAAACTTCCTTGTAGGCATTTAAAGCTGAACTATAAATCTGTCTTTCAGTTATCTTTGTTCTGTTATTTTCCTTCACATTCATAACTGTTGTCTCTGTGTGTATTTTGACTTTGCAGATATTCTGCCCAATAAACTGCTTGAATTTGTAACTTGAATTGATGCCATTAATTTGTACCAAAGCTTGCATGTATTCATAAACTCTTATAGAGTTAACTTTAGGCTTTTATTTTCCCTTCGTTATGTGAATTTGACTAAAATAGAGCTATCCTTCAAAGTGAAAAAGTTTTATTTGGAAAATTCCTTTGAAACAACTTCTTTATTATAGCATTCTAGAATCACCAGACAGCAGCCATTTCTAGAATATAATTCCCAAGAAATTTCTTCCACTAAAGTGAATTATGGGTTGATGGCATGTATTTTTTTTCCTTGCATGGTAAATAGGGGAAAAAAATAAAGAGGACTTTAACTTAAATTTTGAAGAAAAATTATTTGGTCTGGTGCCCTGAAATTCAATCTTCTATCATGGGTACTTTAAGTTAAAAAACAAAATCAGGATTGCCATTTTCCTGCCTCATCTTTCAGGCTCTTGAATATGGTTTTCTTTTGAAATATTATGAGGAATCTACTTTCTGTGTAATGTTTACCATGAAAATTTAAAACACAATCAGCATATCCACGATAAAAATAAAGGAAAGCAACTCAATAGCTGTCTGTCAGAGAGTTGGATTTATGGTCTCATGAGAGTAATTAGAAAAGTCAACCATGAAGCTATCTAAGCTATACACAAGACAGGGCTGAGAAAATGTTTTTCAGTAGATCTTTTGATCTATAAACTTTAGGTCACATTTCTTCTGTGTTCATGGATGTTAGATATATTTAATAGATAGGCTAGAAAGTGGAGAGTCGTTATTAATATGGAAAGCCCAGGGTATCAAAGACAGTAGTTTTATCCTGTGACTAGTTCTACAACCTATGCCAGTCACTTGACTCCATTCGGCCTCTGTTTCTCATCAGGAAAATGGGAACAATATTTGTTATTGTGATGGCAAGATAAATGTAGAGCATGTGCAAGTGTCATGAGATAGCCAAATCCCAGCTACTTCCATTGGTGAGTTGAAGAAGGAGGGGAAATGGAATAATAATATTATGATGCTAAAAATTATCATGGAATACATATCTGTGATTTATTTTTAATAATCATAGAATAAAATAGTTCTGGGAGAGTTTTTAAGGTGGTAGTTTCAAAAGAAACTAGTATCTTCTTGGTCAAAACAGCAACTACAATAACAAGAAAACTACAGAATAGAAGATATTGGCTTTGTGAAGAAGATGGTAGCACTAGGTAGGAAACAATATTGTAATAAAAGGGGAAATTATCAGTAGTTTCAGGTTTCCTAACAAAGGTACCTTCCAGCAAAAAGCAGACTTAAAGGCTTTGATTTTCCTGACAGCGGTACCATCCACTCTACTCACTTGATCTTCAGATGTTCAACCGTACTGGTTTGCTGGGGACTTTCCTGGTGTTAACATTGAGGTTCTCACGTCCTGGCAAACTCCTCAGTCCTGGTCAGATAGGGCCTGCGGGTCTCCCTATTTGGTCTCCATGACATTGGCTGTGAGTTTGTGAAGGGGGGAATGGGATTTCACAAGGTTTTTGGCCTTCATATTTAAAACCATAAGCACCCTATATTAAATTGACTCATTTTTTGTTTTGTATAATAATGCCAAATGCACTAATAATGCAACATTTATGCCTAGATTCTTGGAGAATCTTGTTGACTTTACTCATGGCAACTGTTTTTAACAAGGGAGGTGGAAAGTAACCTAGTGCTGAGGCTTGGAGAAGATTTGCTACTTAGGCACAGACCCTCTGACCCTAGCTAGTATTGAAAGTCAGTGTGCCTCTCATCCTCCAGCACCTTCTAGGTGACCTGCCACATCTGATCTTGAAATTCTCCTTTTACAATTCAGCTACAAGTATTCTGGCATATAATTTGCCCACTGGCTTATTGTATCTTGGATTTCTTTATGGAAACTATGGAAAGATGTATATTTCTTATGAGAGATGTAGACATAACCTTATATAGACTTAGAAGTTTGTGTAACAGCAGAGAATTTGAGCTATAATCATTTTCTTCACAAAGTATTAGCAATTTTCCTTGGAATGTGGAATAAGAAAGTTCATTGATTAATTCATCAAATAAGTATCCAAAACGTGACCACTACAAGCTATTGGGTTTGTAACCCCAAAATGCATTTTATTATCTTTTGATAATTACAGATAAGAAAACTTTTTTTAAAGTTAGAAATGTTATAAAGTCAGAAACTAACACTAATCATACTCAAAATTCAGTTAGTCAACTTTGTCAGTAAAGGCAATTCCATTTATAATATAGTATTAAACAGAAAGAAAATAGAAATTATACATAAATAACATGTATGCTTATGCAGTTGTGTTTAGATGTTCTTCCTTATAATTTTAGGAAAGATAAACATTTTCATAAGTTTTCTATTTTGTAAAAATAGCTGAAACTAAATGGTAAGCTTCAAAATTGCCCCAGGTTTGCTGGACTGAAATGATATGTAGTAAGGGTAAATAAGGTCATCTAGTTTAGTTCTTATTGATCAATAATATTTATTAATTCTCCACTGTATGTTAAACTTTATTGGACATTCTTTTTAAAAAATTGTAGTTAAAAATGGACAAAAATGTGTAAATTCCCGTATGGATGCCAGATCATTGTGGATTTAAAAACTACAGAATGCTGTACTTTCTGTAAGTTCACAAAATGAAATCTGTGCTACCTTTGGTTAGACTGCTAGGGTAGAAGAAAATAAGTGAGAACTCAGATTTGGGACATTCCAGCCATTTGTATGACCTGATTAATCTCTTTCTTATGCAGCACTCATTTAAATAATTTGCTCACACTAATTTTAGATCTCTAAATTGCCTACACTTTGTGTGCAGAAACTGATTATGATTGTCATATCTGTAAAGTAATACAGAACTTAGAAACTTCAACTCAGATCTCAGAATTAGTAGGCATGAGTTAATTTGAAACCTGCTTATCTGAAAGTATCCCAGTATTCCTTTGAAGAAATGCTTGAAAATTAGAATCATTGAATATATGTGAATTTACAATATTTTATGAGTAGTGAAAGGAGCCACTGGTAACCACTTCAGAGTTTGAAATAACTCAAAAGAGAAAAAAACAAATAAATCCATTCTGTTTTATTATAGAAGTATTGGGATTCCAGTAGAAGCAGAGATTATTGAACTGACCATTCAAGAATGTAAAAAAGATTTTTAAGCCAAAATCATGTAAAAAAATTCCAGTCAGCAGTGGTTTTGTGGCTTCTTAAACAAAAACAAGAAATATGTATTTAGAGGACCAGAATCTCAAATCATGTGTTGAATTACAGTTAGAATTATTAAGAAAATCATATATCAAATGATACTATCTCAAATTTGTATTTTGTCCTGTGAAATTGGAGATTTGTGGAATGTTTCTTGAATGAATTACACTTCCGATTTTCCTGAGAGTTAGTAGCTTCTGAATGTGAGAAAACAGATGCACCCTGATGATGAACAAGGACAAAAATTGTGCCTTACGTTGTTTTTTCCGTAATGTACTACTGAACCTAGATCTTTGGTTAATTTAAGGAAATCACATTCCCACCTAGGTAGTAATTCATATCCCATGATGAAAGAGGCTTCCTGAAGGCTACATTTTCTTTTTATGGAAGGATGCTCTTATACACTTAAGCCAACTTAGAAAAAATATTTTCTCAGGCAAAAATATGTATTTCACTATGGAAATGATTGTAATGTGAGTGTGTAAATAGATAAGGTGAATTAAAGAATTGGGGCATTTAAATAGCCAGTCCAGCAAAACATAAAGACTATTGGCAGAGGGTGGTAGTGAGGTAGTCCTTTTTTTGTTTTTATCATAGTAGGAAGGAATTATTTAGATTGCATGCTTATACTGTTCAATTCTTACTTTGTATTGCATTCAATGTATGGCAATCTGTGGCTTTTAAATCTATGTCTGTCAGCAAAGATGACAAAAGTTTGTGGTGGCAGGCAACATGATTGTTATGGACTGAATGTTTGTGTCCTTCCAAATTCATATGTTGAAGCCCTAACCCTGAATGTGATAGTATTTGGAGAGGGGGCCTTGGGGAGGTAATTTTGGTTACATGAGGTAATGAGGATAGGTTCTCATGATGGGATCAGAGTCTGCTATGATCTGAATAATCTGAATGCTTGTGTTCCTCCAAAAGTCGTATGCTGAAACCTAATCACCAAGGTGATGGTATTAGAAGGTGGGGCCTTTAGGAGGTGATTAGAGCATGAGGGCTCCACCTCCCTGAATGGGATTAATGCCCATTTAAAAAAGGCCCCAGAGAGCTGCCTTGCCCTTCTACAATATGAGGACATATAGAAGGTGCCATCTATTAGAAACGGATCCTCACCAGATGCCAGATATGCTTGAGTTTTGATCTTGGACTTTCTAGCCTCCAGAACTGTGAGAAACAAATTTCTGTCCTTTATAAATTACCCAGTCTAAGGTATTTTGTTATAGCAACCCAAACAAACTAAGACAGTGCCCTAATAAAAAGAGACACCAGAGAGCCCTCTTTCACTCTTTCTCATTCCTCAAAGAGATCACGTGATCACACAGAGAAATGGCAGCCACCTACAAGTGAAAAGTCCTCAGAATGAAACTTACCTTGCCAGCACGTTGATCTTTAACTTCCCAACTTCCAGAACTTTGAGAAATAAATTTCTTTTGTTTGAGTCACTCAGTCTATGGTGACTGAGCAGACTAACACAATGGTAGTTGAAAATACCTGATTTTTGGAGTGACAGAGATAAGGATGGTATAAAGGCTTTTACTGGTTTTGGTGAGTTCCTCCTTCTGTAATGATCCTGCCTTATAGTTAGTCCTTTTGGTTCTCAGAAAACAACTATCCCTGGGGCTCATACAGTTAAAAGAATCTTATAATAAATTTTGTTTCAAAAGAAACAGCTTTATAATTTGGTGCCAGTGCATTTGAAATATTAGCATTCAAATGGGAGGTATTCCCTCTCAGTGTGTATTTTCCTTCTAATCTATGTAGACAGTTGCTGTGGCTTGGATAGTCGATCCTCCAAACCTCATGTTGAAATCTGGTCTCCAATGTTGAAGGTGGGACCTAATGGAAGGTGTTTGGGTCATGAGGGCAGATCCCTCATGAATGGCTTGGTGTTGTCCTCTCCTCCTCTTGGTAATAATGAGTGAATTATTGCTCTATTAGTTCCTGCTGGCACTGGTTGTTAAAAAGAGCCTGGTGTCTCCCTCTCCTCTGTGTCTTGCCTCCTCTCTCACCATGTGATCTCTACATACTGACTCCCCTTCCTCTTTTGCCACAAGCGGAAGCAGCCTGAAGCCATCACCAGAAGCAGATGCTAGCACCACAATTCTTATATAGCCTGCTGAACCATGAGCCAAATAAAAGTATTTTCTTTAAAATTACCCAGCCTCAGGTATTCCTTTATATCAACACTAAACAGACTAGAAAGGATCATAAAGGTAAGATTGTCCAGCCCCTTCATTTTACTCTTCCAAGGAAATAAGTATGATGAAAGAATATAGCTTCATTACCAAATGGCATTTTTAAAAATGATGATGCAAGTGGATCTTCACAAAATAAAGGAAAGATATAGAAAGACAAAAAAGATAAAAAGAATATAGAGAGTATTAGATAGATTTAGGTTTAATATTTATCTTATTAAAGAGAAATTTAATTCAACCTGGAACCCATCTATGATTGGAACTTCAGAAAACAGGTTTGGTCTCACAGTATTTGTGAAATAAAAGCCACTGTTTTCACTCTCGAAGCTACTAAGGGTATGATGATACATTGACAAATTTGGTCTAATTGGTGGAGCTGCTTTTTTTGGTATATTCCTTTTGTTTATTTAGGATATTAAGGAGGTGTATTTTGCAAAACTCACTAGAGAACTACGAGGTTATTTTCCCCCTTTATTAAGCAGAGCCACCTGCTACATATATGTCCTTTGGGAATTATTTTGATATGAGTTATATAAAATAGAAAGCAAAATCTTGTACAGTAGAGGATATAAGTTTGTAGTAAATCTATAGTTGTCTTATAGCTGTTCACTAAATATGTTTTGAGTCTCTTTTTAATTCAAGGATGTGTTTAGGATCTAGTTTCCGAAAAAAATCTCAAATTACCATCAAAATGTAATTGGGCTGTTGGAATATGCTACCCTATGTTTTCACTGTCAAGGAAATGATATTCTCTGAGCCCTATTTAATTTTCTGGCTATTTGAATAGAATGTATTGAGTAAGCATTAGGATTATTATTATTATTATCACCACCATGGCCATCATCATTAATTGTTTGAAAAAGAAATCTCAGGAGGCATAAGTGACCTGCTGGCAAGGAGTACCCACTTTGGAATGTGCAGTGGATCAGTTTTGCTCTCAGCAGTAGGCAGCATTATAATCAATAGAAATTGCCCATGTGGGGTTTAAAAGACACTGTGATAATTAAGTTCACCAGAAAGACACAGAAAGTTTGGGAGCTTATTGTAAACCACTACTCTGTGAATCTTCTGCAATTGACTCCAATGTCTAAATCAGAAGATATAACAGGGGTTTCTTTTTTTTTACATGCTCAGCAAAAACTGTTGACCAGTTTTGTGTGTGTGGTTTAAATAAACATTCACTGAGAGTTTCTCATATTCTGTTGAGTAAATATTAAACTGCACTTTTCCAGTTTTGCTAATAGTCATCATAATCAAAAAGTTTTTTTAAAAAAATTCCCACATGTCCATGGTTCAGGTAAACACTCTCTGTCCTCTGGGGAGTTGTAGCTTAAAATAGTATCAATACTTTACCACTTTATGTCTCTACAAACCTTCTTGATTGAAATATTTAAAAATGCTTGATTTGACATTTACATAAATAAATGTGGGCAATGGAGATTGGGGTTTCCGGAAAACACTAAGTCCCTTTCCAGAAAGTGGGGCTACTTTTTTAACCCTATTAAAACTGTGTATGTTGGTATCATTTGGGAATAGGATAATGTAAACATTTAGCATATTAGTAACCTTTCACACAGAGATTAGAAAGATTTGTTAGAGCATCAAAGGAAAAACCCAGAATATGTACCTAAATCGGTGTTTATCAAATGTTAATGACCATAGAATAACCTAGGGAGGGTGTCATAAGGACATATTCAAAACATACTTTGGAATATCTGGGGTGGTAAAACCCGGAATCAGTCTTCATAATAAATACTCTGAGTGATTCTGCTGGTGTGCAGTCTACCTACAGCACTTTGAATAATATTGCTCTAAACCTTACGTCCTTAATTTCTACTTTCTTGGTCTGACAGCAAGTGCCTTTCCTTATCAGAATTCAGAAATTTCAAGAATTAAATAGATTAGATGTACAAGCTTCAGATCTTTAAATACATTATTTCACATGGTTCCAAGGAAACTTTTGAATTTGATGGATTTCAATCTGCTTATTAATATTATTTACTTTGTAGCATACAAGCGTAATCCATTCTTCTACAACATTACTATCTGACAGGGTGCTTTGTATGTATCTTTTCTCTCTCCATATGGTCCTGTTTTTTTTTTATTTCCCATGGTTGGTTGTTTTTATTTATTTTTTTCTCTTTTCTGTTTTATTTCAGCATATGATGGAGCTACAAATGTTTAGGTTACATATATTGTCCTTACACCACCTGAGTCAGAGCTTCAAGTGTGTCCATCCCCCAGACAGTGAGCACTCTACCCATTAGGTGTGTATATACCCATCCCCGCCTCCCCCTCCCATCTGCCCTACACCCACACTTAAGTGCACATATAGTAATAACATTCTCCACGTGGTCTTGACATCAGTTTGTGGAAGTGGTTCACACCATTCCTGACTCATTATAGTTCACTGGGCTTAAAATTTTCCCATCAGCCACAATTTCAATGCATTTGCTTTACAGAAGATTTTCTAAGTTATATACAAAAAGTAACTTTTCTACCATGCAGACAAAGATATTATAGGTAAATAAGGCAGTGTTTGTAGCTATTTGTAGCATGGCAATCAAAGATGCCTCAAGGAGTGTGGTACTGGATTGTGTGTTTAGTTGCCAGTAAAAGATTATAGTTATTTATGTTAAACTATTATATATCTGGAGTTGAAGTAAAATATGCCAGAATTTTTTGAAAAGAAATCTCAGTTCATCCATTGTGTGAAAAAAGGAATGGATCACAGCCTCCTTGCATGAAGTGATTGCATTAGTAAAGGGAATTTTATTTTTAAAACCTAAAAGACCTTTTCAAATCCTGCTGTTATTTATTGTACCATTAACAGTTCTTTCTTTGATGGCCTTGCTGGTATATTAAAGACTGGCTCCAATCAAAAATACTCTCTACGGTTGATGGCTGATGGCATAATCATACTAAGTTGTCAAGAGACCGTTCTTGATTCCCAGGGCAAAATTCCTTTCTTTAGCTACCACAAAATTGACATGCTTCATTGTTCATTATTCATCATTCTTTTGTTTCCTCTATTTTACAGTCTGGATCAAGAAAAGTTCCCCTGGAGACTCTACTGCACATTCTTAGGTATCTTGGTGATTTCGTTGGTTTTATTTTTAATTTTTCTTACTTACCAAAGGCTCACCTAACTAAAGTTTGATAAAGTTATGGTTGTTCTAGGTAGTCTTCAGAGGGTGAGTCACTTTTCCAATTCCTGGTTTGTGTTTTTTGGGTTTTGTTGTTGTTTTGTTTCTTGCCTATGGCTGAGTAGGTCTTTATAGAATAAACAAACAAACAACTCACCAAACACAATCAAACGTGCTGGTTTTCTTCAAGAGGGTCAATGTTTAATTTATTCACTAGGAAACTTTGCTTTTATTTCTCTCCCTCCTCCTCAGCCTTCTCTTCCTCTTCCTTATGTTTATAGAAAACCTGAAGCAGCCTTGTGTGTTAATAGGCAGGGCTGAGGGCAGAGTTCTGCCCTGGGAAATGTTTACTCTGGAAAAACACAGAAGACATTTGTTTGGTCTGACTCATCCAGACTATGTCATAAGCCATCTTGGGCAAAAAAAAGATGATGTCTTAAGTACTGATGCTTGTCCCTACTAAATTCTATGTTTAAAATGCAAATAAACATGGCCACTGCAACCTCCTAATTAACCACTAAATATTTACCAGTCCACTAATACTTTGATAGTCATCTTTCCTTCTAGGGATATGCATAAAATTCATAAATGCAATCATTTTTGTAATTTGCCTGCCAAATGGTTACTCTTGAGAAGTAGCTATTTTCAAGCCTTCCCTAACAAATTCAAAGCATAACGCAAAGGAAAAGTCAATTTGTACATTTACCCATCCCAAAGCTGTTCATATTTGTGTTGGAGAGTTGGGAGTATGGAGGGAGGAAAAGGCAAGTAATACTCTTACCCTGTTTTGTCTGCTTGATCCTACCTTTGCTCTTAAATCTCCCTGCAAATTTGCCAGAAATCATGAGCCAGAGGACTCTGATCCCCTCTTCCTGCCTCTGGCCAGTAGCCCAGAGCTACTACCATACCCTGCCTCCCCAAATGACCATTGTTCCACTTGAAACAGAGAAAGGGAAAAACTAGTTGGACTGCTTTCATGCTTTTTTTTTTTTTAGCTTCACACACTAAACCCACTGGAAGTCTTCCTTTAATCCACTTATTTATTTGTTTAGTCAATTGTTCTTTATTTTTACTGCTGAATTCTACCAAACTTTTATTTTTTTTATTTCAATAGATTTAGGGGGTGCAAGTGGTTTTGTGGTATGTGGATGAATTGTATAGTAGTGAAGTCAGGCCTTTTAGTGTACTCCTCACCCCAATAGTGTACATTGTACATGATAGATAATTTTTGATCCCTCACAGCCTTCACACCTTCCCCCCTTCTGAGTCTCCAAAGCCCATTACACCACTCTGTATGATGATGTATACCCATCATTTAGCTCTCACTTATAAGTGAATACGTGTGGCATTTGTTTTCCCATTCCTGAGGCATGTCACTTAGGATAATGGCCTCCAGTTCCATCCAAGTTGCTGCAAAAGACATTATTCCATTCTTTTTTATGGCTGAGTAGTATTCCATGGTGCATATATACCACATTTTCTTTATCCCTTCATCAATTGATGGGCACTTAGGTTGATTCCATATCTTTGCAGTTGTGAATTGTACTACAAAAAACATTCTGGTACAGGTGTCTTTTTTGACATAATGTTTTCTTTTCCTTTGAGTAGATATCCAGTAGTGGGATTGTGGGATTGAATGGTAGGTCTACCTTTAGTTTGTTGAGGAATCTCCATATTGTTTTCCATAGATGCTGTGCTAATTTACATTCCCACCAACAGTGTATAAGCACTTCCTTTTCACTGCATCCATGCCAACATCTATCGTTTTTTGACTTTTTAGTAATTGCCATTCTGACAGGGGTAAGGTAGTATCTCACTGTGGTTTGCAGAAACTTTTTAGTTTAATTAAGTCCCATTTATTTATTTTTATTTTTGTTGTATTTGTTTTTGGGGTCTTAGTCATAAATTCTTTACCTAGGCCAATGTCAAGGAAAGTTTTTCCTAGGTTTTCTTCTAGTATTTTTATGGTTTCAGGTCTTACATGTAAGTCATTAACCCACCGTAAGATAATTTGTGTGTTTGGTGAGAGACAGGGATCTATTTTCATTTTTCTGCACGTGGCTATTCAATTTTCCCAGCACCATTTATTGAATAGGGCATCCTTTCCCTAATGTATATTTTTGTCTGCTTAGACAAAGATCAGTTGGTTGTAGGTATATGGTTTTATTTCTGGGTTCTATATTCTGTTCAATTAATCTATGTATCTACTTTTATACCAGTACCATGCTGTTTTGGTTACTCTTATCTTGTAGTTTAATTTGAAGTAGGGTAATGTGATGCCTCCAGATTTGTTCTTTTGCTTAGGATTGCTTTGGCTCTGTTTTGATTCAGTATGAAATTTAGGATTTTTTTTCTAATTCTGTGAAAAGTGACATTGGTATTTTGATAGGAAATGAATTGAATCTGTAAATCACTTTGGATAGTATGGACATTTTAACAATATTGATTCTTCCAATCCATGAGCATGGGATATTTTTTCATTTGTTTTTGTCATCTATGATTACTTTCACCAGTGTTTTGTAGTTCTCTTTGTAGAGATCTTTCACATCCTTGGTTAAGTATATCCTAGGTATTTTATTTTTTTGTGGCTACTGTAAATGGTATTGTGTTCTTGATTTGATTCTCAATTGGCTGTTATTTGTGTGAAGTTCTACTGATTTGTGTACATTAATTTTGTAACCTGAGACTTTACTGAATTCATTTATCAATTCTAGTAGTCTATTGGAGGAATCTTTAGGGTGTTCTAGATATAATATTATATCAGCAAATAGAGATAGTTTGACCTTTTTTTTCCTGACTTGAATGCCCTTTATTTCTTTCTCTTGCTTGATTGCTCTGGCTAGGACTTGCAGTACTATATTGAATAGACAGGGTTAAAGTGGGCATCCTTGTCTTGTTCCTTGTAGTTGGAATGCTTTCAACATTTCCCCATTCACTATGATGTTGCCTGTGTGTTTGTCATATGTGACTTTTATTATTTTAAGGGATGTTCCTTCTATGCCTAGTTCATTAAGGGTTTCTATCATGAAGGGGTGCTGGATTTTATCAAATGCTTTTTCTGCATCTGTTGAGATGATAATATGGTTTTTATTTTAAATTCTGTTATGTGGTGAATCACATGTATTGAATTGCATATGTTGAACCATCTTTGCATTCCTGGGATGAAACCCATTTGATCATGGTGAATTCTTTTTGAGGTGTTGTTGGATTCAGTGTACTAGTACTTTGTTGAGGATTTTTGCATCTATGTTTATGAGGGATATTGGTCTACAGTTTTCTTTGTTGCGTCTTTTCTTGTTTCTGGTATCAGGGTGATACTGGCTTCATAGAATGAGTTGGAGAGGATTCCCTCTTTCTTGATGTTATGGAACAGTTTCAGCAGAATGGGTACCAATTCTTCTTTGTAGTTCTGGTAGAATTTGGTTGTGAATCTGTCTGGTCCTGGGCATTTTGTTGTTGTTGTTGTATGACATTTTATTACTGATTCAATCTTGCTACTCATTATTGGTCCGTTCAGGATACCTGTTTCTTCCTGATTAAAGCTTGGGAGGTTGTGTGTTTCCAAGAATTTATCCATTTCCTGTAGATTTTCTAGAGTGTGTGTATAGAGGTATTCATGGTAGTCTCAGATGATCTTTTGTATATCTGTGGTATTAGTTGTAATATCTCCTTTTTCATTTCTGATTGAGCTTATTTGAATCCTTTCTCTTCTTTTCTTGGTTAATCTAGCTAGTGATCTATAAATTTTGTTTATCTTTTTGAAGAAAGAACTTTTTGTTTCATTGATTCTTTGTCTGGTTTTTTCATTTTGATTTAGATTAGTTCTGCTCTGATCTTTGTTATTTCTTATCTTCTGCTATCTTTGGGTTTTTTCTTGTTTTTCTAGTTCTTTGAGGTGTGACATTAGGTTGTTAGTGATCTGTCTCTTTGATGTAAGCATTTAGTGCTGTGAACTTCCCTCTTAGCACTGTTTAGCTGTATCCCAGAGATTATGATAGCTTGTGTCTCTAATGTCTTTTTATGGTGGGGGGAATCAACCCTGTGTGGGCATGCCACCTGGTGCTCTGCTCTCAGGAGGTTCTCAGTTTGCCAATGGCAGCAGTACCTAGATTCTTCATGGTAGAAGGGCTCTCTAACAGATCAGGAGATGGCAGACTGCCACCGGTGTGAAGGGAAGAAAAGTAAACATTCCCTGTACCCTTTCTGCTGGACACCAAATCCCTTGGTCAGTATCTGCTAAAATCTTCCGCTTTATTGTTTTGTTCTGCAACTTCCCGTGGGATTTCTGGTAAGGGTAAGTTCTGGCACCTTTTCCTCAGTATTTCACCTGGGTTATGCTTTTTCACCTGAACCTTTTTCTTCTTTTGGGAATAATTGGGCAACCAATGTCTGTAGTCAGCCATCTTGCCCCTCCCTCTCTACCAAACTTTTTTTTAAATTTCAAAATATTACAAGGGTAAAAATGTTTTTGGTTACATGGATCACTTTTGTAATGCTTGAGTCACAGCTATAGGTGTGCCGATCACCCAAATAGTGTTCATTGTAGCCATTGGGTAGGTTTCCACTCATCCCCTTATCTCTCCTCCCCTGCTTGATTTCCACTGAGTTTTAGTTCTTTTTGTGCACATTTGTGCTCATTGGTTAGTTCCAATTTAATAATGAGTACATATGGTGTTTGATTTTTCTAATCTTGAGATACTTCACTTAGGAGAATAGTCTCCATTTCCATCCAAATTGTTGAAAAAGGCATTAATTCATCCTTTTTATGGCTGAGTAGTACTCCATGGTATACATATACCACATTTTATTAACCCACTCATGAGTTGATGGAAATTTCCTCTACCAAACTTTTATAATATATTTAGTCAATTATTCTTCACTCACTGTTTATATAGAATATATTCCCTACATGTTCAGCAGCAGGTTAAGTGTAAAGGAGCAGTAATGTGGGATGCCAGGGTTGGGAGTCAGGACAAGAGAAATGGCAAGGAAAAATAATAAAGAAACAGAAGACTTCATTACCTTAAAATCTAGATAGGAGGAGGAGGAATTACATATCCAAGTCAAATAAAGCAATTAAGAAACAACAGGCAAAAAACAAATAATATAAACAGTATATGTGATGGGTGGCAGGGATGTGAGGACCCATAAATGTTTAATTCATTTCAACATTTGAGTAGACATTATGTTCTAGACCCTATTATCAAAAACAATGTGACAGAAAATAAGATAATAAATGTAAAAATCTGGAGGCAGAGACAGACATGGATAACTTTATTATGAGGCACACTATGTTGAGTATTTTAAGATCTACAAAGTACCACTTATCCAAAACTTTCCTAACTACCCTCACTGATAAATTATGGAGAAATTAATTATGAGTGAAGGCAGTTAGGAAAGTTTTGGATAAGAGGTGTGGTTTGAACTTGGCTGTGAAGGATGTAGCTCATATTTTATAGATAGAAATGGTGGGCAGGGGGGGGAGGTGGCAGTGTGGGGAAGTGTAGGATGTGGAGAAGGGTAGGGAGTATCCAGATTCTCTGTTGTGTTTCAATCATAATGCATAAGGTGGCACGTAGGAGGAGGTCAGAATGAAAGACAGACTGGATGTGAAGTCCCATGAAAGCAACACTGGGCAGCTGGAACTTTATTTTGTAAACAATGGTGATATTGATGGTTTTTGAAGAAAGAAATAAGATGAACAAATCTATCCTTTAGGAAGTGGCTTAGCATTGTGGTTAAGAGTTAGGGCACTGAAGTCAGATAAAACTGGATTTGATCAGTGAATATTTATTGAGCTCCTACATGCCAGGCACTGTTCTAGTCACTGGGGCCATGGCAGTGATGGATATTGACAAAGCCTCTGCTCTCATACTTTTTAGCAGGGGGCAGGGGAGACAGATGACAATAACACAAAAATAGATTTTACAGATAATTTCAGATGATTATAAGTGCTATGAATAAAATGAAATAGGGTAATATGATAATGGCTGGTAAGAGACAGGGAAACTACTTTAGATTGAGTGGTCAGAGAAAGCCTCATGGATGAGGTGAAATTTGAGCTGGGCATTGAATTAGATGATGGGATTAGCCAGGTGAAGAAGCAAAGTCTTTCAATCAAAGGGAATAGCAGATTTAAGGTCCTTATGTGGGAATGAGCTTGATGCATTCCAGAAACAGTCAGAAGGCCAGTGTGGCAGAATGAAATTAATAAAGGGAAGACATGCATGAGATCAGGTTCTAGATGGGGTAGGGTCTGATTATCATGTCTTTGTAGACCATGGTAAGAATTTTGTTTTTTATTCTAATTGTAATGGGAAGCCATTAGGGGAGGTTTTAAGTAGGGTTTGACATGATGTGATTTATATTTTTTAAAAAGTTGGTTTTGCCTGAATTTGTAGGGGCTGTAGACAGAATGGGAGGACTCAGTACATGTTTTAAAGGTAGAGCAGGCAAAATTTATTTGAGGTTTATTGTTTTCTAGTTATTTGACCTTGAACAAATTACTTAACCTCACCTCAGCCTCAATGTCCTCATCCGTAAAAAGGGGATGATAATAGTACTGACCTTACAGAGTTGTTGTGAGGTTTAAATTAAAATACTACACTGTATACCTGGCACAGCATATGTACTCATTCAATGACAGTGATTGCTATTATAAATATTGTGATGGTGATGATAACTCTGGATTAGACAGACATATGAGAAACCAGAGGCATGGATATCAGTTAGGAGGCTATTGTGACCATTGGAGAGAGCATGATGTTAATAAATTTAATTAACGAATACCAAACATTTAATTTAAGTAGGAATGCTTAATGACTTATATTCAAATGACTAATAAAGTTTAACATTAGTAAATGCAGAGAGTCAAAACTCACTTCCATAGTGAAACTCAAAATAAAATTGCTAATGGTCTATTTTCACTCCTTTAATTCCTGGTTAACTAATTACTTTTCTGTATTATCATTTCCTGTCACATAAAACCATGATTCATTTCAAGTATGCTGTTGAGACATGGTCAAAATACATCAACCCAGGCTTCAAATGAAATGATTGTGCATGAGGCGCACTCTCTTTCAACTCTGCACCATAACTAAAGTCTTCCTTTGTTATATTTGAACTTAAGGTGATTCTCTTGCATTCATGAATAAAAATAAAGGTAGACCTTCCATTTGTTGTTTCATGCTTTGGGTTGAACCTTGTTACCCTAGCAGTGGGAATGAATTGCTGACTGTATTGGTAATTTTCTTCCAACATTATGTGAGTTACCAGGTAAGTCATCATCCTTGGAATATCAAAGGGCAGTTTTCAGTTACTCATTTCTATTTTCTGGTGTTGATCACTCATGACAGACCTAGAGAGACTGAGCTTCAAAGGGCTGTCTAATATTTATGAAGTTTAATGCATAGTTACCTAGGTGACATGACATTAGTCATTAAGGTTAAAGCTTATGAATATTAAAAGTTTAAAAAGCTCTTTGGCAGGTGTGAATTTTTATTAATTATTTCCTTACAGACGAGTGATGAGGGGCCAGAATTAAAAATATACAAATCATTAAAAAAAGACAGATAGGATTCAGAAAATCCTGGTTAGCTCAGCATTGTGATTGTTGTTTTTCACTGAGTCCCAGGTTTTTGGAAAAACAATTAGGAAGTGGAATGAGAGGAAAAAAACCAGGGAATTTATTGTCTAGGTATTTTACAAAACATACAAAAGACATTAATTGCTAATGTAATAAGATGAGCATATCAGTTCTGATTCAATTACTATTAGAAAATAAAATGTTTTAATAAAAATTGTGTAACTAGAATCAAATGAAATATTGGCTACAAGCAAGATATCAACAAATATCAATATATGCCCCTTTAATGTGTTTTTATCACCTAAATGTGCATATTCACAATTGTTATTATGTTTCATCAAGTACCAGTATATTCTTTTTTTTTTTTTTTTGAGACAGAGTCTCGCTTTGTTGCCCGGGTTAGAGTGAGTGCCGTGGCATCAACCTAGCTCACAGCAACCTCAAACTCCTGGGCTCAAGCAAACCTCCTGCCTCAGCCTCCCGAGTAGCTGGGACTACAGGCATGCGCCACAATGCCCGGCTAATTTTTTCTATATATATTTTTAGTTGGCCAGATCATTTCTGTTTATTTTTAGTAGAGACAGGGGTCTCGCTCTTGCTCAGGCTGGTCTCGAACTCCTGACCTGGAGCGGTCCTCTCGCCTATGCCTTCCAGAGTGCTAGGATTACAGGCGTGAGCCACCGTGCCCAGCCTAAGTACTAGTATATTCTTAGAAGTCACATTGAAGCTTATAACTCCTCTGTTTCAGTCACCATTACTTGCTTAATTAAGCTTAGGTATTATAGCCTTTTGCTGTCTCAGCTGTTGGTATTTAGGCTTTACCCATCTCTGTGGTCAGTCTGGGAACAGAGGCAGTATTAGGCTTTGCTATATCCATGTACAGCTTTCAAATGGAAAACTCACAAGAAGCAAATGGTGATTATCTTAACTCTGTAGGAGGAGGCCAAGAAGCAAATGGTGATTGTCTTAACTCTGTAGGCGGAGGCCATTTTATATAGGCAGATAGGAGATTGAATATGAAAGACAATTTGGGGTTCCTTTTGTTCTTTTATGTTTGCTTGTATCTATTGCATTCTAATCTGTGGAGCTCACAGCTGCCTCAAGGGCACCTAATATTCAGTAAAGATGAATTGCCAGTCCTTCAGCTTCTGGGAAAGTTGTCAGGTATGTAAACTGTCAACAGCAATTATTTTTCTTATCTTAAGCAGATAACTAGCTACAAACACTCCTTCCTTAATATTTTCCAAAGTGTATTCCTTTCACATTTAAATCTGCCCTCAAATCTATCCAATTAAGGTGAACTGAAAAGAAAATTCCTATATCCTATTTCTAGAATTACTGTAAATGTCTTTAAAAAGAGCTATATTTTAATATACATGCTGTTTTAGGCATGAAGATTTTGCAAAATATATTTTAAAAATATTACTGGGCAGACATTTATGCTAGAAACTTTATACATTACCTTATTAATTTTCACAATCACCCTTTGACAGGAGAATTATTAATCTTATTTTACAGATGAGGAAACAAAATCAGATTGGTTAAATTCTTTGCCTAAATCCTAGACTTTGTGTGTGGTCAACCCTGGATTCAAATCCAGGCCTGCCTAATTTGAAAGCCTGTTACTTTTTCACCATAATAGACTACACATCTTCAAGGTGCTTACAATCATATGATACAATTATCTCATTTATTTCTATGTCTCCCCACCCTAGTATGTAGGCTTCATAAGAACAGTGACCTTTCTTTCTGTCTTGTTCACTGCTGTAATTCCAGGGTTCAGAAAAGTTTCTAATACATTATAGGCACTCAGTAAATATTGTTGAATGAAAGTAATTGTTATAGGTTTTTTTTGTTACTTTCAAATTATGCAGTTGTATAAGAAGTATCAAAAATGCCAATTAAGTGCTATAGGAGTTGATCAGAGACAGAGAGATTACTGCAGGTCAGGCGTTACTACAATAGTGTAGAGTAGACCATAGCTCTCCAAGAAGGAGTGCATATACCTCAGGGGTGTGTTGAAAACAATACATTGGGAAGGGGAGAGAACATGTTAGAACTTCTATTTATCTTTATGCTTTAACTTATCCTTTTTAAATTTTAGTTGTCATAATTTATAATGTACATATTATTACAGTAGTATATATGGTATAATATCTACAATCTGGTGATATATAACATATATAGTAATATAATATACACAGTAAAATAGTAATATGTATATGTGTGGGGGTGAGTGCTCAAATATTTTTACTGCTAGTTCCGTGTGCTTGGAGACTTCTGGTCCAGAGGGAAAAATAAACATAAGCACATATCTATAATTCAGTGCTAATAAATATCTATACATATGAACAAATATGCTTCAAGGTGGTGGTGGTGGTGCTGCCCTGGTGGTACTGGTATGTACATGAGGGGAGGTCAGAAAAACTTTCACAGAGAAGGTTATATTTTAAACAGAACCCTATAGAATGAGTAGGTAAAATGGGGATTTCTTAGGGAGAGAGAGCACTTGCAAAGGCACAGAGGTGTAACATTCTTAATATATTTGAGAAACTATAAAGTATACCTGGATTGCTAAAGTAGAGGAAGTAGAAGGGAGAATGGCAGCATATTATCATTAGATTACATATATCTAATGTATAAATACATATGTTGAAGATGAATACCCATTTATTAAAAATCTGGGTGGGGTACAGAATAAAAA
Source organism: Eulemur rufifrons (assembly GCF_041146395.1). Lineage (NCBI taxonomy): Eukaryota > Metazoa > Chordata > Mammalia > Primates > Lemuridae > Eulemur > Eulemur rufifrons. The sequence continues at coordinate 71,788,813 of NC_091012.1, forward strand.
AACTGGAGATCACTCACTGGAGTAGACGATAGGTAGTGATAGCCTGAACCAGGTTCGTGTTTGTGGAATGTGAAGAAAAGGATATCTTCAAGTGATATCCCAGCACAAAGATTAAAGGTTAAAGGTTTTGATGGAAGGGGGTAGAAAGGAAGGAGTTCTGGATTTCAAGCCTGGGTGAGCTTATTGTAATGCTGACATATAATGTTATCATTAGGAGAGGAAGGCAATTTTTTGAGATGAGATAATTTTGGGATATAGCATGCTAGGGAAAGGACATCCAAATGTAAAGGACCAATATGGGACTAGAGATATGAGACAGAAACTCTGAAAGAAATCAGGTAGGAATTGGAATTTGAGAACCATTGTCATTATTTATTCATCAAACATTTAATGAGCACCTATTCTGTGTCAGTGAGGCTAGAGTGTGAATAAGATAGACATGGCACCTACCTTCAAGACGCTTATAGTCAAGAGGCAGAGACAGACAATAAACTAGGAAAATGTTCACATTTAATTATAAATCATGGTAAGTGCTATGAAGGGAGGCCTACTTTACATTAGGTGGTCAAAGAAAGCCTGGGAGAAAGTGCTATTTCATCTGAGAACTGTTATAGTATTATAGATGAGAAGGGACCAGCCAGGCAAAGTGGAAAGAAGAGCATTTTAGGAAGAGGGAAAAAACAGGATTGGATGTGGAAAAGATCTTGGTGTGCTGTAGGAATAGAAAGAAGGCTTGGGGTGGTGGTGGTGGAGTTTACAGAGCACGGGACACAGTGACACAATAGGAAGATGGAGTGGAAGGGAGAAAGGCAGAAGCCAGATCATACAGGGCCTGGAAAACCATCTGAACAACTTTAAATTTTATTCTTCCTGTAAAAGAAAGTTATTGAAAGATTTTTAACTGGGGGCATTAAAATGATCTAATTTACCTTTTAGGTTCCTATGGATGACATAATACAGATAGTTAAAGCTTTGAGAGCAGAAGCAATCTCAGGAGAGAACATAAATACAGAAATTAGAGGGTGAAGGATGAATCTTGGGGAATATTCATCATTAGAGTATGACGGGAGAAGAAGAAGGAGCCAGTTAGGAGCAATGAAGGGTGTTCAGAGAAGTAGAAAAGGTGGCATGGAAGTCCATGTAAAGGACAAAATAGAGTCTGGACAACATTGTTACATGCTGCAGAGATCTTAGGGAAGAGTGAGGTCTGAGAAAAGCCTATAATATATGGCAGCAGGAAACCATTCTGAAAGTGTAGCTTCCCTAGAGAACAATGAAGGTACAGGCAGTGGATAGAGACCACATTGCTGAGAATTTGTTAGTCAATGGTAGGATAAAGTAGAATTATGAGTAGAAGAAGTAGCAAGTTCAAGCAATGATCTTTTCAGACTAGTTGAGACCTGTGGGAGTTTGGATTTGGGTATGGGCTGAGAGAAGTGGAGGAGGTAGTGGGAGAGGTGAAAGGAGGCAACTGAAAATGTTTGGAAAATGCTTGAAAGATGAGGGGATCATTTAAAGGCCAAGAGCCTGCAGTGTATTGAAAGATATGTGGTGGGGACACAAGTGTTCATGTGAAATTTTAAAGGAAGAAGACCCTATTTCCTCTGAGGCTGGAGAGAAGGGTGAGAAAGTAGATGCAGCAACAGAAAAACTTTGAATTGAAGTTGTAGAAAGGTTAGGGAGTCCATGGAAGTTGACATTGATTTTCAGTCAGTCAAAAATCACTAGCACACACTAATGTGCTACATAGGCTTAATAAAGTACAGCCTCTTTAAGGTAAAGGCAGGAACCATGGGGTTATCTTATTGTGGGGTTTGTTTCTGATATTCCCTATAGTACCTAATAGCATCTTGTTCATGATAGGTGCTCAGTTAACATAAGCTGGTTACTTGATATAATCACTATCCTCAAGGAACTTACAACTGGGAACAACCAAAGAACATACGCAGAATATGGTATTAATAATTACCATAACAGTGATATTGCTAATAGGCGCTGCAGAATTTAAAAAGAACCAGTTGTGCCTGTAGATTGGGCTGACATGGGGATGCTTCAGAGAGGAGCTGAGTCTTCATCTGGGCCTTAGTGCTTGCCAAGGATTTAAATGTAGATTGTGCAATAAACTAGACATGGGCTTCTTCTATATGTTAGGGTGAATAGGAAAGATCTGACCATTGTAGAAACCATAATAGAAAATTAGCAGGTGGTTATTCAAGAATTTGCTAAAATTTGGAAATAAAAGGATCAAAGTGAGAAAGAGACTCTAACCTGTGTCCAGGAGGCTGGAAGTTTAGTAGGAGTCTTTGCTTTTGGACTGTATCTTCCCAAACTAAAAGTAAAATTAAACATTTCGATCTAATTTGGAATGAAAGTCAAGACATTTCATTCTGTCATTTCTAGATTATGCTATTTTCTCCCTCTTCACTCAGATCTGTGTCAAAATCTTACCCTCTCTTTTAAGATCTCAAATTCCATCACATCCTCTATAAAAATCTTTCTGTCTCCCTCCTCCCAAACTGGATTTTCTTTCCTCTATGATTAATACTTGGGAACACTTATACAAATTTATAATGTACAGTCATAAGTCACTTAACAACAGGAATATGTTCTCAGAAATATGTCATTAGGTGATTTTGTCATGTGAACATCATAGAGTGTACTTATATAAACTTAGATGGTATAGCCTACTATATACCTAGGTTATAAACCTGTACAACATGTTACTGCACTGAATTCTGTAGGCAATTGTAACACAATGGTCAATATTTGTATATCAAAACATAGAAAAAGTACAGTAAAAATACAATATAAATGATTTTAAAAATGGTACCCCTGTATAAGGCACTTAGCATGAATGGAGCTTGCAGGACTGGAATTTGTGCTGGGTGACTCAGTTAGTGAGGGGTGAGTGAATGTGAAGGCCTAGGACATTACTATACACTACTGTAGATTTTATAGACATTGTACACTTAGGTTATACTAAATTTATAAGAAATATTTTTCTTTCTTCCGTAATAAATTAACCTTAGCTTACTGTAACTTTTTTACTTTAAAAACTTAAATTTTTAAAAACTTTTTAACTTTTGTAATAACACTTAGCTTAAAACACAAACATTGTGCAATGGTACAAAACTATTTTCTTTCTTTATATCCTTATTCTATAAGCTATTTTCTATTTTTAAGATTTTTATATTTATTGTTATTTTTTTAAACTTTTTTTTGTTAAAAACTAAGACACAAACACACACGTTAGCCTAGGCCTACATAGGAATAGGATCATCAGTATCACTGTCTTCCACCTCAGCCTCCTGAGTAGCTGGGACTACAGGTGTGCACCATCATGCATGGCTAATTTTTCTTGTATTTTATAGAGACGAGGTTTCACTATGTCACACAGGCAGGTCTTGAACACCTGGCCTCAAGCAGTCTTCCCCTCTTGGCCTCTCAAAGTGCTCAGATTAAATGTCTGAGCCACTGTACCCAGCCAGCATAAGCAATTCTTGATATGGACTGACGAAGAATTAGGATGAGGTAGGGAGCCAATATAGTTGGGCAGGCATTAGTGAAAGGTCTTGCTAATAAGAGATAACTCAAACTTTTGTCTTGGCAGTCTCTGTGAAACACTGAATCATTTAATCTTTAATGTTTATTTTTTATACATGCCAATAATTTTCTTTACCACTATTTATATCTCATGTAGAGATTTCCTGTTGTAGTACTAATGGATTTTGTGATAATTTTTGAGTTATTAGCATACTGAGCACAACTGTATAATATTTACAAAATAAGATATGGAAGTATGTGGAAAGAGGGAACACGTTTTTATTCAAAATATTACAGGGGTACAAATGTTTTTGGTTACATGGATTGCTTTTGCAATGTTTGAGTCAGGGCTACAAGTGTGCCCATTACCCAGATAGTGTTCACTGTACCTGTTAGGTAGGTTTTCACCCATCCCCTTCTCCCCTCTCCCTGCTGCTTGATTTCCACTGAGTTTTAATTCCTTCTGTGCACAAATGCTCATTGGTTAGTTCCAATTTAATAGTGAGTGCATGTGGTGTTTCTTTTTCCATTCTTCAGATACTTCACTTAGAAGAATGGTCTCCAGTTCCATCCAAATTGTTGCAAAAGGCATTAATTCTTCCTTTTTTAAAGTTGAGTGTTAATAGTATTGCATGGTATACATATACTACATTTTGTTAATCCACTCATGAATTGATGGGTACTTGGGTTGATTCCACATCTTTGCAATTGTGAATTGTGCTACAATAAACATTCAAGTGCAGCTGTCTTTTTGATAAAATGACCTCTTTTCCTTTGGGTAAATACACTGTAATAGGATTGCTGGATCAAATGGTAGGTCTACTTTAAGTTCTTTGAGGAATCTCCATACTGTTTTCCATAGAGGTTATACTAATTTGCAGTCCCAACAACAGTGTATGAGCATTCCTTTCTCTCTGCATCCACACCAACATCTCTTGTTTTTGGAATTTTTAATAAAACCCATCTAACTGGGGTAAGGTGAGATCTCATTGTGTTTTTAATTACCATTTCCTTGATTATTAATGATGTTGAGCATTTTTTCATGTTTATTGGCCATTTGTCTATCTTCTTTTGAAAAGCTTCTGTTCATGTCTTTTACCCACTTTTTAATGGGGTTTTTGTTTTCTTCTTGCTGATTTGCTTGAGATATTTGTAGGTTCTGGTTATTAGCCTTTTATTGGATATATAGTTTGCAAATATTTTCTCCAATTCTGTAGGTTGTCTATTTTCTCTGTTGATTATTTCCTTAGTTGTGCAGAAGCTTTTTAATTTCATCAAGTCCCATTCATTAATTTTTGTTGTTGCTGTAATTGCCATTGGGGTCTTATTCATAAATTCTTTGCCTAGGCTGATATCTAGAAGAGTTTTTTTTCCTATATTTTCTTCTAGAATTCTTATGGTTTCACGTCTTAGATTTAAGTCTATTATCCATCTTGAATTAATTTTTGTGAGTGGTGAGAAATATGGATCCTGTTTCATTCTTCTGCATGTGGCTATCCAATTTTCCCAGCATCATTTATTGAATATGGCTTCTTTTCCCCAGTATATATTGTTGTCTGCCTTGCCAAAGATCAGTTGGCTGTAAGTGCATGGTTTTATGTATGGGTTCTCTGTTCTGTTCCATTGGGCTATGTCTCTATTTTTGTACCAATACCATGTTGTTTTAGTTACTATGGCCTTATAGTATAGTTTGAAGTCTGGTAGTGTGATGCCTCCAGATTTGTTCTTTTTGCTTAAGATTGCTTTGGCTATTTGGGCTCTTTTCTGGTTCAAAACAAAGTGTAGAATTATTTTTTCTAGATCTGTGAACTATGACATTGGTATTTTGATGGGGATTGCATTGAATCTGTAAATTACTTTGGGTAGTATGGATATTTTAACAATGTTGATTCTACCAATCCATGAGCATGATATATTTTTCCATTTGTTTGTGTCATTTGCAATTTCTTTCCTTAGTGTTTTGTAGTTCAGATCTTTTGTCTCCTTGGTTATGTATATTCCTAGGTGTTTTATTTTCTTTGTAGCTATTGTGAATGCTATTAAGTCTTTGATTTGACTCCCAGCTTGACTGTTATTGGTGTATAGGAATGTTACTGACTTGTGTACATCAATTTTATAACCTGAGACTTTGCTGAATTTATTTATCAATTCCAGGGGTCTCTTAGTGGAGTCATTCGGGTTTTCTAGATATAAGATCATATCATCAGCTAAAAGCAATAGCTTGACCTCCTCTTTCCTGGTTTGGATACCTTTTATTTCTTTCTCTTGCTTGATTGCTCTGGCTAGGACTTTCAGCAGTATATTGAAGTGGTGACAGTGAGCACCTTTGTCTTATCCCAGTTCTGAGTGGGAATGCCTTCAACTTTCCCCAATTAAGTATGATGTTGGCTGTGGGTTCATCATATATGGCTTTTACAATTTTGAGATATTTTCCTTCTATGCCTAGTTTGTTGAGGGTTTTTAAATACCATGAAAGGGTGCTGAATTTTGTGAAATGCTTTTTCTGCGTATGTTCAGATGATCATATGGTCTTTGTTTTTGCATCTGTTTATGTGGTGAATCACATTTATTGATTTGTATATGTTGAACCATCCTTGAATCCCTGGGATGAAGTCCCCTTCATGAAGTCATGGTGGATTATTTTTTGATGTGCTACTGAACTTTGTTTGCTAGTATTTTACTGAGGATTTTTGCATCTATATTCATAAAGGATATTGGTTTGTAGTTTTCTTTTTTTGTTGTGTCCTTTCCTGGCTTTGGTATTAAAGTGATACTGGCTTCGTAGAATGAGCTAGGGAGGATTCCCACCTTCTCAATGTTATGGAATAATCTCTTCAGTATGAGTACCAGCTCTTCTTTGTAGGTCTGGCAAAATTCGGCTGTGAATCTGGTGTGGGGCTTTTTCTCATTGGAAGATTTTTTATTACTGCTTCAACCTCACTGCTCATTATTGGTCTGTTTAGGAGTTCTATTTCTTCCTGATTGAACCTTGGGAGGTTGTGTGTTTCCAGGAATTTTTCCATTTCCTCTGTGTTTTTGAGTTTATGTGCATAGAGATTTTCATAGTATTTACAGATGGTATTTTATATTTCTGTGGTATTAGTTGTAATATCTAGAGTGAACACTCTGAAGTCAAGCCAACTTGGGTTCAAATCCATGACTTCTTCCTTAGTAGCTATCTGTAAGCTTTTTTGCCTGCCCAATATCTACTCCCTCTTTCTTTGATAATTGCAGACTGATTTTAGAGAATTACTTTTTTTTCTGTTACTAATTCATGGATCTAAGGTAGAGTTAACAACACCCCCACCCCTAGCTCCAAGGGAAGGCATGAGAGTTTCCAAGTCCAGCTTTTGTAGTTTGAGCAGCATTGTTTGTGTGACATGTGGTTGAACCTTGTCTTGCAAGAGAATTGGCGTGTCTCTATGGACCAATTTCAGCTGCTTAATTGCAAGCATCCTCATCATTTCACCCAGTTGGTTGCAGTAGACATCTGCTGTAATTGATTGATGAGGTTTCATGAAGCTGTAGTGGATAATACCACCACTGGACCACCAAGCAGACACCATTAGCTTTTTTTGATGAATATTTTGTTTTGGACTATGTTTCAGGAATTCATCTTTATCCAACCATTGTGGTGAATGCTTGTGATTGTCAAAAGAATCCATTTTCATCACACGTAACAATACAGTGTAGAAATAGTTTGCCTTTATGTCATGACAGCAAAGAAAGGCAAACATCAAGATGATTACTCTTATGACACTGCTTTAATTCACACAGAACCCATATATCCAGCTTCTTTACCTTGCCTATTTGTTTCAAGTGGTCCAATATTGTTGGAATAGTACTGTCAAACCTTGCTGCTAATTCACATGTAGGTTGAGATGGATTCGCTTCCACTGCAGCTTTCAGCTCATCATTATCCACCTTGGTCTCGGGTCACCCATGTGGCTCATTTTCAAGATTAAAATCACCAAAATGGACCTTCTTAAACCATCCATGTACTGTGCGTTCATTAGCCACTTCCTTCCCAAACACTTTGTTGATATTTCGGGCTGTCTGTGCTGTACTGCTTCCACAATAGACCTCATATTTGAAAATAACATGAATTTTTGACTTATCCATGGTTTCACAAAAATAGTTCTAAAAAAACTTGAAAGATAATCACAAGTCAAAACATGTGTTTGAACGACTGAGGATGTGCCTTCACAATAAAAATAAAACAAGAAGTGTCAAAGTGAAATGTCAGAGACATTAACTGTGAAACTTAGTACTTAAGGAAATCAGACATTTCATACTTAATAACCTAAATAGATATGCTACATGACCTCAGCAAGTCACAGTCTCTCTGAAGCTCAGTTCATCTGTAAAACACGGTGATTCCTCTTTTACTCATCATGCAGGGATATTAGGAGGCTCACACATATGTGAAATGTATGTGAGAACATTTTGACAATTGTGTTAAAAAAAAGGGATAGACATTAGTGTCTTTCCTTCAAGGAAAAGAACATACTGTTTACTATGATTGTGTTTTCTTTAGAAAACAAAGAAACGCTATTGAACCAACCATTACAGACACTGGAAAAACATAAGCTCGTGTCCAAACCATTATAGTTAAATCTCTCCCTACAGGATTTCTCTTTGATGACCAAAAACCACAGATATTTTTTTCTTTCTTTTCTTTTTCAAAGAGGATGAAAACCTACTTATTATTCCACCTAGAATATGCAAGAGCTAGTATTTAAGGTTGGTTCTTAAAAACCTGCACAGAAATTTTGAAATAGAGATTTGTTGCTATCTCATATACTCCTCATATTCAACTTTTCATTCTGAGTACAGGTTGTAAATATGTTTTTAGAGTGAAGCATTTAAGAAATGGCAAAATTCAACCTTGGAACATTGCATTAGTCATTCTAAGGAGAGATATTTTAAAATCAGTTCACATACTTGTCTCTACCACCTTTTCCCTCCTACTCCTTTCCTTATATACCATATTATATTTGATGAACCAGACACTTAAATGATAATCTGTGTGACCTGAAAAAGTCACTGCAATTGCTAAAGGAACCTAATATCTATCCTGGCACCTCTAGGACTTAGGATCATCTGCATTATTTACAGATGCCTCAGTTATAGGGAAAATTTGCATGTGACTGTGGCTGTTTAGGTGTGGGACTGGTGGAGAACCTGTTAATATATACAAATGTATGTTAATCTAAGGTGATGAACTATGGCCCACTCTTGGCCTTAGAAATCTACCTTAAAGTTTCTGTAACCCAGGGATTGCATGTTTAATTTTTCATCTGTTTTGCAGTAAGGGATTGGCATAAGGATGTGAATGGTACTTGCAAAATTCTGTTTTAAGGCCAAGAGATAAGCTAGCACAGCAGAATAATATTTAAGTAAGCTCAGGGAGCTTAAACAATTGTCTCCTTTTTTCAGAAAGATGGTCTTGCTCTTAATTTTTTCCATCCATTTTCACTGCCTATAAATGCTAAGAAATGCAGTATCTTCAGGGGGAAAATTGTTCTGTGTGCCACAGTATTCTATGCAAATGAATCCTGTAATGGAAAAACTATCACTCATGCGTCTATGAATATACTGTAATTTCTTATATTCAGTATAGATCCTGATGTACTCATCTTTATTTTTTTCTTGACGTCTGTGGAGTGTATCCCAGCACCTTGAAAAAATCCTTAAGATGCTTTTTTCTTAATGCATGAGTGAGGAAAGCAGATAGGTTAACTTAGTATTCACCAGGATATATACTTTTAGTACATGCAATTTGATGAAATTCAGGAACATTTCATGCTTTCCAAATGAATCCGCCAATGAGCAGCCACTCCTCATTACTAGAAGAATATCAAACACCTTAAAATAATAGCACCTGTCTGTGGGTTCTTTTCATTTTAACCCAGGCAACAGGCTGAAACATTTCTTTCTACAGGGGGACGTGGAGGTATAGCTTTTTAAGTGGTTTCAATAAACAGATCAAGCTCCTAATGCTTTAAGTTGTGGTTCTTCCTACTGCTTCATATCCAGCAACCCTAGACCTCTATTTTACAAAAGAGGTATGCTGATTTTAACAATGATGAAGGAAAGAATCAGAAAGCTTAAATGATTTACCTAGCAGCCCAGATCTAACAGGTGTTAGATACAAGATTTAAAACTACACCTGAAAAAAATAAAATACACCAAGTCTGTTTGACGTCTAAGTCAGTGTTCTTAACCATTGCATTGTTTTGCTTCTCAAGCAAAAAGTGATTTAAAATTTCAGCAGAGTGCTGTAAGGGAAAATGCATTTGTATAGGCAATAGGTTTCTTAGGCCAAACTAAGATGACTGCCACAGTGTTTTTTCTGGCCCGCCCCCCGCAAGCCAGCCTTCCGGGGAGGCATGAATCAGCACACTTATGTAACCAAGGTGTTATGTCCTATGTGAACCCATGTGATCACGCTCTCCCATGGCATGTTGCCACTATTGTTCAGAGCCATATATAAGCACTCACCATATTCTCGTGCTGTTACTGCATCCCCCCAACAATAAAGAGCATGTCTCACCTGCCTGCTGCCACTCGCCTTTTCTTCCAATTTCTGAAGCCTGCACTAGGGCACGTGCTAGCCACAGAGCTTCCTTGTCACAAGTGCCCATTTCTACAAGATACCAACTTGGACTTGGACAAGGACTCCCACCAGTTCCCCCCAAACCCCTATCTCTCTCTTGCCAGTTGCCATCCTCACCCCTGTTTCTCCATCTCCCACCACAACCAGCAATACTGACCTTTTAGGGTGACTATCAAAGTATAGTCAACTTACTTGTTTAACAAATATGAAAATTAACTCTGAGAGAAGAAACAAAAGATTTGTTCAAGGTCACATAACCAATTAAAGGCAGCACAAATCTGATTATTCAGTCCAATGCTGTCTCACTACAGGGAAAACAAATCACAACACTTAGGTTTCCTTTTGATAGGCCAGTTTAATATTATATATATTGTTTACAGTTATACATAGCCTAATATACATATAGTTTAATATTGTACGTACATATTTATATAAGTGATAGATACAAAATGCCTGAGGTATCATAGTCACTATGTTAATTTCAAAGATGTCTCTAACTTACATGTACAAAAGAGAACGCTAGAGTTTTCCCCTCTAAACCTGTTTCTTTACTACTGCTATTCCCTATCTCAAGCTACTCCCTTTAGGGGTAGGGGAACAAAAGAAAGAGACTGGAGTTATCAGAACCTGGAAGATTGGAGGAGAGTCCGATAGAGCCGGGACCCAGATTCCCGAGGAAGAGGTCGCTGGCTGGCTCGTGCTGGTGTCCCTTGAAGAACACAATAAGGCTGGATCAGGGAGAGAGAGGACAAAAAGCTGCAGACTGGAATCAAAGCCTTGGCCTTGGTGAGGAATCATTACTGGAGTGACACTTAAGGGGCCAGAAAACAAACAGGAAAGAGTAATGCCTTTTCTCGTCCTTCAGCCTTGTAGTCTCTCTCCAGCGCCCCCTAGCCTCAGCAACTAACACGAACCGGCGGCGAATGAATCAGACCTGTGATTTGCAGAGTCGCAGCCTGAGCACCACAAGGCATCACAAAGTAAAACATAGGTGAGTCTGAGAGACACTCACTTAACTGGCACAGAGGATGATAGTGTAAGAACAGAGGGTTTTCCTCTCCCTCTACCCTCCTACCCGCCTCCTACCTTTCCCTCCCTCCTACCCCTCCTTCTATTAACATATTTGTTATAAAATAAGCATCTATGAGGCTTATGGCGGAAGGAACAGTTATTTTTATGGGAGCCAGATGGTATCGTCGTATCTTATCTTTTAAATTTCTTTTCCTGATCTTCAGAGAATATCCTTTATGTCTTCTAGCTTAATGGATTCCTGGCTTCTGCTTTTACCTCTCTTGAGACTCCCTTAAGATCACTTAATAACAACCTGTTTGCCAAGTCCAGTGGCCTTTTCTCCATGCTTGTTCTAATTTTCTTTGGCATGTAATATTATCGACAGCTTCCTCCTTCTTAAAACTCTTTCCAAAGCACATTTCTCTCTGCTTAGTGCCTTCATTTCCTCAGCTTTCCCCACTCTTCTGCCCACTCTCCAAGGCTTGGTGTTCCTTGGAGTTCTGGCCTGGACTCCACTCTGTTTTCACTTATCTTTGGTGATCTCATCCAGTCCTACACTTTTAGCTACAACCTATATATCAGTGACTCTCAATCTTTGTTGGTTACCCAGACTTCTTTCTTGAAATCCGATAGCATCTGTCTCTCTACTGAACAGCTCTATTTGAACCACCTACTGACATCTTAAGCCTAACATATCCAAAGCAAAACTCATCTTCTTTTTCATGAAACCTGTTCTTCCTTCTGCATTATCTTTCTTTGATCAATAATACCATTATCTATTAAATCACCCAAGCTAGAAAACTTGGAGCAATTTTTAACTAAGCTAGCTCTTCCTCAGCTCCTGAATCCAATCAGTCATCAAGTACTATTGTTTACCCCTTTGCTTAAACATCACTTAAATCTGTTTCAGCCTTTTCGTTTCTACAGGCACTTCTTGGTTTAGGCTCTCACCATCTTTTGCCTTGACTTGACTCCTAACTGAAATTCCAGTTTCCAGTTTCTCTCCTCTCCCTGACATCCTCCATATGATCATCAAGATTAGCTTTCTCTCATATATCACGTTTTCAGTCATTTGTGGAAGATATAAGAGTTGATCTCATGAAAGAAGAGAGTAGAATGATGGTTACCAGAGTCTGGGAAGGGTGGGAGAGGGAGATGAAGAAAAGTTGGTTAATGGGTACAAAGATAGAATTAGATTATAGGTGTAAGTTCTAGTGTTCAACAGCACAGTAAGGTGACAATAGTTAATAATTTATTATATATTTCAAGGTAGCTAAAAGAGAAGATTTGGAATGTTCCTAACACAAATAGATGATAAATTTTTGAGGCAATGGATATGCTAATTACACTGATTATTACAAATTGTATGCATGTATTAAAATATCACATGCACCCCATAAATATGTGCAATTATTATGTATCGATAAGAAAATATTAGCTTTCTCAGAAACAAATCTAGTCATGTTGCTCTCCTAATTTAAAAAAGTCATAAACAACAACAAAAAGAACAACCACAATGTCTTCTCATTTCCTAGAGAATAAATTATAAAGTCTCTGCCTCTTTCTCTAATTCCCAGTAATCGTGTAAGACCTAGCTCAATTAACCTAATTGTATGGAGTCTTCCTTGACTCACCCAGGAAAAGTTATTTGCTTTCCAGTATTTCCTCACCACTTAGCATTTACTTGTATTAGCATTCATCCCTTTGGATTCCACTTACTTTTTTTTACATGTCTGCCTCCCACATCAGGCCTATGGGCTCTCCAAAGGGCAAGGACCTTGCTTTAATCATCTTTGCATTTACAGCACCTGGCATAATGCCTGGAATGTTCTAGAAACTTAAAAAGCATTTGTTAAGGCAATGAATGAATGAACTCATTCATGTATATAAAGGGAGAATCTTTGGAAACAAGTTGTAACCTCACTCAACTTTTCCACTCAAGCAAGCATATTGAAATGAAAGTGAGTGAGGATCACCATGAATTGGTGCTAAATTAGTTTATTTTTTTTAAATGAATACATCAGTTACAAGCTTGCTTTTTTTTTTTTCCTGGACAGTATAACGTTTTTTTTATTTCAGCATATTATGGGGGTACAAATGTTTAGGTTACGTATATTGCCCCCCCCTTGTCAGAGCTTCAAGTGTGTCCATCCCCCAGATGGTGCGTACCGCACTTTAAAATAAAAGGAAATTAATAATAAAAATTTTATTTTTTATATAAAAGAAAAATGTTTTAATTTTTTAAAAAAAGTTTTAATAATAAAAACACTACTTGCAGCACAGCTCAAAATTTATCTGTGACACACAGTGATGTGTCATAACTCTATGGTCGATAACTGCTCCAAAAAACCAGGGGAGTGTTCTTCTTTGTCTGAAAATGTAGATCTTGTGCTTTTAGGTTTGGAATTAAGCCTTACATATTTCCTTTAAAGTATTTTTCATGCTTTAGTGATTTGCACATACACATACCCTGAAGCCTTTGTTGATGGACTCATTTTTACAAATCTAGTATATATATCATTGCCCTTTCTCATAAATGCACCCCTCCAGGTGAGCACTAAAGCACATTGCAAGGATGTTTGTGTGATTTTATTTGTTGTGTTACTTGTTCTATGTATAAATAGCATTTTTTTCACTCCCAGTATTGTTATTACAAGTCCCTCAGAACATCATGTAATTTTTCAAAGAAATCACGAAAATAGTAAATTGTTTTTTAAAGAAAATTTAGGGAAAGGGTTTATAAATTTTTATGTATACTTAGAGGCTCCAATGACTCTTCTAACTCTAAATTCTGTGATTTTATGCGTAAAATCTTGGTCTAGGCTAAAGGGAAAGAATCATTTCCTCTTCTGAAAGGAGAAACTGAGTCGAATAGAAAGTTATAGTTAGTACAAAGTCTTTGATTACAGCAGTTCCTCCTATCCACCAGGGATATGTCCCAAGACTCCTAGTGGATGCCTGAAACTGCAGATAGTACCAAACCCTATATATATATATATATATCCTATACATACAGACCTATGATAAAGTTTAACTTATAAATTAGGCACAGTAAGAGATAAACAACAGAAACTAATAATAAAATAGAACAATTATAACAATATACTGTAACAAAAGTTATGTGAATATGGTCTGTCTCTCAAAACGTCTTCATATTTTTGGACCATGTTTGACCTTGGGTAACTGAAACCATGGAAAGCAAAACCATGGATAAGGGGGGGACTTCTGTATTTTCAATTGCCCCTCTAAAAGGTGAAACTATGACAGTACAATTTCCATAATTGCTCCTCTTATAGTATTCATAAATGTGAATTTTAAAATTTTGTATTCCCACTAAAGTATGTTCATGCAGGAAATTTTGAATCTTGAATACTTTTTGTTTGGGGGAAGTGCCTCCTTTCTTGAAGAGAAGCCTATTTTTCCTGTGTTAGTTTATATACGTAGGAGAAGATTTGACACATGAAAACTGGATTTTTACAGTGTTATATGGAAGACTTTTAGGAAACTTGCCTTGTTTTTAAGGGAAAAAAGTAAGAAACTCAAGGATCTCTATTGAGATAAACAACCTGTAAAGAAAACACATAGAACAATTTACTGAAGGGGAAGGGCAGCACACGTTGTCAAAGTTATTGTTTTTCTTTCCTAGAAGAAAACCAGAAAATGTCACTGAGTTTAAATATCTGTATAATAAGTCACTTAATTGTGCCCAGAATATGGAGTTCTTAGGCGGGGTGCAGCTTCATTCCAATAGGACCCATGTACAAATGAGTGATATTAGAAAGATCTTTGCTCTGAGAAGTCTGAAAAACATCTGACACAAGACAAATAAGCAGTAGTCAATATAAGTACCATCTACAGTACCTTGCGCCGGAGCTACCATTCACATTCAGCACACAAGAAAAGGTCAAGAAAGGTGGGAAAACTACAGGTTTCACTTGCCACAGGATTATCAGAATTCCACCAAAGGAAGCTTAGTATTTCCCCTTTAGTTGTCTGATAAGGGCATGGCATTTGTGTTACATTATCTTATTTGATGGTGTGGAGTAATTTAATAGACTCATTTTACTGAGAAAATTAAGGCAAGTAACTTGAATTTCTCTATCTGAAAGAATGTGCTGTTTTTCCTAGTTTATTTTGAAAACAGTGCAGTCTCTATGTTATGGGTACTAGGTAGTTATTGCAGCAAGGCTATCTGTCCATAATGAAGTCAATACCTTGGCATCAGTGAAGCGTGCATGTGTATATCAAGGTGGGGATTTACCTTTGACAGATTTCAGAAGCCAGAGAGGTCTTTTCAGTTCTAAACATTTTGTAAATACTCTGCCTTTACAAAGCTTATCTTCTTAGCCCCTTCTTCATGGCTGTATAGATCAGTGCTTGTGGTGACAATCTCATTTTGAAGACAAAGGGAAAGATTTCTTACCAGCCAGTGCCTCTTTTGACCTTCCTAGATTTATGTACAAAATTTCTCAGTACAGAATAACTGATAAAATTGGAATGGCTTTTTTCTCCAGTTGTGTCCTGTACGGGTATATTGCTTATTTAGCACATTAACATTAGGTATTGCCCATGAGAAGAAAAGCAGAGGGAAAATTGAAATTAGGTACCTTCCAGCTCTGTATTGCCTTACTGGGTTAGAATGAAGAGGCTGGAAGATGAAAGAGCTGTCTTGGTATGTTACGGTTCATGGGTTACCTGCCAGTGAATCAGACTCCCTTTCCTTACAAGTATTTCTTTGGTGTTTCATGGCTCACAGGACAGGAAGAAGTAGGGATTAGTTCATTATATATTTTTTTGTTATTTCAATTTTCTTATTTTTCATTTTCTCTTTTACCACTCTGTTCTTCTACCACTCTCAATTTTTGGCTTCCCTCATGCCATCTTCAGCTGTGTTCACATGGGAATGGCTGGCTCATAAATTTAAATGAATAGTGCTGGGTGGATAAGCAAGTAGATTCTCTGTCATGTGGCCTCCACTTCAAGCCATAATATTTTCAGTGCTCATCCATAGATTCTTGCAACATAACTGAACTTCTCTGGCTTGCCCAAGTCTATCAGACTAGAAATCCCTGAAGACCAGGCTATTCTGTAAGATTTATGATTCTTCTGGGTTTTAGTCAAGTAGAGACTGCATCTATCTTCTGGTGGATAAGTATTTTCACTTCCACTATTGTCTGAAATAAGGTGGTGCATTTTTTAAAAGAGACAATATAGTATAGAGGAAGGGGCATAGACCTGGGAACCAGAAACTGGCTTTCAAGTGCTAACTCACCTACTGACTATTAATGTGACTTTGGTAACCTTGGACTAGTCACTTACTCTCTGTGGGTCTCAGTTTCCTCATGTGAAGAGAAATACCTACATAAGTCTGTTTGGTTTTTATATTTATATTCAATAAATAATTTACAATGTCAGCAATTTTCTTTTCTGTACACAGATTGAATTTGAATTGTGAAATTAGGTACACAAAGTATAGAATAGCATATATACTGGACAACAGCAATTATTTATTCAGGCAGGAAATGTGTCGTGTGTGTGTGTGTGTGTGTGTGTGTGCGCAAATGTGCACACATGTGTTATAATGTCTTTGCAAATAATATTGTTTTTCCACATTATATGAAAAATGCATGTTCTATTTGGGTTTATTTATTGCTGCTTAACAAACTGCTAAAATGTAGTGTGTTAAACAGCAATATTTTATTATGTATCATCTCTTTTTCGGTGACTTGGCCTCAGATGAATGGTTCTTCTACTCCATGTAATGTTGGCTGGGGCTGGGATCATCTAAGGGCTTGACTGGGTTAGAGAGTCCAGAATGGTTTTACTTACATGCCTTGATGGGCAAGGCTGGAAAGTTGGGCTCAGCTAGGACAATGGAAAGATTGGGCCTTCCTTCTCTCCATGTAATCCTTGGGCCTCTCTCTGTCCACATGGCCTCTCCCCTTAGTTTTTCCATGAGGGTAGCTGGATTGCTTACATAGTGGATCACGGCTCCCCAAAGCACAAAAGTCTAGCTTCTAGGCCTTCTAAGTCTCTGGCTTTGGGATGCATACAATGTCACTTTTGCTTCATTCTTTGGTTAAAGAGAGTCACAGAGTCAGCCAGCATTCACAGGCATAGTTCATTGGTGATTGTTTTTGGAGAGAAGCTACTTTATGCTCCTTTTTTTAACATTGGAAAATATAGATAATTGTAAATAAAAAATAAGGTAAAAATTATCTGTAAAGATTTTAAGACTTACTATGAAAATTTAGTTACAAAATAATATGCATGTTATAATACCATTTTGGTTGAAAATGTGGGTATGTGTCAGCATGCAAGGTAAAAAAATCTGCAAAGATAAACAACAAAAGCTAAAATAGTTATCTTTGTGTTGTGAAATTATAGATGATTATTATTTCTAATTTTTACTTATCTCTTTTTCTAACATTTCAATAATACATATACATTACTTGTGTAAAACACTGAATCAATTTAAGTCCCACCACCCAGTGATAACCACTATTAATATTTGGTGAATTTCTTCCTAGTTATTAAACATTCTTTGAAAACATGATTCTACTCATTATATACTCTATTATATAGATGTATTATGATTTATTTAATCATTTTCCTACTACTGCACATTTAGGTTGTTTATGTATGTATGTATGTATGTATTGTTATTTTAAACAATATGATGAACATTTTTATACATATTTGACTATATAAATTATGATTTTCTTAAAGTAATAGAAGTGAAGTTTCTGGGTAAAGGGGTATTAATTTTCAAATTTCACAATAAATGTTGCCAAACTACTTTCCAGAAGGTTATAAAAATTTGTTCTACTTTTTTACTCTCTCTGGTGGAAGCCCTCATCTGAATCAGGACCGATAATTGTCGATTAATTGAAAAAATTAAGGTAGAGGATAATTAAAAAACACATATCTTAGCATTTTTATTTTAACTTAAAACTTATAAATACATGTGTGTATTTGCTAGCCTTCTGCTGTAGGGCTAAGAATTTTTCTTTGAGTGTGGTCCCACTTACTTGATTTCATTTTGGTTTAGTGGTGTGCTGATAAATGTTTAACAACCAACTCTCTGGCAAAAATGGCCCTAATTGTGTTTCATGATTCCTGTGATATAAATACTCTCAACATGGCCCCTTTTAAGCTACCGACATAGCACTGAATGTAGAGTTCGAAAGGTATTTGTAGCAGCATACTGAAGGAGCTCAGGGAAATTTCACCCCAAAATATGATGACTCCTTGGTATAAAGAGAATTTTGCCCTTAGAGATCAACAGGCCCTTGGAAGGGGCTTTCCCTCTATCTGCATAACCTGACTGACCCATCAAAAGAACAACTGACTTCCCTTCCCCTCCCTGTTATCTCAATATATTGCAGGAAAAGAAGTCCAAGAATGCAACCAAACCTGGCCCAAATCATTTTAAACATAATACCTGTCTTTCAGGTTACTTTACAAGTCAATCTGTTTCCCCCCATTCATTCATTTTCCCAAATATCTATTGATCTTCCCTAGCAACTATTTATTGCCCCTAAACAGAATTACCTATACTCCTCACCTCCCCCTCACCTCTAAAATACAGGTATAAGAATATCTGGATCCCATTGGGATATTGGGTAATCACTCTGTGATTCCCCCCCTTCGCCCCCTGCACATGATATATAAACCTCTTCCTCTTATTAATCTGCCTTAATTGTGAGTCGACCTTTCAGCAAACTTTCAGAGTAAGTGTCAGGGCAAGTTTTTTCTCATCCCTACAACACCCTTATATAGTATTTCCACCATACATATAGAATAAATCAAAATAACCTCAAGAACATAGATAATTGTAAAATATAAAATATTTAGGACATGATGAGTCCAGTACTTAATACCTTTGTTTTTAATATAACTTATTTAAGTTTGTATCATTTAATTATTAATAGTGCCAGTGTTTAATAACAGGCTCACAAAATTCCTAAAATTTTAATAATTGGCTCTTGTGAGCCAGTACACCACTGTTTTTCTTTTTTCTTTTAGAAACCACAGTATAATACATCCCTTATGATTTCCAGTTTTGGTTTCTTTAAAGTAGGCCACCAATTTAAGGGGACTGTAGCACTCTGGGAGGCCAAAGCAGGAGGATCTCTTGAGGTCAGGAATTCCAGATCAGCCTGAACAAGAGTGAGACCCCATGTCTACAAAATATAGAAAAAAATAGCTGGGTGTGGTGGTGCTTGCCTGTAGTCCTGGCTACTCAGAGTGCTGAGGCAGGAGGATCACTTAAGTCCAGGAGTCTGAGGTTGCTGTGAGCTATGCTGACAACACTGCACTCTTGCCAGACCAGGGTGAGGAAGCGAGAGTCTGTCTCAAAAAAAAAAAAAAAAAAAGAGGACTTGTTATGAAATTTGGGTGTGGAATCCTTCTGGGTGTTTATGACTCCCACCCCTAACCAATCTTTTATAGTTGTTTCACCCACAATTTGCCACCTTTTTTTCTCTTTCCTTTTTCTTTTTGGTAACTTGCCTTTACTGTGTTGCAATTTAATTTTCATGGAAATTAATCTTTTTTCCTCTTTGCTTCACCATTACCGTTTTATGTTATATACAAAGTATATATAAAGCTCGCATCAATAGGCTTGTGAATACTCACTCTGGCTCTTGGTAAACATACAACTCAACTGGTGGGAGCGTAATTGCCCAGGCACCCAGGACGGCAAGAGTCTCTTGGTTATGTGCATTCAACATTCCATGGGCCTGAAGCTGAGTTAAGGAGTACTGTATTTTGTATTCTGTTTCTTTCATCTGAAGGACAGTCAGGTCTTCAGTAAAAATACCTTATAAAGAGCCAGATAATGCAGATTTCCACCCTATTCCTTACACTGGAGATTTATTATACTGATTCATCCATGATGTTTGCCCCATGACCAATAGGAAGGATTTGTGAGGGCTAGGCAGAGTTATAGGGGTGGTATGTGGCAGCCAACTAGCCCAGGAGACAATCACATCTGTGACCCCATGCTCGGGGGTCATTAGCAATTGTTTCTAGCCAACTGAGCTATTGAGGCTCTTGACATTTTATTTTTCTTGGCATTTGTTTCTTCCCCTACTTTATATCCCATTGAAGTAGTTATGAAGTCAAATAACGTGAGAGCTGGAATGGTCCTTACAGAGTAGCTCCAATGCCCTCATTTACCAGAATTTCTCTCAAACTCTGTTTCAGGTCCATGCCTCTTTTGTTACATTGATGTGTGCATCTCAGGAACTCAGAGTCATAATGCTAACAGAATTTTGCAGGAGATTGGCATTTTGTGTTATGTATCTGGGCACCCCCCCTCAAATGTGTGGCTGGATAACAGGTTTGAGGATACTAATAGTTCAGCAGCTGGGGAAGAATCTTCAATGCTACGTACTAGAAACCTTGCAATCTTATTAGAAAGGTAAATAAGATTCTACTAAGTAAAATGTCAAGAGATATTTGTGAAACTTTCAAATTTCCCCTGGGACTCAAGGTATCCAAATGACCAAAGGCAATCCAAGAGGTTAGTGACTGTTCCTTTGTTTGAAGTAAATGTTGCCAGAAATGGCATTTCCCTGTGCTTTCTGGCTGGAGGCTTCTTCATAACCTTCTGTAAAGAAGGTTTTAAAATTCTTAGAATTTGAAACATACTCTTTGCCTTTGTGTTATCCACTTCCATGGATTACTACTTCTCCTTCTTCATTTTGCTAATTCTATCAGGTCAGAGAACTAATTTAGGTTGAGCTTTATAGGTCATAGGCATTTTGAAGTGTTGACTGCAGTAGTTTCAACTGTTTCATTTGTCAATGCTATTAAAACTCATTTTATTTCTAGGATCAGTATTTTAGGATAAGCTCAGTCAGTTGAACATCTTATCCTTTGACTTTCCCATACCCAATTGGTAATTGCAGTTTTATCTTTGTCCGTGCCATTCTCCCCACCTGTTAACACTTCCCTATCAATCATTCTTTTAATTTTGACAGTCAGGATTCTTTCAGTGTGGACCTGAACCAAAGGTAAAGTTTTACTATGGCTTAAAGTGTTATTTTATTAATCACTACTTTATGTTATAAGCCAAGATGGGACATAACTGATCAGGGCTCGTGGAGTGCTTGTCGTGGTACATGTTCCCTGGTTATAACCAGGAATGCTTGCAGAGGGAAACATTCCTGAGGACTAAAAACTGGGAAAGAGACAACAGTTTGTGATGGCCCAATTGTGAGTCTCTGGAAACAAATTACATTATCTTATTCAATTCTTATGGCTTTGAGAGTGTCAGACTCACGTATCTGTCAAGTCACATAATTATCAAGAAGCAGTGCCATCATTCAAACCTAATTCTTTCAGGTGTCAAATTCATTTTGCTTTCCAATTTACAGTTACTATGGCATGAGTGGATAGTAAATGCTGCTTTGTGCTACTTTGATCTGGTTGTTTGATTTTGTAATAGAGGATTTCCAAGTTTTCTTTATAGTGACTCAGGCATTCCGTGTGAGGGCCAGGCAAGACTGGCACCTAGGAACCAGAGATCTGTTCATCTGCCCCATCCACTGAATCCATATTGAGACGTTTAAAAAAGTATCCCCTGATATCCAGGAGCTGGTCTGATGCTCACAACTAGATCTTACTCATGTTACTAGAAGCTGGACTGACACACACAACTAGGCCTTGTTCTCTTGTTGGAGAACATCACAGAACATCGACACTAGAAAAAGTCACTCTGAGACCATGATGGAGTGAGACAAAAAAAAGGTCACTGTACAGCCCATTTAACACCAATGCCTCCCTCTCTCTCAACTAAAATGAGCGATTGTTACTTGTTTATTAATCACTCATTTTTGTTAACCTCATCCTATCTGCTCTTCCTATAGATGTAATTCATAGAATTGACCCTACTTTCTCATGGCACTCAATCTAGAGGGAGCCTCTGTTTCCTTAGATCCTCTGCAAAATTATGCAACCTAATCCCAAATCCTTTAATAAGTTCTTTCTACCATCCTCTTCCTGAGATGCCCCATGGTTCCCTTGAGGTATGTTCTTTCTCACTGCAACAAGTAAAAAGCCCAACTGCAGGTGTATTCTTGGCTGTCTTTGGCTGAAGAGAATTAACACTAGATTCTCATGATAAACAGGGTCTGTTCTGTAGCCTACCACTTGCTTGGAATATCTGGTGAGCAGTCACCCGATAGAGCCCTCTCTCAATATGCCAGTGCTATATGAGATAGAATCTTGAGTTTCTTAAGGAACCTTCTGTCTTGATGTAAACTTCTGGGCATCATTAGTTATAGTTCCACAGCTGGATATCTCTAGAGAGAAGGGGCTCTCAGTGGGAGAGTGGGGTTAAGGCAAACAGCACTAGACATGTCGGAAAACTTGTCTTCTAGTTTTATCTCTGTTGGTAAACAGCTTTGTGACCATGGTCAAGTTGTTTAACCTCTTTGGGCAGTAGAATTTTAGCGTTAAAATGAGAGTTGAACAGTAGAGGTCTCTGAGGGTCCTTCTAACACTAACATTTGGTGATTTTATTACTTGAAATCCACTCTGGGTATGTCATCTCCTCTCCATATAACTCTGAAGAGTTTTGTGACATGAGTCACCCAACATACTCTATTTTTAAAAGATATCTGAAGTACATAAAGGTAAAGTTTGTAATTTTCTTCACAAATATTTGCAAACAGATGGCTAGCATAATTGTTTCTGGTGTAAAAGCAGACATTGTTAAAATATAATAAGAACCAGATAAATCTGCAGGAACTCTCTTAGCTCTGTCTCCAGAGAATCAGTGCTAATAAGTCAAATTAGTCATTTTTATTTAGGAGATATAAAAAGGCATATGGTTTCATGCTGTACCAGCTGTCATAAAATTTTGGAGAAAAGTGTTGCTTACAAAGCTTCTGGAGGAATGTTTCATAGAAGCATTTTAACCTTTATAGTGTACAAAACCGGTTGGTTTCCTTTTTTCATAAACTATTTTTTTGGCTTGAATTCTTTTTAACAACAAAGGTTCAGCAGGGAGGAAAAACACACAGCTAGGAGAAAAATAACTGGACTGCCTTCTAGCGGAATACCTGTTATAGATTGCTTTTATATTGAGCTAGGATTTTCATGTGAGTCTAAAGTGCGTTGTGGTGAAATATATTTAGAGACTTATTTTCAAGTAAAATGAGTATAAGTTCTAGAAAGCTATGCTCCAGTATTTAACCTTCATGCATAGTATGAATTACAATGGTAACCACAATATATAACTACTTTATATGCATATTTTAAAAATTCTTACTCTTATGCAAGGACCTTTAATTTTTTGGTCTCTCTTCCTTTATCATATTGATCTCTCTCTCTGTGTGTGTGTGTGTGTGTGTGTGTGTATGAGATTGTAGAGTCTAAAGGTCTTCTATTTACTGTAATTTATTCTTGTGACAATTTCTCTATTCTTTTGCATTTTTTCACTTCTTTTTTTTAAAAATTTCCTTGTTTATTCACCTTATAGATTCATATTTTTTTCTTTGCCTCCTTTGTTTTTATTAAAAGAAGCCAGACTTATAAAAGAAAGTTTATAAGGAAATAGAAGTAGAAATCTAGAATTAGATATTTATAAGTTTCTATATGAGTGTGTCATTGTAATTGTGGTTGGCCTCATGCCAAGAAAGAAATGTGTAATAAATCATAAGAAATTAGATTAATGAGGAAGTCTTTGGAAATAATCAGAAAAGATAGCGGAGTTCTCAAAAATTAACAGTAGATTGCCGGGCGCGGTGGCTCACGCCTGTAATCCTAGCACTCTGGGAGGCCGAGGTGGGCGGATCGTTTGAGCTCAGGAGTTCGAGACCAGCCTGAGCAAGAGCGAGACCCCACCTCTACTAAAAAAAAAAATAGAAAGAAATTATATGGACAGCTAAAAATATATATAGAAAAAAAAATTAGCCGGGCATGGTGGCGCATGCCTGTAGTCCCAGCTACTCGGGAGGCTGAGACAGGAGGATCGCTTGAGCTCAGGAGTTTGAGGTTGCTGTGAGCTAGGCTGACGCCACGGCACTCACTCTAGCCTGGGCAACAGAGTGAGACTCTGTCTCAAAAAAAAAAAAAAAAAAAAATTAACAGTAGAAATTGAGTAGTTTCATATGAATGATGTTTATAGGGATAAATAAAATTTGGAAGGTATTAATTAGAAAATCTATTGATTTTGCTTGCCTAAATTGCAAACTTAGCATTTGTGTTGTCATAGTAATTTGAATACATTTATTCTTTGAAATGATTTTTGATTATGCAATTGTAAAAGGCTTTTAACAATTTTTATCATACATTACGTAGAGGCTTTATGTCCTCAGTTTCTTTAAAACAAAATTACATTTCACTTCTTATCTTTTTTTATTACACTAAGACTAAAGTGCATTTTATCACATTTTATATAATGTCTACAAATCTATCAGATAATGCATTTGTTAAATAGTTGACTTTTGCCATTATCTCAATAGATTAGAATAGTTGTTCCCAACATTCTCAAGGATAAAGATTTCTTGTACGTATCAAAGTGCTTCTTGGAACGACTCCTCCTTCACCCTTGCTACCAAGAAAATAGCTATGGTTTTCTGTTTTTCTGTTATAACATCATATAGCTTCTATCAATTCAGTGTTATTTTAATGGATTTACCTTTCATTAATAGGCATAAAAGCTTCTGTATATATTCAAAAATAATAGCACATACTATTCAGTTAACAGATTAGTGTGTGTATGTGTTTGTGTGTGTGTGTGTGTGTGTGTGTGTGTGTGTATAGGTTGGCAAGCCCTTTGAAAGAATGGATAAGCCCCTCAGGCATCTGGTACTCAGATTTGGAACCCCCAGATTAGAGCCTGACACCACTAAATTGTCACTTCATTGCTTTTGCTGATTATATTCCCAAAGTGGTTCACAAAACTCCTCTTTCCAAATCTGATCCTGTCATTTTTAGGTGGGCTGTTACAAAAATGGTAGTAGTATAATGTAATGTTTTTGGCCACCCTCCTTCTGTTTCTCTCTTTGAGTTTGTTATGGGAAGTAGAGATGGAAGGGCTGGCCCAGATGGCCACTGATTAATGGGAAATCATGAGAGTTGGATACTGTGTTTTGAGCTGAAGCAAGGCATTTCCTGCCCAAGAGAAAATGAATTGAAAAAAACAGGAATGTAGAGCCAAGTGAGGTTCCATAGAGGGTAAGTTGGAGTTAAAACATTTAGAAAAACACACAAATACCAAGTTCGAAGGTAAAATCAATGTTAGGATTGTTGAGTCAAATGTTCAAGAGTTGAGTGTGGAAAAGACTGGGATAACACCAGTAGCAGGTATGATACTGCTTTTTATTCATCTACTTTTGAAATTGACCCAGATCTGGCTATTTTATTTTATCTTATTTTTTTATTTTAGCATATTACAGGGGTACAAATGTTTAGGTTACATATATTGCCTTTGCCCCACCTGAGTCAGAGCTTCAAGGGAAGCTTCAAGGGACATCCCCCAGAGGGTGCGCACTACACCCATTAGGTGTGTATATACCCATCCCCTCCTCCCCGTTCCCATCTGCCCAACACCCAATGAATGTTACTGCTATATGTGCACGTAAGTGTTGATCAATTAATAGCAATTTGATGGTGAGTACATGTGGTGCTTGTTTTTTCATTCTTGTGATACTTCATTTAGTAGAATGGGCTCCAGCTCTATCCAGGATAGTACAAGAGGTGCTAGATCACCATTGTTTTTTGTGGCTGAGTAGAACTCCATGGTATACATATACCACATTTTATTAATCCACTCATGTATTGATGGGCACTTGGGCTGTTTCCACATCTTTGCAATTGTGAATTGTGCTGCTATAAACATTTGAGTGCAGATGTCTTTTTTATAGAATGTCTTTTTTTCCTTTGGGTAGATGCCCAGTAATGAGATTCCTGGATCAAATGGTAGTTCTACTTGTAGCTCTTTGAGGTATCTCCATATTACTTTCCACAGAGGTTGTAGTAGTTTTCAGTCCCACCAGCAGTGTATGAGTGTTTCTATCTTTTTGCATCCACACCAACATTTATTGTTTTGGGACTTTTTGATAAAGTCCACTCTCACTGGAGTTAGCTGATATCTCATTGTGGTTTTGATTTGCATTTTCCTGATGATTAGAGATGTTGAGCATTTTTTCATATGTTTTTTGGCCATTAACTATTTGTTTTTAATAGATGGTGAAGGGCTAATTGGCTTACCATAAAATGTTTTTCATTTGGTCTCCCAAAGTATACATTAGCTCTGTTTAGAACTCAAAGGTTAGTTTGTTCCTTTTTTTTTTTTTTTAAATAACTGGAAGCTGTAACGTTGGTATGGTTATCTCATAGGAAGCAGGATAATGGGTGTTTGGAGTACAAAAATCCATCTCCTGCTCGATCTATAAATCTCAAATCTACATTTTATATAGTTTTTCTAACACGAATTAAACAGTTTACCTTTTTGTACACCCTCTCCTCTGGGTTTGCCTTCACACAGGGAAACAATCTGTTTTCTATCTACAAGCTGTTTAAACAACTTTATCCAGCTGTCATGTGGATATGTGAAGTTGGGCATGGGGGATCTATGTAAATGAGTGATCACTACTCTGATCCTTCTGCCCCGATGTGGAAGCTGAGGAAAGCTGAGATGAGCTCCACAGGGCAGGAGGAGGAGTTAGGAGCATCTCTTTACTATAGCTGTGACATGTTGTGCCAAGGGATGAGTATCAAACCATCCAAATGCTGAGGGGAAAACCCAGAGGATTGAGTATAAATAAGATTTTAGAGCAAGAAGGCCTATGTTAAGTGAAGTTAAACAGATTTCTTTACTGTATAAGATATCATAGTATGTCATATGATAATGTGAAATGTGACTCTCCTAGATGGGGCTAGATTATGCCCTCATTCCCAAACTTATTTGACCATTGACTCTGTCAATGTTTGTAAGTGTGTGTGTGGTAAGGTGGATTTCTATTAATAGTATCTTGCCAGACACTGGTGTTCCATGAAACACAGTTTAGAGAATGCTGCCTTAACAGAAATAAAATTTAAAACAAAAGTTCTGTTAACTGTGCAGTCATGTTATTTTTGAATATGGAAAAGTGGATGTGTTTTAGAATAAGAGAGCAAAAGTAATTTGTTAAGGTCTATGAGGGGATAAAGCATATCAATAATCATATTAAAACAAAAGTGATTGGATTTGAACTATATCAGCAAATCTCAGCTATTTAGGGTGCTAGGATAGTTGCCAGAGTTTAAAGGACACCCTGGGCCTCCCTGGTCACCATGGCATGCTATCAGTGTAAATAGAAACTTGAATCTAGGTTCAAATAAAGCCTAAGTAATAGCAGTGAGTTTCCATGCAATTCACTTAAATTGAAATTAATTCCTTTCTTTAAAGTATCACAAAACATTATTTTCAATCCCCAAATGTTCTTTTTGTACTCAATTCTCTCTCAATGATAGCATTTTTCCAATATGAAGAAAATCCTATGTTTACATTAAAATGCACTAATTAAAAGTCCTATTTATATCACTCATACCAATAGGTCTGGAGGTCCTTTTCCCGATGAGAATTTACAAATGTCACAGCCTTCTTCACTTTCCTCTATTCACCTTTCAAGGACAAAATCCCTCTTAATTAAGAGTTTAACTTGTGAGGTGGTATGTTTCAGTTGTCTGAATTAATGTCAGTGTGCCTTAGTATGCTGAGACATCTGTTCAGAACATGGGTCACTCTCTCATCCAGTTAATTTATACTGCTAGACATGGCTTCTACTTTTCTTTTCTAAGAAAGTCATAGTTGCTGCAGGCAAACTTACCAGTTGAGAATATCATTTCATTAAGCCTGTCTCCACATTGCTTCTTTAGTGTTTTGCAGGATGGAAGAAGAGATAGCAGGTACAAATAGTTCAGTTAATGAACTTCCTTGAATAGGTTCTGGATCTGGGGTTCCATGGCCAGCCTCACAAGAAGGTAGCAGATCTGCTGCAAGCCCAGTTTGATTTGTGGTTTGCTGGTAAGGGTCTCTGCTCCCTCCGGTGCTGGGCGTAGTACCAGAATTTCCTCTGTTGGGTAATTTATTCCTTTGGATCTTGAAGGTTTCAGTCTCTAAAAAGATCTTTACTAAAATGCAAATACCCTGAGGAGAGAGGCACAATAAAGTTCTTTATCATTTAATAATTTAACTGATTTGGGTTTGACTTTCTTTGCAGGTAAGGTCCAGATCAGGGGTGCATCCAGGTATTGTGGGACCTGAAACTTATACAGTTTAGAGAAGGGCTCCTTAAGAAAAGAATTAAAAAATTACCAATAAAAATTAGATAAAGAGTCTTGGAAGGGAGCTGGGCAAGTTAGAGGCCCCAAAGCTTTGTTAGCTTCATGGTATATCCACCTCTGGTGTAAAATAATGATTATCAAACTTTAGGGTACATTAGAAGTATCTGAGTAGTTTATTAAAAATGTGGATTCTCAGGGCCCACTTTCCAAGATTCAGCTTTAGTAGATTTGAGTTGGAGTCCTGGAATCTTGGAGCCCAGGTGGTCTAAGGTATATACCCGTATTCCATACTTTGAGAATCATGGTCTAGAAAAGTAGAGTGCAGATTAGGCACCTGAGGGAAGGAGTAGGAACTTACCCTCCAGTGGATAGTTAAAGGGTACAAGATTTCAGTTATGCAAGATAAATGAATTCTGGAGATCTGCTATACTGCATAGTGCCTATAGCTGACAATACTGTATTGTATATTTAAGATCTTATGTTAAGTGTTCTTACCAGAAAAACACCTTCCCAAACAAACAAACAAACAAACAAACAAAAAACACAATAATAATAATGAAGGAGGTGAGAGGAAACTTTGGGAGATGTTGGATACTTTTATGGCCTTGATAGTGGTTATGGTTTCATGGGTGTAGACTTATCCCCAAACTCATTGAGATATAGACATAAAATATGTACAACTTTTTATATGTTAATCCTACCTCAATAAAGTGGTTTAAAACAAAGTAGGAAGAAGCCAGAAATAACTTCAGGCAATGGTCCTCATGGCTATGTGACTCCAGAACCATAATCAGCATCACTACGTATGGCTCCTTCATGTCTTGTTTTCCTCTACACAAAATATATATATTCTATCACATGCCCACAAAACGAATGTAAGTCACAAAATGTCTAAATTTAGTGAATTTACTTATTGCATCTATTTCTTTTGCATATCCAGGACAACGAAAGAGGAAATTTGAGCTTTTCTCATAAAGAACCATTTTCATTCCTGAAAAGAAGACCCATCTGCTATTATATGGTCACCATCTTTCTTAGAAAATTGTGAGAAGAAGAGATGAGATCTCTGACATTACTCTCTGCAAGGGTAGTCCTTTGCCTATATATAAAAGAGAGATGAATGTTTGAGCAAGAAAGGGGAGAGAGAGGCAATATGGCTGACCTGTGGCTCAAGATATACTCTCTCACTCTTAGAAAATTAAGATCAACAGGCCTGTTAGGAAATGTTCCCTAACATTTGGTGATAACAAGTGTTTCATAGCTATTTGCCCCTGGATTATAGCTATTTAAAGTTAGATGGATATATGGACAGGCATGTGATAAAACAAAAATGTAAAAAAAATATAAATTATAGAATATGGGCCATGGGCGTATGGGCAATTAAAAAACTTAGAGAATACCTTCCAAATGCTCAATACTTCATGCACATTATCTTATGTGATATAGGTATTAATAGTTTCATATTACAGATATAGAAATTTAACCTCAGTGAAAACCTGATTAAATACACACAGCTATTAAATAGTTGAAATATGATGTGCACTCAAGTTTTTCTGACTCCCAAAGCTCACTATAGGTGAAAGTGCCTGCTCTTGCTGGACTCTCTGATATCCCTGGGGATTTGACTTCATCCAGTTAGAAAAAATGATCATACTTAATTAAAGAAATATTTCTATTTAGCTGGTGTTGAAGTAACAGACACATATGATGAGAAACAGTGTAGTTACTGGACTGTAGTATCATATAGTACTCTTATACACAAATCAGAGCTGTATGCTCATGCCAAAGAGTCATTGCATTTAGTCAGGGTTCTTCAGAGAAACAGAAACAATAGGATGTGTACGTAAATAGAAAGAGAATTGTTACAAGGAATTGGCTCACATGATTGTGGTGGATGGTGAGTCCAAAATTTGGAGTGTGGACCAGCCAACTTGAGACCCAAGAGAGCTGACGTTCCAGTTCCAGTCGGAGGGCTGGCACCCTGGAGACCCAGGCAAGCCAATGATGCAGATGAAGTCCGAAGGCAGTCTGCTGGGGAATTCATTCTTGCTTCTAGAGGACAGTCTTTTTGTTCTATTCAGGCTTTCAACTGATTGGATGAAACCCACCCCTAGTACAGAGGGTGATCTGCTTTACTCAGAGCTCACCAATTTAAATGTTAGTCTGATCCAAAAACCTCCTCCAAGTTGACACATAGAATTAAGCATCATGGTCATGTCAGTCCTGGTTTTCCTTTTTCCATTGTGGGGGACCAGCTCTGTATGAAGCAGTGGGCCTCCCAAGGCATCCACTGGAGCCAAGTGCCTGGCATATAGAGGCTTCCTATAGTTGGCAGAGGCCATCTGCTTCTGGTTTGGGGCATTCAGAAACCACCCAGAAAAAGTAGGTCCTAAGCTCCTGAGTGATTTCTATCCATGAGGATCACTGCAGTAAGCCCTGGCATGCTTCCCATCAGTCACAGTGCTGAGGCTGGCCACAGACAGTTTAATTCCTGCTTCTTCCTCAACCTGAGTATGATTTTTCCTCCCCATCAATATAATATCACTTTATTTTCACATTTGTTATTATGTAGTTTATCACATTATCTGCTCTAACATAGGTAGTTTTTAAAATGTTTCATTCACATGTTTCTCCTTCCCTATCCCTGTGCCACTAATTTATGAGCTCCTTGAGAGCAGAGGTTGTGTGTCACTTCTCTTTGTGTCCTTCATCTAGCCATGAGCCTTTCTCGTAGTAGGTGCTCAAATGGTACTGGTTGAAATTAGTTGGAATGTATTTGTGGGGCTCCAAAATAATGCCGACGGGTGCTTACTTGAAGCAAATTAAAAGATATCCTTCTCATAAACTGTAGCCTGACAACCAGAGCTCTAGAATTTTAAATCTTGTTCCTTATGTTCCTATAGCTCCTCCTAGTGGGAAGGTAGCAAAATCTCTTGGCTATAGCATTACCTGCACTGTCACTACCAGAAACAACACACACCACCAACACACTAAACATAAACCCTTTGTAGGAAATATATATGTTTAAAATTTTTACCTTTTTTAGGTTTATAGATGGGAGCTAAGTTTCTAACAGGTCTATACGCAGCAATTTGGATTATTTTGGGGAAAGATTTTACCCAAGGATATTGATATAAACCACGGCATTGCTTGGTAGCATTGAGCCAGGCATAGGGCTAAGACAAGAACTATTTGGCTACTTTTTAGAATTTAAGTGGGTGAACAACAAAAATCTTTCTCCATCTTCCTGAGCTCCATCCTGCAATTGCAGCCCATCAGGGTGACAGTGCAGTTACTGCGGCATGCCACCAGCCCTGTGTACCTCCAGCCTCTCCCCCATAGACCTTGGCAGTGCCTTCTGCTTTGGTCCTGACAGGTATGGTCAGTTGGTTTGAGTCTGCTTGGCTGATTTATGCTGCTTTAGAATCCCTTAAGCCTCTGCTTCTGGTAGTCTATACTATCAGACAGTGTTTTTGATTTTTACATTTCTTTATAGAAATCATAGCTTCTTTTCTTTACTCCTAATGTTTTGAGGGGATGTCTGGGTTTTATGTATGCATGTTTAATGATTCACACTTCTAGGATTTTGAGTTTGTTTTTAACTGAAGTGTATCTATTCTCTTCGAATTTTAGAAATATTAAAAGTAGTGTAATAAACCTTTGCAATGTCTGTTTTTAGGAGGTTGATTGCAATAGTTTTATTTTTAACCAACTGGTGCACAGTGCAGCACATCCCACAAATCTACTGTACATAGGGTAAAAATCTTCAAATGGAAAAATCTTCCTTCTTTGCTGCGAGGAAAATAATTAACTACTTGACCACTGATCCATACCAGTGAATGTGATGCCCCTTAGCTTTTCTGAGGTTATGCATAACTCTTGTCTATCCAGCTTCATAAACTGTGGAATAGGCTTTCTGGAGACAAAGATCTGAGAGTGAACGTTAAAACATGAATCAGACCTAGCTACAAATTTGATGTAGTGTTTGCTGGAATTGACAGCAAAAGGCAACATTAATCCATATACTAGTGTAGCAGTGGTTTCATTTCATCCCTTTGCAACTACGTGACTTGGAATATATTTGTGTTTTCATTTTATTTCAGTGCCTTTGAGCAGACAATATGGCATCTTTCTGAGACATGACATAGGTATGAAGCAAAGCAGTTTATACCTGTACAGTGCTATTCATTAGAGAAGCAGTTCTAGGTTAGGACTATAGTCTCACTACCTGGAAACATAAATTCACACAGTAAGGATAAAGACTATCAATGGCTCAATTAACTGGACTTTGTGTGTTTTCTCTTCTGGATATATTCTGCTTTGTCAGGGTCTCTTCTGTGATCTTGGACAAAGCATATGATTTCATTTTCTACTCTTAGATTAATTATGTGGGATTTGATTGTACACTGCTAAATTTACCTTGGAGTTAAATATGTATTCTCTTCATTTAATCTAGTGATTTTACATTTGATTACTATGAGATAATTAGAGATAAAAGTTCTATGGTTGGTGGGGAACACAATCAACAGTTAAAAAATTTTGTTACAGATTATTACACCCACATATTTATTAGAGGAAAATAAACTAGAAGTGGTATTTTTTTCAGGAACAAAGTCCCCATAATTGGATAAATCTCTTAGATCACAAAGCTTTTTTGAGAATAATGGAGGAGTGATGAGGGATACTTATAAATCATTGATTTCTTTACTCTTCTATAGACACATATCTTTTGTTCCACTGCGCACACATGATCAATAATTGATAACTTTTCTTCTGTATACACTTCTCAGAGGGTTGACAACTGCTTTGACAAAAAGCATATATATATGCTATTGTTAGTTTGTGTTAATGACTAAGCCACAATCACACAATTGAGTATTTTGTCAAGTTGTTTGAGGGGCCCCTGCATTCTCTCATATCTGGGGAGGCTTTCTGGCCCAACTTACTTAGTACTTGTCAGAGAAAACAAGTCTGTTGACCTGGATACTTACTCCATTTTTGGACAAGTTGCAGATTAGAGTCTTTGTCTCATTGATAGCTATCTACAGCACATAGCCTATAGGTGACAGAGTAAATTGCAGGCTGAAAAATGCTACCAAAAACTTAAGAGCTAATATGGAATGGAAGACAGGGGGTCTTAGTGTTTGTCTGTATGGGTGTTTTGCAGGGCAAGGACGACTCCCTTTGATGCAGACTTTAAGGAGTTAGGATTACTCTGGGGAAGTCTGGACAGGCTTGGGTCACTGTAGGTGTAGGGGAGTATCTTACTATTAATGCTCACTAAATAAATACTTCTGTTTATTTCAATCACAACCCTCAAATTTTGGTGGAGCAAGGAATTATCTTTAGGGAAGTGTTGTAACCTGATCTTTCCTCTTTCTGAAAAGCTCTTCCCCAAACAATTGCTTGAATTTCTCCTCATCTCCATCAGGTGTTTGTTTCCTCATGTGTCATCTTTACACTGAGGCTTGGATGCTGTGGGGGTGAGGGGAAACTTCCCCTTCACCCTGGAAGGTTCTTTGAAAGATCAACTCACAATAAGGCAGATTATCTTAAGAGAAAGAAATTTATTTACCATGCCCTTGGGGAGAATCACAGAGTGATTACCCAATAACCCAGTGGGGTCCAGAAGTTTATATATCCTCATTTTAGAGGGGAGGGGGAGAGGAGGAATATAAGTAATTCTGTTTAGGGGCAATGAATTGTTTTTAGGGAGGATGAATGGATGGGGAAAAGCAGATTGACTCATAAATGATTCTCTTTGCAAATTTAAATTAACCCGAGAGACAGGTATTATATTTAAAATGATTTGGGCCAAGTCTGGTTGCATTCTTGATCTTGTTTTATATAATATATTGAGATAAGAGGGAAGGAACAGGAAATCAGATTGTTCTTTTTGATGGGTATGTCTGGTTTATGGAGATAGAGGGAAAGCCTCTTCCAATGCCTATTGATCTCTAAGGGCCTTTAATTCAAAATACTCTTTATACCAAGGAGTCATGTTTTAGTGTGAAATTTTCTGAGCTCCTTTAACATCATCCTATTTAAATTTTCAACCACACACACACACACACACACACACACACACACATTTCATATCCCCTTACTTGCTTTACTTTTTTTCTTAGCATGTATTACCATGTAGAATATAAAATATTTTGTTTTTCCCTCTAAACTTGTTTATTGCTTGTATACCCAACTAGAACATAAGTTCCATAAGGGCAGGAATTTTTGTCTGTTATCTTCATTGTTGTAGTCCTGGTGCTTAGAATAATAGTACCTGGCACATATAACAATGAAAAAATTATTGAATGAATTAAGAGAAGGAAGGATAAAAAGGATGTAAGAGGCACTAGGGAAGGCATTGACTCCAGACTGCAGAAGATCTTTTCATTTCCAAAGTTAGGGCCAAAATATTTCAGTCCTTTTTTTTTTTAAAAAAAAAAATTAAGATAGTGTTAGGTAGATAGCGAGGGGTTCCGGGTCTCCAAGAGGTGAAAGTGGGTGCTGTTGTTCCCTCCTTGGGCCCACCCTACCCTAATCCTGTCTTTAGCAGCTGCCATACCTAGAAGAGGAGGGAATACCCTATGAATCTGCCAATCAGAATTTGGCAAACCAGCTGCAAAAGAATGCAGAGGGCTCTCTAGCCCACAGGCCAACCTGCATAGGTACTATAGAGTCTGGGAATTGAGCTAGAGCAACCTGCATTTATAGTTAAGACTCAGGTAATATGACTCCCGACTGTGCAATCAAAGTGGTTCCCTGGTGACCTCTGAGCCACTAGGGAGGTCCCAATCCAGTACTATAAAATAAGGTGCAGACCATAACCAAACTCTCTTTTTCCTACGTCAGCAAGGGAGGGGTCCAATCATCACCTGTGATGTGTGTATCATGCTCTATAAACCTATTCCTTGCTCTTGTCCTGTAATCCTACCTTGCTCTCCGTCAATAAATTTCACCTCATGCTTGCCTTACTTTGGTATGTCTGGTCATTCTTTGACCATGGGCATGCCAAAAGACATTTTCATGCTGAAACCTGACAGTAGGAATGACTTAGGGGAAATATACTTCCTCATGAATGGAGAGGACTGCATGCAGTCAGATAGAGCTGTCTCTAGTTAGATAGAGGGGGTGTCAATCAGTTGGGTTAGCAAAGAAGGAGAAAGGATCCAATAAATCAGCAGGGATGTCAAAGAGCATTTTGGTCAAGGATGTTATAATAGCCTGTTAACTGAGGTAGAAGTGGTGGTTTGGGGAAGAGGGTAGCCTGGCAATGTGAGAGGGGAGGAGGATGGAAGAGAAAGAGGTGCAAAATATACAACTAAATCAATTTAGTTATAAGAATAATATTTTTAAGCCAATTAATGTCTTGTTTTTAATCATCTGTTGTACAATCATTTGTCACTTAATGATAGGGATACCTCCTGAGAAATGAATCATTAGGCAATTTCATTATGTGAACATCATGGAGTGTTCTTACACAAGCCTGATGGTATAGCCTATTATACACCTAGGCTATGTGGTATAGCCTATTGCTCCTAGGCTACAAACCTGTGCAGCATGTGACTGTACTGAGTACTGTAGGCAATTGTAGCACAGTGGTAAATATTTGTGTATCTACACCTACCTAAACTTAGAAAAGGTACGGTAAAAATGAGGTAAAGAAGGTAAAGAACAGTATACCTGTATAGGGCACTTACCATGAGTGGAGCTTGTGTTACCAAAATCTTGGCCACTTGTCCTTGAGACTGTATCGGAAGAATGAGAGCAAGTGGTTTGAGGAAAAGGAAAAAGAAGTTTTGTTACTTTGCCGGCAAAGAAGGAGGATGGAGACTCCTGTCTGAAGTGCCATCATCCTAATAACAAGCAGAAATACAGAGATTTTAAAGGATGGGTTCTCAGCTTCAGGCAATTACTGTTCAACTACTGTTGATGATTCTGATTGTCCCATGTCCACTGAAGGCAATCCTGTGACCTTCACCCAGGAACTCCCTTTACCAGGTCTGGGCTGAGCCATCTACTTTAGCACAAATGACAAGAGACTTACCCTGCCCCACCCAACCACTGGCCTGAGGCAGGGATGCAGGGTTTAGTTCTCAAAAAGGAGTGGAAGATGTTTTAAAGAGACAGAAAATATTTCTGCCATTTTTTTTCAGACTATTCCCTCTGTTACATATTCCCCACTCTCAGTATTTCCCTTCCATATCTATGGGAGGAGGGGCGACTACTCTTTTATACTTGTAGGACTGGAAGTTGTTCTGGGTGAGTCAGAGAGTGAGTGGTGAGTGAATGTGAAGGCCCAGGACATTACACTACTGTAGACTCCATAAACACCATACACTTAGGCTATATTAAATATATAAAAAATATTTTTCTTTCCTCAATAATAAATTAACCTTAGCTTACTGTAACTTTTTTACATTATAAACTTTTTAATTTTTTTTTAACTTTCTGACTCCTTTGTAACACTTAGCTTAAAACACAAACACATTGTACAGTGGTATACAAATATTTTCTTTCTTTATATCCTTATTCTATAAGCTATATTCTATAAGCTATTTTTATTTGTTTTTACCTTTTAAATTTTTTGTTAAAAACTAAGACACAAACACACACATTGGTCTCAGTTTATACAGGCTCAGAATCATCAATATCACTGTCTTCCACCTCCACATCTTGTCCCACTGGACAGTCTTCAGGGGCAGTAACACACATGGACCTGTCATCTCCTATGATGACAATGGCTTCTTCTGGAACTATTAAAAGACTTATTTTTAACCTCAAAACATAATACAGGAACTCCTGGGCTTATGATGAATTTTATTCTGGAAATGGTACTGTAAATGGAAATTATTTAAGTGAAATCTGACTTTTCTAACCAAAGAGGCCTTTCTAACCAAGGATCTAGTCCCATATTTTTTGGAATGACCACAGATATTGTACTTCATTAACTAAAATTATAAACCTGCATATTATAAAGATTTTTAAAAAGGGTATGTAAATTGATTAATTAGGATAACATAAGAAATTGTATATTAATACAATTATAGTTCTTAGCTTACTCCTCATCACTGTCACCTTATTTTTATGACAAAACAAATTATAATTGGTGATAATATCTTCATTAGGATAGATTCATTCAGATGTTCTACCTAGGGGAGATTTTCACAGGCATTTTAAAGGAGTGTTTTTGAGGGTACCTTGGGCTACTTGATAATTTCTTATGAAACAGTCATAGAGGTGTCTGCTTTTTTGCTAATGCAAATTGCTATGTAACAAATAATTTCTTGCCCCTTCTGCTGCCTTCAAATACAAAGGCTAAGTTGAGCTGCCATTGCATCAGTACCAGCCGTTTCATTCATATCCTGATGTTATGCAAAGGCAGACCTTATGAGCAAGTCTTGATTTGCACTGAAATTTTCATCCTTTGATCTCTTACCATGTTTCTGCTTCTCACTGTCAAAAAGACTCAAAGCCTTGGCTTGGTCATACTTAAAGGTACACAGGGCTAAGCTTGATCCCAAATCCAGAGGGAAAAAAGCTTTTCCATTTCAGGCACAAGTTCTGCATGTTTTCATTTAGCAGTAGATTGCAACTGTCACCAGAGTACTAGTTTTCCTTTTGAGAAGCAATCTTAAGGTTTGAGTACAATAACATAATGATACTTTTTTTGGTGACAAATGTGCCATAACTTCTACATTCAAATGATTATTTTCCTTAAAAGTAATAGCACTAGGCCAAGGCAAACATTTAAAATGATATTGCCATAGTTCAAACGTTTTTAAAACCTTTATTAAATTGCTTGCAGAAAAAAAAATAAATTGCTTGCAGAGATAGTTTATCAGCAACACAAAACACAATAAAACCAACCTCATTACTTTATAGTAACAGGATAAGTCTCTTGATCCCCTATCCCCTCCACTCACCTTATTATTCCTTTATATTTCTTATCCTTTCAACAATCAGTGTATATCAACCATGCACTAGGTTCTGGATATCATAGTGAATGAGCCTTTCCCATATTGTCTAGCAAGGAGACAGGAGGCATGGGCCTGCCCTTCTGGAAGCAGATTGAGACAAGTACTGCTAGATTATAAGGAAAGGAAGTGTACCTTGTTTACTTGTCTTTCTTCAGCACCTAGCACGGTGACCGGCGTATAGTAGGCACTCATTCGATATTTGGTTAATAAATTGGTTAGTGGCCTGTTAGCTTTAAATGCTGTAAGTTAATAATATGGGAGTAGTGGATGGATCATTAGAAATTGATATACTGCAATTTGAAGACTGTCAACATAATAACAAGGAAGAGGTATTCTAATTATAGGCTTTGTTTCAGAAACCTTGTTGTTACTGGTAGAAATAAAATAGGAGGCAATGCTATGTGCTTCAGAATCTCAGAAAAGATATCCAGTAATCTCCTTCTGCTTGCCTTAAGGTGTGGTGAGATATGGCTCCTGAAACAGATATTGTCAGGTTCACTTAACACGGGCTTCCTATTCCCCTTCCTCTTTCTAACAGAGCCTAGATTTTTTCCAGGTATCAATCCTCCTAGACAAGGCTGACCCCATTTCAGGCCACAGAGGGTGGGTCCTAACTGATGTAAGACAGTTCTGGGAGTCTCATTTTCCTTGCCAAAGATTGATTGGTTTAGGCACAAGTACATGACCCAATTCTGGAAAGGCTTCTGGGAAATCTTTCTTCAGTCACCTCTCAGAGCTGTTGTCAGCACCATGCTACAAGCCTGAAGGGGAAATCTGCTGACAGAGAAGTACAGAGACCAGGGAGCCACAAAGAAGGAGAGACAGAGCCTTGACATAACACACTAGTGCCTGCCTTACCCATGGACTTCTTAGTATATGAGATTTAAAACATCTTATTTTTAAGGTCTGTTTTATCCAGGGTTTTCTGTTATTTTGGGGCAAAGGCAACCTAACTCAGATACCTTGACTTGAATTGCCATGTCCCTCCTTCTCTGACAGATAGCACTAGCACAGTGATAATCAGGCTATAAACAGTGACTAGGTGGTTACTCTCTTGTGCCTGGGCATGTTTGTTAGTAACTTCACCTTGCAAGGAACAGCAGCAATCTCAGTTTTCCTCAGGCGATGTGGCTGTCATAAAGATATGTCAGAAAGTAAGGAAGCAGAAGCAACCATTTCAGTGCTTGGGCAATTTGTCCTCACAGATGGCTGAAAAGATCACATTTAGGATACTATACAACCCTAGTGCACCAAAAGCAGTTCTAGCAGTAAATAATTCTCATGATTCAGGTTCTGCCTTCTGCTTTTACTTCTATCCGTGATTCTGTCTGTTTCTATTGCTGCCAAATGCTCTCAGCTCTCAACTTCATGGCTTTTGACTGCCTTGTGGATTCTGCTTCCTGCCTTTTTTTCACATGCCTTTTAGCATCTGCCCATGCTTTACTGTCTCTTGACCTTTTCCATGATGCTTGGACTTTCAAATCCCTGGGTAAGACAATGGCTTCATCTCAGGTATGAGATGTCTTCATACTTGAGATGGTGCCATTATCCAACACAAAACTCTCCTGATGGACCAAGCTCTCTTGCCACTTTACCATAAGCTGCTTGTCTCCCCTCAAGTCCAGCTGCCTCTGGGTCAGGTACGCAACCCGTTCAGTCAGTGTGGCCAGGTTGCAGTGTCCCATAACACAAAATGTGGAGGTTTGTTCAGGGGAAACCTCTTCTGTCTGTTTTGTGAAGAAGATGACTACATGTGGCAGATGCTTGTGAATATCAGAGTGTCATGGCTTATTTAGTACATCAGGAGACCAGAGAATGTGATGCTGAGAAATTCGCCCATTCCCTAGCCCTTGACTTCCCTTAGATGTACTCATACTTGATATGGTGTCATGATTTCTTCTTTGTCCTCTGCTACTTTTTTCTCTTTCATTTTCCCCTTTCAGTTAGCCAACTAGCCTCCACAAGTCTAGCAGTCTGTGTACCCAGAGCATCTGCTCTATCTGTATGCCATGTGAAGGAGCTCAGGGAATTTCTCCCAAAATATGGCTCCTTGCTGTAAAGATTAGTTTGAGTTAAAGGCCTTTAGAGACCAACAGGCATTGGAAGGGGCTTTCCCTTTGTCTTCATAAAAACCAGATGGACTCATCAAGAAGAACAATTGCCTTTCCTTCCCCTCCCCATTATCTCAATATATTGCAGGCAAAAAGATCAAGAATGCAAACAGACCTGGCCCAACCCATTTTAAAGATAATACTTGTCTCTCAGGTCAATTTAATTTCTAAGAAAATCATTTACAAGTCAGTCTCTTTCCCCCATCCATTCATTCTCCCAAATATCTATTAATATTTATCCTCCATAGAAACCATTTATTGCCCCTCAACAGAATCACCTATATTGCTCATCTCCCACTCCCCTCTAAAATGAGGGCATACAAACTTCTGGACCCCATTGGGATACTGGGTAATCACTTTATGATTCTCCCCGTGTGCATGATAAATAAATTTGTAATTTCTTTCTCTTAGTGATCTGCCTTATTGTGAATTGATCTTTCAGTGAAACTTCCGAGGGTGAAGGGGAAGTTTTCTTCCCCCTCCACCACATATGTATCAGCTATCACGTATACCATGATTAGCTATCGTACCATGCTTGCCATTTTCTCTACCCTGATCATGACCACCTGCATTCTCTCAGTCAAAACATGCCAAAGGAGAAGTATGGCCAATCGCGAAAAGTTCTTATAGGTGTATTAGCATGCAGAGGAAGAATGAACACTTATTTAGTAACTGCAGTATACTAGGCACTGTACCTGGTGTTTTCTGTGGTAGGAAAATAGCACCATTGTAAACAGCTATCATATCTCTCCAGTTTGTTGTGAAAAAGTGACCATACTAGACATTTAAAAGTGATTTTTGGTTGAGCAATGAAGGATCACAGAAAAAAATTAAATAAATAAAAGTGAAAGTGATTACGATGATGAAGTATTTTTGTTGTATTTTGTATTTGTA
Source organism: Eulemur rufifrons (assembly GCF_041146395.1). Taxonomy (NCBI): domain Eukaryota; kingdom Metazoa; phylum Chordata; class Mammalia; order Primates; family Lemuridae; genus Eulemur; species Eulemur rufifrons. The sequence goes on from NC_091012.1 coordinate 71,830,257, forward strand.
GTGCTAAATCGTATATGAGATTCATTTTCCTTAACAGCAGTCAGAATATATTCAGAGTGATATGTTAACTTTATATTGCTTTTAGCCCCTTTTCCAGTCACTTAGGATACTGATTTTTTCATTCCTGTTTTAAAAAATGAGGAAGAGAAAAAAGAAATCAAGGTTAATATCCTTAGCATGGTTATTTTCCTTGCTACCTTCTCTGACTGTTCAGTTTCTGTTAGCATCTTGAATATACCAGGTGCTGAAATGAACATGCAATTTTTAGAGGAGTTATATTTTGAAGTAATTAAAACATCCAATCTTGCAATTTTTAAAAATTGTTTACAGTGCAAAAGGGCTTATTACCAGACATAGAAATTGGTTGAAGAAAATTTACTTTCCAAAAATGAAGACAAAGCTCCAATCCAGAAAGCAGGTAGGTATTCTCATGCTGATTTGTAAGACAAAGAAAAGGGAATGAAGATAAGACCACTTATAAGTAAAGCAACATCTGTCTCAAGGCTATTCTTAAATAATTACATAATTCATTTATAGGTTTATTTCAGTCTATTTTTCTTTCTGCTGTATTATGATGCCTGTCACTAAGACACAGACACAAGCCTGGAATTGCATTATTGAAGTTGCTTTTTCAATTACCTTTCTAAGATAATTACCTTTGTACTAGAGAGTTTTAAAAATCAATTGAATGTTCTTGGCAATATTCAGTAAAAGTTAATTAATAATACAACTCTTGTTAACAAACAGTTATTCTGCTTAGCAAAAATAACCATATTTTTAATATCCTTTGCTAGTAAGAAAAGCATCTGGACTAAAGTCTATTTCTTGAAGGATATGATTTTAAATAACTGCTCCTTCCTGGTAAAGTTGAGAGCAGATTCCACCAATACCAATGCCTTCAACTGAGGGTAACAATGAATGAAGCTGTTGTTGATTACTTTAATATCAGAGGGTCTCTAAATATTCTGAAATTTCCTTGGTCTGCATAGAGGTTTGATTGATTTATCTTATCCACCATCATTCTTGGGGTGTCAATAATCCTATCAAGTATTATTTGATGGAATTGCAAGTAAAATGATATGCTAATCCTAATGATATAAATAACATTTCAACTCTTCTGATTCTGATTCATACTTGTTAATGATTACCTGCTAATGAATGGTCAAAAAAAAATCTGGCTGTCTATAGTTGGTCTCAAATTTTTCATCCATAAAATGAGGATAGTCACTGAAGTTCTTATTTGGGTTGATATGTGGAATAACCAATACAAATGAATTACTAAGAAGTTTGCAAATATGAAAATTCTATAATGGATATTAATAATAATTTTAGATAGACAGTTGTAATTGTAACTTTGGGTGAATATTTCATGAGTTGACTCCTCCTTTACATTAGAGTTTGCTTAAATCTTTTCAAAACAGCTCCCTGTACATTGACATCTTTAATCCTATTTGACAGAAAGAGTCAAAACCTTTCCTTCAGCAGAATGTTCAGTAACCTTCACCAAATAACCATTAATTAAGCCATTAAAGTAAATTTAAGGAAAAAAGAATTTTGAAAGGAGAATAGAATTAACTCAAAAGATAGTTTAAAAATAGTTTTATAGCACTTCAGTCATTATTGACCAAAAAGTTCCTAGGGGATATTAACAATGCATTTGATAGTTGCCAAGGAAACCTTAACCTTTCCTGAAAATGTCTGCCCTTCTGCATTGTACCTGATTGTCAGAATAACTTCAGCAACTGATTATAACTGAGCCATTTTCAACATCAAGCTTTCTCTTGTCAATCCCTTTTCAAAGTACAAGCTCGAGTATTCAGGATATCTTGCTCTATATCTGTATTTATGTTTCTGAGGATTTGTATTTGAACTGTGGAGGTTCTTTATAACAATTTCCCTAATCAGTCCTCGCCACCATATGAGATAAACCAAATCTAATTTAGAGACAAGGAAACTGAGGCACCACAATGTATTTATTGTGTGAGAAAGATGCTATCATAAAGCTTGCTAGCTTCATTTGTTCAGAGCACACCAACAAAACAAATATATAGCACTACTTAAAAAGCCTATGTTTTCATATATGTCAATTAGCCAGGACTATGAGTCTCTGAGGTTGTAGAAAAAGCACCAGATAGGGAGTCAAGGGATAGTAAAACCACCTATCAAGTATGTGACCTTGGCCAAACTACAGATCTCTCAATTTCTTCATCTATTAAATGGCAATAATACTATCCATCTCATAGGGATGTTGGGAGAGTTAAATGACAGTGTATGCAGAGCATATGACATGGTTAATATACTTAGCATTCAAAATCTAGTAACCATTATTATTGTTTAAAGGGTATATATCATATTAATACATATGCTGCTTTCTAAATACTGACTTGAGGAGTATGATATATAGAAATATATGATGGGGTTAGGAGAACAACATATCCAATATTGAAACTATACTGGAAATTACAAGATAGATGGCCATCACAGTCATAATATAATATTGGATGGGCAGGGTAGGAAGGGAACTACTATTTATTTATTAGCATGTCAGACATTGTGCTAAATACTTTGCATTCTGTTATCTCATTAAGTCCTCACAATCTAATGAGATAGGTGGTGTTATGATCTCCACATATGTAACATTAGTAGGCTTTAAAATAAGAAAGAAAAGGAGCACAAATGTAATCTTTTGGGGAAATTGGCAGAATTCTTTTCCTTTGTAATAAAGCAAATTAACAATCGATATCCATGCAAATTCTGCTAATAACCTGTGCACGTCCACACATGAGGTGGTTAATAACAATGGGAAAAGAAAGATAGGGAGGAGTGCTATAGTAGGTGCTTTGTATGTTTGTGAAGATTCAAGGTGAAATGAAAACAACTACGTTCCATGTCGAAAACTGAGTGTTTCTATTTTTTTAATCTGCCATTGTTAAAACAAATATTGAATTGTGTGTGCGAAGATGCAAGCAAAAAGCAAACATAGCAAAACGAAACCTACCCACTCCAAACATTTATTCCTAGGTTATCCAGGTCCCTGGGTTGTCTTTATTTGCCTGCTATAAAGGAAGACACCTGTATGCATTTCTAGGCACTCATGTAAAGATGTTATGAAGTACAACTAACATTATGTTGAGAATCAATAAAGTGAGCACTTTCCCAAACATCTTTCATGTTGTGCCTTACACAGATTTAGAGAGTTTTCTTTCCCCCTCTGGGATCAATGAATGAATCTAAGATGATTTTTCATTGTGGTAAAATATACATAAAATTAACCATTTTAATTTTTAAGTGTACAATTCAGTGGCATTAAGAACCTTGAAATTGTTGTGCAACCATCACTACTATTTATCTCCAGAACTTTGTCATCATCCCAAATTGTAACTGTGTACCCATTAAACAACAATGCCATATATCCGCCTCCATCCCTCCCCCAGTAGTCACCATTCTACTTTCTGTCCCTATGAATTTTACTATTCTTGATACCTCATATAAGTGGACTCATACAGTATTTGTCCTTTCGTGTCTGGCTTATTTCATTTCACTTAGCATAATGATTTTAAGCTTCATCTAGGTTTTAGATTATATTAGAATTTCATTCATTTTTAAGGCTGAATAACATTCCTTTGTATGTATATAGCACTTTTGTTTATCCATTTATCCATTGATAGATATTTGGATTGTTTTCACTTTTTGGCTATTGTGAATAATGCTGCTGTGAGTATTGGTGCACAAATATCTGTTTGAGCCTCTGCTTTCAATTCTTTTGGATGTATACCCAGAAGAATTGCTGGATCATATGATAATTCTATGTTTAAGTTTTTGAGGAACTGCAATGTTGTTTTTTACAGTGGCTGTACCATGTTACATTCTATCAGCAATATCCAAGGCTTCCAAATTCTTTATATACTTAGCAACACTTGTTATTTTCTGTATTTTTAAGTAATAGCCATGTTCATACATGTAAAGTGATATCTTATTGTGCTTTTGATTTACATTTCCCTAACAGTGATGCTGAACATCATTTTATGTGTTTATTGACCATTTGTATATCTTCTTTGGTGATATGTCTATTCAAGTCCTTTGTGCATTTTTGAATTGGGTTTATTTGTTGTTGAGTTGCAGGAGTTCTCTATATGTTCTGGATCTTAACCCTTATCAGATATATGATTTGAAAATTTTTTTCCCATTTCTGTGGTTACCATTTCATTTAAGAGTATCTGTTGATACGTAAAAGTTTTTATTTTTGATGAACTCCACCTAGCTATTTTTTTCTAAAGTCTTATGGTATTTTTTTTTATTTCAGCTTATTATGGGGGTACAAAAGTTTAGGTTACTATTTTTTTATATTTTATTTTATTTTATTTTATTTTGAGACAGAGTCTCACTCTGTTACCTGGGCTAGAGTGCCTTGGTGTCAGCCTAGCTCACAGCAACCTCAAACTCCTGGGCTTAAGTGATCCTACTGCCTCAGCCTCCTGAGTATCTGGGACTACAGGCATGCACCACCATGCTCAGCTAATTTTTTCTGTATATATTTTTAGTTGGCCAGATAATTTCTTTCTATTTTCAGTAGAGACGGGGTCTCGCTCTTGCTCAGGCTGGTATTGAACTCCTGACCTCGAGCGATCCACCCACCTCGGTCTCCCAGAGTGCTAGGATTACAGGTGTGAGCCACCATACCCGGCCAGTCTTATGGTATTATATCCAAGAAATCATCGGCAAATCTGTCGTCATGAAATTTTTCCCCTCTATTTCCTTCTAAGACTTTTGTAGTATTAGTTCCTACATTTAGATATATTATATTGGTGTATTACATGTGTTTACATTGCTTCTCATGTGTTGAAACATCCTTGCATTCTAGGAATAAATCCCACTTGTTCATAGTGTATAATCCTTTTAATATGCTGCCGAATTTGGATTGATAGTATTTAGTTGAAGATTTGTGTATAGATATTCATAAGGGATATTGGCCTATAGTTTTCTTTTCTTATAGTGTCTTTGTCTGGCTTTGGTATCAGGGTAACACTGGCCTCATAGACTGAGGTAAGAAGTGTTCCCTCCTCTTCGGTATTTTGGAAGAGTGTGAGAAGGATTGTATTAATTTTTCTTTAAATGTTTGGTAGACTTCACCAGTTAAGCTATGTGGTCCAGGGCTTTTCTTTGTTGGGAGGTTTTTGATTACTGATTCAGTCTCCTTACTAGTTATAGGTCTATTCATATTTTTTATTTCTTCATGATTCAGTCTTGGTAGATTATGTACTTTTTACGAATTTGTCCATTTCATCTAAGTTATTGAATTTTTTAGTATAAAATTGTTCACAGTACTCTTTTATAATCTTTTTTATTTCTATAAAATTGATAGGAATGTCTCCACTTTCATTTTTGATTTTAACAATTTGAGTCTTCACTTTTTTTTTTCTTAGTCAAATGAGATGAGGATTTATATATTTTCTTGATCTTTTCAAAGAATCAACTTTTGGATTCACTGATTTTTTCTATTGTTTTCCTATTCTCTATTTTATTTATCTCTAATCTAACCTTTATTATTTCTGTCTTTCTTTTAGCTTTGAGTTTGGTTTGTTGTTTTTCTCCTTTCTTACCATGTAAATTTAGGTTGTTGATTTGAGATCTTTCTTACTTTTTAGTGTAAGTGTTTACAGCTATAAATTTCCCTTTTAGCACTGCTTTCATTGCCTCTATAAACTTTGGAATGTTGTATTTTAATGTTAATTTGTTTCAAGGTATTTTCTAATTTTCCTTGTGATTTCTTCTCTGACGTATTGGTAGTTTAAAAGTGTGTTGTTTCATTTACACATATTTGTGAATTTTCTGTTTGCTTTTTTAATTTCTCTTTTTGTTGATATTCTAATTTTATTGCTAGTTTATTATTTTTTAATTTCCTTTATTTCTTTGTCCATATTTTCTTTTAGTTCTTTGAGCATATATAAGACAGTTGTTTTATTTTTTTTTATTTATTTTTTTTAATTTTTTTAATATTTCTTTTTTTTTTATTTGTTTTTGTTTTTTTTTTTCATCTTATTGTTATGGGGGATACAGAATTGCAGGTTACATACGTTGCCCATGTACCGCCTTTCTCCCCAAGTCAGAGCTCCAGGCGTGTCTGTTCCCCAGATAGTGCGCGTTTCACCCGTCATGTAGGTATATATCCCTCCCTTCCCCACCCCCCCTTCCCGAGTCAGCACCTTCAAGCGTTACCCTTCCCCAAAGGGTGCACAATGCAGTCATTGGTAGGCATACACCCATCCCCTCCTCCACCCCCCACCTCAGTCTGATATCCGATTGGTGTCGTTCCCAGATTTGTATTTAGGTGATGTTCAGGGAAACCAATTTTCTGGTGAGTACATGTGATGCTTGTTTTTCCATTCTTGGGATACTTCACTTAATATAATGGGTTCCAATTCTCTCCAGGAGAACCATAGAGATGTCGTATCTTCATCATTCCTTATAGCTGAGTAATATTCCATGGTATACATATACCACAGTTTACTAATCCAATCATGTATTGATGGGCATTTGGGTTGTTTCCACATCTTTGCTATTGTGAATTGTGCTGCTATAAACATTCGGGTACATGTGTCTTTGTTACAGAATGACCTTTTTTCCTTTGGGTATATGCCCAGTAATGGGATTGCTGGATCGAATGGCAGGTGTACTTGAATCTGTTTAAGATACCTCCATAATGCTTTCCACAGGGGTTGCACTAGTTTGCAGTCCCACCAGCAGTGTATGAGTGTTCCTGTCTCTCCACATCCACGCCAACATGTGTTGTTTTGGGTTTTTTTTGATAAAGGCCATTCTCACTGGGGTTAAGTGATATCTCATTGTGGTTTTGATTTGCATTTCTCTGATGATTAGGGATGTTGAGCATTTTTTCATATGTTTGTTAGCCATTCTTATATCTTCTTTCGAGAAGTTTCTATTCATGTCATTTGCCCACTTTTTGATAGGGTTGCTTGATTTTTTCTTGCTGATTTTCCTGAGTTCTAAATAGATTCTTGTTATCAGTCCTTTATCTGATGTGTAGTATGCGAAAATTTTTTCCCATTCTGTAGGTGGTCTGTTTATTCTCATGACTGTTTCTTTGGCTGTGCAGAAGCTTTTTAATTTAATCATGTCCCATTCATTTATTTTTGTTGCTGCTGTGATTGCCTTGGGGGTCTTCTTCATAAATTCTTTGCCTAGGCCAATGTCTGTAAGAGTCTTTCCTACATTTTCTTCTAGAATTCTGATTGTATCACGCCTAAGGTTTAAGTCTGTTATCCACCGTGATTTGATTTTTGTGAGAGGTGAAAGCTGTGGGTCCTGTTTCAGTCTTCTACAAGTGGCTAACCAGTTCTCCCAGCACCATTTGTTGAATAGGGATTCTTGTCCCCAGAGTATATTCTTTCCCGCTTTGTCAAAAATTAGGTGACTATATGAGGATGGTTCTATATTTGGATTTTCTGTTGCGTTCCACTGGTCTGTGTCCCTGTACTTGTGCCAGTACCAGGCTGTTTGAAGAACCACGGCCTTGTAGTATAGTTTGAGGTCTGGCAAATTAATACCTCCCATTTTGTTTTTGTTGCTTAAAATTGCTTTTGCTATACGGGGTCTTCTCTGGTTCCATACAAAGTGTATAATTATTTTCTCTACATCTGTGAAGAATGATGTTGGTAATTTAATAGGGATTATATTGAATCTGTAGATCACTTTGGGTAGTATAGACATTTTAACAATGTTGATTCTTCCGATCCACGAGCATGGTATATTTTTCCATCTATTTGCAAGTTCTGATATTTCTTTTCTCAGTGTTTGATAGTTTTCCTTATAGAGGTCCTTTACCTCTTTAGTTAGCTATATGCCTAGATATTTTATTTTCTTTGTTGCTATTTTGAAGGGTATTGAGTCTTTAATTTGGTTTTCCAATTGACTGTTATTGGCATATATAAATGCCTCTGATTTGTGTATATTAATTTTGTAGCCAGAGACTTTGCTATATTCGTTAATCAATTCCAGGAGTCTCATGGTTGAATCCTGGGGGTTTTCCAGATATAGCATCATATCGTCAGCAAAAAGTGAGAGTTTGATCTCTTCCTTCCCTATTTGGACTCCCTTGATTTTGCTCTCTTGCCTGATAGCTCTTGCAAGGACTTCCAATACTATGTTTTTTTTTTTTTTTTTTTTTTTTTGAGACAGAGTCTCACTCTGTTGCCCAGGCTAGAGTGAGTGCCGTGGCGTCAGCCTAGCTCACAGCAACCTCAAACTCCTGAGCTCAAGCGATCCTCCTGTCTCAGCCTCCCGAGTAGCTGGGACTACAGGCATGCGCCACCATGCCTGGCTAATTTTTTTCTATATATATTTTTAGCTGTCCATATAATTTCTTTCTATTTTTAGTAGAGATGGGGTCTCGCTCTTGCTCAGGCTGGTCTCGAACTCCTGAGCTCAAACGATCCGCCCACCTCAGCCTCCCAGAGTGCTAGGATTACAGGCGTGAGCCACCGCGCCCGGCCCCCAATACTATGTTGAAAAATAATGGTGACAGTGGGCAGCCCTGTCTGGTTCCAGTTCTAAGTGGGAGTGCTTTCAATTTTTCCCCATTCAGAATGATGTTGGCTGTGGGTTTGTCATATATGGCTCGTATCATTTTTAGGTAGGTTCCATCTACGCCTATTTTGTTAAGTGTTTTTATCATAAAAGAGTGTTGAATTTTGTCAAATGCTTTTTCTGCATCTAATGAGAGTATCATATGGTTTTTGGTTTTGCTTCTATTTATGTGGTGAATTACATTTATAGATTTACGTATGTTGAACCACCCCTGCATCTCTGGGATGAAGCCCACTTGGTCGTGGTGGATTATTTTTTTGATAAGTACTTGGATTCGATTTGCTAGTATTTTATTGAAAATTTTTGCATCCATATTCATGAGAGAAATTGGTCTGTAGTTCTCTATTTTTGTTGCGTCCTTTTCTGGTTTTGGTATCAATGTTATATTGGCTTGGTAGAACGTGTTGGGGAGAATTCCATCCTTCTCAATATTGGAGAATAGTTTATGTAGGATGGGCACCAGTTCTTCTTTGTATGTATGGTAAAATTCAGGTGTGAACCCATCTGGACCAGGGCTTTTCTTTTTGGGAAGGTTTTTTATTGCTGTTTCAATTTCGGTTCTTGATATTGGTCTGTTCAAGTACTCTATTTCTTCCTGGTTGAGCCTGGGAAGACTATGTGTTTCTAAAAATTTGTCCATTTCCTCCGCATTCTCCAGTTTGTGTGCATAAAGATTTTTGTAGAATTCATAGATGATATCTTGTATCTCTGTAGCATCGGTTGTGATTTCTCCTTTCATGTTCCTAATGGAGGTTATTAGAGATTTTACTTTTGTGCTCTTGGTTAGTCTAGCCAGAGGTGTGTCTATTTTGTTTATCTTTTCAAAGAACCAACTTTTTGTTTTATTAATTTCCCTTATAGTTTCTTTGTTGTCCTTTTCATTTAATTCTGATTTGATCTTAGTAATTTCTCGCCTTCTGCTGGGTTTGGGGTCGTTCTGTTCTTCTTTCTCCAGCTCTTTGAGTCCTTAATATCTTACTTAATATCCCAGAGTTTCAGATTCCTCATTTGTAGTGGGGGTAGGCTGAGTGTGTGATGGAGGGGTGAGCTTTGGGAGAGGGATAGTTGATACCTATCTTGATGGAATGTTGTAAATGTGACAATTAGAGATAATATAGCCAAAGTGCCTGCCACATACATAGTAAGACCTCAATAGCCATTATTTGTTCATTTGTTTAGATTACATATTTTGTTAAGGCCTCTGGATTTTGCTATTTGTTTAAAAAATATTATCTACATACTTAATATCTTCCCAGATGTTATCTCTTTATTAAAGGTTAGAGCAACTAAAGATAGGAAGCTTTTTCAAAAGTGTTGAATTTTAGAATTGCTCAGGAACAGAGGCAAGGCATTCTCCAGGTATTTGCTTAACCCTTTATTGTCAACTAAATGTTCATATATCAAACAAATGAACTGAGAGCAAGAGAAAAGCCATAGATTGTGTTCTGTCATGTATAGAGCAACTTACTAGATTTAAAGGTATATAATTTTTCTTGGTTTTGTTCAATAATACAGTTGATTTAAAAATGTACCTTTAATATCATGTTTAAAGCATTATGGCATAATCAACCTTCTGTACAAAATTTAAATCCTCATGACTACTTGTTGAAAAATTTGTAAGAAAGCACAATGTGGTCAATTAAAAGAAAATGATTTGAGTGCAGCTTTGGTATTCTACACAATATTAATTTTAATTTAAGGGTAGAAAATGTCATTGTAATTTTTTATGTCATGCATTTCTTGCCATTCTCACTACCTCTGTGAAAATGCAAGTCTACTTTTCATTCCATAAATTACATTTTCTCTTTAATGCATTTAATTCTCACTCTACATCATTGACTTTAGCTGATGAAAAATAAAAATAAAATTTCATATTGGTATCACTTTATTGCTCTATTTATCTGACACATTCAGTAATGCTCTTTGATCCAATCTGAGGATTAATGGTGGGAAAGATTGCTCATAGGCTTTCAAGCCTAGTACTGTATAGTGAAGACTTTCTGTGTTTTGGGAGCTTTGTCCCTTTTCAAAAATTACAAGGCTATAAAAATTCCACTCAATTTAACAATAGCCACAACTGACTATTTAGAAAGGACTGGACAATTGACTTAGTCAAACAACTAGGCACTTTGTTAAAAAACAGAGCCAAACATTATCAAACTAGACTCCCGCAGACAAAATCCTCAGTCAAATAAGTTGCTTGATATTACATAGAAATCTAAAACATTTGAATACATTTTACAGTTTTAATAAATTTTGGTAGCATCAAATCTGCATAGTATATTTTACTAATATCCATTGTAATGGTTAAATTTGTGTCAACTTGACTGGGCCATGAGGTGCCCACATATTTGGTCAAACATTATTTTTGGTGTTTCTGTGAGTGTGTTTTTAGATGAGATTAACATTTGAATTGGTAGACTAAGTAAAGCAGATTTCCCCAATGTAATGTGCCTTATCCCATCAGTTGAAAGCCTGAATAGAACAAAAAGGCTGACCATCCCCCAAGTAAAAAAAATTCTTCCTGCCTGACAGCCTTCAAACTGGGGCATGAGCTTTTTTTCTGCCTTCAGATTTGAACTGAAACATTGGCTGTTCCTGGGCTTGAGCCTCATGGTCTTTAGACTAGGACTACACCATCAGCTTTCCTGGTTCTCAGGCTTTTGGACTTGTACTGGAACTAAACCATTGGCTCTCCTGGGTCTTCAGCTTTCTGACTCACCCTACAAATCTTGAGACTTGCCAGCTTCAATAATCATGTGAGTCAATTCCTTATAATAAATCTCTTTCTATAGATATCTACATCTCTGCTTCTCTGGAGAACTCTCACTAGTACACCATTATAATAATGTAGTTAGTCATATGTTTATTGTTTATATTATGCCATTCACTGGTGTTAAGTGTATTAAAGCAATCAACAAATTTAATCATCACAACCTTATACATGAAGTACAATTTTTGTGTCAATTTTTTAGAGCAGGAAATGAGGCTTGGAAAGGGTGAACAAGTATAAAATTCCACTATTAATAAGTATTGAAGCAGGTGTTCAAACCCAGGCTGCCTCATTCTAGAGGTACTATGCATAATAATGTGCTAAATTGTAGCTCCTTTGCCCTTGAAAATTATAGCAGGTAAGTTTAGGAGGAAGTGGCAAAGTATATTTATCAAATATCTTCTTGTATCTTCCCTTTAAAGGATATTAGATATTGAACAGGTGAATTTGTGTTTACTGTCTTAGTTGAATTTGTCTTGTACTTTTAGGCCAAAAGTTTAAATCATTTCCTGACTCTATCTTTAGAATGGCCCTGTGAGGACAATATGCACAAGTGTTATGCCCTTTATGAAACTGTGGCCTGCATATAAAAGGCAACACATATCGAGCTGAGATAGCCTCAGTGTACCTCATTCTTTGGAAAAATGTCTATTCAAATCCTTTGCTCATTTTTAATCAGCTTTTGTTTTTGTTTCTGTTTTTTGCTATTGAGTTGTAGGAGTTGCTTATGTATTTTGGATATTAATCCCTTATCAGATATATGGTTTGTAAATAATTTCACCCATTCTGTATGCTGCCTTTTTACTCTGTTGTTTCATTGCTGTGCAGAAGCTTTTCAGTTTGATGTAGTTCCACTTGTTTATTTTTGCTTTTGTTGCCTGTACTTTTGGTGCCATATCAAAGAAATCATTACCAAGACCAATGCCATGAAGCTTTTCCCTTTTGTTTTCTTCCAGGAGTATTACAGTTTCAGGTCTTAGGTTTAAGTCTTTAATCCATTTTCAATTGATTTTTGTGTATGGTATAAGTTAAGGGTCCAACTTCATTCTTTTCAATGTGGATATTCAGTTTTCCCAACGGCATGTGTCAAAGAGACTATTCTTTCTTCATTGTGTATTTTTCACATTCTTGTCAAAGATCAGCCCATACAAATGATCAACACATATATAAAAAAGTGCTCAACATCACTAATAACCAGAGAAATGCAAATCAAAATCACAATGAGATATCACCTCACACCTGTAAGGATGACTACTATCAAAAAAACCAAAAGATAACAAGTGTTGACAAAGATGTAGATAAGTTGTAACCCTTGTACACTGTTGTGGAATGTAACCCTTGTACACTGTTGTGGTACAGGAGCTATGGAAAACAGTATGGAATTTCCTTAAAAAAATAAAAATAGAACTACTGTATGATTTGACAAGCCCACTTTTTGGTATTCATCAAAAATAATTGCAATTAGGATCTTGAAGAGATATGTTCATTGAAGCATTATTCACAACAGTCAAGATATGGAAAAAGCATAAATATCTATCAGTGAATGAATATATAAATAAAATGAGGTATATACATATAATGGAATATTATTCAGTCTTACAAAAGAAGGGAATCATACCTTATGCGACAACATGGGTAAACCTAGAGGACATCATAATAATTGAAATAAGCCAGTCACAGAGGGACGAATACTACATAATTCCACTTTGATGAGGTATCTAAAAAACTCATAGAAGCAGAGAGTAGAATGGTAGTTGCCAGGGACTAGGGAGAGGGGAAAATGGGGAGGTACTATTCAATGGGTATAAAGTTTTAGTTATGCTAGATGTATATGTTCTAGAGGCACAACATCATGCCTTTAGTATATATATTTAATATTTAGTATATATCATAATGTACATTTAAAAATTTAAGAATGGTAGCTCCCATGTTAAATCTTTTTGACACAATTTTTAAAAGTGTCTAATACTTAGATAATATAATTTTCCATTAGGTGTAGGCTTAGTGCATTTAATTTAGCTCAAAGTGCAAATGCTGGGTAGTTTAGGCTAAATCTAGAAATTTGAAGCCAAATATATTGCAGAGTATTATTGCACTTATTATTATGCTTTGAATGGGTCCTCAATGATCCTTCAAGTAAATCAGCCATTATTCCTTTCTAACACTCCCTAGAGGATTGATTTTTTGGTGTAGAAATAGCTAATCAGCCCATCACTGAATGTCCGCACTTCCTATTACAAACACCCCAAATCGTTTTTGTTACTGTGACTTGTCAAGAATATAAAGTTCTGGAAAGTTTTCACTGTGATGGGGGCAGGCCACTGGCATTTCAGCTTTGAACAGTTACCACCTTGTGAATGATTTAATGTTTGTTATAGTTCATGCCCAATATAAGCTTAAAATTATATACATCTCTTCCTGACTCCTCCTAGGAATAGATGAGACTCATACTTAAGCTCAAAACTTTATCAGGATATTTGTTTATTACTTTCACAAATTTTCATAGTGTCTACTGAATGTCCTGCATTTCAGAATTACAGAGAAGCAATCTAAAACTTTGCTTGTGTTTGAAACTGTCCTTGGATAGATGGGTACAAATTCATTTTATGATGACTGATCAGTTTATTTCAGAAATGTACCCAGATTTCCTATTTTTAAATTGTGCAGTGATTTCTTGATGGAAGTGTTTGCCTGAATGGACTGAAAATACATGGGCAATTCAGAAAATATAACCACCTTGAACACATTTCCTGAAAATCTCATGACTTCTGATTTTTCTTAGGTTAAATAAAACTTGATTGCCTCATTTACCACAGCAGCCAGAGTCAGCCTTCAGGGCAGTTGGTCATTCAGGTATCTTAGACTATACAATATTTTGATTATATCTAGTACAGCCTAAGATACCTAGTTGACCAACTGCCGTGAAGGCTGACTCACAGTGGATAACAGACTTAAACCTAAGGCATAAAACAATAAGAATTCTAGAAGAAAATGTTGGAAAAACCCTTACAGACATCAGCCTAGGCAAAGAATTTATGAAGAAGACCCCAAAACAATCACAGCAACAACAGAAATAACTAAGTGGGACCTGATCAAATTAAAAAACTTCTGCACATCCAAGGAACTATCATTAGAGTGAATAGACAACCTACAGAATGGAAGAAAATATTTGGATGCTACACATCTGATAAAGGGCTGATAACTGGAATCTATATAAAACTCAGGAAAATCAACAAGAAAAACTCAAACAACCCCATCAATAATGGGGCAAAGGACGTGAACAGAAACTTCTCAAAAGAAGACAGAGTAATGGCCAAAAAAATATGAAAAATTGCTCAACATCTCTAATCATCAGGGAAATGCAAATCAAAACCACAATGAGATACCACTTAACTCCAGTAAGAATGGCCTTTATGAAAAAGTCCCCAAACAAGAAATATTGGCATGGATGTGGAGAGACAGGAACATTCATACACTGCTGGTGGGACTGCAAACTGGTGCAACCTCTGTGGAAAGCAATATGGAGATACCTTAAACAGATACAAGTAGATTTATGCACCTTCGGGGAACAGATAATTCCTATTATGTAAATCTCTTTCAAGGTCTGAAAAATAAGGATATGCTTCTCAGCTCAACTTATGAAATTATTAATAACATATTAGTGAAAAATTGGCAAAGTATAACAAAAGAAAATTGTAGTGCAATCTCTTTTCTGAACATAAATACAAAAATTGTAAATAAAGCATTAGAAAATTGAGAGAAATTTGACAATATCTAATAAGATTGAAAGTGCTCATATCATATGACTCAATACTTAAGATTTAGGCATATAACATAGAGAAATTCACGAATTGATAAATGATGGTATCTTGATAAGATGGAATATTATATAGCAGTTAAAATGAATGAACTATATCTTTATATAATATAATTAACATGGCTATATTGGTACAAATTAGTAAGTTAGGTCTTTGTGTATCAACATGGATAGAGTTCAAAAACGAAATAATGATAAAAACAGTAAGTCAAAGAATGATGCATATGATATTTAACTTATTTTTAAGGCAGCCCCAAGCAGTACTGCAAAAGTTTTCATGGATAGTTACTTATAATGTATGAGAACATTATGGGAAGTATACACACCAATTTCATGATCATTGGTGGTTCTGGGTAGGGAGGAAGGGGAATTGGTTTGAGGAAGGATACAAAGGGGTTTCAACTCTATTTGTAATACTTTGTTATTTTCAAGAAAAGAGAAAAGTTGTCACACAATATGACATGGTGTTTATTAGTTTTGGTAGGTGGATAATTACACTTTTGTTTTATTGTTCTTTATAATTTTCTATATATTTTAATAATTTTCCTAATAAAATTGCAAACTTTATTGGCAGATAAAATTTTAATATTTTTATATTTAGGTGACACAGTTCATTAAGAAAATGAGGAAAATGCTGTAATAAATAGAAAAATGAGCAAATACTTAAAAGGAAATATTGTATATGTCTGTATATATGTGTGTATGCATCTGTGTATGTATATATGCATTCATATACATCCCTATCTATCAGTCTTTCTGTCCATCAATCCATCCATCCACTGATGCATTGAGCCATCCATCCATCCAATGCACTGTTGTTGAGCGAAACACATACACTAGTGATAACAATGTGAAACCTTTCCTGAAAGCCATTTAGTGATGTTTATTAAGGGACTTTAAAATGTTTATATCATTCGCCTAATTCCTCTTCTAGTAATTTATCCTAAGAAAATAATCAGTGATGTATGAATAGACATGTGTTTATTGTATGGTTGGTTTTAATAACGAAAATTTGGGCCAAGTGTGGTGGCTCAGCCTATAATCCCAGCACTTTGGGAGGCTGAGGCAGAAGGATTGCTTCAGGCCACAAGTTGGAGACCAGCTTGGGTAACACAGTGAGACCCCTGTCTCTATTAGGTCCAATTTGATGGTTAGTACATGTGGTGCTTGTTTTTCCATTCTTATGATACTTCACTTAGAAGAATGGTCTCCAGTTCCATCCAGGTTAATACAAGGGATATTAGTCCATCATTTTTTATGGCTGAGTAGTATTCCATGGAATACATATACATTTTATTAATCCACTCATGTATTGATGGGCACTTGAGTTGTTTCCACATCTTTGCAATTGTGAATTGTGCTTCTATAAACATTCGAGTGCAGGTGTCTTTTTTATAGAATGTCTTTTTTTCCTTTGGGTAAATACCCAGTAATGAGATTGCTGGATTAAAAGGTAGTTCTACTTTTAGTTCTTTGAGCTCTCTTTCTACTAATTTCCGTAGAGGTTGTACTAGTTTGCCGTCCCACCAGCGGTGTATGGTGTTCCTATCTCTCTGCATCCATGCCAACATTTGTTGTTTTGGGACTTTTTGATAAAAGCCATTTCACTGGAGTTAAGTGATATGTCATTGTGGTTTTGATTTGCGTTTCCCTGATGATTAGAGATGTTGAGCATTTTTTTAATATGTTTGTTGGCCATTAGTATATCTTCTTTTGAAAATTTCCTGTACATGTCTTTTGCCCACTTTTTGATGGGGTTGTTTGATTTTTTTCTTGCTGATTTAATAGAGATTTTGAAAGAGACTGAGCCAGGGCCTTCCTTCTCCCAGCTGGTGTATGATCACCTATCTCAGCTTTCAAAAGAGTTTGAGCATAACTTCCCAATCACAGGAGACCCCCAAACTGGGAAGGAATGGATCTGTGACCCATTTGTGAATAAGCCAGGTGAATCAACTTTGTGCTAGAAGAGGATCAACTGCTTGAGATCGGAAATGATTATAGCCTAAAAATTATGTTTGAGACAACTTCAAATCTCCCTATGTTCTGAATTAAAGTCAGGGCAGAATATCCTGAGATTGCCACAAAAACACTGAAAAGCTTGCTTCCATTTCCAACATCCTATCTTTGTTAAGCAGGGTTTTCTGCAGTCACAGCAACCAAAATGATATTACAAAGTAGACTGGACATAAGCAACACACTTCAGGTGTCACTGTCTCCCATCACCCCCAGATGGGACAATCTAGTTGCAGGAAAATAAGCTCAGGGATCCCACTGATTCTGCATTTTGGTGAGTTGTATATTTATTTCATTATATGTTACAGTGTAATAATAATATATATAAGGTGCACAATAAATGTAATGATGTACTTGAACCATCCCCAAACCATCCCCTGGCCCTCGGCCCGTGGAAAAATTGTCTTCCATGAAACTGGTCCCTGGTGCCAAAACGTTGGGGACTGCTGTTATATATCATATAAGGAACACACACACACACACACACACACACGCTGGAAGGAAATGGACCAAAATGTTGACACTTGCAAATTCTGAGTTTTGAGATAATGAAAGTTTTTATAATATTATTTGTTCTTTTCTGTTATTCTAAATTTTCTATAAAGAATGCATATTTCTAGGCCGGGCGCGGTGGCTCACGCCTGTAATCCTAGCACTCTGGGAGGCCGAGGCGGGTGGATCGCTCGAGGTCAGGAGTTCGAGACTAGCCTGAGCAAGAGTGAGACCCCGTCTCTACTAAAAATAGAAAGAAATTATATGGACAACTAAAATATATATATACAAAAAATTAGCCGGGCATGGTGGCGCATGCCTGTAGTCCCAGCTACTCGGGAGGCTGAGGCAGGAGGATTGCTTGAGCCCAGGAGTTTGAGGTTGCTGTGAGCTAGGCTGAAGCCACGGCACTCACTCTAGCCCGGGCAACAGAGTGAGACTCTGTCTCAAAAAAAAAAAAAAAAAAGAATGCATATTTCTTTTAAGGACAGAAAAATACATGTTCCTAAAATGGTAATATAATCCTTGTCTAGTACATCTGTAGTGTGGTATACTCCACAATACACATTGCCATTTACTGTTATTTTTTAGAAAAATATCAACTATAATAGCAAATGGCTGGATGGATTCTTATATACTCCAGCACCATATATAGGATACCTAAGTCAGGCCCATTTACTCATTGTGCATCTTCTTTTGGACTATGCTTAAATAATGCTGCTAAATGCTTTGGGTCCATTAATACTCTAAGGCTGTAAACACAGTGGTAAAATCCTCTTTTTCACAGATACTGTACCTTTTTATTATCCATGGGAAAGGAAATTAAATGTATTTGGTATTCAGCTAGGGTCCCAGTCATTTCCAGAGAAAACAGGATAATAGTGGACTAAATTGCTGAATCTTAAAAGTTGGGTAAAATTATTCTCAAAGGCTATGCTGGAATATTTCAGTAACCAGCCAGTATTCTTGCTGTAATATATCAAATATTGGGGTAGCCCATTATGGTTCTATGAGCTGTTGGAAATTATCTAATTGTGCTTGAATAAAATACCTAATAAGGTTTGGGAAATTATATAAGATACCCAGAGAAATATTGCCTTATGAAAAAGAAAATACAGAGAAAAATTAAATGCTTAACATTATTAATAATATTGACACCTATTTTAGATATATTTTAAAACATCTCCTAAAAGATGATAATCCATATTAAAATAAGTATCCACATCTCTTATTGTTGGGATATGGCACAAAGAGAATATTAGGAAAACAATCTAACTTTGATTATAAGCATTTAAGAAACAGAAGCAATATAGTGAATACCTCATTTATATAACATGAAGTGTTCCAGTTAATGTACTCAAGGTTACATTGGTTTAAATTAATTTTTATTTTAAAAGTCTTTGTCCAATATGCCATGCACGGGGCTGGGCTCAAGGAATGGATATATCAATAGGGCACAGTCTTTTATAATTTTGGATTATAATTATTGGCTTCATTCCTGATTACCCAGCTGTACTATGAGTTCTCTGAAGAAAATTATATGTCTTATTCCTTTTAGTACATAGCACAGTTCTTAGTATATAGTAGGCAATTTCATAAATGTTTAATGAATGAAAAATGCCTTTTTATATTCTAATGCCTTAGCTGTCAGCTGCCATATCTTATGGTTTTCTGCTATTTATCCTTCTTATATGATTTATGTTCATTTTTGTCTATATCTGTGCCTGTTATGTGCAAGATTCTATTTAAAATCTTTGAGGGATACAATGATAAGCAACATATGGAACTTTCCCTCAAGCAGGTTATAAAGCTTCCTTTTTAGTTGGTGCAGTTGAGAATATAAGAAGTGTATTAAAATACCTATAATAAAAGCATGTGATAAGTGTAAGATACTAGTGAAAAACTGGACAAATCAAATAGCCTTTTTCTAGTCCTCATTACCTTGACCTTTCTGCAGCCTTCATGGCTCATTAAAGGAGGGTGAAATGGTTCTTTATAGAATATAAATGAAGAAGCAAGTATAGTGGAGAATTAGATGAGTTAGAGATGGATCCTGCCAGCAAAGATCTTCCAAGTTGGTAAAGAAGATAACTTAATTACATAAATAACTAGAATAATATAGAGAAATTGTAAATCCCATGAGAAAAGTATAGATAATAAGCGATAGGAACTCAGGGGAAGGAGAGATCATTGTGAGTTTTCTTATCATCAGGTAAGTGTGTGCTTTCTGAAAACTGGCCTCTCAAAAGTCTTTTTTTCTTTTATAAGGTTTGTGGCATTTTATTCCTGATGGTTGAAGTTACTAGAAATCTGTTCTTTGGATACGCAGCACGTTACTCTGTATGCCTTTTTGAGAAAGGGATGCATTTATGTGCAGAGGCAGAGAAATAGAAGAAAGAAGGAAATCTAAGAGCAGAAGGATATGTACTTGGTAGAAATAGGATTTCTTCATGAGTGTCTCTATTGTGGAGAGATAGATCACTGGAAGTATAAACAAGTACTTCTTTCCTGTGTATGAAAAGAGAAAAAATCCATATGGATGTAGCTGATACAAAAAAAGCAATGTGATTGATTTCATAAGTTTCACATGGAAAATCTGTTTCATTGCCTTATAATTACCATTAATCTTTATATTTTCTATACGAGATATTAATATTTTGTAGTTAAAGAAACATATAGTAAGACAAAAGCAGTAAATGAAGAACATTTTAGGCTAGCCAGGATAAAACAGTTATCATTTGAAGTGTGAAGATCACATCTTGTTGGTAAAATAGCAACCCATAAATTGATTGAAAGCTGATTATTTTGCTTCATTGTCAGAAATTATCCCCTGAACATACCACTTTTCTGAGGGTGGGGGTAGTTCTTTGAGTAGAATTGGTCAGGCTGGCTATTATCTGTGCAGAAGGATTGAGCTTTGCAAAACAACATCTGGCACGATTAAACTTGACTGCCAAGGTAGAGCCAACACTGAAGGATAAGAGTGTAATAAAATTTTACTCATGTAGGCAGAACCACTCTACCAGAAATAGGAAAGTGAACCAGAAGAAAGGTAATGTGAATATAATTCAGTCTAAAAAGTCAGTGAGACTGGCATGTTACATTATTTTGGGAAATTTCAAAAACCAATGTGACATAGTTTTTTCTTCAACAAATCAACGTTGTTAGAGGTTCAAGGTGTTAATGGAAGGAATGATAATGATAGATATTAATGCATAAGGAACTATGGGTTTATTAAATAAAGCACATTTATATTTGAATTTCTAAAGTTAGACTAAAAATGGCCATGGCCTGGGGATAGTGTATTTCTATGCACTGCAGTATCCATTGTCTATTTCCTTGCATTGAGCATATAAATACTTAGCAGTTGGCCTGATGATGTCTATTCATTCAGAGAAGTGTCAGCAGTGATCTTTAAAATAATGTAAAGTATGATCTGTTCATTTGGCCTTTTAAATAATGTTTGATCATTGACTATTAAAATTATTTTAATTCATTGGGAAATTATAAAATGATAGAATTAATACATAAGTTCCCTTTTTGGTGAAATAACAACCTACAAATTGATTGAAAACAGGTTAGTTGCTTCATTGCCAGAAATTATTTGATATAGATTTGTAATATATAATTATTTGTATTTTGACATTTTGAAAACTTTAAGGATACTGGTAAAAATCTATCATCACAGACTAAATACATGTAACTATTGCTTGGTTTCTTTTCTTCCTTTTTTTTTTCTTTTGACTCTGTGTTGAAATAGTTTGGAAACTGTATTTATGGGCTTAAGAAACTTTGAACCTTTGTCACTTTCTAGCTTTATCATCTTGGGAAAATAGCCACTTTAAATGTTAGTTTCCTCACCTATCAAATAAGGGAATTGGAATCATAATCCCTAAAGCCCTCTCCAGCTCTAACATTCTGTGGATCTATGCTCATTCAGAGAATACATTTTTTTTCATGAACGTCTCCTCTATGAGATTCAAGAAAGTTTAGTTTGTAGTATTATGACAATTTAAAGGTAGTATTTCTCAAGAACTAAAGCATCTCACAGCATTTATTACATCATGCTGTACTTCTTTGATTGTCATCCTTTCTAGAGTAGTCTGAGAGCCTTGAAGGCAAGGATATTGTATCATAGCTAGCACAATGTCTGGCACATAATAATCTTTCAATAAATGCTAAATAGATGGATGGATAAATAAATACATGGCTATTTATGACTGTGACTCTGATTACTTAAGCTTGTGCCTGTTTGCTCACCTGATAGAATGGCTTGATCCCTGCTTGCTCTTTCCTTCCTTTCTTCCTTCCTCCCACCCTCCCTCCCTCCCATCCATTCATTCATTCACTCATTCATCAAATGTAGCTGTTGATATTAAAGGGCTTTTGAAACTTTGATCTTGTTCCATAAAAGTAAGGTTTCATTATTATTGTTTCCATAGTGGAATGAGAAGCTTGAGTTGCTCAAAAAGCTTTCTGGTTTTTTTTCTTCTTCTTGGTGCCCTTCTTATTTCTTAATATAATTGTTAATTGTTGTTTTTTAAGTTTTCTTATAAAAAATTCTTTTTGCACATATTCCATGTCTGAGTTTAAAAGATCTTTGGAGACAAATTCCAGATAGCTTTAGGAAATTTGAAATTTCTAACATTTTGAATAGGAGAAGCCACATTCTGAAAATTAAAGAGGAATCACCTTGGTTTTCTTTTCTGTAGAATTTTTAATAGAAAGCCATCCATTTCATTCTACTTGTCAATATGCTTCCCTAGAAACTATGCAATAGTTGGGCTTTCTGAGAAATAAAACTGATGGTTTTTTTTTTATTCATCTTGTTATGGGGGATACAGAATTGCACGTTACATACGTTGCTCCTGTACCACCTTTCCCCCCGAGTCAGAGCTCCAGGCGTGTCTGTTCCCCAGGTCATGCGCGTTGCACCCATCATGTAGGTATATATCCCTCCCTTCCCCAACCCCCCTTCCCGAGTCAGCACCTTCAAGTGTTACCATTCCCCAAACGGTGCGCAATGCACTCATTGTGTAGGCATACCCCCATCCCCTCCCCCACCCCCCACCTCAGTCTGATATCCAATTGGTGTCGTTCCCAGATTTGTATTTAGGTGATGATCAGGGAAACCAATTTTCTGGTGAGTACATGTGATGCTTGTTTTTCCATTCTTGGGATACTCT
This sequence comes from Eulemur rufifrons, assembly GCF_041146395.1. NCBI lineage: Eukaryota > Metazoa > Chordata > Mammalia > Primates > Lemuridae > Eulemur > Eulemur rufifrons. Next base: position 71,853,142 of record NC_091012.1, read on the forward strand.
GATGGTATTTTGACTACTCTCCAGTTGCATGAACTGTCAATTATGAATGGCTCATGGTGTGACTCTAGCAAAATTGTGTGTGTGCTACTCATAGGTGATGGAAATGAAAGAATTAGCAGCTATATGGAACTTCAGAAGTCCTGTTGTATTAATCTTCTGATTAAAAAAGAGAACAAGCATGTAAAAACATAAACCGTTTTAGAAATTTGAATATTGTAATAATATTGTCCTGGATATATATAACATATATATATATATAAGTTATATAACACATACACACACACACACACATATATATATATCCAGGACAATATTAATGACACATGAGTTTGGTAGTTAAGTGTTCAGATTCTAGAGGTGATAATATTGGTAGGAGACATAGTGAGTGCGATGCGCACTGTCTGGGGAATGGACACGCTTGAAGCTCTGACTCAGGGTGTGGGGGGGGGACATGGGAAATATACATAACCTAAACTTTTGTACCCCCATCATAAGCTGAAATAAAAAATATTGGTAGGAGAATGTATCTCTAGAGGGGAAAGATATTTCATATTCTTTATAAATATCTCCGTTATTTCTTGGTTACTACAAAGAAATATTGTCAGGATTATGTCATTATTCTAAACCAACCAGATAATTCAGTTTTTAAAAATATCAAACTAACATAATGAACACAAAATATCTGGTTGGGTGACTGAATATGTCACTTTTCAGACACGTGTTTGGTGCATGAAAATACAACCTTATCTTTCAATAATAGATACTGTATTTCAGTAATAAAGCTTTCAATAATTAATAAAAATTATCTTTATCTCTTTAAGGGTCTTCCAAATTGTCATTACTTGATGAAATCATATTATGAAGCATTGCTTTGAAACTCAGTTCAGATTGGGCATTATTAGTCTTTTGAATGTATTTAGATTAATCACCAATTAACACTGAGAGCAGAAGCACTGTTTTATTTATCTTTTATAGTTTTTTGTTTATAATAGGTGCTCAATATATGAATTCTTCATCCAATGTGACATTACTTCTTCATTACTGAGAACTCTCTTGAAAGTAAGAGAAATAATTCAAATGAGCTTGTGAATAAATGAGAATTTATGGTTTTATATTAATGAAAATCCCAAAAGTGAATTTGTATTCAGGTAATACTGATTGGGGACTCAATATTGCAGGGTGCTATGGTTTGAATGTTTGTCCTCTCCAAAACTCATGTTTGAAACTTAATCCCCCAGTGTAACGGTATTAAGAGGTGGGGTCTTTGAGACATGATTGGGTCATGATGGTTGTGCTGTCATGAGTGGATTAGTCCATTCATGGATTAATGGATTCATGGGTTATCACAGGAGTGGGAGTGGGTTAGTTATCATCAGAGTTGGTTATAAAAGCCAGTTTGGCTCTTGCTCTTGCCTTCTCATCCTATGATGCCCTTTGCTATGTTATGACAGTAAGAAAAGTGCTCACCACCACATGTGCCCCCTTGACCTTGGACTTCCCAGCCTCCAGGACTGTAAGAAATAAATTTCTTTTCTTTACAAATTGCCCAGTTTGTGGTATTCAGTTATAACAACAGAAAATGGACTAAGGTATAGGGTCATCAGTCTCTCTGTCTCTGTATCTGATATACAAAAATATTAGACAAATAGAGAAATATATATACATGTATAATTTATATATGGAGAAATATATACAAAATTTTTCTACCATTTTTCAACTCTGATTATCTCTCTTTGGCTTTATTCTTTTCCACTGTAGACAAGTGGCAGAGAATATGGCCACAGGCAACTAAACAATCCCATGTCTCGGGGAAGGAACTTGAAGCTTAGCTTGTTTGCATACCCATCCCTGGACCAAGCACTGTGGTTAATGAGATGAGAGCCCCTGATGCTTTTCATCCTCACCACCACTTGGTATCATCAGTCTCTTTAATTTTATCTGTTCTAATAGGTTTGCAGTGGTTATATACTTTTTAAAAATAAGGAATGTATAGTGAATATTCTTTTTGGCTTCTGTTGTTATTGTCAAAATATGATGTATTTGACCTATTGGTATGATGTATTACATTGATAGATTGCCTAGTATTGTATCTTCCTTGAATTCCTTATTTGATGATGGTGGATGATTCTTTTATTATTGAACTTTCTTTTCTGGGGTTTTATTCAGGGTCTTGCATCTCTTTTCAGAAGTGAAATTAACCTGTTTTGAGCTATAGTCATCAGGATTTTTTATGAGGGTTACTCTAACTTTTTAAAATACATTGAGTAGCTATCTTCAACGGCTTTTAAAATTAAAAAAAAAAAAAAACCCAAAATCTTAAGCCAAATTATCTGGCTGTGGGGAATCTTTGGAGAGGCCAGATTTAATCTTAAAATGTTCATATTTTAAATGATGATGAAACCAAAAGATGTATTAGTGATATGAATCTTTCCAAACCTTGCCACTTTGTGGAAGACGAGTGGGAAGAGTGCAACAGTGTGCACACAGGAGAAAACAAGAGGAGTAGGAAGGAACAAATTAGGAAGTCTAATTGCCTGCACTTAAAAGACTTTTAAGATGACAGGTAGTTCTCAAATTTATGAATTTTCTGTGTACCTATGGGCTGTCCTGAAAGCTTATGCTTAGGTGTTTAAAATAATATTTACCTATATATCACATATAGTATTATAGAAATTTCAAATATCCCCAGTATATTTTTTGATGAACTTTTAGTGTGATAATTACAGGTAATGAAATCACAGAGTTTCTGTGAACTTCTGTATATTTGTTTCAGTACCAGCCATTAGGAAGGCAGAGTCACAGTTTTGGGAAGAATCAAAGTTGATTATTTGTAGTCTCTATGGGAAGACTCCTGAGAACAGCAGATTAAACTCCAAGTCAGAGCTTTGACTTTTCCAATTATGAAGAAATGAATGTGTCAGCCTGGTGTGTGCCCTTGTAAGACACATTTCCAGAGGTCACACATCTCATATTCTCTAGAGAACTCAGCAGGGCAAGATGCTCAGGGATTGCACAAACCTAGTGGCCATGGTTCTGGACTGATAGCCCAAAGGCTTGCTCTTCACCTCTTTCATCTCTTGGAGTAACTTATTTCCCTCAGCCTCTTTGACCTGCTGTTCTTGTAGCTGCCTCACAGGGAGACATGGAGGGAGGAGAATAATTTGAAATTGTTGAGTCTTTGGTGGAGAAATAGGTCCCTAAGTTGGTATTATAACTAAAGTACTATGATTTGTTATATTTAATATTCTGGGATATAGCAATTTTTTTACTTTATATGTATAAGAAGGTTATAACTAATAAACTTTTTGAATTAATTGCCTGGTATATAGTGAGTTTTAATAAATAATTTTTGAATGGATAAGAATGAATGAAATAAACAATTTCAAAATCTATTAGATAACTCAATTATATATTTTTAAGTAATTTCTCCTAAGAAAAATATAAAAATAGCTATTATATATTCTAGATAGATAACTTTATGGATGCCTTTCTTTTACCCATTTATATCTTTTAAATATTTCTTGCTCCATCATTTCTTTACCCCTGCTATCTCTTTCCTTTTCCTTTACACACATCCATACCTATACAGGTATATGATGTATGTGTGTGTATATGCACATATAATTATATATGTAATTGTAAATGTATAATCTTCCTACATTCCATAAGTTTTTCATTTAGAATCTATCTTTCTTACAATCCCTGCTATGGTTTGAATGTGACCCCCCCCAAAAGCATGTGTTGGAAACCTAATCTCCGATGCAACAGTATTGGCAGGTAGGCCATGATGGCTGAGTGAATGGATTAATGCTGTTATTGCAGGAGTGGAGTCATTAAAAAAGGGTGAGTTTGATTCTTTATAAAAGGAAGAATTTGGCCCCCTTTTGCTGTCTCTTTAACCTTCTCTTTGCCCTTCTGCCCAGGATGACCCAGCAAGAAGGCCCTTGCTAGATGCTGGCCTCTTGATCTTGGACTTCTTAGCCTCCAGAACCGTGAGGCAATAAATTTCTGTTCATTATAAATTACCCAGTCTGTGGTATTTTGTTATAGTAGTACAAAACAGACTAAGACAGTTCCCTTCTCTATTTCTCTTTCCCTTTTATTCATCCCCTTTTCTCTTTCTGCTTTCATGTTTCCCAAAGTCCACACATCTCTTTGATTTCTCTCACACCTTTCCCACACCAGTTAACCAATTATCAGTTCTCCCCTCTTTCATGTTTCTCCAGTCTCTCCTCATCTTTTTTCTCCCCACTCTTCCATGTTTCTCTCATATTAGAATCAATCTCTCTCTCTCTCTCTCCCCCCTTCTTTTTCTAAGGCCCTCTTCCATCTCCCCTGTATTTTTTCTCTACCTTTCAGCTCAAGCTAACATATTTCCCTTTCTTGGTCCCTCTGCTAGGTTTATGTCAGTATCATAGTCTTTTCAGGATTTTTTCCCCCATTTTTCTGTGTCTTCTTTCTTATTTATCTGCTTCTATGGAGTTGCATCCTTTTGATCTGAGTCTCACTATCTCATTTCTCTCCCTGCTTTTCTGAGTCTCTGTGCCTTTGGCTATGCTATTTCCTTTTCTTCTAATGTGTTTCTCTCCCTCCCTGGTAAAATTTTCATTCTACAAGCCTAAATGACTATATACATCATGGTCATGCCATGATCTCCCAGGGAAAATAATTTGCTTCTTTGTGTTTCTCAGTACTAATCTGTATCTCCACAAGCACATTTATCACAATATATTGCTTATTTATTTCTGAATCCTAGGCTGAGGCACAGGTCAGTGAGGACTATGAGAAAGAGCAAACCTGGATTTCAATCCTACCTGTACCAGTTGGATAAGTTTCTTAGCCTCTCTGGGCCTGTTTCCCTAACTGGTAATTATAAGGTAAGCCATATAATTTATTGTCCATGCTGAGGCACTTTCATGGAGAATAAAAGGGGGTTCTAAAAATAATTAAAATTAGTAGTTGGAAATATATATTGATCAACAAATTGGTTTTATTTCATTAATAGCCTTATGAAATAGTTTTATACAAAATGTTTTCAAAAATAAAATCTTCCTAAAAGTAACAAATATCTGTGTACATTAAAGCAAATTACAAAAAAATTATATTGATAGTCTGAACACTGAAACAGCATAAGTAGACTAATAATTTTTGAGACTTAGTTATATACCTTTTTTGCTTATGCTATTAAGCTACAGATATTGATGTTTGTTTGTTACTCCAGCAGCATATTGTATCTTCAATCACATACTGTCTTGAACGTGAAGGCCTTAGTATTGAATATGGGAAGAAAGCCTTGGGTTTTATTGTGTTTATATGTATATATCTACCTAATCCTCTATTTTTTTTCAATAACCCACCACCACTCTCACCTGTTCCTTATGTCCCCCAGTCTATAAGATCCTCTGTTTTATCCTCTTCTGAAAGCAAGCCTCATGAGGGAGACAGATAGTTGGTTAACTTTCTGTCCAGAATGAGGAAGGGCATTTAGGGATCTAGAAAGCTGAGCACTTCTGAGATTTGTAGCTAATCTTCCTTATTTTAGCATTTCCTCCTACATAGTTCTACTTCAGTGACTATTCAGTGAGCTTCTTGGGGATTCTGTGAGTCAAATTAGCTTGGTTAATGGCTTTCTCCACTACCAGTTTATATTAACTTTTCTTGGGAACTACTGAGCCATTTACCATTTTTCATATACTTTTCAGCTTCCAAAATGTTGTCAGTGTTGTCTCCTCTCACTTTTTCCCTATTCTTGGGTGTCTGTGCCTTTAAAACATCCCCTTTGCTTTTTTATTTTTTACTTTAAAAATTTTTATTAATTAATAGACATTATATTTTAAAACATTTTTAGGTTTACAGAAAAATTGAGCAGAAAGTACAGAGTTCCCCAAAATTCCTTTCACTCCCCCCCTCACCACACATAGAGTTTCCCCTATTATTAATATGTTGCATTAGTGTGACACAATTGTTTTGTTTTTTTTTTGTTGAGACAGAGTCTCACTTTGTTGCCCAGGCTAGAGTGAGTGCCGTGGCGTCAGCCTAGCTCACAGCAACCTCAAACTCCTGGGCTTAAGCGATCCTCCTGCTTCAGCCTCCCGAGTAGCTGGGACTACAGGCATGCGCCACTATGCCCGGCTAATTTTTCTATATATATATTTTTAGTTGTCCATATAATTTTTTTCTATTTTTAGTAGAGACGGAGTCTCACTCTTTCTCAGGCTGGTCTCGAACTCCTGACCTTGAGCGATCCACCCGCCTCGGCCTCCCAGAGTGCTAGGATTACAGGCGTGAGCCACCGCGCCCGGCCCTAGTGTGACACAATTGTTACAATTGATGAACCAATATTAATACATTATTAACTGAAGTCCATTGTTTACTTTAAGGTTCACTCCTTGTGTTGTACAGTTTTGACAAATGCATGATGTGATGCATCCAACAGTATCACATAGATAGTTTCACTGCTCTAAAAATGCCCTGTGTTCTATCTATTCATTCCTCATTTCTTTCGCTAGGACTCCTGGCAACCACTCACTTCCAGTTTGATGTTGACTAGGATTAGTGAGGGGGAACATCCTTGCCTTGCTCCTGATTGTACAGGGGACACTTCTAGTTTCTCACCATTAAGTATGATGTTAAGTGTCAGATTTTTGTAGATGTTCTTTATCAACTTGAGGATGTTCCCTTCTATTCCAAGTTCATGGAGAGTTTTTATCATGAATGGGTATTGGATTTTGACAAATGGCTTTTTGTGCCTATTGATATCATCATAGGACTTTTGTTCTTTAGCCTGTTAATGTGAGTGATTGTATTAATTGATTTTCAAATGTTGAACCAGCCTTGTATACCTGGAATGAATTCTACTTGTTTGCAGTATATAGTTTCTTTTATATATTGTGGGATTCAATTTGCTAATTTTGTATTTATGTTCATGAGATATATTGGCCAATAGTTTTCTTTTTTTGTAATGTCTTTTGATTTTGCTATTAGTGTAATGCTGGCCTCATGTAATGAGTTAGGCTGTAGTCTCTTACTTCTATTTTCTGAAAGAGATTATAGAGAATTGGTTTCATTTCTTCATTAAATGTTTGATAGTATTCACTAGTAAAACCATCTGAGGCTGTTGATTTCTGTTTGAGAAGGTTATTAATTATTTATTCAATTTTTTAAATTGACATAGGCATACTCAGATTATCTATTTCTCCTTGTTTGAGTTTTGGTAGTTTGTTTCTTTTAAGGAATTGGTCCATTTCATCTAAGTTTTATGTTGTCAAATTTCAGGGCAAAGAGCTGTTCATAATATTTCTTTACCATCATTTTGATGTTCATATGATTAGTAATAATGACCTCATTTCATTTATGATATTAGTAATTTGTGTCTTCCCTCTTTTTTTCTTAGATAGCCTAACTAGAGATTTGTCGATTTTGTTGATCTAATTTTTTTTGAGGTAGGACCTCTCTATGCTGCTCATGCTTGACTTAAAGTTATGAGCTCAAGTGATCCTACTGCCTCAGCCACCTGAGTATCTGAGACTACTGCCAGACACCACTGGGTCTGGAAATTTTGTTGATCTTTTCAAAGAACTAGTTTTTGGCTTCATTGATTTTTCTCTGTTGACTTCCTATTTTCAATTTCATTGAGTTCTGCTCTAATTTTTATTATTACTTTTCTTCTGCTTAATTTGGATTTCATTTTGCTCTTCATTTGCTAGTTTCCTAAGGTGAAAGCTTAGATTATTGATTTTAATTATTTCTTCTTTTCTAATATATGTGATTACAGGGACCAAGGGAAAACCTCCACTTTACCCTCTGAAGATTCGCTGAAAATCAACTGATAAAAGGCAGATCAATATTAATAGGAGAAAAGGCATACAAAATTTTATTTTAATGTGCATAGCATGGGAGAATCTTAGGAGAATGATTACCCAGTAACCCAATGTGGTACAGATATACCATTTTTCATAGGGGAGGGGAGATGAGGGAAATATAGCAATTTGGGGGATAGTAAATGATTTTTAGGAGAATTCAGTGGTCTCAGAGAAAATGCAATGGCCTGGGACAAAGTCTTTGGACCTGTATGATAGACAATGGCTGTTGACAAATCTGTCCAGGTGTGTTTATAGACTCAGTCCTTCTTCTTGCAGTATGAGTTAAGTTAATGAAAACTCAGGGAAGGCAAACGTGTTCTTCTTTGGCAGGTCTTCTTTCTAGGTAGATAAGGGAACTTCAGAGAACAAGTTTATCTGGTGCTTTGGGAGAGACAGAGGATTGAGAGACAGGAGTGGTGGGGGGGATCAGAGAGACATTTAGGATGCTTCTTCAGTGCAGCATGTCAAAGCACTATATTTTGGGGTATTGGTTTCTGAGCCCCAATACAATCAGTGTTATATACTTCCCTCTAACTACTGCTTTTAATACATCTTGAAAATTTTGATAGGTTGCATTTTAATATTCATTTAGTTCAAAATATTTTAAAATTTGTTATGAGACATCTGATTTCAATTATGTGTTATTTAGAAGTGTGTTGTTTAATCTCTAAGTATCTGAGGATTTTTCATTTACCTTTCTGTTATTGATTTCAAATTTAATTCTATTGTGGTCAGAAAGCATACTTTCTATGATTTCTACTGTTTTAAACTTGATAAGGTGTGTTTGTAAGCCTCATGATAACCATAATTCAAAAACCCATAATTGATACATTAAAAATAAAAAGCAAAAAATTAAAACATAATGCAGGAGAAAATCACTTAACCACAAAGGATGACTGTAATAAAGGAAGACAAGTGTTACAAAACAACCAGAAAACAAGCAACAAAATGGCTGTAGTAAATCCTTACTTATCAATAATAGCACTGAATGTTAATGGACTCAATTCTCCAATTAAAAGGTATAAAGTGGCTGAATTGATAAAGAAACAAGACCCAACTATATGCTGCCTGCAAGAAAACTCATCCCACCTATAAAGGCACCTAGACTGAAAGTGAGGGGGTGGAAAAAGATATTCCATGAAAGTGGAAACCAAAAAAGAGCAGATGCAGCTATACTTATATCACATAAAATAAACAAGCCAAGCACAGAAAGAAATATTTCATGTTCTCAATCATATGTGGGAACTAAAATAGTGGATCTCATGAAAATAGAGCATGGATTGGTGGTTACCAGTGGCCAGAAATGATAGAGGACAGGGAGAAATGAAGAAAGGTTGAATATTGGGTATGAATATATACTTAAACAGAAGAAATAAGACCTGGTGTTTGATAGATAGTAGGATGACTACAGTTAACATTAATTGGTTATGTCAGGTTTTATGGTCTGAAATGTCGGTTCTTGGTGCCCTCATGGCCAAAGAATGACCAAATGCATCAAAGTAAGGCAAGCATGCAAATGAGGTTAATTGAGGAGAGAAAGGTAGGATTATAGAGCAAGAGCAAGATATAGGTTTACAGAGTATGATACATGCGCCACAGATGACAATTGGACCCATTGTCACAGCAAAGGGAGAGCAAAAGGAAGGTCAAAAGAGGGTTGGTTATGATCGTAGTCTTGTTTTATAGTGCCCAGATTGGGACCTCTCTATGGCTCAGATGTCAACATGGAACCTCTTTGATTGGACAGTTGAGAGTTGCCTGACCTGAGTCTTACTATACTTGTGGGTTGTTCTAGGTCAATTTCCAGACTCTAGGGTACCTATGCTGCTTGGCCCGTGGGCTAGAGAGTCCTCTGCATTCTTTTGCAGCTGGTGCCCTAAGTTCTGATTGGAAGATATATAGGGTATTCCCTCCTTCCTCAGGTGTGTCAGTGGTTCAGGGCAGGATTAAGATGGGGCAGGACAAAGATGGGGGCCTGGGGCCCACCCTTGTCCTTCTTCCCAGGTGGGGAAATTGCACGAAGACAAGTCACAAACTTTCATACCTAGGAGACCCAGAATCTCTTGCTAACTACCTAACAATTACACATTTCAAAATAGAAGAGAATAGTTTAAATGTTCCTAGTGTAATGATTTGATTATATGAATGTATCAAATTATCATATGTGCCCCAGAAATATGTACATCTAATATGTATCAGTAAAAATATCGATAGGGTATTTTTTATGACCTAGAATGTTGTCTGTCTTGGTGAACGTCCTATGTGAGTTTGAGAAGGATGAATATTGTGCTGTTGAATGACGTATTACTTTGTTGGGAATATTTCTTCTGTTCCTTTCTCTTTCTTTTCTTTCTAGTATTTCCATTATGTGTAAGTTACACCTTTTGTAACAACCCCACTATCCTCAAAATATGGAATCAACCTGAGTATCTTTCAGTGGATAAATGCATAAAGAAAATGTGGTATGTCTACACTATGGAATATTATTCATCCATAAAAAGAAAAGAAATATTCTTAAATGTTTCTTCCATATTTTCCCTATTTTTTTTAAGGTCTTGCATCTACTGGCATCTTTCTGTTTTCTTTTTGCTTTTCAGTTTTGGAAGTTTCTATTGCCATAGCTTCTATCATGGTTTCTTTCCTAGACTATGTCCAGTCTACTGATGATCCACCAAAGGCATTTTTCATTTCTGTTGTGTTATTTTTGATTTCTTGCATTTTATTTAGATATTTTCTTAGACTCTTGTTCTGCTTGCATTAACTATCTGTTCTTGCACATTATCCATTGTTTTTTCCATTAGCCCTCTTAGCATATTATTTATAATTAAAAAAAATTCTGGTCTGATAATTCCAAAATCTCTGCCATATCCAAGTCTTTTTCTGATACTTACGTTGTCTCTTCAGACCGTGGGGGTTTTTTTTGTTTGTTTCTTTTTGGTTTTGTTTTTCAGCATACTTTATACATTTTTGTGATAACTGTACATGATATGTTAGATAAAATGAATTAGAGATAATTGTACCTTTAACATGGGGTTTTGTTTATCTTGTCAGGAGTTAGTTTGTATTTACTGTTTTTATTTTTTTATTCTTTATTTAATCTTCACTGCCAGATGATATGGGATATTTACTGTTGCTGTAGATGTCAGAGGCTAAAATTTCTTGTGTTTATGTTTTAGTCTCCTCTCTTATCTTTGCATTTCTCTAGAGACTCTTTCTTATGTATGATCTAACTCTTGAAGTTCTTTTAGTTCTAATCCATTATTATTATATGGGAGTTGGATTGATTTGGTGATAAGATGTGGGAGGAGGGGAGGCATTCCACAATCCTATGATTATGTCTCAATCTTTTAGTGAGCCTCTGTCCTTTGGAATGTGACCTTTACAAATTCTTCTGCGTTTTTTTCCCCTTAGGTGAGACAGGAAGGCTAGAGGGGGCTGGAGTTAAATATTTCTCTTCCCCTCATGTTAAAGGCTGGAGGGAGCTGGAGTTATGTATTTCCTTTCCCTCATGTCATTTAGACTCTGATAAAACCCCAGTAGATTAGTGTAGGGGTGAGGGGAAACTTGCCCTTTCCCCTGAAAGTTTGCTAAAAGATCAACTCATAATTAAGGCAGATTATTAATAATAAGAGATAGGTTTATTTACCATATACGTGGGGAGAAGAATCACAGAATGATTACCCAATATCCCCATGAAGTTCAGATATTTCTATGCATACCTTTTAAAGGGGAGGGGGCAAAATGAGGAGTATAGGTAATTTTATTTAGGGGTGATAAAATGTTGCTAGGGAGGAAGAATGGATGGGGAAAACAGATTGACTTGTAAATTAACCTGAGAGACAGGCATTATGTTTTAAATGACTTGGGCCAGGTCTGGTTGCATTCTTGATCTTCTTTCCTGCAATATGTGGAGATAACAAGGAGAGGAAGGGAAGTTCATTGTCCCTTTGATCTTTTGATCAGGTCAGTCCAGTTTATGCAGATAGAGGGAAAGCCCCTTCCAGTGCTTTTTGATCTCCAATGGCCTTTAATTCAAAATATTCTTTATACTAAGGAGTCATATTTTGGGGTGAAATTTCCTGAGCTCCATTTTTAGGCTCTGGTAAAATAATTTTCCTTGAAGTCAGGTCTTTGTTAAGGAGAATAGAATGCTCTGGGCGTATTTCAAAATGATTGCTTTTCCTTTTCCTCTGTCAGACATAAGAAGAGATTTTTTTCTCCAATATTCACCCTGAGAATCTGGTGAGGATCCTGGATGTTAAACTCACAAAAGTGTGGGGAACCCCATTAAGACTAGGCCCCTGGAGTTTTTAATTCTCCAGCTAGTTTACCCTAAGCCTCCAAAAATTCATCAATTGCATTTTAAGTGTTCTTACGATTACTGGCTTCAGCTGTGCACTTATGTTTTTGGGTTTCTGCTCTAAGTAAGCTGTGCTTCTTGACATCCACCTTTCTCTCCAGTATTCAGGACAGTGGTTTGCCTTGTGACTTCAGTTTTCTGATGAATTTGAGAAGAGTTGTTGATTTTCAGTTTGTTCCGTTCTTCTCTTATTGTGAGGATGGGAGTAACATGTTCCAAGCTCTTTACATTTTGGACCAGAAGTCTTCTGGCTTTAAAAAACAATTTTTTTGTTTTTACTGTGATTGCTTTTGACGTCTTCTTCATAAATTATTTGCCTAGGCCTATGTCTATAAGAGGTTTTCCAACATTTTCTTCTAGAATTCCTATGGTTTCATGCCTTAGGTTTAAGTCTGTTATCCACCATGAGTTGATTTTTGTGAGAGGTGAGAAGTGCGGATACTGTTTCAGTCTTCTACATGTGGCTGTCCAATTTCCCCTGCACCATTTATTGAATAGGGATTCTTTTCCCCAGTGTATGTTTTCCTCTGCTTTGACAATGATCAGATAGCTATATGAGGATGATTTTATATCTGGGTTCACAGTAACAACAAAAGTAAATAAATGGGACCTGATCAAATTAAAAAGCATCTGCACAGCCAAGGAAACTATCAAACTATCATTAGAGCGAGTAGACAACCTACAGAATGGGAGAAAATATTTGCATGTTATACATCTGATAAAGGGCTGATAACTAGAATCTATATAGAACTCAGAAAAATCAGAAAGAAAAAAATCAAACAACCACATTAAAAAGTGGGCAAAAGACATAAGCAGAAACTTTTCAAAAGAGGAGAGACTAATGGCCAATAAAAATATAGAAAAATGCTCAACATCCCTAATTATCACGGACATGCAAATCAAAACCACAATGAGATATAACTTAATGCCAGTGAGATTGGCTTTTATCAAAAAGTCCCCAAACAACAAATGTTGTCATGGATATGGAGAGATAGGAACACTCATACACTGCTGGTGGGACTGCAAACTAGTACAACCTATGTGGAAAGTAATATGGAGATAGCTCAAAGAGATACAAGTAGAACTACCATTTGATCCAGAAGTCCCACTACTGGGCATCTATCCAAAGGAAAAAATGACATTCTATAAAAAAGACATCTGCACTTGAATGTTTATAGCAGCACAATTCACAATTGCAAAGATGTGGAAACAACCCAAGTGCCCATCAATACATGAGTGGATTAATAACATGTGTACATGTATACCATGGAGTACTACTCAGCCACAAAAAAATGGTGAACTACCTATTGTATTATCGTGGATGGAGTTCGACCCCATTCTTCTAAGTGAAGTATCATAAGAATGGAAAAACAAGCACCACATGTACTCACCATTAAATTGGTACTAATAGATCAACACTAATGTGCACATATGGAAAGTAATATTAGTAGGGTGTTGGGCAGGTGGGAGCGGGGAGGAGGGGCTGGGTAAATTCATACCTAATGGATGCAGTGCATGCTGTCTGGGGCATGGGCATGCTTGTAGCTCTGACTCATGTGTGCAAAGGCAATTTAATCAAAGCATTTGTACCTCTGTAATACTCTGAAATAAAACAAAATTATTGAGATATAATAAAATGCTAGCATTTAAAATTTAAAGTTCAATGAGTTTTGACATAGATATACACACATGTAACCACTACTGTAATCAAGATATAAAACATTTACAACACTTTGAAAAGTTTCCGATTAATCTCTTCCCCCTTCCCTTGGCCTCAGGTGAATCTTGATATGCTTTCTGTCACTGTAGAATAGTTTTATCTATTCTAAAATTTCATGTAAATGGAATCATACAGCATGAACTCCTGAGTCTGACTTTTTTCACTCAGCATTATGTTTTTATATTAATCATGTTTGTACTCTTTTTTTCTAGGTAATATTTCATTTCATGGTCAGATCATAATTTATCTTTGATATTGTTTTAGTGAGGTATCAGTGGAGAGTGAAAGTAGATCCTTGTGTTCGATCAGCCATCTGTGTCAGTCTTATTTTAAACAAATATTGTTCTATTCCTGGTTTGCTAAGATTTATCTTTATTGTATTTTCATCCTGCATGATCATTGATTTGATTATATCCTCTTTTTCCTGGCTGTTTTGAGATAATCATTCTTTCATTCCTTCCTTTTTTCTACTAATATTGTGAATTACATTATGTATTTCTCATTGTTAAACTAACCTTGTATTCTTGAGCTAAACATACCTTTGTCATGTTGTATTATCTTTTTTATTCCATTGCTGGATTTAGTTTGCTACTATTTTACCTCTATTCTTTGTATTTATTTCCTAACTAATATTGGCCAGTGATTTTATGTTCTCATAATCTTCTTTGCCTAGTTTTTGTATCAAGATCATACCAGCTTCATAAAATAAGTTTGGGAGTGATGCCTCTTTTTTTCTTCCTTGAGATGTATTCTATGTGATTGGATTTATATGTTTTTATGTGTTAGGAAAAAGTTCTATATTAGTCTTCTTTTGCTGTGGTAAATAACAATAACTTAGCAGGTTAAAACAGTACCCATTTATTATTCCAAAGTTCTGTAGGTATGAAGTGAGGTAGGCAGAGCTAATTTCTCCTCTTTGAGTCTCACAAGACCAAAAATAAGGTGTGAGCAGGGCCATGTTACCTTCTGGAGCCCCAAAGGTAGAATCCATTTTGAGTCTCATCAGGTGGTCGGTAGAATTCAGTTCCATGTTGTTGTAGGAATGAGGTTCCCTTTTCCTTGAGTAAGCTAATTTATTAACCTTAATTCCATCTGTAAATTCCCTTCAACATGCAACATAACATAGTAACAACAAGCATAACACCATGGGCAAAGATGATGGGAACCTTAAAATCCTGCCTACCAAAAGTTCACCTGTAAAACCATCTGTGCTTGTTGTTTTCCCTGTTTAAAAAATTTTAACTACTGATGTTTACAAATAATTATAATAATTTCTATTTGTCCTTGACTCAGTTTAAAAAGTTAAATTTTTATAGCAATTTATTTTACCTAAATTTTCAGATTATTTGTGTAATTTTGGATTATCTCATCTTTTAAATCTTTGCAGTACCTGAAATCATGAAACCCTTTTTATTCTTAATGTTATTTATTTGTGCTTACTATTTTATTTTTGTGATCAATGGTGCTAGAAGATTTTTGTTATCTTTTCAAAGTAGTGATAGTTAGCATTATTAATAAGCTCTTTTGTGTCTGTTATCAATTTCATTCATTTCTGCTCTTATTTTTCTTTATTTCTTTGTAATAGTGAATATCATCAGGGTGTATTTTATCATTGAATTATAGGTATTAAAATATATAATATTATTTATTGGCTTGGAAAAGACTTACAATTGATCAATGGCGGGATTTTTTTTAACTAATATCATGTTTATGCAATTCTAGATAATTGAGGAAGAGGAAATTACAACATTGAAGTAAAAGGATTTCTGTTACATATGAACTTTACTTAAGGGGATAGCATACAATGTAAAGAGTATAAGTAGAAAGAAACATGGACTTTGAAATCACACATATCTGGATTTTGGCTGTCACCATCTATGTGATTTTGGGCAAGAATTTAATCTCTCTGAACTTGAATTCCTTTATGTGGTAGTCAGTGGTGCTGGTTGCCAAGTATTTTCATTTCTCTCTTGTTCCAGGTACTTGGTATGACTATACTTCTTGAAGCCTTTGGTTGGTGGGGAGCACTGAATAGTTTTGGCCAATGAATTATAAGGGGAAGTGTGTTAACTTCTGGGTCAAAACACATTATTGCTGACTTTCCTGTACTTTTCTTAAATCAGTTTATTTTTTTTCCACAGGAAGGAAACTATGGAGTTTCAAGAAAGGAATCTAAGAAGCAATGGTTATAAAATTAAGGGAGAAAAAAACAGGAAAGAATGGTATCTGGCTGGACTAGTTTAAGCCATTTAGAGATTCAAGGCACAAAAGATTATTGTGCCCCGCCCCCCCCACATGTACTTTGTAAAACTAGTACACTGCAAAGTAAACATAAGAAAGAAATACGGAATCTTCACATGATGGATTTTTTGAGACTTTTATTGAAATATCAATGTTTTTTCAGCTTTATTATAGTATAATCAACAAATAAAATTTGCATATATTTGTAGTATACAAGGTGATATTTTACAGTCCCACCAGCAGTGTATGAGTGTTCCTGTCTCTCCGCATCCACGCCAACATGTATTGTTTTGGGACTTTTTGATAAAGGCCATTCTCACTGGAGTTAAGTGATATCTCATTGTGGTTTTGATTTGTATTTCCCTGATGAGGGTTGAGCATTTTTTCATATGTTTGTTAGCCATTTTTATATCTTCTTTTGAAAAATTTCTATTCATGTCCTTTGCCCACTTTTTGATAGGGTTGTTTGATTTTTTCTTGCTGATTTTCCTGAGTTCTAAATAGATTCTTGTTATCAGTCCTTTATCTGATGTGTAGTATGCGAAAACTTTTTCCCATTCTGTAGATTGTCTGTTTACTCTCGTGACTATTTCTTTGGCTGTGCAGAAGCTTTTTAATTTGATCAGGTCCTATTTATTTGTTTTTGTTGTTGCTGCAATTGCCTTGGGGGTCTTCTTCATAAGTTCTTTGCCTATGCCAATGTCTGTAAGAGTCTTTCCTACGTTTTCTTCTAGAATTCTAATAGTTTCCAACCTAAGGTTTAAGTCTGTTATCCACCGTGATTTGATTTTTGTGAGAAGTGAAAGCTGTGTGTCTGTTTTAGCCTTCTACATGTGGCTATCCAGTTTTCCCAGCACCATTTATTAAAAAAGGACTCTTTTCCCCAGAGTATATTTTTGTCTGCTTTGTCAAAGATTAGATGGCTATATGAGGATGGTTTTATATTTGGATTTTCTGTTCTGTTTCACTGGTCTGTGTCCCTGCACTTGTGCCAATACCAAGCAGTTTTTATAATCACAGCCTTGTAGTATAGTTTGAAGTCTGGCAAATTAATACCTCCCATTTTGTTTTTGTTGCTTAAAATTGCTTTTGCTAAACGGGGTCTTCTCTGATTCCATACAAAGCATAAAATTATTTTTTCTATATCTGTGAAAAATGATGTTGGTAATTTAATAGGGATTGCATTGAATCTGTAGATAACTTTGGTCAGTATAGACATTTTAACAATGTTGATTCTACCGATCCATGAGCATGGTATGGTTTTCCACCTATTTACATGTTCTGTGATTTCCTTCCTCGGTGTTTCATAGTTCTCCCTATAGAGGGCCTTTACCTCCTTAGTTAAATATATTCCTAGGTATTTTATTTTCTTTGTTGCTATTTTGAAGGGTATTGAGTCCTTAATTTGGTTCTCCGTTTGACTGTTATTGGCATATATGAATGCCTCTGATTTGTGTGTATTGATTTTGTATCCTGAGACTTTAATGAATTCATTGATCAATTCCAGGAGTCTCTTGGTTGAATCCTTGGGGTTTTCTAGATATAACATCATATCATCAGCAAAGAGTGGAGAGCAATGTGGAGATACCTTAAACAGATTCAAGTAGACCTACCATTTGATCCAGCAATCCCATTATTGGGCATCTACCCAGAAGAACAAAAGTCATTCTATAAAAAAGACACCTGCACCCGAATGTTTATAGCAGCACAATTCACAATTGCAAAGATGTGTAAACAACCCAAATGCCCATCAATTCATGAATGGATTAGCAAAATGTGGTATATGTATACCATGGAATATTACTCAGCTATTAGAAATAATGGAGATATGGCATCTCTTTGGTTTTCCTGGAGAGAGTTGGAACCCATTCTATTAAGTGAAGCATCCCAAGAATGGAAAAATAAGCACCACATGTACTCACCAGCAAACTGGTTTCCCTGAGTGTACATTTGGGAATAACACCAATTGAGTATCGGACAGAGGTGAAGGGATGGGTATATACCTACTTGACAAGTGCGATGAGCACTGATTGGGGAATGGACACGCTTGAAGTTCTGACTGGGGGGGATGGGGGTGGGGGGAAGGGATGGGTGCCTACCTACATGATGAGTGCCATGTGCACTGTCTAGAGAAGGGACACACTTGAAGCTCAGACTCGGGGGGATGGGGAGGCCTGGGCAATATATATAACCTGAACTTTTGTACCCCCATAATGAGCTGAAAAAAAAGGTGATATTTTGATATATGTATATACTTTGAAATTATTAAATCAAGCCAATTAACAAATCCATCACCTCACATGCTTATCATTTGTTTGTAGTAGGAACTGTTAACATGTACTCTTTTAGCAATTTTCAAGTATAAAATACATTATAATTATCTATAGTCATCATGCTGTACAATAGATCTCTAGATTATTATCCTAACTCCTAATATCCTATCTCCAGGTTATTCATCTTATCTAACTGAAATTTTGTACCCTTTGACCAACATCTCCACATTCCAAACCTTCCACCCAGTCTCCTCTCTGCTTTTGTGAGTTCTACTGCTTTAGATTCCACATATAAGTGAGATCATGCAGTATTTGTCTTCCTGTGCCTGGCTTATTTCACTTAACATAATATCCTCTAGGTGCATCCATATGGATGTGAAAAATAGGATTTTCTTCTGTTTTAAAGGCTGATTAGAATCCATTGTATGTGTGTGTATCTGTGTGTATATACATGTATATGTGTATATACACACATACACACATATATATCACATTTTATTTATCTGTTCATCCATTGGTGAACACTTAGGTTGATGCCATATCTTAACTTTTGTGACTACTACTACAGTGAACACAGCGGTACAAATATCTCTTTGACAAACTGATTTTATTTCCTTTAGATATATACCCAGAAGTGCGATTACTGTATCATATGGTAGTTCTATTTTTAATTTTTTGAGGAACCTCTGTCTGTTTTCCATAATGGCTATTTTCTATACTGCTTTCTATAATGGTGTACCACTGATTTACATTTCCACCAGAAGCATATAAGGGTTCCTTTTTCTCCACATCCTTGTCAACACTTATCTTTTGTCCATTTGTTGATAGTCATTCTAACAGGTATGATGTAGTATTTCATTGTTGTTGAATAATCAAAGTCTTATAAAAGGTTTTCTCTTTCTTCTTGCACACTAACCCCTCCCTTTGCTTGTGCCTAAGTACATGCTTATAATGTTTACTGTGAAAATAAATCAAGACCATAAAGAGAATCTTTACTGGATCAAATATCATTTTGGAATTATAATATCTATGCAAATTGGCATCTAGGAGGTCTCTGATGTCCTTAACAACACCATAGTCAGATGATTGTTGTAATCATTTCAGATAGTCAATGATTGTGATGATCATTGCACAATGTATACGTATATGAAAACATCACAGTGTACACCTTGAATATATACAATTTTTATTTTTCAATTATATCTCAGTAAAGCTGAAAAAATGTCTTCAGTTAAAAAACAAAACAGAGGAGGGGCAAAAGTAATCAGCACTGAGGGAATAAGTAGAAAGGGAGGAAATCGATACAGCAAAAACAGTTGGCCATTTCACTGCATAGACAGTGAATACAGTAGGGTGGTGGTCAAGGGTAGAGCTTTAATGGGCACAGGGGTAGGGGAGGGCGGGGCATCCCACCAGGCTTCCAGAACCTTGTGCCTAACAAATGATATACAAATCCATGAGTCCCCCTCCCTCTTGTGCTTGCTCTTCTACCACTTTCTTTTCTACCAACAACAGCTCCTAGGAATCCAGCATCAGGATGCACACACACAGAGCCTTTCTCTGCCAGGCCACAAAACATTGGCCACATTCAGAAGTCCTTCTCCTTCCACCCAGCCCTCTGTTAGGCCCTCTGCCATTTGGCCAGACCTTGGCCAAAGGCTGCTTGGCTGTCCCTTAGTGCCCTTCCTATTAGAATACCACCTACAGGGGCAGCATTTAAAACTTGGTAGAAAGGTTGGGATCTTACCCAAAGTCTGACCAAAGTTCGCATGGATTGCAATTCTAAGTCTTTTGCACAATATCTTGTATACTTGAAAATTACTAAGAAAGTAAATTGCGAGCATCTTACCACAAAAAAGTGAAGTAATGTGTATGTTAATTAGCATGATTTAGCCATTCCACAATGTATGCATAGATCAAACCATCAAATTGTACACCATAAATATATATAATTTTTATTTGTCAATTAAAAAAATCAGCATGTTTTCAGAGGCAATGGAAAGTGGCTGAAGTTTGGTAAAGAGACTTTCTAAGGCATTTTGATCATTAACTGTTTTTTCAATTTAGATATTTTGATATTGGGGAATCTGAATAAAGCAACTAAATCTGATTAAAGCAACTGAATTAGGAAGAAAAAAGTCTTCTGCATTCTGAACCTGCAGAAGTGTAAGCTCAACTAGAGTTTAGGAGAATTTCAGTAGACTTTAAGGGCTGGTTTTGACACATACCATAGAGGGTTGCATGATCACCAGTTCTGCACAACCTGAAGGGTTAAGGAGCCCACAGTCTTCACCTGGCTGAGAGGCTGAACCTGCCATGCAAGAGTAAAGTGTACACTGCAGCAGGCTCTATACGACCTGCAGGATTTAGGAAGCCATGATATTTGTGTGACTGGAAGATCTAAGCCTCCCAATAAGAGAGACCACATGACCTCAGTGTTTAAGAGTCCATGGTTCTGACCGGAGTAGGACTGGGCCTACTGCATAGCTATTGCATCCACATAATGGCATAAGCCACATGACCTGCAGCTCTCAGAGCCAATAGTGCTCATTTGATTGGGATGGCACGGTCTAATAAGGACTGTGAGAGGACCTGCCACTTGAAAGCATAGACTAGGTGCCCTTACAATTTAGGATCCCACATGTTCTTGTGGCCTCTAGACCGGGGCCTACCACATGACAGTAGGTTCTGCATGGCTGCAGGATCCATGTGACCCCAGTGTTATGAGCCATCATGGTCACATCCCTAGGTCAGGCTGAGTCTGCTTCATGACCATAGGGTCAAATGATAGCAGAGTCCTCAGGATCTGCATGGCTCAGGGGACCATCTTGTTCATGTGAGTTGGAAACCTGAGCTAGCCCACACTACACTCCACCTCCATGTGACCTTCCACAGCACACAAATGTGGACTTTAGCTGCCTCTACCCCTCTTTAATGAGAAAATTTTATGTATTTTTTCTAATAACACATGAAATATGTATTTGAGACATAAATACTTAACAAATTAGTATGTAACAATGAAAATAACTATAAAATAGGATCTCCTTAAAATCATAACCATTGCTATATTGTAGAGAATGCTATGAGAGCCTAAACAGTGGGTACAGATAAGCATTGTTTATTTCATTTCATGAGAACCTGAATGTTATTAAAGCAAATCTAATATGTAAGTTTTAATTGTTAATTTGAAATTCTAAAAAAAATGTGTATAGTGATTACTATGTGCCAGATACTTTAAAAGGTTAAAAGTTTAACTCATTTATTGTGGAACCTCAGTGGAATAGGCACTAATGTCATTATTTTACAGATGAGGAAATTGAAGCACAGAGGTATTAAGCCATTTGCCTAAGAGCTCCCAAAGCTTGTAGGTGGCAAACAAAGATTTGTTCCCAGATAGTCTAACTGCAAACTCTGTGTTCTGATCATTCACAGGTTCTTCAAAGAAAATACTAATTCAGCCTTACTAATTCAGACGAACTGGAAAGCCAGTCTCAGTTAGTGAAAAGTTGAGATTGTGGAAGCTCTCTTTAAAATACTATTTAAATAACTTTCAGTATCAGTAATTAAAACAAATTAAAGTTAAATCTAATTAAAGACCTCAGGAGATTTGTTTTAATGTACAGATATAAATTTATCATTACTGTATTAAATATTTGTATATAAAATGAAGTATAAAATGCTAGATGTTAGTTGAAAACAATTATTTCTTTAGATAAACACTAAAAGAGATTTATTGCAACTTTTAAACATTATACATGGCTCTTTCCTGAAATATAAAAGGTATAAAAGAATGGAGTATGAATTAATTAGATTTACTGTATTTATAGTCTACCTCTGCCTCTACAGAAAGGACAGAGAAAGAAGGAGAATAAACATTGTAGTTTAATTTTTTTTCAATTTCAAGAAAAACTGCAGGAAACTGTTATTTTGTCTGTGTGTCCACAATAAATTTGATGCGGTCTTTCTGGTTTGCTGGCTTAGGCAAAATTACTGCTATACAAGTGATGGGATTATATTGCTATGTCCCAGCAATGTGGCATAGCTACATAAATAAGCTGAAGAAAACAGACCAAAATTTGCACCATGGTTAAAATGGAATATACTGGTAAGGACAACAGACTGTGTACTTGTGGTTCTAAGTTTATGTGAAAGAAATCCTGATTTATTTTGAAGTAAAGAACAGGAAGAGATGATATTTGTCCAAATCTGTGGGACTTAGATAATTTTGAAAACATATTTATTGGACAAATGTAAGTACAGAATAAGAAAATTGGCCAAATATTTATCAGAGAGCCTAATAAAAATTTCAAGTTGGCTTTACGAAGCACCTATGTAGGATAGAATCTGACAGCAAGACCTGATGTCTGTCTCCAACACTGTTTTCTATAATTACCTACAAATAGATCAACAGTGTAACATAAAGCAGAATTATATGTAGTCCACCTATGCTCAACTGAGACTTACATAGTATGGATAGTGATTAGGGTCAACCTCTTTCACCAAAAGAAAGAAACAAACAAAACTTCCTGAAGTTCTAATTTTAACTCTTCTTTAAGTCAGATTTTGCTCCTGTGAGACCCGATGTTCACACCATTTGTTCTTTCTCAGAGGTAATTATCAGGAGTTTCTTAGGATTTTAAAAATATTTAGTTATGTCAATGAGGATATGTCAGCACTCTCTAATAGATATTTGAAGGGAGGAGCTGAGTCAATTGATAAACACCTGTGTGTTCCTAATCTATATGTGTTAGCAGTTGGGACACTGCATTTATCAGGCACTGAGTTTACTTTAGGTGAGGCAGGTTGGTGAGCCATTTTTTTTGTATGTGATTTGGCAGGATGTATTTGGAAAAACTTTTCCTTCTTTTACCTTTTTTTGTGATGGACATCTTGGAGGTCAGTGCTAGTTGCTTTAGGAGGAATGGCTTTACTTAACACAGAGAAATGAGAGAGGGAAGCAATGGAACAGTTGTGATCGTGTTAAAGTAAACATAGATGCTTTAATGCTTTAGAATCAAACACTGATGGTAAATTGGTGGTAAATGCACAACTGACTTAGAGGTCCTATTCAAATTTACTTTTAGAAAGGAAAATTGACTTACCTGGCAACACTCCACTGGGGAAATCATCAGATGAGGCTGTATTAATATGGAAACTGTACACAAAACATGCTTTCTTTGCTCCTTTGTGAGTTTCATTAACAGCTAGAAGTAGCTTTATTGTCAGTGTCAAGCAACGGGAAAGAAGAGAAGCAGTTGCCCCTAGTGCTTCATGTTAATGTGCTCAATGTGCACACCTCCCAATACAATGTAGAATTCAACTGCTCTAGGTAATGAGCTCACCATTTAGGGATTACCACAGCATGCAAATAGAAAATTACATTATTGCAGAGGAAATATAATTTCTTCTCAACCCTCATAAATTCATAGGACAGACTCCTGTAACATAAGACAGATTAGCAAGAGAAAAACAAGCAAGTTTATTAATGTGTGCAGTGCATACCACATGGGAGAAACCTCAGTGAAAGCTAACTCAAAGCTGTGGCGTAGAGGTCTGGCTTATATAGCATCTTCAACAAAAAACAATAAAGTTTAGAGACGTGATAAGACAAAGAAAAGCAGTTTTAAGCTTCTAGAGGCAGGAAATTGTGGGAAGGTGAATATATGGGAAGAAACTAATGAAGTAAGATTTGTTTTAAGATTGCTGTGGCGCCGTATCTGAACTGATAAGAATTATTTTCTTGTCTTGGTACAAGGAAGGCATCTTTCTCAAAGGAACTTTCATGGCTTGTGACAGGTAGGAAAGGGCAGTTCAGATGGCACTTTCTGCAACTGCTGTTTTTCAAGTGCCTTCAGCTTGAAATAATCAGTATGCCATTGGCATATTTTAGGATGGCATGTTCTTGTTTCCTTCAGTATAATGAAAACTTCTGTCAGGCCAAGGGATGGACAGGAGTGAGAAGGCAGGGATTCCTCACAGGGTGTTTACTCATGAGCTGTGTCATTTGTGATGATACGACTTTCTGGTATAGTTTGAAAATCCTCTCCACATGAAGACCATTAAAAAATAATGTGGTTCAAGGCTTATAAAATTATTAGAAGGGGGGAGTGGAATTTACGTTGTCATATCTTGTTTCTTATCTGCTCAATGCAGCTGTTATTTTTGCCATTCAAAAAATAATTCTTATTACTTTCTTTGAGAATATTGTCAGATCAATTTTTATATAAGCAGCTACTAGTTTTTCTTCTTTTTTTAAGAAGGCAAATTGTACACATCAAATATGTGCAGTTCTTTGCATATCAATTATACCTCAATAAAACTGTTAAAAAGAGAAAAAGAAAACACTTTTATTCTTTTCTAAAATGTGCAACAAATAATCAAGAACATTCTTCCTGAGTCCAGTCCACTGCCTCTCAAGCCAAACCCTAAGCCTGCTTTAATGAATATAGAAAACTCACTTGTCCTAATGGATAAGAGCCCTTGAGGATAGCGTTTATCTTGGGTAAATTAAACACCTCCTTTGCAATCTTTTTTTAAATTGAGGTGAGATTCATATAAAATACCATTAAACATTTTCAAATATGTAATTTGGCGGTACTTAGTGCATTCACAATGTTGTTGCAACCACCTCTATCTCTCTTCAAAACTTTTTCATCACCACAGAAGAATACCCGTTCCCTTAAGTAATCAATCTCCTCTCCTCCTACACCATGGTCTGCTGGCAATGACTAATCTGCAAATTATTGGATTTGCATATACTGTATATTATATTTAAAAGAATCATCCAATACTTAGCCTTTTGTGTTTGGCTACTTTATCTTAGCATAATGTTTTTGAGGTTCATCCATATTGTAGGATGTATCAGTACTTCATTCCTTTTGATGGCTGAATAATATTCCATGGTTATGTATATAGTGCAATTTGTTTTCTCATTCATACATTAATGGACATTTGGGATGATTCAATCTTTTGGCTAATATGAATAATGCTGCTATAAACATTATATATAAACTTCTGTATGGATGTATGTTATCATTTCTCTGAAGTATATAAGTAGGAGTGGAATTGTTGGATCATATGGTAACATTATGTTTAATTATTTGAGGTACTGCCAGACTGTTTTCCAAAGAGGCTGCACCATTTTACATTCCCACTCGCAGTGCATGAGGGTTCCTATTTGTCCACATCCTCACCAATGCTTATTTTCCACCTAAAAAAATTATAGCCATTTGAGTGGATGTGAAGCAGTATTTCATTATGGTTTTGATTTGCAGTTCCCTAATGATCAGTGAAGTTGAACATCTTTATGTGACTATTAGCCATTTGTACATTTTCTTTGGAGAAATATCTCTTCAAATCCATTACCCATTTTTAAATTGGATTGTTTGTCTCTTTGTTGTTGAGATGTAAGAGTTCTTTGTATATTGTGGATACTAGATCCTTGTGAGCTATATATTTAATATAGGATTTGCAAATATTTTCTACCATTATATAGGCTCTTTTCACTTTCTTGATAATATTCTTTGAAGCATAAAGGTTTTTAATTTTTAGGAAGTAAAATTTATCAACATTTTTTCTTTTGTTGTTTGTGCTTTTTATGTCAAATATATTAATAAGAATCCTTTGCCAAATCTGAAGCCATGAGATTTACATCTATATTTCTTCTAATAGTCTTATAGTTTTAGTGCTTATATTTAATATTATATTTAGGACACATCCATTTTGAGACTTTTTGTGTAAAAAGTGAGGTAGGGGTATACCTTTATTGTTTTGCATGTGATTATCCAGTTGTCCTAGCACCATTTATTGTAGAGACTGTTCTTTCCCTATTGAATGATCTTGACACCCTTGACAAAAATCAATTGGCCATAGTTATTTGAGTTTATTTCTGGATTCTGACTTCTATAATACTGTACTATATATCTATCCTTATGCCAGTACCACACTGTTTTGATTACTATAGCTTTGCAGTATGTTTTGAAGTTGGGAATTGTGAGTCCTCCAACTTTATTTTCCTTTTTAAATTTTATTTAGGCTATTTGGGGTCACTATAAATTCCATATTAAGTTGAGAATTGGCTTTTCCATTTCTGCAAAAAAGGCCATTGGAATTTTGATAGGGATTACATTGAATCTGTAGATCACTTTGGGTATTATTGCCATTTTAACAATATTAAGTTTTCTGATCCATAATGGGATGTTTTTCCATTTAATGTGGTCATCTTTATTGTCTTTCAACAATGTTTCATAGTTTTCAGTGTACAAATCTTTCACCTATTAGGTATTTTATTCTTTTAGGTGCCATTATAGATGGAATTGTTTTCTTAAATTCCTTTACATATTTTTCCTTGCTTGTGCATGTAAACCCAATTGATTTTGTATGTTGATTTTACACCCTGCACCTTTGCTGAACTCATTTATTAGCTCAATTAGTTTTGTGCGTGTGTATTCTTTAGGATTTTCTATATAGAGAATCATGTCATTGTACATACAGTTTTACTTCTTCCTTTCCAATTTGGATGCCCTTTATTTCTTTTTCTTGCTCAACTGCTCTGGATAGGACTTTCAGTACAATGTTGAACAGCATGATGAAAGTAGGAATCCTTGTCTTGTTCCTTATCTTAGGGGAAAACCTTTCAGCCTTTCACCATTGAATATGATGGTAGCTGTGGGATTTTCATAAATGCCCTTTATCATGTTAATTAAATTCCCTTCTATGCGTATTTTTCCTGAGTGTTTTTTTTAATCACAAAAGCATGTTGAATTTTGTCAAATGCATTTTCTGCCTTTATTAGCATGACCATGAGTTTTTTCATTAATTCATTCTATTAATATGGCCTATTGCATTGACTGAATCTTTTAAAATGTTGAACCATCCTTATATTTTTATGGAAAATCCCCCTTGGTCATGGTATATAATCCTTTTACTTTGCTTCATTGTTAGTATTTTATTGAGAATTTTTGCATCTATAGTGATAAGGGATACTTATGGATTTTTTTTATTTTTATCTGTCTTTGGTATCAGGGTAATGCTGGCCTTAATAGAATGTGTTAAGAAGTGTTCTCTCATCTACTTTTTGGACGAGTTTAAGTAGGATTGTGGTTAATTCCTCTTTAAATGTTTGGTAGAATTCACCAGTGAAGCCATGTGGTCTTGGATGTTTCTTTTTTGATAGATTTTGATTACAGATTCAATCTCTTTACTTGCAAGCCTGTTGAAATTTTCTATTTCTTCCTGCATTAGTTTGGTCATTTGTGTCCCTAGAAATTTGTTAATTTAGAACATTTAAATTGTTGACATACTATTGTTCACAGTATTTTCTTATAATCTTTTACATTTCTTTATATTTGGGTAGCCATATTCCAACGTTCATTTCAGATTTTAGTTATTTGCATCTTCTTTTTCTTTAAATATAGCTATCAGTTTGTCAAAGTTGTTGATCTTTTCAAAAAACCAACTTCTGGTTTCACTGATTCTCTATTTTTTTGTCTTTTCTATTTCATTTAATCTTTATTATTTCATTCCCTCTGCATGTGCTTTACATTTCTCTTCTTTTTCTAGTTACTTAAATTGTAAAGATAGATTGTTGGTTTGTAATCTTTCTTTTTTTTTAAAGTAGATATTTACAGCTATAAATTTCCCTATGAGTACTACTTTTGCTGAATTCCATAAATTTTGGTTTATTGTTTCTTTGTTTTATTCATCTCAAATATTTTCTAATTTCCCTAGTGATTTCTTCTCTAAATGATTAAGAATGTGTTATTTAATTTCCATATATTTGCTAATTTTCCTGTTCTCCTTTTTTTATTGATTTCTAGCTTAATTCCAACGTGGCTAGAGAAGATACTTTGTATGATTTCAATCTTTTAAAATTTATTTATAATTGTTTTATGGCCTGTTTTAATTGATATCACCCCGGCTTCAATAACATGCATTAACTCAGTTCCCATCCACCTTTGTCCCTCTCCTCTTTATGTTGTTATTGTCACAAATTACATCTTTATTCAAGTGACCATGAGTCTGAAAGACTCCCTTTAGCATTTCTATAAGCAGATCCATAAGCAATGAAAGTCTTAATTGCTTGATCATTTTTGAAGAATAGTTTTGTTGGATATAGAATTTTTTATTGACTTTTTTCCTTCAATATTTAAAAATATCATCCCACTGTTTTCAGGCTTCCATGGTTTGTGAAGAGAAATTGACTATTAATCATACTGATGATCTCTTGTATGTGATGAATCATTTCTCTCCTGTATCATTTCTCTTTTACTGCTTTCAAGATTTTCTCATTCTCTTTGTCTTTTTGCAGTTTGATTATAATGTGTCAGTGTGGATCTCTGAGTTTATCTTGCTTGAAGATTTTTGAGCTTCTTGAATATGTAGGTCTTTTCAATTTTGAGGTGTTTGTGGACATTATTCCTCAGATGTTCTATCTTCTCCTTTCTCTTTCTCCTCACTTTAGAACCTCTATGATGCATATGTTGGTATGTTTGATGGTATCCTTCAAATCGCTGAGGCTGCATACATTTTTTTCATTCTTTTTTTCTTTCCATTCCTCAAATTGGGTATTTCAATTGCCTCATCTTCAAGTATGCCAGTTTTTTTTTCTTCTGACTGCTCAAGTCTACTGTTGAATCCTTCTAGTGAGTTTTTTGGGGGGTATTGTGTTTTTCAGCTCCAGAATTTGTATATCATTTCCTTTTATAACCTTTTTCTTCATTGGTATTCACCGATTATTCATACATTGTTCTTCTCAATGCATTTAGTTTTTTGTCCATGGTTTTCTTCAGCTTTTTGAGCATATTTAAGGCAGTTAATTAAAAATGTTGTATAGTAAATCTAGTGTCTGCTTATTTTTAGGGATGGTTTTTGTCAATATATTTTCTTTTCTCTGAATGGGTCATACTTTTCTGTTTGTGTGCTTTGCAATTTTTGTTGTTGAGAACTTGACATTTCAAATACTGTAATGTGGTATCTCTGGAAATCAATTTCTCCCTCCTCCTCAGAGATTGCTGTTGTTTCCTACTGGGGGCTATGGTTGTCAATTTGTCCAGGGACTACCTTACCACTTTGTCACTATGTAGCCTGCCTCTGATAGCCCCTGTCAGTTCATTCCATTCCTGAGTCTAACCCTTGCTTTGACCTGAATAATGTGCAGTGTCCTCCTCCTCCAGGCTGTGACTGTATGTGACTAATAAACTTCAGTCAATTTCACCTGTCTCTAGTGTTGGGTATTGTGTATTCAGCCATCTCATACTATTTAGGGTAGGGGATTCCTTCTTCAGCAATGGAGTGAATAGGAGAAAGTCAGAACAACATGGCTTGATTAAAAAATACTTTATTGTGGTAAATTTATATATTAAGCTGCACGTACTCACTTTAAGGGTATGGTTTAATGAGTTTTGATAAATAGTTCAACATTATCCCATTGTATGAATGTATCCCAATTTGCTTACCTATCACCTGTTAATGAACATTTGTTTTTTTTCCAGTTTTTGACTATTATGAATGAAGCAGATATGAACATTCATGTACAAATCTTTTTATGAATATATTTCATTTCCCTTAGGTAAATACTTAAGGGTATAATTGCTGTATCATATCGTGTGTATATTTAATTTTAGAATAAAGCGTTAAACTGTTTTCCAATGTGATTGTGCCATTTTAACATTCTCACTGTCAATGGTACAGTGTTATTTTAAACATTCTAATAATCTTTGTTTTTTTGAATGGTAAGTTTAGTACATTGCATTTCTTGCATTACTGATATATTTGGATAAAGTTATACCATTACATTTGTCCTTTCTGTTTGCCATGGTTTTTCTTTGATTTTTTCCCCTACTTTTTCTCCTTTTATTTGAATTGTTGAGTTTCCTTTTCCTCACCATTCCACACTCTATTGGTTTGGAAATGGAACATCATATTTCTGTTGTTTTAGTGATTACCCTTGAATTGTCAATATGCCTAGTAGCAAAGACAAAAGTGTTTTGTTAAAGGAAATATAGTTTTTTTTTAAGATCTTTTAAATGTCTGCTTAGTCTTCACTTGGGAAATATGCCTTTATTTTATCAATACCCTAGTTATAGGACAGTTAGGTTATTTATAAATCATTGCTTTCATATACAGTGCTGCAATAAACTTTTGAGCTACATCTCTGTGTGCACTATTGTTTAAAAGAAAGTTCAGCAGCATTTTTTAAAAAATTATTTTATCATGCTAAGAATACTAAAATGAGATCTACACTGTTAAAAATTTTTTGTGTACAAAATGCTAAGTGAAATGAGCCAGTCACAGAAAGACAAACATTGCATGATTCCACTTATATGAAGCATCTAAAATAGTCAAATTCATAGAATCAAAGAGTAGAATGGTGGTTTCCAGGGCTGGACGGAGGGGAAAATGGGGAATTACTAAAGGGCATAAAGTTTGAGTTAACCAAGAGAAATAAGTTCTAGAGATCTACTGTACAACATTGTACCTATAGTCAACAATACTGTATTGTACAAGTAAAGACTAAACTTTAATCAACATCTCTACTCTTATCTCTGAATAGAGGGGAACTTAAACTATCTTAACTCTATGCTCTATTAAATGTTAACATTGTCTAGTATTTTAGTTTTACTATGTTTTTATATCCTCAAATTTAGTCATTATCATTATTCTTATTTTATATAGTTAATTTTTGTCCATTGTTGCCCACTTATTTGGCAAGTATTTTTCTTTCCATTGCATCTAACATCTCAGTTTTTAAAAAATTTTAGTTCAATTTCTGTCTCACTGAAACATACGCATCTCTTACACAGTGAGGATCTGTTAATGATAAATATGTGCTTTTTAAGAAAATATCTTTGTTTTTCGCTCTTATTTAGGTAGATATGTATCTGAATGATAAGTAAATGGGTCAGGGTAGTGCCACAAACATTAGGTGGTTCAGTCCTCCCTCTGGTAGAGGATGAGCAGCACAATGGTGTGTGTGATCCTCTAGCCACTTGCTATACTCTAGAGAGGACTTGGACAGGGCATGAGAGGATGTGTCAGGATTATATTCCAGAAAAGTTATTCTACTTTTCTGCTACTTTTTACTATCTGGTAGCTTCTAATTTCTACTGGAAAGGAGGAGGCAAGGTCTTCTGCTAGGAGTAGGGAAGATATGGTGACATTAGAGATTTGGGAAGAATGCAGAAGCTTTGAAATAGCTGTTGAGGAGGATGGAAGAGAGGCATATCTAGGGAAACAATGCAATATTGTCAGACTACAATGAGACTTCTGGGGTCGGAGACAATGCATTTAATTTATAGTGCCACTGATTTTCATAATTGCTTATTGTTCTCTAGCAAGCAGCTATAGTCCTGAAGAAACAGATTTATCCATGGTTCATGTGTTGCCAGTCAGGCAACATGCTAAAACTATGGAAAAAGGAATATTGAAATTTAGACAAGAGACTTCTTAAATTTGATGGCCCACAGGATCTCAGCTGGTTAAGGAAGAAAGTAACTAGCAATGTCTGTGTAGCTGAAGAACAGCAGGAGTACATTACAGAACAAGGTATAGGACAGACACTGTAGACATAAAGAAATGTGTTATTTCAATTCACTATTTCAGGAGTTGGGGAATTTCAGGAGATAAAAAGGTCTAGGGTGTGGCTGTGGAGTGGTGACTGAAGTAGAATGGAGGTGGAGATGATTTGAAATGACAAACTAAAGCAATTGAGAGGCTTGGAAGCTGCAGCAGTCCTTCATGTCACATGCTCCCTGCTTTGAAATATGTACTGACACAAAAGAACCAAGGCATAACCTCTAACAAGCTGACTTATGTAGGCAATAAGTTGAGCCTCATAATATTCTCTGTAGGAGAGATATGTCTCAGTCTTTTTCATATTCAAGTTTATTATGGGGAAAAAAATCAGAAAGCAGTATAATTCATTTGGTATAAGTTTTCTTAATATTGTGGGCATTCTCTCATTCCATCACTTCAACATCCAGGGATATGGCCATTTATAACTAGAAGTGAATGATTCCAAGAATCTTATTACTGAGTAATCTAAAGTAGTATGAATGGTTATTTTCAGTATTGAAGTGTTATAAAATTTAATTTTATGTAACAATTTTGGAAGACAAGAATAAAACAGAATTTTGCCACACGTACAAGTAAAATGTCCAAAATATAATGGCCTTTAGGCTTCCCCTCATATTTTTTCACATCATAAATGAATGAAGAAATTCTGTGTATGGATTAAAGAGCATGTGTAAAATCATTTTAGAGACTTTAGATGAAAGGCATTCGATTGGGATGATTCACTCTCAATTAGTAGTTGTGAAGCTTCAGTTACTATGATCCTGAATCATTTTGGACTATTAATAAAATAAAGTTTAGCTTTCACATTAGATAATCTTAGTCCATAGTGGTTAGAGGAAAAATAACTGACAAGCTTGAAACTCTTCAGATAATGAAAATTCTGTCATGAACAGAGGTAATTTTAATTTTTTATTCAGCAATTTATTTAAACTTCTTTAGAAATATCAAGATAGTATTGTAAATTTTGACATAATTTTCCAACTGTAAACTTTAGCCAGCACAGATAAAATTATTTTATAAGAAGTGTTACATTTGTTAAACTTATATTAATACCTCAGCCACATATGTACTAGAATAAAGTATACAGATATATAATAGAAATTAAGTTTAATATTGATTTTAGTTCAATCTTCTCTTCCTCCATCTCTTTCTTTTATATTTATTCATTGCTGCAGAAAATTTGGGAGATTGACTCAAGTACTGCACAAGGAGCAAATTAGTTAATTCTGTACATTTTGTATATCATTGTATTCATTTTGTTATGCTAATCAAGAAAGCCTGCACAAAAGGAGTAAGCTTTCTCAGAATCTTATATCTGGAGTATTCCCTTACCCTCCATCTGAGATTCTCTACTACCTAATAAGCATACTGAAAACTTAGAAGAAGCCTAATCTCATTTATGTTGCAGTTATAGTAATCCATTTACAGTTTCCATAGGTGACTCAATTTCTCTTGTAATTACAAGGTTGGTACCAGCATGTGGTTATTTATATCATGTAGACTAAGCAAATAAAAATATATTGGGTCATACTGAGCTGAAAGGTGGCAAGTCAGGAATATGTGTTTAGCATGAATAGTCTGTTTAATGCAGAACTCTCCCTGTACATTTCCAATGTACCCTGTAGGTCTCTGCATCAGAAATTACTAATGTTCCTATATACAATGGAGGTTTATCATCCACTGCAGAAATGTATTCTCTCATGGTTATTAATCATGATTAAAACCAATGCTTATGTTAGAGTTCAAAGTTTAATCAAACTTGGATTTATAATATAATATAATATAATATAATGAGGGTAGGAACTTAGCTTTCCTGGAATGACTCATTTTAGCATAAAAGGTTGAATGATTTAGGGAGATTCTGTGACTTTATTATAGTATCTAATGCTAAAAGATGTTAACAGTTAGGAAATAAGAACTATTATATAATGCAAGAATTTAGCACTCAGGAAATTTGCTACTGTATAGCACAGAATGAATTTTGAGAAATAAAGTGGATTGCTAAATTACATCTATGTGAATGACAGAGAAATTAGTGATAGCTCTCTATATTTATAAATTAACCAGACTGTTTTAAGTACTTATTGCTAACCAAAACTCAGAGCTAGAATTCCCTTTATGAACATATAAAATTTTAATATGTTTGGATGTAAACTGGGATAGTTTGAGTGATGGAGATAGGAAGAGAAAAACTATTGTGATATATTGGTATCATCTCATGAATCAGTTCAGATTATCCTGATTCATTGTCTAATTAATGAAGTCCTAAGCAAAGGGACACTTTTTGAGGATTAGCTACCAAAAGATAATTTTAAGTATTCCACCCAAACTGAACTATTAAGTAGATAGGACTTGATTTGTGTGGTTTTTGTTTAGTTTTATTTGTTCGGAATGGTCTGCTCAGTTTTCTGGCTTTATTGTATAGGAAGAAGAAATGAGCACAATGTTTTACTTACCCATATGATAATGAGGCTGATAGATTCCTAGATATTATTCTGTTGAGGTACAGAAACATGACTTTGAAATAATGGTGATATGTTGTATCAGCATAATGATGTTGACAGCAAAATTGTTTCATTGTTGTTATTTAATCTGAAATGTACATTGAGCTAAGCTTTTTCCCTCTTGTGATATCTAGGTATCCTAGGGGTAACTGAAAAGGTGACTACTAGGTATGAAAATGGGAAAAAATATAGAGTAACCAGCATCCTTTCTTCATTAGCCATCTTTTTAAAATCTGTAAATTTCATTTGAACATATTTTTCCCATATCTTATAGATTTTCTTTGTATTTATTTCATTATATATAAAGTGTCCAACATGATGTTTATACATATACATAGTAAAATGATTACTGCAGTCAAGCAAATTAATGTATCTATCATCTCACATAATTATCTTTTTTTGTGGTAAGAGCACCTAAAATCTATTCCCTTAACAAAATTTCAGTATACAATACAATATTATTAACTGTAGTCCTCATGCTGTGCATTAGATCTCTAGATTTATTCATCCTATATAACTGCAAGTTTATAACCTTTGACCTACACCTCCCCATTTCCTCCTTCCTGGTCCTGGTCAGCACCTTTCTACTCTTGGATTCTATGTGATCTATTTTTTTGATTCCACACATAACTGAGGTCATGCAGTATTTTTCTTTCTGTGTCTGGCTTATTTCACTTAACAAAATATGTTCCAGGTTCATCCGTGTTGCTGCAAATGGCAGTTATTTCCTGCTTTTTTAAGGCTGAATAATATTCCATTGTGTATGTATACTACAATTTCTTTATGCATTCATCCAATGATAGATACCTAAGTTAATTCCATATCTTGGTGATCGTGAATAATGCTACAGAGGACATGGAAGTGCAGCTATCTCTTTAATATACTGATTTAATTTCCTTTGGCTGTATACCCAGAAGTTGGATTGATGGATCATATGGTAGTTCTATTTTAAAGTTTTTGAGGAACCTCCATACTATTTCCATAATGGCTGTGTCAATTTACATTCCCACCAACAATGTACAAGGACTTCTTTTTCTACACACCCTTGCTAACACTTGTTATCTCTTGTCTTTTTGGTAATAGGCATCCTAACAGCACTGGCGCGATATATCATTGCAGGTTTGATTTGCATTACCCTGATGATTAGTGATGCTGAGCACCTTTTCATATACTCATTGACTATTTATATGGCTTCTGTGGAAAAATATCTATTCAGATCCTTTGACCATATTTCAATTACATTATTTGGTTTTTTTTGCTAGTGAGTTGTGTGAGTTCCTTATATATTTTGGATATTAATCCCTTATCAGATATATAGTTTGCAAATATTTTCCCCTATTCTGTAGGCTGCCTTTTCATTTTGTTGATTGTTTCCTTTGCTATATGCAGCAGCTTTTTAGTTCAGCAGCTTTTTAGTTTGATATAGAATCACTTGTTTGTTTTTTCTTTTGGTGCCTGAACTTTTGGGTGTGATATTCAAAAGATCATTGCAAAGGCCAGCATCACAGAGATTTCCCCCTATTTTTTCTTCTAGGAATTTTACTGTTTCAGGTCTTATGTTTAGGTCTTTAACCCATTTTGGGGTGATTTTTGTGTACATGTAAGATAAGTGTCCAGTTTCATTATTTTGCACATGGATATCCAGTTTTCCCAACACCATTTTTTGAGGAGACTATCCCTGCCTCATTGTATCTTCTTGGTGGCCTTGTTGAAAATTAATTGACCTCATTTGCTTGGGTTTATTTCTGGCCTCTCTATTCTGTTCCGTTGGTTGATGTCCTTTTTTGTGTGGCAGTGCAATTATTGTAGCTTTATAATATAACTTAAAATCAGGAAATGTGATGCCTCCATCTTTGTTTTTCTTTCTTAAGATTACTTTGGCTATTTGGGGTCTTTTGTTGTTCTATATGAATTTTAGAGTTGTTTTCTTTCTTTCTGTGAAAATTGCCATTGGAATTTTGATAAAGATTCTGTTGAATCTGTATATATCTTTGGATACCACGGACATTTTAATAGTATTAAGTCTTCCAACCCACAAACATGGGATATATTTCCATTTAATTGTCTCTTCAATTTCTTTTATCATGTTTTATAGTTTTCAGTATATAGATCTTTCACTTCCTTGGTTACATTTATTCCTAAGTATTTTATTCTTTTTGATGCTATTGCAAATGAGATTGTTTTCCTGATTTCTTTTAAGGATAGATTGCTATTGGTATAAAGAAATGCAGTTGATTTTTCTCTATTGATTTTGTATCTTGCCACTTTCCTGAATTCATTTATTAGTGTGAACAGTTTTTTTGTGAAGTCTTCAGGGTTTTCTACGTATAGGATCATGTCATCTGTAAACAGGGATAAGTTTACTCCTTTTTTGATATGGATGCCTTATATTTCTTTTTTTTATCTGATTGTTCTTCCTAGTACTTTCAGTACTATATTAAATAGAATTGGAAAGAGTGTAATCTTTGACTTACACCAAATATTAGAGGAAAAGCTTTCAATTTTCTCCCATGGATTACGATGTTAGCTGTGGGCTTTTTATAAATGGCCTTTATTATGTTGAGGGAATTTTCTTCTATACCTATCTTGTTCAGAGTTTTTATCATGAAAGTATATTGAACTTTTTGAAAAGCTTTTTTCTGCATCTATTGCAATGATCATGTGGTTTGTATCTTTTATTCTGTTCATGTGATGTATCACATTGATTGATTTGAATATGTTAAGCCAAACTTGCATCCCAGAAACAAATCCCACTTGGTCATAGTGTACAGTCTTTTTGATGTATTGTTGAACTTAGTTCGCTAGTATTCTATTGAGGATTTTTGTACCAATGTTCATTAGAGATATTTGTCTCTAGTTTTCCCTTAATTTTGGACAGGAAGAAGAAATGCCAATGGTTTTAATAATAATATTAATTAATAAACATTTATAATACACACATGTACATATTCTAGTCCTTCTTTTCTCTCTATAACTTATAAATTATATGGGAAAAGTGTCAACTTTTCTGTGCTTCAGTTACCTTATTTTATAAAATATGCATTGTAGTATGTTAAGTGTCCAAAGGCAAGATGCTTTCAGGGTCCTTTCTGTTTCTATAATATTTGATTCTATAATTGGCAAAATGGTAAGGGATTTCATTAAAATATCATTTCCCAGGACCACAAATGTTATTGTACCAAAATTTTAGGAAGATCTATGATACAATTCTATTGAGTAGCATATATTTTGAAATATATGTGTTTAATGAGTATTTAACTGAAAGATGGAAGCATGAGTTATGGCTTCTTTACATCTAAATCGTACGTTAGTGTTTTGAATAGTGATAATACAAATAAATTACAAGTACCAAATGGTAAAATAATATTTTCATTGATCCTTGTTATTTGCAGTATCCACATCCGCAATCATTAAGTTTTGTCTCACTTTTTAAAAAATGTCACATCCTCTTTAGTTGCTAGACACAGAAAAGACAAGCATTTGTCTACAACAAGAATTCAAATCACCCCCTCAGGCCTAAGTTATGTGGATACATACAACTGGTCTACCTGTTTTAAGTGAACTTATGTCATATTCAGCAGCAGGGAATTTAGTGAATAGTTGCCCATATCTTTTAATACAAGGCGTCATCAATGGACTGTCACCATGATAATGCCTACACAGAGACTGATACTTCCAGGTATCAGTCCATTCTGCTGTCATGCTGATAGCATAGCTGTTTGGATGCCATTGATACTATATTGGAAACTATTCTAACGTGGTTCTACCACTTAAAGTGTTGACATAGCCATGATTGCCTTGTAGGTTCAATCAATATCTCATAACAAACATCTGATTCATTGATAAATAATCCAGGTGGTAGACATAGTAATTTTAAAACACATATCCTTACAGATGTATAACCCAAGTCTAATTAAAATTTTGTTTTATTCACCAATTTTGGATCTATTAAACCATTCATTTAAAAAAATACGTGTTGAACGTTTCACTATGAACCAGATGTTGTGTTAAACTCTAGGTATTCAAAAATAAATAAAGGGTCAAGTTTCATGTTTACTTATCGGTAGAGTTCAGTTAACATGCTAGACAGTTAGAATTAAAGCAAATATACTGATTTTCAGTTTTCATATACTCAGTTTTTCTCTGTTTTTGGTCTTTTCCAGTTTTACTATGATGTAATTTTTTTTATTAATATGGTACATAGTCTGAAGAAGACAAGAAAAGGGCTACTAATCACATGTCCAGTTCTGCTGCAATTCTACTGTAAAAGACAACTGAATAAAAGATTTATTTAAACAAAAACAAAGCAAGGACTTGTTTTTATAACTTTCTAAGACACTTGTGAAAATTGTTACTGGTTCAACAATTTTTGTTTTGGGGTAAAATGATATTATTGAATTGTAGTTCTATGAAACCATAGCAGAATACACATTTGGCATTTCATCTAGGTTGCAAAAGTGAGGTAGTGATGCACTTGAAAGATTTAAATATTGTTTCTTACTTGGCATAACCCTGACTCCCTGATGTATCAGTTGCATATAACAGAGTCAAACCACCCAGTTGGAAAAGTGAACAATTTGATCCAAGTAAACTAATTTAATTTCAGGCTTATTTTACACCTATAGAGATTACATTCAGCAGTTAGAGGAAAAACTTTTAATTAAACAAGATTTCCTTTGCCTAGGCTCCACTTTATTACTAATTGTCTTTGTGCTTCAGAGTACAGTTCAGGGTCTTCACTTAAAGATACCTCTTTGGATTATGTTGGTCTTTAAGTTTAAGGTTGCTTTTTTATTCTGCACACAGGAATTTATTATTCTATAAATGAAGTATTAATGTTAACATTTACATATAAGAACATAACATTCACCATGGAAAATCAATTTAAAATGTCAAAAGCTTTTGAAAATGCAAGGAGAAACCTAGGACATACCAGCTATCACTTTCACTTTCCTCAAGTCAAACTTTTGTGAAACATCAGAAGTGTTAGCTAGACATTTGTGCCCTCTTTATAAATTAAATAGTCCTAAGGGGATAGCCCTCCCTACTATGAACCATTGTTAGAAATATTTGCTTTCTACACACTCACTAATCATTTTCATTTGTTTTTAGAGATAGATATTTAATAAACTGAGGAAAATAATTTCTTTAAACATATCATAATCAGGTTTAGCATCAGTAGTTTTACCAGATTAATTTTCTTGACTAATGATAAATATAACTCCCGTAAATGTACAATATGATGGGAATAATTAAGGGATCAAAGTTTCTTTGAACTAAGTATTTTGACCTCAGGGTTAACAAAGTCTCTAGATGTTTAATCTTAACTAAATAACTTTTAAATACAAAATGAGACTATCACCCTGTGATATTGGGAATGATGAAGTCTTGATATAATTAATTTCATATTCATTATTATGTTCTTAAAAGATGTTTCTGGCAGCACCCGAGCTGGAAGTAAGAGAAATTCCTATGATGAGAAAGTATGCATATCTCAAAAGCTTTGTAGATCACAGAATCTTTCAACTTTCTGATGATCACTGTAGTGGAACAATTAGTAAGTGAGTTAAGTCACTGAATTAAGATAAAAATGAAATGGCTTGCTCATTAAAACTGCAATTTGAAGAAATTACAATGCCTCAATAAACCTCTCAGTATAGCCTAGCTGAAATGAGATGGGTTACTAAACCTGCTCAAGGAAACACTGAATGGCTCCACTGCTTATATCTGCTCTAGTTATGTCAGAGAACCTCATTGTTGCTATTACCTACTTCTAAGATGGCCATTTCCTTAGGTAAAACAAGACATATAATCTCTTAAGACTTCAATATTCAAATGTTTCACTTGATTAAAAATTGTCTCTCTTGACTCCATCTTTAAATTAAGCTGACGTAAAGGAATATACACACACACATAAAATTTTTTCCCTTAATATCTATTATATAGAAGCCTTAGGAGAAGAATGAAGCGTGCCTCACTCCCAAATTTATATGTTGACGCTCTAGCCCCCAATGTGATCGTATTTGGAGATGGGACCTTAGATTTAGGTGAGGTCATGAGGGTGGGGCACTCATCATGGGATTAGTGTCTTTATAAAAGAGACACTGCTGAACTTGCTCTATCTCTCACTCCATGAATACTCATTGAGAAAAGGCCATATGAGTATACATTGAGAACGTGGTCATTTGCATGCCAGGAAGAGAGCCCTCTCCATGTCTGACCATACTGGCACCCAAATCTTAGACTTCCACCCTCTATAACTGTGAGAGAATACATTTCTGTTGTTTAAGACACCCTGTTTATGGTATTTTATTATGGCAACCCAAGCTGAATAAGACAGATTTTGGTACTGAGAAGTGTGGCGCTACTGAGCAATACTTAAAAATGTGGAAGTACCTTTGCAACTTGATAATGGGTAGAGGCTGAAAGAGTTTTCATATGCATGCTAGCAATGTGGATGTTAAGGGTGATTCTGGTTAGGATTAAGAAAGAAATGAGGAACATGTTATTGGAAACTGGAAGAAAGGCTAGCCTTGTTATAAAGTAGCAGAGAACTTGGGTGAACTGTGTTCTAGTGTTCTTTGGAAAGTATAACTTGCGAGTGATGAAATTGGATATTTAGCTGAAGAGATTTCATTTGGTTTTAGAGATACATATTTAAGGAGCACCTTCATTCCTCTTGACTTCCTATAGTAAAAGGTGAAAGGAGAGAGATGAATTAAAGAAGGAATTGTTAAGCAAAAAGGAACCAGAACTTGACTGAAAAATTCTCAGCCTATCAATATTGCAAAAAATGAGAAAGCTTGTTCTGAAGAGAACAGTGAGGGTGTGGCCAAGCACACATTTAATAATGGAATTATGCAAACAGAAATGCTGCCAGTTTGAACTGAAGGGGATGGAGATGGGATGAGATGGGAAGGCTGTTGAACTTCTTGGGGTTAACAGAATGGGACAATGGAGCTATTTGGCTGAAAACATGCTCTATTCTTCAAGAAGAGGGAAAAATTACTTCAAAGGTGATCATTCAGAGATCATCAGGGCTACTGCCTTGGGTTCAACAGTCCAGATGGCCTCAGCTCAAGCCTTAGGGGAAGGACCACCCTGCAGAGTCATAGGGATAGGGCCACTTGGAACCTTGGGAGTGATGTCACACTCCAGTGGGCCTAGAAGGTGAGACATCAAACCAAAGATGATTATTCTCCATGCTTCAGATCTAATAGAATTTGCCTTACTAGGTTTTGGAGTTGTTTGAGACCCATCACAACTTTCTTCTTTCTGATTTTTTCCTTTTGGAATGGGAATCTCTATCCCATGCCTATCCCACCATTGTATTAATATTTGAGAAGCATATAACTTGTCTAGTTTCACAGGTTCACAACTGGAGAGAAATTTTGCCTTAGAATGAATCATAACTTGAATTTCACCCATAGCTGATTTAGATGATTTTTAAATGAGGTATTGGGCTTTGGACATTAAAATTGATGCTGGAACAAGTTAAGTCTTTTGGGACTTTTGGGATGGCATTAATATATTTTGCTTTTAAGAAGGATATGAAGTTTAAGGAGTCAAGGATATAATGCTATGGACTGAATTTTGTCCCCCCAAAATTTACATGTTGAAGCCCTAAGCCCCAGTGTGATGGTATTTAGAGATGGAGTCTTTGAGAGATGATTAAGTAAATAAAGATGAGGTCATGAGGGTAGGACCTTAAGGATAGAAATGGTGTCCTTATAAGAAGAGATACCAGAGACCTTGCTCTTTTCTCTCTCTTTGCCTACCACGTGAGGACACAGTGAGAAGATAGATTCTACAAGCCAGGAAGAGAGCCCTCACCAGAAACTGACCATGCCGGCACCCTGATCTCAGACTTCCAGCCTCCAGATCTGTGAAAAAATAAGTATCTGTTGTTTAAGCCAAACTCAGCAGTAGCTATGGAAATAACAGTCCTTGATGCCTGAGGAAGCAGAACACACCTCATTTGGAAGAATTTTAATTAATTATTTATTCTGACCTGTCTTGTGGCTCCCTAGAAACCTGACTGAAAAGCTTTATCTTTATTTATCCTTAACCCAGAATTGGCCTAATGCTAAAACTCCTTCCCAAGGGACATTTGTTGAAAACGTTTATAGGCTGATGTGTTAGTTGCTTCTGTCAGAGGTGATAGATAAGAGTTGAAATGATAGACGAATCAAAAAGCTTGGGAGGAAAGACTGCAGAATGATAAATCCTTAATGTCTTTGAAAAGCTTCAATGTATTCCTGATAATTTAGAAAACTGTGCACATGGCAAGGGCTCTGCTCATGTTAAGGAATACCTGAGGCCCTAAAGTGAACTCTCACCTCCTTCCGATCATGAGGCTTTGTGGAAACAGGAAGTAAAGGATAAGGCAGAGGTATAAACTGCCTGGCTGTGTGTTGAAGGTGTGGACAACACACCCAGAGCTCCTTGGCAAAGACTGGAAGATTTTTGGTTAAAAATGTTTAAGGAAATCTCTGTCCAGTCATTCAGTGAGCATTAAACTGTCTTAGGTATAACTTCT
Source organism: Eulemur rufifrons (assembly GCF_041146395.1). Lineage (NCBI taxonomy): Eukaryota > Metazoa > Chordata > Mammalia > Primates > Lemuridae > Eulemur > Eulemur rufifrons. The sequence goes on from NC_091012.1 coordinate 71,896,216, forward strand.
AGTACAATGTACAGTGTTGAATAGAAATGGCAAGAGTGGACATCCTGATCTTGTTCTAAATCTTAGGATGAAAGCCTTCAGTATTTCAACATTAAGTATGATGTAATATATAGGTTTTTCATGGGTGCCCTCTACCATGTTGAGAAAGTTTTCTTCTATTCCTAGACTGTTGAATATTTTTACCATGAAAGGGTGTTGGATTTTGTTAAATGTCTTGTGCAGAAATCAGAGCCATCATACATTGCTGGTGGGAACACAAAATAGTGCAGCCACTGTGGAATATAACTTGGTGGTCCCTCAAAGTGTTAAATATAGAATTATTATATGACTGTGAAATTCTCTTCCTAGGTATACATGAGAGAATTGAAAACATACGCTCACACCAAAAACTTATACATAAATGTTCATATCAGCATTACTTCATAATAGCCAAAAAGTGGAAACAACTCAAATGTCTACTAGTTGATGAATGGACAAAGAAAATGTAGTATATTCATACAATGGAATTATTCCATCATAAAAGGAATGAATTATTGTTAAATGCTAGAATATGAATGAACCTTGAAAACATGCTAAAAGAAAGAAGCCAGACATAAAAGGCCACATATTGTTTCATTCCATTCACATGAAATGTCCATATAAATACATATATGTGTACATATAAATCCAGAGATGGAAAGTTAATTAGTATTAAATAGTTGCCATGGGAATGGGGGAGAGGGGAACTGGGACTAATTACTAATAGTTATGAGGATTCTTTTAGTGTCGAAGAAAATGTTCTGAATTAGTGTTGATGGTTGCATAGCATAGTGAATATACTAAAAGTCCCTGAAGTGTACAAAATGACGAATTTTGTGCTATCTGAATTACATATGAATAAAAGTATGGAAAGGCACAAAAGTATAATACTAATTTATAACTTCATAATCTTAATATAAATATTGTTAATATTTTGGTGTATTAGTATGTGAGATATACATATCTTTTGTCTTTGTGCATAATAGTAGAAAAGGAAACACAGTTGCAAATATATTGTTTATACAATTTTTTAATCCTGCCTGTTTACTTAACAGTGATGCATAGTTTTCATGTTATCAAACACATGATATAAACATTTTAAATCATCTTATCCAATTTTATCAAGTTAATCAGTCATAATTAAACATTTCTATATTTTAACACTTTTAGATTATGTCTGAATTTTCATAATTACACACAACATCATGATGAACCACTTTCATAAGATAGAATTTCAGAAGTAAATCTACCCATTATAGCTCCTTTTAAGCTTTTATTTCATATCAGTGAATCTTTTTCCTGAAATGTTTTACAAGTTTACATTACTACCAGAAAGTGCCTGTTTAATACACGTTTACTACCATTTTGTGCCATCAGCATTAGAAATAAAAAGCCTTACTAATTTACAAATAAAGCAAGGCAAACTTTTATTTCATGTAATTCTTTGTTAGATTGAACATTTTTTTTACCTAGTTGATTGTTACATTTTCTATCAGTGGGTCTGTTTGTATGCTTTATAAAATACAATAGCATTTCCTAATTTTGGAAATTTCTGTCATAACTGTATTTCTGGTTCTTCTTACAAAATGTTGATCCTATTTTCTATTATGCTATTTCCAAAATATAGAAGCATAGTTTAAGGACTTAAAGGTGCCTGCAAATATTTGTACTCAGGTTAAAATTTAGAGGGAAGAAGGAAAATGTTATTTCTAAAAGTGATAAATTTTATTTTTCAGGTTCACCAGTGGCCTGTAATTGCCAATTGGAGAAGGAAATTTACAAAGTAGAAAATCAAATACATAGACTTAATAACATGAATTCAAGGGCAAATAATTAGGGTGGGAGGAGGAAAGCTCCCTGGAAAATCTAAATATAAGAGCTAAAAAAATAAAAGAAGGAGAAAGAAAATATATAAAATGAACAATGCAAAATCATGTAAAAGAATATACAGAGAGGACTTTAAAATTAACAGACTCTGATATATATAATTCTCTGCTCATAGATTTGAAAAACTCAAGGTATTGATTTTGTGGGAAAACCCAAATGGCTAAAATTATCTCAAGATGTAGAAAAATGAAGAGATCAGTGACAGTGAAAGAAACCACAAGAGCTGTCAAAGAATTAGCTGGAAAAAGTATCTCTTTGCCCAGATAGTTTATATTGGAACTTCTTCAATATTTCAGGTACAAATCATTTATTTTCTATAGAAACTGTTTCAGAACCTAGAATATAAGGGAAATACTCCCTATCTGTATCATTAATATAGTATAATTTTGATATAACATGACAAAATATTAGAAAATAGTAATCAGACTGGTTATACCTTAGGATATTGATGCAAATAATTCTATATGAAATGCTATTAAAAATTTAGGAACAGACTGATGGAATCATATCAATAAGTACAATATATCTCAGGCATGCAAGGATGATTGAGTAGCAAGTAATAAAATGATTAGTCATATTAATAGATCAAGAGACAAAATTTTTAATCATCAAAAGATAGTTAAGGCCGGGCGCTGTGGCTCACACCTGTCATCTTAGCACTTTGGGAGGCCAAGGCGGGAGGATTGCTTGAGGTCAGGAGTTTGAGACCAGCCTGAGCAAGAGCAAGAACTCATCTTTACAAAAAATAGAAAACTAGGCGGGCATGGTGGGCACACCTGTAGTCTCAGCTACTTGAGAGGCTGAGCCAGGAGGATTGCTTGAGCCCAGGAGTTTGAGATTGCAGACAGTTATGACACCACTGCACTGTAACTGGGGCCAGAGAATGAGACCCTGTCAAAAAAAAAAAAAAGAAAAGAAAGAAAGAAAGAAAGAAAAAGAAAGATAATGCAATTCAATATTGATTCATGATTAAAAAGGCTGAGAATAAGAGGGTTATAAAGTTTTTTTTCTTAACATGATAAATAACTATTTTAAACCCAAAGTCAGCATTATACTCAATAATCAAATCTTAAAGGAATTTTCATCAATATCAGAAAAGGTTTTAGGTATTCATTAATAACAGCCAAACAAATGTTGGCTTAGTCTATTCAAGCTGCTATAACAAAATGCCATAGACTGGGTAGTTTATAAACAATAGAAATTTATTTTCACAGTTCCTGAGGCTGGGAAGTACAAGAACAAGGTATCAACAGATTCAATGTCTGGTGAGTACCCTTTTCCTTGTTCATGGATGGTACCTTCTTGTGTCCTCACATGGTAGAAGGGGCAGATGAAATCCCTTGGGCCTATTTTATAAGGACAATAATCCCATTCATGAGGACTCTGCCCTAATGATCTAATCACCTCCCAAAGGCCCCACTTTCTAATGCCATCACATTGGTGATTAGATTTCAACATATGAATTTTGGGAGTACATAAACTTTTAGACCATAGCACCAACCAACTAATAAAATAAGCAAACCCCAAAATAAGAGGAATGAAGTTTGGAAAACAGGAAATAGTTAAGTATGCTTATCTGAAGATTGTTAACCTAGATAACATCAGAGTCTTAAGTGAACGATGACTTAAACTAATACGGATTCACTGAAGTAGATCAGAGGCCATTAACCTTTTCCGTAAAGAACCAGACAGTAAATATTATAGGCTTGCAGGGATTTAGGGTGTCTGTTGCAACTACTTAACTCTTCTGTTGTAGGGCAAAAGCAGCCATAGACAATAAGTAAATGAATGAGCCTGCATGTATGCCAATAAAGCTTTATTTACAAGAACAGGCTGTAGGTCAGATGTGGCTCAAGGTAGATAGTTTGCTGACTCCTGAAATAGACAATTAAATTCTCCTAATTTTAGTCATCATCAATCAGAAATGACATTAGGAAAATAATGCCATTAATCAGTAGTAACAAAGCAAAAATGCCCAAGAATACTCTTAATAGGAAATGTGCAAGACCAAAATGGCAAAAATTATAAAATTGTATTCAGGAGCAGAAAGGGCTACATGAAAATAAATGAAAAATCATGGTCTTTGATGGAAAATCTACATGTTGTAATGTTACCAATTCTCTCTAAATACTTCATAGAGTTAAAGAAATTCTGATTGGATTATTTTTGTTGACATGACAGATAATCTAAAATTCAATGGGAAAAATTATATAGGATAGCAAATAGTTTCTGACAAAAAAGGAGAGAACTTTGGCTGAAATTAACTGAAAATTAGTCTGAAAATGGTTTGAACAGTAAGGAAATTTATTGGCTCATGTAACTAGAAATTTAGAGGAAGGTTAGGTTCATCTTTGACTTAATCTGGTCTTTCCAGTTCCATTTCTCTGAGATTCTTTAAGTGCAGTGTTTTTCAAGTGGGGATGATTTCACCACCCAGAGAACACTTCACAATATCCAGAGGTATTTTTGGTTGTCACCACTGGGCGGCGGGGAGTTGGGAGGGGACTGCTACTGGCATCTAGTAGGTAGAGGCCAGGAATACTGTTAAACATCCTACAATACATAAGCCAGCCCTCTACAACAAAGAATTATCCACCCAAAAATGTCACTGTTGCTGAAGCTGAGAAACCCTGTCCTAAGATATGTCATCCTCTATGACTTGTATTTATTCAGGCATAATAACTTACAGAGGAAAAAGACACTGTCTTTTTCTGGGGTACTTGCCTAGTAGAAGGAAATTTGCTACTCTCATAAAATGAGTTTGGAAGCTGTCTAACTTTTTTGTAAAACTGTAAAATTTTATGTGAAAAAGCTCTGTTTCTTGAAGGAACCATAGTTTATGACTGTTTTATCTTCTTAGTGAATTGGTCCTTTAACCAATATGCCTTTTAATGTGCTTTGCTTTGAATTCCATTTTATTTGATATTATTATTACTCCACCAGCTTTATTTTCATTAATATTCACCTGGAATACCTTTTGTCATTCTTTTATTTTCAGCATTCCTCTATTATTTTGTTTTAGATGTGGGCCTTATGTATACCATATTGTTTTACATTTAAAAATCCAAACTCAGAGTGTCTCTGTCTGCTAAGGGGTAACTTTGGTCATTTAACATTTATTATGATTAATGAAAAATTAGGATGTATTTCAGCCATCATCTTTTTTGGTGTGTGTTCTCCATTTGCCATGATTTTCTTTTTGTATTTTATTTCTCTCTCTTTTATGTTTTTTACAGTCTTCTTTGGATAAATCAGCTTTTCTTTGCTGATTTTTTCCTGCTATCTTAAAGGGTACATAGTCTGTTTCTATTCTTTTTTGCTAAACATATGTTTAAAAATTATACTTAAATCTATATTTTCTTGGTAAACTATAAAGGAAATAAACATTTCCAAACATCTCAAAAATATTTTATGAACCTCAACATTTTCATTTCTGATCTTCAGAGAGTTCTCTCATTTGTCAGAACAGTGGTGTTCTTGTGAATACTGGTTCTGATTATCTTCCCGTGTTTGGGAGAGGGAGGTTTAAGCATTTATTTAGCCTGCCATCTTGACTAGATGTACCTTTTGACCTTTTACTTCTAAATGTTTATCCAAAATTGCTGATCATAATGACCACAAAGATTTATGTGTAAAGATATTCATTGAAAAATTATTTATATTTTCAAAAATGAAAGAGTCAATCTAAATGTTCACCAGTAAGGAAATAATTAAATAAATTAATATATATTCATATTGTGAGATACTGGTCATTCAAAGGGCATTTTATGGAATATTGAATATTATAGGAAGATACTGACAATATAATGTTAAATGCAAAGTACTTTGTATGGTATCTGTTTTATGGAAAAAATGGACTGGAATAAAATATACCAAAATATTGATAGTGGTTACATCTGAACATGGGAATTATGGCTCATTTTTATTTTTTTCCCTGTATTTCTGTATTTTAAAAGTACAAGTCTTATATAAATTGCAAAAAAATATGTTGTATCCAAAAATGAATGTATTTAATATCCCTGACTCTGGTTTGGATACTAGAGACAAAGGTGCAGTGCAGTGGGTGTTTTGGTGAACAGCTAATATCATTTTTTTCCCTGAATCTGAATTTAAATTCTGATCTTTTGTCTCAATAAGCTGGGTTGCAGAAACAATCTCAGTAATTCAAGTTTTGCTCAGTCATCTGAGTCCCTATCTCTCTCCTTATTTATTTATTTATTGATTGATTGATTTATTGTTGTGGGTGATCTGTTTCTCTGTCTTCATCATCTATCCATGTTGATATATCTCCATGCCTGTGTACGCCCTGGCCTTCGTCTATGAAGATCACTGTTATGTCCTACTCATCCCTATTACAAAGACTCATCGGTCTAGTTACTTTCCTGTTCTTCTTGAAAATGTGGATAGCATGTGCCCTTTCCCTATCTTATAGAACAATGAGGAGCTCTGAGCCTGTTGAAAGCCTATTTTTTCTAGACTCTGAATGCTTCCAGATCTATTTTCTGCTCTTATTTCCTTGTGGGTTTATAGAATATGGAAAGATATCCCAGAAGGGGAGACACAGAACGTTTTTGTTCTGCTATTCTCTCCATCCTTATGATATTTAATTACCCCTACATCATCAAATCTCTTCTAGTGTTAAGTATTGCTCAGGGCCATTTTTCAGGGACCCATTAGCACCTCACTCTTGCATCACTTCTGAGTTTCTTCCCCAGCCTGTGGATTCTTTAGTTTGGGGTGGGAAAACTGGCTTTGACTCCAGATCTATTGTTTATGGCATAAACTTGAAGTTCCAAGATTTTCACGGTTGAGGATTTGGAAACTCAACATCCCAGATTTCCGCAACTCCAATAAGTTTTTAAGTCAAAAGCTATCATTTGAATCCCTTCCCCCTTTTCGCAAGTCAATGAAAGGTACTGCATTAATTGGGGAGAAGGGAAAATCAAAAGAAACAAGAAAATACAGGAAAATTAGTATCTTGAGATTTATCTCAGCGCATGGACAAAAAAGCACAATCTTATTATTTTCTATCAATCCCTCTCAATGATATCAGAATTATTATTCTAAAATATAAATGTGGCTATTACATAAGAAATTCAACAAATTCTCATTGTGTCTAGACTAAATTTTTCCATAATTGATGTCTAGTTGTCTTTGCTCCCGCTAGTCCTTACATGGATGCAAGAAAAGATTTATTTGTTATTCTCCAAATATACCATTGAATTTTATGTCTCTGTGCCTTTGCTTATGCTCTTTCCTCAAGAGTGAATTTCCCATCCTACCTTCACAAGCCAGGGAAATAATACTCATACTTCAAAGCTCAGCACCAACGTCTGCTCAAAGTCTGCATAAAGCTCTCTGATCCCATTTCTACATCATTGCTGTTTTTAAAAAGCAGATAGTTTTGCAGCACTGCACAATATAATGAAGACTGTGGCATTCCTTAAATATGAGTTCCAAGCCCTCTTCTTTTTATGCTGTATTCTCTCTGGAGGCAACCTTATTCACACCTTTGGCGCTGATTATGCCAAAGACTCCCAGAATAATATTAAATATTTCCAACTAGACATTCCAGATGACCTGCAGAGCCACATATCCAGGTGGCTTCTCCTCAAGTTCATTTGAATGTCTCTCAAGCACCTCAGTCTCAACTGTTCAAACTGAACTTATTCAAACTCAAATCTTTCTTGAATATAAGGTGAAATAAATATCCAAATTACCCCTTTTGGTTTTCTTGTTGCTTTCCTACTGCAACTTGGGTTGCCATCACCATCCAGCTGTATGTAAGCAGGGGTTGCTTTTTTAACTCTGTCATCCTGCAAAATGCAGGTATGGTTACGCTGTTTCAGATGAGATACCTAGCCATGCTTCCTTCAGGGCACACTTCATCAGCCATTGAGAGTTCTTCTGCACCTGATATGGTATAGTGCAAGAAGTGCAAGCTTGGAAGGAAAGCATTGCTGTGTTTACATTGCAGCTTTGCCACTTGTTAGCTGAATGAAGTTGAGGAAGTTACTTATCCTTTATGAACCACAGATTTCTCATCTGTAAAATATGGGAAATAAAACTGGATCACCAGATTGCTGTGTGGGACAAGTAAAGTAGTATGTGTAACAGTACCTAGCACAGGACCTAGTCCAGAGTAACTACGCATATCAGATTTTATCTTATTTTTTGTTTTTCCTTTGTATTTAGAAAATATTTTACCTGCACTTCTATTTTAGCACTTATTTCTTGTTGTTTTTTTTTATCACAGTTGTTTATATTATGGCTCTTTGACTAGATTGTAAGTTTTTTTGAGGGGATGAAACATGCCTTTTTTATTTCAGAAAACCCACATAATGGTTCAATAAGTGCTTTTGAATGAATGAATGAACAAATGAATGAATAAAAAAGTAGGGACAGCAGATTCTATTTTATCTTTTGAGGTAGTTGAGCTTTTTCCAAGCTTCTGTTCAACCAGGTAAATTATTTAACACAAAAGCATTTATTTACTTGGTGGTGTTTTGAAAAATTATAATGATAATATTTTATGTGCAAACGCTGGGAATCACACATTTTTTAATCTTGTCACTGAAACTCAAAGAAATCCTGATTGTTTTAGAAGAAATATGAATGATTAACATTAATCTCTAGGGGATTTTCATAGATTCTCAAGTTTTATGACCTGTTCTAACTTGCCTTTGGTTTACAAATGTGTCCTACTGCTCTCTTTGGGAAGACAGCCCACTGCATTATTGATTTAAAAGTCAAGAAATAATTGTTGTAAATCATAATATGTCATTTCTTGTACCTAAACTATTGCTTATTTCTTCTTAAATATTATAGTAACTAGACTTGGAAATTGTGTCAACCTTTCCTAAGGTAAAATCCCACTTATATTCCATTGATGGAGTCTCAGAAACGAGGTAAACTAATTGTGTGGCTCTTTTTTTGGCATCTGTTGTCCCCATTAACTGTAATGTAGGAAATGAATGTCAAAGTATACATAACTTCAGGCTCTTGACTACATAATTTACTCCAATGTTTTCCCAGAAATGCTGATGGACTGTAAAAGGCAGAGGACACCCACTGAAATTTATTAACAAGCCAGAAAGCAGCTGTTCTGTAAGTTGCAAACAAAAGCAAAATGTTAAGCTGTTGAATAACCCTTTTGTTTTTTGTGGCCCACTACAAAAGGGCTTTATTATAACCTTAGCTTTGGAAGTTTGCCTTCTTGTAAGTCAAAAGAGATACCCAAAGGACAGATGGAAAATTTTTATTTAGTAGTGATTACCATTGTGAAGCTTCAGGGTGACCATGTTTTTTCCTTCATTTACAAAATGTTCCCAAAGGCTTTCCTGTATCTGTGAAGTTACTCAGTCCCCATCTTGCAACATTGGCTGTGGGGTATAAAGGAAGCAGCAATTTTTGGAGTACAAAATGAAGGAGGGATTGTGTAGAATTCAATCTGGTCAGTCAAGCACTTTTTAGAAGGAGACATTTGTGTTCACATTGCCTGTAAGGAATTTAGAGAAATGCTCTTTTTAATCTTTTTCTTCCTGTCAGAATCCTCAAGACCTGCGTTTGTGAACTTCAGCTAATTATTCCAATTCAGAATTGTCTCCCTTCTCTGAATACTTGTATTAATGATATATTATTCATATCACTCAATTTATTCTTACATAGAGACTTGTATCATTATTCAAATATTTCAGTATTCATATCTCATCTTTCTGATGTGATTATAAAGTCCCTGCTTCTCAGGATTGTATCTTAAACACCCTTATCATAGCCATCATATTGTTTTTTATCAAAGTGCATTGCTATTTCTTGAACATTGTAGGCTACAGGAAATGTGTGCTGATTGACTGAGCCACAAGTGCAATTTTACTATTTTAAGCAACAGAGTACATTATTCAGGCAAATCCATAAGATTTGATTTTGATAGTAAATTTTCTAATTGGCCATTCCCTCTTGTTAAAAGTAAATACTTTAAGATGCTAATTTTTAGAAGCATCATTTATACTCCAAAGAATAGTGTAAGGACTGTTCAAATCAATTAAAATATTGAAGAGTCCTCTTCTGCTTATATAACAGGCTTTCTTCTATATTTACTGTTATCTTGAGAATTCTCCCTTGGTTTTGCCACTCAAACCTACTTACTAGATTATGCCTGCCACTCATTGCAGACCCCCCATTTTGGATCATTTCTTGTTTTTGTCCTACTCTTTTACATTTTCCACTTTGGCCTGGCCTGTCCTTCCTGAGCTGGTTTTATCTCAGGAGATATGCTCCATAGCTGTATGCTGACCTGGTCAACTCTTCCACCTCCAACTGACTTTCAAAACTCTATCTCTAGAAGAGGGCCTGGCCATTGTTCACTCAGGAGTAAAGGTAGACTAATAAAGGATGAAACCAAAATTATTATATGGAAAATGCCAAGAAGGTAAGGACAATAAAATACTTAAAAATCAGTATTTAAACTGATAATTAAAAGGATTGGGACAGATGGAAAGGCACAAAAGGAAACTAATCCTCATTTTACATTGTCAGGGCAAAGGGAAAATTTCCTCTGAAGGTTCACTGCAAAATCAACTCACAAAAGGCAGTTTAATTGGAGAAAAGACATAAAAATTTACTTAATGTGTACCTGGCTGATCATAGTTTTACATGACATGGGAGCCTTCAGAATGAAGACCCAAAGACACAGGAGAAATTGTCCATTTTTATGCTTAGATTTAACAAAGTATAGACAGCCATGTAAAATATGATTGAATAAAAAGAATATGATCTAATGCTGATAGATTGAGTGGGGAAACCCAGCAAGGCCTTTCTGTCTAGATTCTTCTTGGCCTCTTTGAGCATGCATTTCTTTCTTTTGGGTGTGGGGCACAGCCCTCTCCAGAGTGGGGGTCTTATGACCTACAGTAAAACACAGTAAGTCAAAGAATTTCTTTATGGCTCGTTTTTACACAGAATACTTTTAGGTTTTATGGTGGGCTTTTAGGAAAAGCAGTTCTGGTTTCTGTGATCCGCCTTGGGGAAGAGGGATTCTAATTTTCATGGTTAGCTTTGGGGGAGAATGGGACTGAGAGACAAAAGAGCAGGATAAGGTCAGAGAAAAAGTTTTGCTTCTGAGGCTGCTTATGAGACCTTCATTTTGGGGTATTATTTTCTGAGTCCCAATAGCATCTTCTGTACATTTTTCAACACTTTTCTCAATCTCAGCCCCTACAGAGTCCTTCCTCTGTGCTCTAGTTCATATTGACTCCCTTCTGCCATTTCTAAAGCCCCGTAGAACTCTTGCACCTGTACCATAAACTGCATTTACAATAATTAAGACTTGTGAATAAATGTAGTTTAAATCAACCAGGCTACAAATTCTCAGTGGAGATAAGTTTCTAGGCCCAACAAATTACATCTTAAGGTATTGAAATAATCTAAAAATGTGATTTTAGAACTATTTCAGTAACCTTCAAGACTTTATGGACCAGGAGATAGGCATATGTGGTAATTAAAAGTGGAGGAAAAAAATGGATTCCACACTATACAGATCTACAATCTAGGCACGTTTTCCTCACAAGATTCTAGACCATATTATTAAGTAAATGTCTTACGCACATTAAGAAAAGAAAATGATAATCACCAGGAACTAGATGGTTTCTTCTAAGTAATAAGTCATGCTAAAATAACCTCATTTGATTTTTTTTGTCACATTACTTACTAGTTTGGTAGGTAGGAAGCTGTCTTTTGTTTTGAGCAAACATTTGACAATCTTTAATATGTTATTTGTTTAGAACATATAGGGATATGTGTGCTGACTAAAAGTAAAGTTAAATAAATTTTATAATTGGTGGACTAATCCCAAATAAAGTACATTGATTAATAAATCAGTACCAGGTGACATCATCTATCGATATTCCCATACTCTGTCCTTGGTAGTGTCCAGATAAATAATTTTTATCAAAGATTGGGAGGAAGGCATCCTCATAAAGTGTGCAGATGGAGAATAGCTAATATTGTAGAAGGCACCTCAGGACAGAAAAGATAAAAGGGTGGGTTTGGGAGTTGGAAAGATTGAAGGCTTGAATCAACTCTGCCACTTGCTAGCTTGTGTGACCTGGGGAAAATTACTTTTCTCTGACTCATGAAGACCAAATGATCACCCAGAAGACAATAAATAGCCTCTATTCTTTATTGGTACTCATACAACCATTATTATTTCCACAGGCCAGAAAGATGGGCTGAAACTAAAGATGGAATTTAGCAGTTAAGATTAAGATCAATTGTGCAAATGGAAGACCTGAGTATACTACGTTTGATGTGAATAAAACTTGATGATTTTAGTTGACTATAAGCTCAATATGACATGAATGACAAGCCATATAATGCATTCTAGGTTTTTAATAGAATTATAGTATTTTGATTAAGGAAGATAATAGTCCCTCTGCAGAATTCAGACCACATTTGGGAGATTACATTGATGGGGAACTTTGGTTTTCCCAAAGGAGAATAATGAGGATGATGAAGAGTCTGAAATATATGTCACAGGAGAAATACCTTAAGCAATTGAAAATCATTCTGTTGGAGAAAAAAAGACTTTTGGGGTGATGATTGGGTAGTAGACAATGGAGGGAAGTGTTTTTGGTTTTTTTTTTTTCATTTTCTAAGTTGCTTGTTATGAGGAATTTGAAATGGATATAAAAAACAGCGATATTATTATAATGATCTCCTATATACACCAAACCCAGCTGCAATAATGATCAATTGTTTCATCTATTATCTATGAAGGCAATCTTGTTTTATCTATTATCCTCCTGACTAGATTATTATGAAGGAAATACCAGAATTTCAGATATCATGTCATTGCATCTATAAATATTTTCCTGTGTATCTTTAAAAGATAAGAACTTAAAAAGATAACTACAATACCATTATTACACCTAAAAAATTAACAGTAGTTTTTTAATATTATTAAATATCCAGTTAGTGTTCACATTTTACCAGTTGTCTCACGAATGTTCTTTAGAGCAGAATCTAAATAAATCCATATATTATAACTGGTTAATATGCCTTTTAATTCCATTTAAATCTATTAGTTTGTTCTTTCTCTCTTTTTTTTTTGATCCATGTTGTTGATTAATCATTTGTCCTGTAGATTTTTCCTGAATCTGAATTTTATGAATTGAATTCTTGTGGTGCAGTCTTTTTGTTTCTCTGTCCTGTGTATTTCCTATGAATAAGTAGTTGGATTTTGAGGGTTGGTCAGATTTAGGTTTAATTTTTTTGAAAGAATATTTTATAGGCAGTGTTGATTTCTTCCACCCAAAGACACTTAATTTCTGGTTATCTCCCTTTTTGTTTTAATATTAGCAGCCATTGATAAATATCACCTAGATTTTTTAAAATGATAGTTGCAAAAATGGCTATCTTCTAATTCTGTCACTCCTTCTTCATTTATTAGCTGGAATATTTTTAAAAGAGAAGTTCCCCTTTTTAACTTTCTTGTATTAGGATTTATTTTTTTAAGCATATATGTTTGCTGCCCTCCAAAAATTTTGATGTATCCTGAAATCTGGGTGGTATCGGGGGAAATAAGAGAGAGTTTGAATTAACTCTCCAAGTGAATCTTTCTTCACTTTAAGAACCAATGGGAGATGAAAGCTGTTTTCAAATAAAGTGCTTTTTAAAAAAACTTTGGCACATAAAAATTATATATATTTATTGATATGTATACATTGTAGAATGGCTCAGTTGAGCTAAATGACATATACATTAACTTCAGTTTTTATGATGAGAACACTTAAAATCTCTCAGAGATCTTCAAAATATGATACATTGTGATTAACTATAGTCACTGTGTTGTACAATCAATCTCTTGAACTTATTCCTCCTGTCTACTTGAAATTTTCGTCAAAGTGCTTTAAGATGGAAAGTCATTCTGTTTAGCTCCAAAGTACAGTGCGAAGACTGATTGTGAGAGTTAAGGGAGGGTGTCAATCTACATTTAATATGAAGAAAATCCTTCTAACAATTAGAATGGTCCCAAAATGGAATGGATTGCTTTACAGAGAAGATAACTGCATATTACTAGGATATTCGAAAAAGAGTTAGATGACAGTCTTTCAGGGACCTGGTAAGAGAATCTTACGCTGGGTAGAAATTTTAGTCTTTTTCATCTCTGCATTTCCATGATATTAAAATGCTTCTGAGGAACCAGAAAGAAGAAAGACACACAGGAACTCCTCCTGGGTGACAGCTGTATAAGGCATCCATTTTAATATTTGTGGTGGAAATTTCTGATCCCAAAAGTGTATGCTTTAAATAGTTAAAAAAGGGGTATTCTTGGTATGCTGCTCATATCCTGTTTGCTTGTTAACGCCTTGGAACTCCTGACCTTTGCCTATAGAGAAGGTATAATAATTCTTTTGTTAACAACTTACAGTTTGGTCCCAATTGAGGGCTTTTTCCCAGAAATCACAACTACAGTACAGTATTAACAGATGCTACTGTTACTGTTGAAACCTTAGACTGTGTATTTTATGACTGGAAAGTGATTCCTGCATGCAGAGTGGTATCTTGAAAAATTTCAGCTAAAAATCATTAATAACTTTTTGTACTGCTATATTTTCCTATGTGCTTTTTTTCAGGACAGTAGTTACAAGAGATGTTAGTAACTACCTCCCCAGCTCCATTATGCCAGAAAAAAATAGGTTGTGTGGTCAAAATAATTGAGAAAACTGTTTATTTATTAATCAGGGTTCTCCAGAGAAATAGAACCAATAGGATTTAACCATATATAGATGGTGAGTTTGTATGTCAACTTGACTATGTTAAGGGATGCCCAGATAGCTGGTCAAACATTATTGCTGGGTATGTATCCAAGGATGTTTCTGGAAGAGATTAGCATTTGAGTCAGTAGGCTCAGTAAAGTTTTGCCCTCACCAATGTGAGCAGGTATCATCCAATCTGTTGAGGGCTCAGATAGAATAAAAAGAGAGAGGAAGGGTAAATTCTTAATTTTGCTACTTGAGCTGGGGCATCTATCTTCTGCCCTCAGATATCAGAGCTTTCTGGGTTCTCAAGGCTTTGGACTATGGGACTTACACCAGCAGCTCCCATATTTCTCAGGCCTTCAGTCTTAGACTGAATTACATCACTGGACTTCATGGTTCTCCAGCTTGCAGATGGCATATCATGAGACTCCTTGGTATTCATAATCATGTGAGCCAACTCCCATAATAAATCTCCTTTTGTATATGTGTGTGTGTCAAATTGACAAACAAAGTAACCATCACAAGTCCACCCGCTGTCAACTTGGCATCTATCCACATCTTGTTAAACCATAATTAGTCTCCAAATAAAGAAAATAACAAGGTCATAGTTCTGCATAGCATGATACAAGTATCCTGTATGCAACTGAAAATTCACTAATTCCTTCCACAGAAGAAGAGATAAAGTCCTTGAGTGATGTTTACTCTTCTCCTGATAGTCTGTAACTTAAATAGTATGATATAAAATTAAAAATACTTAAATACTGATATAAAGTCAATGCATCTTATATTACATAATAAAGGAATACATGAGGAAATAAAACAAATATATTTACTTAATACATGCATATATGCAGACAAACATATTAATAATAAAATAAGGAGGAAACACTTATGACAATTACAGTTCTCATTTCTGTAACTAGTAAAGTGATTGTAGCTGATATTTATAGCTCCTTTCTTTACCCATTCTGTATTGCCTTTGCCTTTAGCAAGAATCTTAGCTGGTCCTAGTTCTTTACTGGTGATAAAGACCCTTCATTCCTGAAGGGTCTGGGACATTCATTTCCCTGCCTGGATTGGGTTGTTATAGTTTTGAGTTGACCTTAATCATAGGGCATGATAATACTATGAGACACCCTCAGGGATATCCTGTATTCCAGACATATTCTTTCTTAACTCCATTGTGGAGTAGTAGTCCATTTCTCATCAGTAGTCTGGATCAATCACCCTAGCCAACACTGTAACTCCCTTCTTGGCCTGTTGACTCAGGCATGAGGAGCCCAAAGTGAAGTGGCCTGGTGGCAGCCTTAACTTCCAGTTCAATGAAATCATTGTTGTGTCTCCTGATGGAAATATTCTGCCCTGTGGAACTAAGACCTCTAGGTCAGCAGAACGTAAGTCATGGGAACAAGAAGCAGACATTTTGCTAGTGGGTCATTAGGGATAATGGTGAATGGTGCCACTCCTATTTCTACCTCTTGATTATTGGACCTGTGAATCCTGGCTATAGGAGAAACAGTAACATATATTGGACAGTGATTCAGAGCATATACAGCCTTCTGAAGAACCTTACCCAGCCCTGCAAGGTATTACCACCAAACTGGCACTGTAACTGAGTCTTCCAAAGGCCATTCTGCCATTCTATCAAGATAGCTGCTTCAGGATTGGGGGTAACATGGTAAAACAAGTAAATTTGAGAAGCATGGGCCCATTGCTGCACTTCTTTGGCTATGATGTGAGTTCCTTGATCAGAAGCAATGCTGTGTGAAATACCATGATGGTGGATGAGGCATTCAATAAGTCCACAGATGATAATTTTGGCAGAAGCATTGTATACATGAAAAGAAAATCTATACACAGTTAAGTGTTTATTCCAGTAAGGACAAAACCCTGCCCCTTTCATGATGGAAAACATACATTGTATTCAACCTGTCACCAGCTAGCTGGCTGATCACCTCAGGGGATGGTGCCATATTGGGGCCTCAGTGCTGGTCTCTGTTGCTGACAGGTTGGGTATTTGGCAGTGGCCATAGATAGGTAGGCCTTGGTGAATAGAAGTCCATGCTGCTGAGCCCATACATAATCTCCATCCTTGCCACCATGGCCACTTTGTTCATGAGCTCATTAGGCAATGATGGAGGTGGCTGAGAAAAGAGGCTCACTGGTATCCACAGAACAGATCAGACTATCCACTTGGTTATTAAAATCCTCCTCTACTGAGGCCACCCTTTTATGAGCATTCACTTGTGACACAAATATTTTCACATTTTTGCCCATTCAGAGAGATCTATCCACATACCTCTCCCCCAAATTTCTTTGTCGCCAATTTTCCAATCATATTTTTTTCAAGTCTCTGAACATCCAGCCAAACCATTAGCTATAACCCATGAATCAGTATATAATCACATGTCTGATCATTTCTCCTTGCAAGCAAAGTGCACAACCAGGTTGACTGCCTGAAGTTCTTCCCACTGTGAAGATTTCCCTTCACCACTGTCCTTCAAGGATGTCCCAGAAAGAGGCTGAAGTACTATAGCCATCCACTTTTATGCAGTGCCTGCATATTGTACAGAACTATCTTTAAACCAGGCCCAAGTCTTTTCTTCTTCCGTCAACTGATTCAGGTACCATAGGTGCAGGCTGGGAGAGAGAAGGCAGTCTAGCAGGTATGGAACCATGGGCATTGGGCCACTTCTACATGTAACTTACTTGTGCCTTCAGGGCCTGCTTGAGACCAATCATGTATCTACCACTTCCATTTGATGATAGATTGTTGCTGTGCATGCCCAACTTTATGGCTTGGTAGGTCAGATAATGCTCAGTTCATGATGAGCATCTCAGTTTGCAGGGTAACGTGGTTGCCCATGGTCAAATGTTCAGGTTTTACTAGGGCCCAAAACTGTCTTGCAAAGGAGAGTAATTATCTAATAATGATGGCAGGGCCTTGATCCAAAATCCTAAAGGTCTGCACTATGATTCACCTATGTGCCTGCCAGAGGCTCCAAAGAGCATCCCTATCTGCCATTGCCACTTCAAGCACCATTGGATCATATGGACCAAGTGACAGAGTAGCTTGCAAAGCAGCCTGGACCTGTTGTAGAGCTTTCTCTTGTTCTTGGATCTACACAAAACTAGCAGCTTTTCAGATCACTCTGTAAATGGGCCAGAGTAACACACCAAAATGAGGAATATGTTGCCTCCAAAATCCAAATAGGCTCACTAGGCATTGTGCCTCTTTCTGGGTTGTAGGAGGGCCAGATACAATAACTTACCCTTTACCTTAGAAAGGATATCTCAACGTGCCCTATACCACTGGACCCTAGAAATTTCAGTGAGTAGAAGACCCTGCATTTTTGTGAGATTTATTTCCCAATGTCTGACACACTAAACTCTTACCAGTAAGTCTGGAGTAGTTGCTACTTCCTGCTTATTAGGTATAATCATTGTAATATCATCAATGTAATGGACCAATGTGATACCTTGTGGAAAGGGATGGCAGTCATGATCTCTGCAAAGTAAATAATGACATAGGGCTGGAAAGTTGATATATCCCTGAGGCAGGACAGTGAAGGTGTATTTGCTTGCCTTGCCAGCTGAAAGCAAACTGCTTCTGGTGCTTCCTTTGGCAGGTGTGCAACCACTTGACCCCTGACATCCTGGGATCCAATTACTTCCATTGCATTTAGGGTTTTCATGTGAGTGGCTGCAGTTCCCACTGTAAAGTCAGGCCAACAGAGAAGAACGATCACTGAGCTCTTCAAGAATACTGAGGCTCCTCTCAAAAACTTGTTTCTCAAAGTATTGGTGAAAGGTATGTTTTATGGACCTTCCCACTGTGTTTGAGTTGGTTTTAAGTGACAAATCCATTCTAGAGTTCCAATCTCCCTAAGCCTTTGGATTCCTTCCTCTACATTAAACCAAGGGATATTGGGCATCTCCATATCACTAATGGTGGGCCATCTTTTGATCTATGTTTCAAACAAGCAACAACAAAAAAAAACTATTAGAGCCATTTCTAACTCCCCAAGCTGCAACATTATATGCAGAATCTCTGCTTAGTTGACTTATATAATTAAATTTGGCCTGATCTAAGATTTTATTTTTTTATTTTTAATTATTTCAGGTACATAATAGTTGTGTTATTTATGTGATATTTTGACAAAGGTATACAATATGTAATAATCAAATCAGGGTAATTGCAGTATCCATCACCTCAGGCATTTATCATTTCTTTGTGTTAGGAACATTCCACTTTCACCCTTTTGGTTACTTAAAGTACATCCTAACTTATTGTTGATTATAGTCACTTTGCTGAGCTATCAAATACTATTCATTCTATCTATCTAACTATATTTTTGCATCCATTCACCATCCTCACTTTATCCCTCCCTCCTTGGTATGCTTCCCAGCCTCTGGTAACCATCATTCTACTCTCTGCTCAATGAGATCAATCGTTTTTAATATTTAGCTCTGATATGAGTGAGAACATGCAAGATTTGTCTTTCTGTGCTTGGCTTCTTTCACTTAACATAATGTTCTCCAGTTCCATCCATGTTGTTTCAAATGGCAGGATTTCCTTCTTTCCTGTGAAATGGAATATTTTAATATTCCCTTGTGCATATGTACTACAAATTTTTTATCCATTCATCCATTGATGGACACTTAAGTTGTTTCCAAATCTTGGATATTGTGAATAGTGCTGCAATAAACATGGGAGTGCAGATATCTTTTCGATGTACTGAATTCCCTTCTTTTGGATATATACCTAGCAGTGTAATTGCTGGGTCACATGGTACTTTTATTTTTAGTTTTTTGGGGAACCTCCATACTGTTTGCACTAACTTACATTCCCACCAACAGTGTACAAGGGTTCCGCTTGCTCCATATCCTCACCAGCATTCATTGTTGCCTGTTTTTTTGATAAAGGCCATTTTAATGGGTGATATATTTCATTGTAGTTTTGATTTGCATTTCTCTGATGACTAATGGATGTTGAGCACTTTTTTCATATACCTGTTGGCTATGTGTATATCTTCTTTTGAGAAATGTCTATTCATATCCTTTGCCCATTTTTTAATTAGATTATTTGATTTTTTCCTATTGAGTTTTTGGAGCTCCTTATGTATTCTAGTTATTAGTCCCTTGCCAGAAGGGTAGTTTGCAAATATTTTCTCCCATTCTGTGGATTGTCTCTTTTCTTTGTTGATTGTTTCCTTTGCTGTGCAGAAGCTTTTTAGCTTGATATGATTCCATTTGTCTACTTTTGCTTTGGTTGCCTGTGATTTGGGAGTATTACTCAAAAAGTCCTTGCCTAGATCTAGACCAATGTCCTGAAGCATTTCCCCAATGTTTCTTTTAGTAGTTTCATAGTTTCAGGTCTTAGATTTAAGTCTTTAATCCATTCTTCTTTGATTTTTTATATGGTGAGAGAAAAGGGTCTAGTTTTATTCTTCTGTATGTGTATATCCAGTTTTCCCAACAAAATTTAATGAAGAGACTGTCCTCCACCAGTGTATGTTCTTGGCATCTTTTTCAAAGATAAGTTCACTATAGATATGTGGATTTATTTTGGGGTTCTCTATTCTCTTCCGTTGGTGTATATGTCTGTTTTATGCCAGTACCATGCTGTTTTGGTTACTACAGCTCTGTAGTATAACTTGAAGTCAGG
This sequence comes from Eulemur rufifrons, assembly GCF_041146395.1. Lineage (NCBI taxonomy): Eukaryota > Metazoa > Chordata > Mammalia > Primates > Lemuridae > Eulemur > Eulemur rufifrons. The sequence goes on from NC_091012.1 coordinate 71,916,547, forward strand.
TAATGTGATTCCTCCAGTTTTGTTCTTTTTGCTCAGAATGGCTTTGACTATTCTAGGTCTTTTGTGGATTCCATATAAATTTTAGGATAATTTTTTTCTATTTCTGTAAGAATGTCATTGTTATTTTGATGGCATTGCATTGCATATGTAGATTGCTTTGGGTAGTATGGACATTTTATCAATATTGATTCTTCCAATTGCTGAGCATGGAATATCTTTTCTTTTTTTGTGTCCTCTTCAATTTTTTTACTCAATGTTCTATGCCTTTCATTACAGAGATCTTTTACTTACTTGATTAATTTTGTTCCTAGGTATTTTATTTTATTTGTAGCTATTATAAATGAGATTACTGTCTTGGTTTCTTTTTCAGATTGTTTACAGTTTGGATGTAGAAATACTATTGGTTTTTCTATGTTGATTTTGTATCCTATTTGTATGTTGATTTTGTATCCTACAACTTTACTGAATTTGTTTATCAGTTGTAATAATTTTTTATGGAGTCTTTAGTTTTGTCTGGATTTAAGATCATATAATCTGTAAACAAGGACAATTTGACTTCTTCCTTTTCAATGTGGATGTCCTTTATTTCTTTCACTTGTCTTATTGCTCTAGCTATAACTTCCACTAACATGTTGAATAACAATGGCGAAAGTGGGCATCCTTGTCTTATTCCAGATCTTAGAGGAAAGACGTTCAATTTTTCACCATTTAGTATAATAGTAACTGTGAGTCTGTCATACATGGCTTTTATCATGTTGAGGTAAGTTCCTTCTGTACCCAGTTTTTGTGAAAGCTTTTATCATGAAGGGATGTTGAATTTTATCAAATGCTTTTTCAGCATCATTTGAAATGATCATATGGTTTTTATCTTTCCTTCTGTTGATATGATACATCACATTAATTGATTTGCATATGTTGAACCATCCTTGTATCCCTGGGGTGAATTCCACATAATCATGATGAATGATCATTTTAATATGTTGTTGAATTTGGTTTGCTAGTGTTTTATTGAGGATTTTTGCATCTATGTTCATCAGAGATATTGGCCTATAGTTTTCTTTTTTTGTTGTGTTAGTGTCTGGTTTTGGTATCAGGGTAATCGGGACTCCTAGAATAAGTTTAGGAGTATTCCCTCCTAAATTTTTTAGAATAGTTTAAGTATGGTTGGTATCAGTTATTCTTTAAATTTTTTTATTTCAGAATATTATGGAGTACAAACACTTTGGTTACATATATTGCTTTTGTACCACCCGAGTCAGAGTTACAACTGTGCTCATCCCCCCAAAAGTGAGCAACACACATATTAGATGTGAATTTACCCATCCCCTCCTGCCCCCTCCCACCTGCCTGACACCTGACAATGTTGCTTCCATATGTGCACATAAGTGTTGATCAATTAGTGCCAATTTAATGGTGAGTACATGTGGTACTTGTTTTTCCATTCTTGTAATACTTCACATAGAAGAATGGGCTCCAGCTCCATCCAGGATAATATAAGAGGTATTAGTTTGCCATTATTTTTTATGGCTGAATAGTACTCCATGGTACACTTTTACCACATTTTATTAATCCACTCATGTATTGATGGGCACCTGGGTTGTTTCCCTATCTTTGCAATTTTGAATTGTGCTGCTATGAACATTCTAGTGTAGATGTCCTTTTTATAGAATGTCTTTTTTTCCTTTGGTTAAATATCCAGTAGTGGGATTGCTGGATCAAATGGTAGTTTTACTTTTACTGCTTTGAGGTATCTGCATATTGCTTTCCATGGAGGTGGTACTAATTTGCAGTTCCACCAGCGTGTATCTCTCCACATCCACGACAACATTTATTATTTTGGGACTTTTTGATAAAAGCCATTTTCATTGGAGTTAAGTGATATCTCATTGTAGCTTTAATTTGAATTTTCCTGATTATTAGAGATGTTGAGCATTTTTTTATGTGTTTGTTGGCCGTTAGTCTGTCTTCTTTTCAAAAGTTTCTGTTCATGTCCTTTGCCCACTTTTTGATAAGGTTATTTGATTTTTTCTTGCTGATTTTCCTGAGTTCTATACAGATTCCAGTTATCAGTCCTTTATAGGATGTGTAGCATGAAAATATTTTGTCCCATTCTGTAGGTTGTCTGTTCACTGCAGTTATAGTTTCCTTGCCTATGTAGAAGCTTTTTAATTTGATCAGGTCCATTTACATATTTTTGTTGTTGCTGTGATTGCTTTGGGGGTCTTCTTCATAAATTCTCTGCCTAGGCCGATGTCTATAAGAGTTATTCCCACATTTTCTTCTAAAATTCTTATGGTTTCATGCCTTAAGTTAAAGTCTGTTATTGATCATGAATTGATTTTTTTGAGAGTTGCGAAGTGTGGATCCTGTTTCACTCTTCTACATGTGGCTATCCAATTTTCCTAGCACCATTTATTGAATAGGTTTTTCCCCCCAGTGTATGTTTGTGTCTGCTTTGTCAAAGATCAGATTATAATGTGAGGATGGTTTTATATCTGTGTTCTCAGTCTTATTCCATTGGTCTGTATCTCTGTTCTTGTACTAGTATCATGCTGTTTTGGTTATTATAGCCTTGTAGTATAGCTTGAAGTCTGATAAACTGATGCCTCCCAATTTGTTCTTTTTGCCTAGGGTTGCTTTAGGTTATGGGGTCTTCTCTAGTTTCATATGAAGGATAGAATTATTTTTTCTAGATCTGCGAAATATTATCTTGCTATTTTGATAGGGATTGCATTAAATCTGTAGATAACTTTGGGCATTACAGACATTTTAACAATGTTGATTCTGCTGATCCATGAGCATGGTACAGTTTTCCATCTGTTTGCATCCTCTGCTATTTCCGTCCTTAGTGTTTTATAATTCTCCCTGTAGAGATCTTTCACCTCCTTAGTTAAATATATTAATAGGTATTTTATTTTCTTTATTACTATTGTGAAGGGTATTGAATCTTTGATTTTGTTGTCAGTTTGACTGTTGTTGGCATATATGAATGCTACTGATTTGAGTACATTGATTTCATGACCTGAGATTTTACTAAACTTATTTATCAATTCCAGTAGTCTCTTGGCAGAAACCTTGGGGTTTTCTAGATGTAAGATCATATTGTCAGCAAAGAGCAATAATTTGACATCTTCTGCTCCCATTTGGATGCCCTTGATTTTCTTCTCTTGTCTGATTGCTCTGGCTAGGACTTCCACAAATGTGAAAACATGGAGGGGAGGATATGTCATGAAACCTGTTGGGGAGGATACCTTCCTTCTCAATGTTGTGGAATAATTTCTGCAGGATAGTCACTAGTTCTTCATTATGGGTCTGGTAGAATTCAGATGTGAAACCGTCTGGGTCTGGGACTATTTTTTAGGAAGGTTTTCTTTTTTTATTACTTCTTCAATTTCATTGCTTAAAATAGGTCTGTTCAGGAATTCTATTTCTTCCTTATTGAGCCTAGGGAGGCTTTGTGTTTCTAATTTGTCAATTTCCTCTACATTTTCAAGTTTATGTGCATAGAGATTTGTATAATATTCAGAGATGATATTTTGTATTTCTGTGGTATCAGTTGTAACTTCTCCTTTTTAATTCTTGATTGAGCTTATTAGAGTCCTTTCTCTTCTGCTTCTGGTTAATCTAGTGAAAGGCATTTCAATTTTGTTTATCTTTTCAAAGAACCAACTTTTTGTTTCATTTTTTTGCATTCAGTTCTTTTGCTATTGATCTCATTTAGTTCTGCTCTGATCTTGGTAATTTCTTTTCTTCTGCTGGGTTTGGGATTTGTTTGCTCTTCCTTTTCCAGTTCTTTGAGTCAATTCATTATATTGTTGATTTGTGATGTTTCTGTACTTTATGGTAGCAATTTACAGAAATACATTCAAACTATGTTAGGCAAAAAAAAAAAAAAGGCGAGGGGAGAATGCTTTGGAAGGTGGCCAGGGCCTCCCTTGCAGGCCAAGGGCAGAAAGGAGATTGGGCCTCACAAGGAGAATGGAAACAAGAACTAGTTTCCTGTTGCTGCTTCTATGAGGAGATCTATTTTTCTTTCCCTTTGCAGTTCAGTTTTCTTTGCTTCTCCCTTTCTTTTTCCCTCTTTCACATTTCTGGGAAGCAAGGGGATGTAGCAAAAACTTGGCTATGGGGCTACTTGTATGAATGGAGCAATTCTCAGAAAATAACTGGGCTAAGGAGGCACCTTTGAAACAGATTTCAAGGCATTGCAATGTTAGGAACTTCAAAAGAATCTGTTTCTTGCCTAAGAGAGAGAGAGTTGGAAGTTAAAAGTATGGGAACCCATACTTCAAGGTAGGCAAAAGTATTTCTTTATAGCCAGCTCTTACACAGAAAGGCAGGAGAAGGTTAGAATGATATTTTTAAGTGTTACGGCTGGGTTTTAGGGGAGAAGGGTTCTAGTTTCTATGACCCACCTTGAGGAAGAGGAATTCTGGTTTCAATGGCTTGCACTGGGGAAGAAAGAAGGGTGGGAGATAGGAGGTCAGAGAGAGACCACTTCTGAGGTCTTTCAATCTCCTTTAGTTCAAAGTAATCACCATGCCAAAGCACCTTATGTTGGAGCATTGTTTTTTGAGCCCCAACACTGTCCACGATGTATTTCCACATATTTCACTTAGCCACTTTTAGGATTTTGGCTCAGAGCACACATAGTATGCCATGAATATAAAATTGGGTGGTTTGGGGGCATACGTTGCCATTTCAAATATTTTGTCTTTAGAAAATAAGATCCTTCAAATTTGGCAACTTGGGATAACAATGGCTATGACCCTATTCCTACTCTCAACTGGATTACAATTCATTTTGATTTTCCTCTATAGAAAGGGGCACTTCATAAAAGAAACCATCCCCCCAACCAGAAATTATGTTAAAATACATTTTTCTTTACTTAATCTATTAGTCTAGTTTGGTAGTTGACATCAACCTTAGACTGGGAGCCCGGTGCAGGCTACAATGAGAACTCAGAACCAAGAAACTTTGGCAGTCTTGGAGCTACTGGTTGCTAACTGAATGACCTTCACAAATAACCTAGCCTCTGTGACCTTGTTTTCTCATTTTCAAACTCGGGATAACAACTTTTCTATTCTGGTATTATGAGATGAAACACAGTAAGAACAAAGGACTTGGTTCATGTAGAGTGTTACTAACGGCTAACATAAGAGCCTGACACTGCTGAAGAAAAAAAGATAAATGAATTTGGAGGGAGACTAAGGAGGAGGCAAAAGGACCCCAGAAGTGAAACCCTCACCTTACATACTCCACACGTGGGACTAGGTCTAAATTCTCATTCCAGACTCATTCTTCTTTCATGGTCAGCTTCCCCCAACGGTACCCATATGAGCCCTTTCATGATAGCTGTAAAGCCGGAATAATATTGAACCTTCTATGAATCCCAATGTTCCTACTATTTATATAAAAAAAAGGAGATTGTTCAAAATGATAATCTGCTCCACCTATAGTCTCCACCTAGATAGAAAAAGGGCCAGTCACATTTTATATTGCAGCTTCACTTGCTTAAAATAAGAACAATAATGTTTCACCAAACCAGGCCCCTGTCACGCTTTACTACAGAGATCTAATCAAGAAAGAACCTCAGCTCTTTCACACAGATAACTCCTCTGCTCTTTCACACAGATAACTCCATCCTATGGAGGACACACTCTCCTTTAATTAGAAAATGAACATTCGCTTTGGACGAGTTTTTCTCTAACAGATAATTCCATTTTTTCAAATTTTGCTTCCCCGCCCAGTCTGCAAAAAACGAGTCAAGTTTTCCTCAGTGGGCTCAGGGAGGAGAGCAGGGGGTCACCATAACCCAAGAGGGAGTCCCAGGCTGTGAGGAGCAGCAGGTGGTTGGGGTCCCACTCAGAGGCTGGGCTGGTCCTAGCAGCCACAGCCACGGAGGGACCGCCATGCTCAAACTTTTTCTGTATTTTAGATGTGGGTATTTATGGCTATAAATGTTTCTCTCAGGACTGCTTTAGCTGTGGCCCACAGATTTTGATAACTTGTTTCCCCTTTATCATTAATTTCAAAGATTTTTTTATTTCTATCTTAATTTCCTCTTTGGCCTCAATAGCATTCAGGAGTAGGTTGTTTAGCTTCCATGACTTTGTGTATAGATGAGTGTTTCTGTTGGAGTTGATTTCTAATTTTATTCCACTGTGGTCTGAGAAGATGTATGGAATAATTTCTATTTTTTTAAACATGTTGAGACATGTTATCAGACCTAAGATTTGATCAATCTTAGAGAATGTCCCATGAGGTGATGAGAAGAATGTATATTCAGTGGTTTTGTGGTAGAATGTTCTGTAAATGTCTATTAGGCCCATTTGTTCTAGAGTTCTGTTTAAGCCCATTGTTTCTTTATTTTCTGTTTGGAGGATCTGTCCTGTTCTGTCAAAGGGGTGTTGAAGTCCCCAGCTATTACAGTGCGGCTGTTTATAATTTTGTTTAGATCAGGTAGGTTTTGCTTTATGAATCTGGGCATACCTGTGTTGGGTGCGTAAATATTTAGAATTGTTATGTCTTCTTGTTGGATTGTTCCTGTTACCGTTATATAATGACTACCTTTTTTTTTTACTTTTGCTGTTTTGAAGACTAAGTTATCTGATATGAGAACTGCTACTCCAGCTTTCTTTTGGTTTCCATTATCATGGAATATTGTTTTCCACTTTTTCACCTTCAGTCTGAATGAGTCCTTGTGGGTAAGATGTGTTTCCTGAAGGCAGCAGATACTTGGCTTGTATATATTTATCCATTCGGCCAGCCTATGTTTCTTCAGTGGACAGTTCAAGCCATTCACATTTATTGAAAGAATTGATAAGTGTGGTGGATTTCCGTTCATCCTCTTGAGTAGAAGTTTGTTGCTTTGTTTTCTCTCTTGAGCCATTGTGGTATCCAGCCTTTGATCTTTGGCTTTTGGGTGATTTTACACTGGTTAATATTTATTGTATTGGTCCATGAATAATGCATCTCTGAGTACTTCCTGTGGGGCAGATCTTGTCTTGACAAATTCCCTCAGTGTTCGTTTGTCTGAGAAAAACTTTATTTTCCCCTCATATACAAAACTTAGTTTTTCAGGATACAGAACTCTAGGCTGGGCATTATTTTGTTTGAGAAGACTGAGAATGGGCCCCCAATCCCTTCTGGCTAGTATGGTCTCAGTTGAGAAGTTTGTGCTTAGTCTGATGGGTTTTCCTTTGTAAGTTACCTGTTGCTTTTGACTCATGGTTCACAGGAGTGCCTCTTTTGTGTTTATTTTGGCCAGTCTGATGACTGTGTCTCATGGTGTTTGCCTCTTTGTGATGAATCTCCTAGGAGTCCTTTCACCTTCTTGTACCTGGATATCGAGATTTCTAGCAAGGCCAGGGAAATTTTCCTCAATTATTCCCTCAAATAAATTATTCAACCTTTGTGTATTTTCTTCTTCACCCTCTGGGATGTCTATTATTTTTATGTTAGGCCTCTTTACATAATCTGGTATATCTTGTAGGCTTTGCTTATCCCTCTTATTTCTCTGCCCTATCTCTGTCACTGAATTTTTTATTGAAAGTTGTTGTCTTTAAGCTCTGAGTTTCTTTCTTCTGCCTGATCTAACTTCTTCTTAAGGCTTTCCACTGTATTTTGTAGGTCCTTGAATGAATTTTTCATTTCCAGAAGTTCTTTTTGACTTTTCTTTAAAGTTCAACTTCTTTAGCAAATTTTTCATTCGTTTCCTGCATTCAGTTTGTAAACTGAATTTTTAAGCTACAGAATTTCTGCTTGATTTTTAAAACTTATTTCAATCTCTTTGTTAAATTTCTCTGATAGGCTACTGATAGGCTACTGAATTTCTTTTCTGTGTTTGTTGTCTTAAAGTTCTTTGAGCTTCTTCAGGACAGCTATTTTGAATTCTTTATCTGAAAGGTCACACATCTCCATCACTTCAGGATTGGTCCCTGGCACCTTATTTAGTTTGTTTTGGTGAGGTCATGTTTTCATGGATGTTCTTCATGCTTATGGATTTTCACTGATGTGTGGGCATTAAAGAGTTAGGTATTTATTTTATTTTATTTATTAATTTTTTTAGACAGGGTCTCATTCTGTCACCCTGGCTGGAGTGCTGTGGTGTGATTATAGCTTACTGCACCCTTAAACTCCTGGGCTCAAGTAATCCTCCTACCTCAGCCTCCCAAGTAGCTGAGAGTACAGGCACATGCCACTTTGCCCAACTAATTAATTTTTATTAAAATTTTTTTGGTAGACATGCATCTCACTATGTTGCCCAGGTTGGATCTATTTATTTTAATCTTCCCAGTCTGGGATTGTTTGAAGACATCCTTCATGAGAAGGTTTTCCAGATATTCAAAGGCAATTGACTATTGTGATCTAGGTCTTTGGTCACTACAGCCATATTAGCACTGAGGGTGCCTCAAGCCCAGTAGTACTGTGACTCTTGCAGACTCCTGGTATCACCACCTTGGTGGGCTTTGGTAAGATATGGGAGAATTTCCTGGATTACCAGACAAAGTCTTTTACTCTTTTCCTTCACTCTTTGTGCTGAGCTGCTGGAGTTGGGTGAGAAGAAGTATGGTCACTCCCTCATGGCCACCACAGCTAGGACTACACTGTGTCACACCTGAAGCCTGCACAGTCTCGCTCAAAACCTGTGGTGACTATTGCCTGGCTACTTCCAATGTTTATTCATAGCCCAAGCACAGCACAGGGCAGAATTCTGATGGCACCCATGGAAGGAGCATTTAGACCAGCCCAGCCAGTGGGAAATCTTCTGTTCTGAAACCCAAGTTCTGGCTAGGCCCATCACTGGCTGATGAAATGCGACCTGGGGCCTGGAATAAATTCAGAAGGCATTCAGGCCACAAAGGCTGCAGTCCTTGGGCAATTCCTGCCTTTTCTGTCCTCTTCAGTCTACTCCCTTGATATAATGTTAAAACCAAATACTGTGATCACTCACCTGATTTTTGGTTCTTCTGAAGGTGCTTTCTTGCATGGATAGTTGTTGAATTTGGTGTTTGCGCAGAGGGATGATCGTTAGAGGTTTCTATCTGGCCATCTTGCTCTGCCTCCTCTTGGCCTCATCTAACTTTATGTCCCTTCCACCATTATCCCGCACCCTTAATATCCACTCCCACACATGTTGCCCAGATTTCTGCTTATATAAATTGGAAAACTTAAATAGTTCTTTTGGAGTGTTGCACATCTCTTCATGGGTCACACTATTAGGGGCCTGCTAGGACTTGAGCCTAGTTATAGGTCTAGAAGCAAAGAGTGGTGGTAGCATGGGTCTTGAGGAGAATTGGCATTGTTTTGCATGGCAGCTGCATCAGGGGTTGTAAAGGGTATTGCTGTTTCCTCAGGTAATGTAGGGTTGATCCCTTCAGAAGGAGGTGGAAAGGCTGATACCACTGTGGGTGGGGAGGACACTACCACTGGGAGTGGGAATGCCCCTGCCACTCAGTGGATTGGATGATGCCTGTCCACATTTGGGAGGGTGGATCTTCTTTGTTTAGTATATTGATTAAAACGCTGATCTCTTCCGGAAACATTCTTACAGAGACATCCAGAAATAATATTGTGCCAGCTACCTGGGCATCCCTTAACCCAATCAAGTTGACATGTAAAATTAACCATCACAGTTTATATATTCATTATTCATTTATTTTTACATCAAGACTTCCAGGAACTTGTAATATGATAATATATATAGTTAATATCCAAGAGGATGATATCCTATAGTATGTGGAATTTCCAAAACTTTTCTGACCACAGAATTTTTGTCATAGAATATGTTATAGCACTATTATTTTGTGATACATATACCATTTTGAAAAACAAACAAACAAAGCTTAGAATCATCTGATTTCCCTGTCTCTCTCTCATCTCAAATCCAATGCACAAGCAAATCCTGTGGTATCTACTGTGAAAATATATCCTGAATATGATCCTTTATCATCACCTCTCAATACTGTAAACCTAGCCACTCTCATAGGCTGTTCTCTTTTCCTAAATTTCTCTTCCATCAGGTATCTTCATGGCTATATTCCTTACCTTCTCAATGTAAGAAAGAGCTTTTTCTCATTGAGTAAGAGCTTTACTCAATGTCCCCTTCTCAAGCAATATAATATTGAAACATTCCCCAACACACATCTTCCCCCGCCTCCTTATTTCCTCCTTCCTTTTATTTTTCAACATACTACTTACCTCTATTTAACATACTATTTGATTTGTCTATTTATCTCATTATCGCCTCCTTCCTCCCACTAGAATGTAACTTCCATGCAAGGCAGGGCTTTTTCCTCTTTCTTGCATATTTTTAGCATCTAGAAGGGTGCCAGGACATAATAGCTGTTAAATAAATATTTGTTCAATAAGTGAATGAGGTAGCTAACTCTATAAATGGAAGCAGTAAGAGGACATGTGTCCCATAGTATCCTGCAATGAATATTGGCTTTGTAGTTAGTCAGATCTGGATTTCTTTACTGGTTCTGCCATTACTTGCTGTGAGACCTTGAACAAGTTACTTGATAGTTCTGTGCCTATTAAAAATGGGAACAATGATACATATCCCTTAGGTTTATTTTAATTCTTCAGCAGTATATTAAATTACATATGGTATATAACAAGGATGATATTAAATGATAAAAAGGTATTTAAAGTACCTAGTGCATATCTAGCACACTTCCTAGCGTGATGCTCAGTATAATTCCTAGAAAATTAGTATACTGAATAAGTTTAATCACCTTTCCTTCTCTTCTTCCTCCCAATCCTCCCTTTAGTCTTGGGGTGAGTTTCCACTGAGTTATACTTATTCTATCTTGTGATCTGCAGCACAAATTTACGAAGTCGTATTAGGGTGAAATCTGTGAATGTGGAAGAGATTTTTTTCCTTTTGTGTGAATCAACCAGGCCTTAATAAGCTAGGTGATACCAAGCATTGTCCATTAGTTTACACAACTATCAGTCTCTGATGGATAGTTGCTACTGGGGAGAATTAGAAACAACAGTTTCTGAGACAATGGGAACTTGATAGGCAAGATGTTCTCTATAAACTCTTCCTTTGGAATTGCATTCAAAACCACATTCTGACCTACATGAGATGATCAGTTTCATTACTCTATAGGCACACTTCATTTTTGATTCAGATGTGTTAGCAGTTTGGTCACTCACCCTGTTCATAAGATCTGACTCTGAATGACTTTTAGCTGTTTTAAAAATCAAATTCTCCCTCAGAGGACCAAGATTTGCTATCAGTGAGGATACTCACGACGGTGTATATCAGGCTCTGCAGCTAATCTCACTGAGTAATTTCAGAAATATTTGTGCAGTAGCATCATTGTTAAAATAAGTGTGTGACCACTTTGAAGAACAATGCTCATTTGGCTGTCTAAATTCTGTGCTGTTTGTGGGAAAATTGCTCTCGAGAGGCCATAGTCACACCTCAGACACACTGATATATCATAATACTCTCAAGTCTGTCTTTTTTTCCTGAGGCCATTCTGACCTTCATCCACATACTAGCTACATCTATATGACCAAAGCACTAGAATGAAAACCAATAGAATTGGTATTTGCAGCCACTCTGATGGACTTAGATCAACTGCCCAATTACTATGACAGTAACCCTTCAATCTAAAGATACCTTTTAAATTGATTGATCTGTAGAATGTAAAGTGGTTGCTACAGCTACATATAAACATAACAATATCCCCTAAGTCTACCAGTAGTTGCCCTAATCCTTTCTATTTATTCCACCCTATTTTTATTGTTACACACATTCTATTTCCCCTCTTGCCATCTTTTATTAAGTTCTAAGTTCATAATTTTCAGAGTCTTTTTTTATATTGGGTGGTGATCAGGGTTGGGGCTCAAGTGAAGATATCCCTATTTCCAAGGAATAGTGACTGGAACCAGAAAGAAAAGAGATATTTTGGCCATTTGTGCCCACCCTGCTAACTTGGCAGGGCTTAATTTCTTGCTAATAAATCTTTAATCTTTTTTTATGCTGAAGTAAAAAGTTAGAAGCAGAGCTATTTTTTTTTAACCCAAGAAACATATAACCCCATATCTCTTTACTTTATCCACATTTTCCTAACTTCTTTTGGTCCAAAGTTTATTTTTGTTGAATACTATAAGCAGAGACAGGTTTACCTTGAAGCTAGAGGAACTTAATTTATAGAGTTCCTTACTTGGATTGGCTCTTCCAAGAAACTATACATAGTTTTGTATTTGTAATTTTGTATTATTTTTCTTAAAGTGCTCCTCCCTTCCTCTGTGTAAGTTTTAGGCCCTAAAAAAACCCAAATCCATCCTCAAATGTAAATCTCTTCTATTCACTCCCTCTTGAAGATTTGCTCTAACCATTGCAATGCTTCTGTTGCCATTTCTTCTGTCCTTGACTCTGCTCAATGTAAGTTGGAGGCCAAACCTTATGTGACATGTGGCTTCTCTAAATGGCTTTACTCTATTCAATGTGAATTAGTCCTACAGAATTGAGAAGTCTCTTAAGACACAGTGATGGCTGTGGTCCTGAGAAAACATAGGAGGAGTCAGATGGATTTGAGTTTTACCAAGGCATTTACCAGTTTGACATTAGTTAACATTTCTGAGCCTTAATGTTTCATATGCAAAATGGAAACAATAATATTTACTTTCTAGATTTGCTCTGATGATTAAACCTGAAAATCTGGGTGAAAGCACCTTACTCAAGTGCCTGACACTTACTCTGGATCAACAGTTTTAAATTCTACTTCATTTTCCTTCAGCTGCCATAGCAGCGCACAGCAGAGAAAGCTTATTCCAGTGGAGAGAATATTTCCCATCTGCATTTTTTGGGAATCTTCTTTGACCTAAGCTACAAAGATGCATGTCATTAGCCGGAAAGGGCAAGTGACTCCCCAGGCAGGCACAGAGGGATGGAACTGAAGCTTTGTTTGAGAAAGTAGCAGCAGACAGAAAGGGCAGCAGCCCTGTGAGCCATCCATGTTTGAGCCCTAGTGTCTATTTGGTTCTGATAAAAGAGTGTGCATCCTCCCCCAGACCCAATGTATGAAAACGTGGTTTGTTGAGAATACAGAACAGAGGTTGGGAGACTAGTTGGGAGGCGATTGTAATAAATCATGCCTGAATTGGTAAGAGTTTGAAAAAAGATGGTAGTAGTAGGAATGGGAAGGAAGTAATGAGTGTCAAAACTGAAACAAAAGAATTGATGGAACTTGGTAATTGATTAGTTATGAGCCAAAAGAATTTCCAAGCCTTGGGGCTTGGATGAATGAAATGGGCTTGCTAGAAGGGGCATTTGGGTTTGGGAGGAGAAATACATTCCATTTTTGATACATAGCACTTTTGAAATGGTGGTGGATAACCTGAGCAGAAATGGCCAGTTGGAAATTGCAAACTGGAGCTGACTGATGTAGAGATTAAAGTTTTGAGAACCTTCAAAAAAGTGGTAACACTTGAAGCCATCACATTAGGTGAATTATACAGAAAAGATGTAGAAGTGTAAGGAAAGTGGGAAACTAAAGAGATATTTCTTGCTATCTAGCTAAGAAGAAGGTAGAGGAGTACCCACAAAGTGGAAAGGAGGAGTCTACATAGATACATTAGGAATCTTCAATTTGTTTCAGGTTGGAGTCCATGGAAAAGATCAGATAACCACTAATTCTTTTCAGTAGAATGACTCTGTGAGTCGATCACACTGTCTAAATATAATTATTATTATATGGCTGAGTAAACTCAATATCATCAAAATGTTAAAATTTCTCTAGTCATCTTCAGTGATATCTTAGGTAGCTACATCATTTGTTAATATCTGTTATACTGCAGCTTGCCTTAAGAGTCTATTCAAAGTAGTAAGAAGTAAGTCTCATCTAGAGGAGGTGATTTGTTACCTAAAAGTCAAAAGAAAACACATTGGAGATATAGGGGATACTTACAAATAAGGTATAATATTGACTGGGTGTTTTAGTTCTTTTTGTGTTGCTATAAAGGAAATACCTGATGCTGGGTAATTTATAAGGAAAAGAGGTTATTTGGCTCACAGTTCTATAGGCTGTCCAAGAAGCATTGCACCAGCATCTGCTTCTTGTGAGGGCTTCAAAGGTGAAAGGCAAAGGGGGGGCAGGCATGTCACATGGGGAGAGAGGGAGCAAGAGAGAGGAGAAAGTGGCCAAGCTCTTTTAAACAACCTGCTCTCACCTGAACTATTAGAGAGAGGACTAATTCATTACCCTGGGATGGCACTAAGCCATTCATGAGGGATCTGTCCTCATAACCCAAACACCTCCCACTTGGCCCCACCTCCAACATTGGAGATCAAATTTCAACATGAGATTTGGAGAGGACAAACATCCAAACTATATCACTGGGTAATGTACATGCTTTAGCTATATCATAATATAGTTCATAATTAAAAGAATGAATATACTTTCTTGTTAGAAGACACGGGCTACATGTTTTCTAATCCATTATGATGGAGCTTTGCACAGGAAGTTTGTTTTGAAATTGCTGTCACACATTTAGTGGCTGGAAAACACAGACTCTCATGCTGTCACCACCTACCACATCTGATGAGGTAAGTTTTTTTTTTTTAAGGGGATCATTGATCCTGTAGACATTTTTGCACATTAGCTGGAAAATGCTGGTCATGATAGAAAGTAAGTCAAGACTCAAAACTATAATAATAAGTTTTCATTTATAATTTGAGCTATGTCTCTTGCACAGAGAAACAAGTAAATTATATGAACTCTTTTCTGTGATGAGAACAGATCAAGTGCTTTAATAATACTTTGCAAATCTTAAAAAGAGCTCCTGACATCAATACATCAGCTTGGAAGCTGTATGAAGCAAAAAATTAATGCCTGCCAAATCAATGTCAGTCTTTTATCCAAAAGCTAAAATTAACAAAGACCAACCAACCTTCTAACATGTCCAAAAAAAAAAAAAAAAGAAAGAAAGAAAGTCCCAATGCCCCATGTGTGCTTTAATTAATGCTCAGTGTATGTTATTAGCAAAATAGTTGATGGTCTACCAATTACCTTTGGAAATAAAGAAAACTCCTCTCTTAATTAGCCTCTTTATAAAGTGTCCTTAAAATTTTTATTCTTTGTGAAAACTGACTTTCAGTGTAAGAAAATCTAGTATGCTGAAATTTGAGAAATATATTCTTTAAGGAACAAAAAGCCTTTGAGAACTCATGCAACTTTGAAAAGCTACTGGGCAGTGCCCAAGGAAAGTCTCAATTATTTTTAAGTCACACGAAGAAATGTATTGTTAAGTTGTAAGCAAAACTGTCAGCAGTCTCATGATGCCTCAACACAATGGGCATCCACTTGAATTAATATTTTAATTTGCCTTGTGCTTATTAGAGGACATATGGCAGGTTTCCATCTTGGCTGTGGAATGCTCTGATTTTAATTTTGGTACAATCCTTAGCAGTCATCTCATGCTGTATTTGATGGGAGGCTAATTTCCAACATTCCGTTAACAAGGTCTCTTCAATGAGTATAAGGCTTTAAAATGAAATTTGCATATCTCCCATGCAGTGATTCAACATCCAGTCTTATTGCTTCTTTGTTACTGTGAAACATGATGCAGATTAGCAAAGGCATTTGGTTCTACACCTTTCCCATTTTTCCACTGATAGATATGTTTGGATAGATCTCTTATTATGCTAATTTCCTTGTGTTATCTTTGCCTGCCTGGGACCATGGAACAAGCGAATTCACAAATTTTGGAAAATAATAAAATGTTTCTCAGCAAGGCAATCACAGGAACACATTCAGCTGTGAAATTCATCATGAATTATACAATACTTCCATGTTTGTCCAGCATCAGGATCACTGAAAGGAGGGAGAATGAAAGATGTCTATTTAATGATAATACATACTTTTTGCTATTTGGATAATACTACCTTATCTTTACATTTGAAGAGTATAAGAGAAAATTCAAGATATTAACAAAAGGAAGGACTAGAGAAACATTATACAGGTAGAGCAGACTGATGAGGAGAAACTAGAAGAAAGGAGGATGTTACATTTGCCTTGGGGTGGATGAATTAGGTTGCCTTCTCTGTGAAAATGTAAAACCAGTGGTAGATCCAGGAAATTCATAGAGGTAATATAAAGGTTTCAAAAATGATTCCAAGGCAGCTAGTCAGTATCAGTAGTAATGCTGACAGCGATGAGGAATTTGGAGATGTTCTGGAAACATTCTTACCAGAGTCAAATTTTATGTCATAGAAAAGATCTTATGGACAATCAGAACAATGGAGTAAAAATACATGGGGAAGGTGGATGAAGATTTCCTATGTCCAGGTGAAACTGAAGCTATAAAACTAGAATTTCAGTCTGTCAGAGTGAATGTGAAGAGACTAGGTCAACCCCATCTCTTAAACATTTTGAAGAGCTTGAGGGAGGAATAGTCTGTTTGGAAGGGAGCATTCCTAGAAGCCTTTGGGCAGGCCACTTTTGGGTTACTTATAGTGCCATCTGCTGTCCACAAAGAGCTCCAAGCTGTGGTAACTTGTTTTGATTACTGTACTTTATTGATATGTAGTGTGTGAAATAAAATAACGGAGTTATTCATTCACCAGCAACTGGGATGAAAGTGTATTGTTATTATAAAAGGCTTGAAGGTACCCAGAAGTCCCTGGCCACTTACGTAGTTAATTCAGGCAACATGACTCTCATTTTGCTAACCCATCACTCTCTCTGACAAAAAATCATTGGAATAAAAGTCTATCTTTCCAGGCAATGAAAATGAACAGGGCAGTTTTCGTAGTAGCTCCAGTAATAGCAGTGGACTACTGGATTTAAGCAGTCCTTCTACAGTAAATAACAAGAAACTAAATTAGTGAAACTGATGTGGCTTATATGTTTATATATGTTTGTGTGTATATCAGCTCCATTTCCATCTGTAGAAAGAGGAACACTCTTTACAAATTATTCCTTGAATTATTGATGCAAATTTCCTAAATTATGTCCTTTTTGCTATTAACATAAATATAACCATTGTACAAGAATGCATTCCAGAAAGTCATGCCCTTTAGGAACAGAATGAGTAGGTGGGCTAATTTGTATTTTAAATAAATAACTTGTGGGGAAATAAAATTTCCTTGGATTTCTCTGTTGCTCCTGTAAAAATCTCTCGCCTCCTGTGACAAGGACATGTATACAGTACAAAGATAAGGGATGTTTGCTTTTATTTCCCTTAGGTACATTTTACTATTTGCATACAATGAAAATTAGATCTGTCATCACTTGTCTAGTTAATTGCTTTGACCCAAGAGGGATAAATGGTTACAACTCAAACTAAGTACATAGGTTAAGACCCAAGGTGTCAGAAAGCCTGGAGGCATTTTCCAGACCTTGGAGACATCTTTAGAGCTTAGCAGCTGGAGACACCTGGGGTTTATCTAACTCTTAGAAAGACATATTTACAATACAAAAGGTTAGGTTGAGAATCTAGGATCATTTCCATTCCATCTTAAAGAAGCAAGAACCCCCCCACCCTTTTCCACTGGAAAGGAAATTGGCATCTTTCTTCTGTATATACAGGGAGAAAATCCATCGTTCTCTATCATTCATTCATGAAATGTCCATTACTTGAGTAGGAAATTTGGCACGACTCTCATCCTGTTACCTCAGGGGTAAGGTTAGGGGTAATGTCAAGGTGGAATGTACTTATTGTTTACTGAAAGGTAATTAATAAGAAATCTGTCTTTGATCCAGAACGCCTCATGTGAACACTAAAAAAAGTGAATATTAAAACCAAACAGATTGTATGGTCAAATTGACTTTAGTGAAAGGAAGAATACTACAGTGACACTTTTTTGAAACTTTTCAGATTTAATATGAGGCACTGTCCTAGGTATTATAGCATCCTATATAATTGTAGCGGTTTGTGCATAGCTGGTGTCATGGCAGAAGTTGGTGGAGCTTAATATGTATCACAGAATGACAGGCTTCAAAAAGGCTATGAGGAAACTTTTATCTTTTTATCCACAAACCTTCTGTTAAAGTGAGAAATTTAAAAATGTTAAAAAAACCTGCTCAATGTTTCCAATGCATTATATCAGCATTCATGGAAAATGTAAAAATCCCTGCTCCAAAAATATTCATTTTTCATAATAAAATACAATATTAATTTTTATTATATGTTCATTGAATAAATTTAAATGGAATTAAGTGTTTGGGTGCAATGACTCACGCCTATAATCTTAGCACTTTGGGAGGCCAAGGCTGGAGTATCGTTTGAGGCCAGGAGTTTGAGACCAGGAGTTTGAGACCAGTCTGGACAATAGGGAGACCCTGTCTCTACAAAAAGTATATATATATTAAAAAAAATCAACTGTTGTTCAGACTGGACAACTAATTCATAAATTCCAGAGCCCACTGCCCCCCCCATACACAGAAAGAGAATTGTGGCTTGTTATTTACCTTAAGGCTTTCAGTTTACTTCATATGCACACATTCGAGCTCAGTGCCTCACAGCTTTTTAATGTACTTTGGTTTGTATGATAGGGTATATCACTTAACTAGTTTACAGTTGTTTAGAATTTATAGATTGTAAACACTTTAGAGTTTATAAATTGTTTTGTAATTGACTAGCACATTCAATCCTTGCAACAGATGTGTGAGGTAAGCATTTATTCCCATTTCCAGGATGAAGAAACTGAGGATAAAAGAGGTGATAAGGCTTACCAAAGTCACCAAGTTTGAGAGCTTGGCTTAAATGCAGGGTTTCAGACTCCAAATCTATATTTGTTTCAATCACCAGATATCTCATAACTTTCTCAGAAAATTCAATAGAAATTTCTATATTATTGTGGCAGCTTATGGAAATATTTTCTGAAATATTTAATATATCTAGTATAGGGGTGAGGGGAAACTTGTCCTTTTCTCCCAAAAGATCAACTCACAATTAAGGCAGATTAATAAGAGAAATGAGAGAAATGTTTATTTACCAATACCATGTGCATGGGGAGAATCACATAGTAATTACCCAATATCACAATGAAGTTCAGATATTTTTATACATGCCTTTTAGAGGGGAGGAGGAAAATGAGGAGTATAGGTAATTCTGTTTAGGGGCCATAAACAGTTGCTAGGGAGGATGAATGGATGGGGAAAACAGATTGACTTGTAAATTAACCTGAGAGACAGGTATTATGTTTTAAATGACTTGGGCCAGGTCTGGTTGCCTTCTTGATCTTCTTTTCTGCAATATATTGAGATAACTGGGAGAGGAAGGGAAGTCCATTGTCCCCTTTGATCTTGTGATCAGGTCAGTCTGGTTTATGCAGATAGAGGGAAAGCTTCTTTCAAGAGTCTGTTAATCTCTAAGAGCCTTTAATTCAAAATATTCTTCATACTGAGTTATATTTTGGGGTGAAATTTCCAGAGGTCCTTCAGTAGGCTAAAAATTGTTACGGAATTTAAGATTGTGATGAGGATGGATGGTTTAAAAATGTTAAATAACTCTTGATGGCCGGGCGCGGTGGCTCACGCCTGTAATCCTAGCACTCTGGGAGGCCGAGGTGGGCGGATCGTTTGAGCTCAGGAGTTCGAGACCAGCCTGAGCAAGAGCGAGACCCCATCTCTACTAAAAATAGAAAGAAATTATATGGACAGCTAAAAATATATATAGAAAAAATTAGCCGGGCATGGTGGTGCATGCCTGTAGTCCCAGCTACTTGGGAGGCTGAGACAGGAGGATCGCTTGAGCTCAGGAGTTTGAGGTTGCTGTGAGCTAGGCTAACGCCACGGCACTCACTCTAGCCTGGGCAACAGAGTGAGACTCTGTCTCAAAAAAAAAAAAAAAAAAATAACTCTTGATATTCTGAGAAAGAGTACCTATGAAATAGGCATTCTATTGAACTCCATACTAAACCCTGATTAGTGTCTTCTATTGATAAAAACCAGAAAAATTGACTTTAGATTTTGAGATATTCCATTTTGCTTGTTTGGTCATTTCAAGATGAAAAATTTGGCTCCTTCTCATGAAAGGGGAAGTTGCAAGTTTATGACTTCAATGAAAGATTATACATTTTACCTTGTTTGTAAGTCTTATTCAGTAGTTTTCATAGCACCAAATTACATAAGAATGTTAAGATATGTAGTGAGTATTGGTTGTTGCCTGTCTATCATCTGTTCCCCATTCCCTGTTTCTGTCAGAACCACGCTTTGTTTAAGTGTCCACTTGAGACACATTTAGTAGATCTTAGTGGTGTGAACTAAAATAAAATTTTAAGGCTCAGCCCACACTGGCTGACTAAATGGACCCCCTTGTGGCCAAAGTAATATCCTAAAACTAAAATGCCTGCCAGGAGGAAGGAGGTCAGATATGCCTTATCATGCTCCCTCCCTTCTTGGGGACATCCTTTGTAACCTATTAACAGGTCTAAGGGTGTGCAAGACAGACCTACAGGTCCTCAATTTACACAACAAATATATGTCCAGTGGCTCATCTCTGATAAACAGCTCCTTATGTTAAAACATTCCAAGCCTTTAGACAAAGCTTCATGTCTTTAACCAATTACAAGCCAAAGAATCTTTAAACCCACCTATAACCTGTAAGCCCCCCCAGTCCAGATGGCCCACTTTTTTGGGCCAAACCAATGTATGCCTCCCACGTATTGATTTATGACTTTACCTGTAACCCCTGTCTCCCTGAAATGTATAAAACCAAACTGTAACCCAACCACAGTGAGTCCACTTGCTCAAGGCTTCTTGTGCATGGCTCCGGGTCATGGTCCTCAAATTTGGCTCAGAGTAAATCTCTTTAAAATTATTTTACAGAGTTTGGCTTTTTTTTTCCATCGACAGTGTTTTAAGAATAATCCCATCCTACTATCAAGTAATTAGTTCAGGGTCTAATCATAACCAATGAGATACAAGAAGAGATTTGTTAGAGGGTTTTGGTTAAGTTCTTCCTCGCTTTTAAGAGAGAGCCATGGAAAGTCACTCTTTCTCTTACTAGATGCTGTGATGACCATGTAAACAGGCTGCTCAGATCTCTTGCTGAGGTGAGCATAGTTGACTGAGAACCTCAGCTGCCACCTCTCTGGGCCAATCACTGCATTTGCAGTAAGGTTGATGACTGAGCACAGTGGAAGTATTGTCATAGATCTATTCCTGTGGGACATGAGTTTTCTCTAATAGGCAACACTGGCTTGAGGACTGTCTGTCAACCTGACCAAAACTTGTATAGAACTGCACTGGAGTCTGAGATTCTTTCTACCTAGTGTCTTTTCCTTCTACTTTTCCCTTCATAGATGCTGTGATTTGAATGTGTCCTCTCCAAAATTCAGATGTTGAAACCCAATGGCCAATGTAATAGTATTAAGAGGTACTTAAGGGAGGTGATTAGGTCATAAAGGCAGAACCCTCATGAATGGGATGCCACATGAGATCACAACATTCCTTTCCTCTGGAGGTTGCAGCCCTCACAAGACAACCAAATATGCCAGTACCCTGATCTTGCGACTTCTTAGTCTCCAAAAATGTGAGGGGAAAGTCTTGGGTTTTATAGAGGGTTTTTTTTTTGAGGGGGGTGAGCAACACCTGTGGAGATAGGGGAGGGGTGTAGTAGCTTGGTCCTTATCAGGGGGAAAGGAATGCTGGTGCAGCTGTCTGTTAGATTTACAATCCTCAACTTTCCACACTCCTGTGGCTGTTGTTTTATAAGCCTAAGTTTTCTATTAACTGCACTCCATCTTATACATACTTTCGGGTTCCCACCTGGAACAAACCTAACAGTATTTAGCCAAAAAGGTATCTGAGAAGCCAAAATATATATCAGTAAAGCCCATGTACTGTATGTACTTAGAGGAAAACAAAAGTAGGCACTCTAACATCACTTATTTTTTTTACTCTAATTTCATGACTATATTCAGGTCATGTCTTTTTGGCAAGAATGTTATAGACAAGACGTGTCCTTAAATGTGCTCTATCTCCAGTGATGTTAAACTTTGATCTCTTGGTTGAGATGGTGCCTGCCGGTTTTCTCCACATAAAGTTATTATTCTTCCCTTTGTAATTAATGGGAAATTATGTAATTATGTAACAAATTATGTAATTAATACATAATTTGTGAAGAAGAAATGCTTTGAAGCTTTGTAAATGGAGAATATTGTTCCTCATATATCACCCAATAATTTTAGTGCCTGTTGATTGATTCTTAGAATAAATTATTACTATGGTGGTAGCAAAGTGGTGATTTTCTAACTTTATTTTTTTATCATTACTTTGTTTTTATATAAAAGGCATTCAAGTATACTTGGCCTTATGATATTCCAGTTCATAGTAGATGATGAACAACAAATTAGAAAGAGGGGTGTTCAGGAAAAAAGGAAGACACACTGATGGCACAAGTGAAAGGCAATAGTGGAAAAGAAGAGAGAAAAAATATTGACAAAATCTAACAACTTAAAAACAGAGCAATATATGTGTGCCTCTGAGCTGAACACTTTAGATCAAAATTTTTTTCCCATCCTTAGCCACAGAAACCATAAAGAGTCTCCACTGCAGCTGCAAATGGTTGGCGCAGGAAATCACTCTTGCCATGGTTTCCAACCCTTTACTTTAAATGTTTACCCTGCAGTTTCCATCGTTTTGATTTTATGCCCAGAATTTTTCTCTGTTTGGATTTGGAGGATTTACATGACATATCAATTAAACTTGTTTCCAAGATTATATTTTTAAAATTTCTCCATGGGCTTCAGGCACTATATCCTATCCCTTGGGTAAGTAATGCCCACCTCTAAGCTTGGGATACTAGCCTCCAGACTAAGCCTCTGTTCCTGCTTCTCTAGAAGTTAGGATAGAACACTCCGGTGGCACTTGGTGAGAGATCATATAAACTTATACAATTTAGTAACTTTAAGATAACCTAGATGTCATTTATTACAGGCCAGTATGGTAAGTAACAATTAATAATTAGTTATTAACAATCAATACATTAATTAATGTGATCACTAATGATAATGATTAGAGAATTGATTAATATAAAAAGACTCAAGCATTGAGAAATTGTAAACTCATGTGCAACATCATTATCTAATAGATAAGGAAAAGAGCAATGTGCACATATATTGATAAAAATAAAATTATTTTATATGCTTGTACACTTAAAAATATGACACTTTTTATCATTTTTAATGTCTGCATAGTATTCATCAAATAAATCAATAATTTATTTAGCCAATCACATGGTGTCTAATTTTTCGTAATTGCAAGTAATGTTGGGAAGAACTACTTGCAAATAAGTATACTTGAAAATAAGATTATTTTCTTGAAACTCATAAAAGAAGACTCTTTGAATAAAAGGGAATGGAGAATTTTAAGAATTTTGTTTTGCAATGCCAAAGTATCCTCCAGAAAGATGCAATCATTTATAGTACCACCAGCTGTGTACCCTCAGCAAACTTGAGTGTTAACATGATTTCATATTTGGAATTTCATAATCAAGACATATTTTATTTCAATCACCAGGACATTGTTTTCAAATGTTTATTGGTATTTGAATATCTCCTTTTTTATCTTCTCATTTAAGTCTTTTCTCCAATTTTAATTCTTGTGTTCCTTTTTACTTACTGAATTCTAATGGGTACAATGAACACTATCTGGGTGATGGGCGCACTTATAAGCTTGTCTCAAGCATAACAAAATCAATACATGTAACCAAAACCATTTATCCCTCCATAATATTTTGAAATAAAACAATAAAATAAAAAAGAGAGTCTCATAGATTAATACATCTTTGCATTTGTGTGCATATTCTTTTATATAGATTAGTAGAATATTGAATGTTTCTTCCTGAACATTTCAGTATTAAATTGTTCAATATTAAGGATTTCACATGTTTTGTTGCTCCTTTTTAACTAGGATATTTCCTTATATTCAATGTGTGTGTGTATATGTAATTACTTCATCAGTCACTTCCTAAGCTCTCATATTCATTTTAATAGTTTCATACAATTGATTCTCATGAATTTTCCAGGTAGAAAACTGTATTATCTATGAGTAATAATAAACTTGCATCTTTCTTTAAAATATATTTTCCATTTTTATTTAATTGACTAACACTCTCAGAACAATATTAATTCTTAGTAGTAATAGTGAGCATCCTCTTCTTATTCTTATTTTAAATAGATTGAAATTTAACATTAAGTTTTAATATTTGAACTTTTAGCTTAAATTTTAAGTTTTTTCATTTATTCATCAACTATTTTATTTTATTTTGTTTTGTTTCAAAAAATGTATGAGTACAGGGTTTTTGTTATGTGGATGAATTGTATCATGCTTAGGTCAGGGCTTTCAGTGTACTCATCACCAGAATAGTGTACATTGCACCTGAAAGATTTTTATCCCTCGCCTCCATCCCTCCTGCCCGCTTCTTAATTTTCAATGTCCATTACACTAATCACTTTATGACCATATATCTCTCTTTTAACTCCCACTTGTAAGTGAGAACCTGTGGGTTTTGTTTTTGCATTCCTGAGATACTTCACTTCGGATAATGGTCTCCAGTTCTTGCAAAAGACATTGTTATTCCTTTTTATTGCTGAATAGTGTTCCATGGTGTATATATATCACATTTTCTTTGTCAACTCATCAGTTGATGGGCATTTAGGTTGGTTCCATATCTTTTCAATTGTGAATTGTGCTGTGATGAACATTCGGGTGCAGGTATTTTTCTTATAAGACTTGTTTTTCTGTGGGTAAGATACCCAGTAGTGGAATTGCTGGATTGAATGGTAGATTCAGTCTACCATTTTGTTCCTTGAGCAATCTCCATACTATTTTCCATAGCCATTGTACTATTTCCACCAACAGTGTATAAACATTCCCTTTTCACTGCATCCATGCCCACATTTATCATTTTTTGACTTTTTAGTAATGGCCATTCTGACAGAGGTAAGGTGGTATCTCATTGTGGCTTTAATTTGCATTTTCCTGACAATTGGGCATTTTTTTCCTGTGTTTCTTGGCCATTTTGTCTATCTTCTTTTGGGAAAAATCTGTTCATGTCTTTTGCCCACTTTTTGATGGGGTTATTTGTTTTTTTATTGCTGATTTGTTTGAGTTCTTTATGGCTTGTGGATATTAGCCCTTTCTTGGGTATATAGTTTGTGAATCTTTTCTCCCATTCTGTAGGTTGTCTATTTACTCTGTTGGTTATTTCTTTTGTTGTGCAGTAACTTCTTAGTTTAAATAAGTCCCATTTATTTATTTTTGTTGTGGCTATATTTGCTTTTGGGATCTTAGTCATAAATTCTTGGCCTAGGCCAACGTCTAGAAGAGTTTTTCCTACATTTTCTGCTACAGTTGTTATGGTTTCAGCTCTTACATTTAAGTCATTAATCCATCTTGAGTTAATTTTTATATATGGTGAATGATAGGGATCCAGTTCCATTCTTCTTCATGTGATTATCCAGTTCTCCCAGTACTGCTTATTGAATAGGGCATCATTTCCCCAGTGTATGTTTTTATCTGCTTTGTAAAAAATCAGTTGGTATTAACTGTATGGGTTTATCTGGGTTCTCTATTCTGTTCCATTGATCTGTGTGTTTAAATTTATACCAGTATCATGCTGTTTGGTTACTATAGCCTTGTAGTATAATTTGAAAACAGGTAATAAGATGCTTCTAGATTTGTTTTGTTTGTTTGTTTGTTTTTGCTTAGTATTGCTTTGGCTATTCATGTTCTTTTATGGTTCCACATGAAGTTTAGGATATATTTCTAGATCTGTGAAAAATGACCTTGGTATTTTGATGGGAATTGCATTTAATCTGTAAATCACTTTGGGCAGTATGGACATTTTAACAATGCTGATTCTTCCAATCGATAAGCATGGGATGTTTTTTCATTTGTTTGTACAATATATGATTTCTTTCATCAGTGTTTTGTAGTTATCCTTGTAGAGATGTTTCACCTCCTTGGTTAAGTATATCCCTATGTATTTTACTTTCTTTGAAGCTATTATAAATGACAATGGGTTTTTTATTTGATTCTCAGGTTGGCTGTTAGTATATAGAAGTGCTTCTGATTTATGTACATTAATTTTGTAACTTGAGACTTTACTGAATTCATTTATGAATTATAGGAGTCTTTTGGAGGAGTCCTTAGTGTTTTCTAGTTACAAGATCATATTTTCAGCAAAAAGGGATGGTTTGACCTCCTCTTTTCCAACTTGGATGCACTTTATTTTTTTCTATTTCCTAATTGCTCTGGCTAGGATTTCCAGTACTATGTTGAATAGAAGTGGTCACAGTGGGCACCCTTGTCTTGTTCTGGTTCTAAGGGAGAATGCTTTCAACTTTTCCCAATCATTATGTTGTTGGCTGTGGGTGTTTCATGCATGAGTTTTATTATTTTGAGGTATATTCCTTCTATGCCTCATTTGTTGAGAGTTGTTATCATGAAAGGATGCTGGATTTTATCAAATGTTTTTTCTGCATCTATTGAGAAGCTCATATGGTTTTTGTCTTAATTCTCTTTATGTGCTGAATCACATAAATCACATTTATTGACTTGCGTATATTGAACCTTTCTTGCATCCCTGGAATAAAACTCACTTGATCATGGTGAATGATCTTTTTGATATGCTGTTAAATTCAGTTTGCTAGTGTTAATATTTTGTTGAGGATTTTTTCATGTGTGTTCATGAGGGATATTAGTCTGTAGTTTTCTTTTGTCATTGTATCCTTTCCTGGCTTTGGTGTCAGGGTGATACTAGCTTTGTAAAATGAATTAGGAAGGATTCCCTCCTTCTCAATTTTATAGAACGGTTTTAGTAGTATAGGTGCCATTTCTTCTTTGTATGTCTGGTAGAATTTGATTGTGAATCTGTCTGGTATGGGGCTGTATATTGTTGGGAGATTTTTTATTATTATTACAATCTTACTGCTCATTTTTGTTATTGGTTTGTTCAGGATTTCTGTTTCTTCTTAAGTCAAGCTTGGGAGGTTGCATGTTTCTAAAAATTTATCCATTTCCTATAGATTTTCTAGTTTGTGTGTGTAGAGGTTTTCATAGTAGTAGTCATGGATGATATTTTGTATTTTGTATTTCTGTGGTATCAGTTGTAATGTCTCCTTTTTCACTTCTGATTGAGCTCATTTGAGTCCTTTCTCTTCTATTTCTGGATAATCTTAAATAGTAGTCTATTCTATTTCATTTAGTTCTATTCTGAGCTTTGTCATTTCTTTTCTTCTGCTGGCTTAGGATTTGGTTGTTCTTCTTTTTCTAGTTCCTTGAGGTGTGACATGAGGTTGTAAATTTGTGCTCTTTCTGTCTTCTTGATGTAAGCATTTAAGGTGATAAACTTCCACCTTAGCTCTGCTTTTTCTGTTTCCCGTACATTTTGGAGGCTTGTGTCATCTTTGTTGTTCAATTTGAAAAATCTTTTGATTTCTGCTTTAATTTTGTCATTGACCCCAAGATTGTTTAGCAGCAGGTTGTTTAATTTTCATGAACTGTGTAAATTTGAGAGTTCCTCTTAGAATTGATTTCTAGTTTTATTACACTGTGGTATCATAAGATACATGGTATTATTTCTATTTTTCTGAATTTGCTGAGAATTGTTTTGTGGCCTAACATATGGTCTATCTTGGAAAATGTCCAATGTGCTAATGATAAGAATGAATGTTCTGCAGTTTTTGGGTAGAACATTCTGTAAATGTGTGTTAGGCCCATTTGTTCTAGAGGCCCGTTTAAATACAGTGTTCTTTGTTGATTTTCTGCCTTGATGATATGTTCACTTCTGTCAGTGGAGTGTTGAAGTCTCTAGATGTTATGATGCTGCTGTTTATTTCTTTGCTTAGATATAGTAAAATTTGTTTTATGAATCTGGGAGTTCTTGTGTTAGGTGCATATATATTTAGGATTGTTGTATATTCTTGCTAAATTGATCCCTTTATCATAATATAATCATCATCTTTGTCTTTTTTTTTACCTTCATTGATTTAAAGTCTACTTTGTCTGATATGAGAATAGGTTACTCCTACTCAGTTTTGGTTTCCATTTGTGTGGAATATTTTTTTTCATCCCTTTACCTTTAGTCTATCAATGTCCTTGCAAGTTAGATGGGTTTCTTGGAGACAGTATATATTTGGGTTGTGTTTTTTCATCCATTCAGCTAATGTATACCTTTTATGTGGAGGACTAAGACTGTTTACATTCGATGTTAGTATTGATATATGAGATACTGTTCTGTTCATTGTGTTGAATGATACCTAGTTGCTTTGTTTTCTCACTTGTGTTATTGTTTTATAAGAGCTGTGAGCTTTAACTTTCAGATGTTTATACAGTGGTGTGTTTTGTTGATTGGTCTGTTCTATGTATGTAGCACTTTTAAGCATTTCTTGTAGGGCAGGTATAGTGGTGACCAATTCCTTCAGTGTTCACTTGTCTGGGAAATTCTTTATTTCTCCCTCATTTATGAAACTTAGTTTTGCAGTATAGAAAATTCTTGGCTGGCAGGTACTCTGTTTAGGAAGACTAAAATTGGGATCCCCCTATTCCCTTCTGGCTTCCCAGGTCTTTGCTAAGAATTCTGCTGTTAGTCAGATGGGTTTTCCTTTGTAAGTAACTTGTTGCTTTCATCTCTCAGCTCATATGATTTTATCCTTCTCTTTGACTTTGGCCAGACTGATGACTACCTGTTTTGTTGATGTCCTATTTGCTATGAATTTTCCAGGTGTTCAGTGACCATCTTCTATTTGGATATCTAAATCTCTGGCAATACCAGGGAAGTTTTCCTCAGTTATTCCCTCAAATATGTTTTCCATGCTTTTTCTTTTTCTTCTTCTCCCTCAGGGATCCCTATGATTCTTATATTAACTCTCTTTTCATAGTCCCATATTTTTCACAGCCATTGTTCATTTTTTTTCGTTCTTTTTTTCTACATTTTGACTGACTGGGTTAAGTAGAAAGCCTTGTCTTTGAGCTTTGAAATTCTTTCTTCTGCTTGGTCTAGTCTCTTCTTGTTAAAGCTTTCTATTGTACTTTGAAATTCCCTGAATGACTCCTTTCTTTAAGTTCTGTTATATCTTCTCTTATATTATCTATCTCTTTAGTGAATTTTTCATTCATGTACTGAATTATACTTTTGGTTTATTTATGTTAGTTTTCAAGTTTCTCATCAATCCCATAGATCTTACTTGTCATCCATATTCTTTCTTTCTTTTTCTCTTTCTTTCTTTCTTTTTTCTTTTTCTTTTCTTTTCTTTTCTTTTTTTTTTTTTTTGAGACAGAGTCTCACTCTTTCACCCTGGCTAGAGTGTGGTAGTGTCATCATAGTTCACTGCAATCTCAAACTCCTGGGCTCAAGTGGTTCTCTTGCCTTAGCCTCCCAAGTAGGTGGGACTACAGGCACCCACCACCATGCCCAGCTAATTTTTTCTACTTTTAGTAGAGATAGGATCTTGCTCTTGCTCAGGCTGGTCTCGAGCTCCTGAGCTCAAGAGATCTTCTTGCCTCGGCCTCCCAGAGTGCTAGGATTACAAGCAGGAGCCTGCTCCTGGCCACATTGCCATCCATATTCTGAATTCCATATCTGACATTTCAACAATTTTGTTTTTGTTGGAATCCATTGCTGGTGAACTATTGTGATCCTTTGTGGGTGTTGAAACAGTTTGCTTTTTATGTTGCCAGAGTTTTCATGTTGGTTCCTTCTCATTTGAAATCTCTTCTCCTAGCTTGAGGCAGATAGGTTTGTGGTTCACCTATTCTCCTCTACAGGAAACTGTCTTACTCAGTGAAGAGAAGGGGAGGTCCCTGGATGGTGTACTTGAATCCCACTCCAGAAGATTGACCTGGCAAGAGAGGGTAGAATGCACTGTGAGCATTTAACACTGCTGCTTTCCTGTGTCTCACATATCACTGTTCCCCTGTGGTTGTCACAGGCTGTCCACAAGCTGCAGAGTAAGTGATCACCCTGCCTAGTTCTTTCACCAGTGGAGATTGTCCCTCATGGTGGCTTGAGCACTGCCCCGCCCACATCTGTGAGCAGCGGCTATTGTCAGCATGTGGAGGTTTGAGTGTTTCCCGAGTCAGATCCATGGACAGTGACATTTGTCAGCCTATGATGGTTTGAGCTCAGCACTGCCTAAGTCCATGGATGGCAATGTTTGTTGGCCCATGGCAGCCTGAGTATTCACCCCTCCCAGGTTCACTGGGTGCATGCAACTTCTGCCTATGGGACACATGAGAGTACCTGGCCTCTCTGCTTCCTACCTGGCCCAGCAGGGGTGATGGGGAGGCAATAGGAGTGGATCTGACCCCTGGCTAGACACAGCACTCTGGATTTGGGATCTGAAAATGTGCCAGCCATAGTGCCCAGTGTCCAGGGTCCATAAGCCAGTGGGTCCCCACTGTGCCCTCTCTATATAAATGCTGCTGTACAGTCTCCAGTCAATTCCCTATGTCAATTTGGTGGCTTGCTATGGTGGTGGGACCCTCCTGCATTTCAGATAGCAATGTCCGTGGGGGAAGTGTGGCATCCTGGGATTCTCTTCTCTGTCCCTTCCCCATATGTGGGTATCTTCCTTGTGTAGTTCCAATCCTGCAGAGTGGGTCACCTCTCTTCCCTCTCCTTCATTTGGAGTGCCTCCCATAGCCTCTCTGTTGATTTTCAATGTTCTTTCTTAGCCAGTCATCCTAAGGTGAATATTCACTCGCCTCTTTCAATCCTGTCTATGACACTGGTGTGTGCAGGCTGCTTCTAGTCCACCATCTTGCTTCTCCACATTTTCATTATATGAGAAGTTTCATTTAAAAGCCTAGAACATACCTCTTCAAAAAAAAAAACACCCCAAAAAACAAAGAAACACAAAAAAACCAAATAAATAAAAAAAGAGTGGCCTCACTCTATTGGAAGAAATTTATTTATTTATTTAGAGAAATAATCTACATGAGCCATCCTCACATTTGGAATGCTGAGTAAATGTGAAAAATCATTTTATTAAAAAGAGTCTCAAACTTTTTGCATGAAAAAACTACATCTATTTATGATCTATTTTTTTAAATTAGGAAATATGGGTTAGGTTTAATAACATAGTTCCTTTTCTTTTTAGAAAATTTAAACATTAGGCTTTGTGGCCACTATTTTAAATAATTTTATGCACTATTATGATTTGTTGATTGCTTATTCTTATAAAAGAAAGATAGGTCAAAACTTTCAGTAAACATTTTTAAGCAGTCAGTAACCAGTCACATTTGTTAAACACAAAATGATTTGAGTAAAGTACGAAGAGCAAAGTAAGACCAAAAGAGAAACAAATTTGTTGAATTCAATCAGCTAACTTTTTCTTGTAGTATATATACATTATTCTAAATGCCTGTTTGGTTTAACTTAGTTACATCAGTATGGTTGGATTTTTTTTTCCCCAATGCTATGATCCCACATGAAATCGAAGAGTTCTTTGAACATTTCAAAAGGTGTTTCAAATTTTATACACATTTTCCTTTCTCTTAATATAATCAGTTTTATCCTCCAAGGTAGGAACATCACTATATTCAAACTTAAGAAATGCATCCAAATGAAAGCAATGATCAACAGATTTGTGTTCAAAGAGCCACTTTCTAGTTCTTCTATTTAGAATATATATTTATGTATAATATGACTACATCTACAAAAGAGAGGTTTTAAGAAAAGTCCCTATTTGTATCATTCATGTTCTGTTTTTTGAAATATTTTAGCTGAGAAGCACAAGGAAAATATTGAAATAATGCTTCTAAGATTATAAACATCCAAAAGGTAAAGGATGTTTTATTTTTCAGACTGTCTCTACAATTTTAACTGCTTTTGGTTCTCAAGTTAGATCTAGAAAACTTGTGTCTGACTATAGTTTTCCTCTTTAAACTATAGCAATCAACATTTTGACAATGTTTGAAACTTGATTTATAGTTCATGTACGTTCTTAAGGCATTGCATTCTTGCTTTTCCTCCTTCCCTCCCTCCCTGCCAACTCTCCCCTTTTATTCCTTCTTTTCTTCCTTCCCTGTTTTCTTTCTTATGATTCTCTTACTCCAAATTTGAGGAAATGCAATGACGTTGTCTTAAAAGTAGGTAGGTGCTATAATTATATTAATTTTATTTTGTATTACTGCCATACAAGATTCAAAATCTTGGCAACTGATTGCTAGTGTGATGCTGATGCATAGTGGCCTGGGATGATGAGAGAGAAGAAGAGACAGAGAGATGGAGAAAGAGAGGTGTTGGGGTAGGGAATGAACGAGAGAATGAGAGAGAAGAAAATTATGAGTCTGATTTTCCATCTAATTTTCTTGAAACTTGTAAGTTGTCATATTATAGTGGAAAGTGAAGTACTTTGGAGGACCTGAGTTCTAATTCAGCTCTCTTGAAAGCTCACTGTATAAAGTAGATAAGTATAAAGTAGGTAAGTCATGTCACCTGTCTCATGTGTAAAAAAAAACTGAGGTACTTTTCATCTCTAAGGTCAGAGGAATGTAAATTTCATGAGGATAAACTTTTTTTCCTCTTTTTCCTCTGATGTATCTCTAGCACCTGGAATAGTGTCTGGCACAGTGTAGAAACTCAATAAATATTTGTTGAGTGAATAAGCTCCTTTTCAACACTATTATTCTGTAATTTTGCTCTAAAGGACAGATAAAAGCAGTAGCATGGCAAAGGTAAATAAACTGAGGATTATATAGTGTATTTTCTTATTATCTCCCTACATAGGAGCCTCTTGCATCTCCAAAGACAATAATTAGTGTGGTGCTCTGATAGATAAGTGCTTAAGGATTTATATCTCCTCCCCTATGCTCCTACAAAAAAAAAATATGCTTTAAAAGAGCCACTGTGCTCAGAAAACCTAGTTTCTGGTCCAGTATTTTCCACTAACCAGCTATATGATTTTGGCCAAATTGTTTAACCCTTTCAGAACTCTTTTTTTCTCCTCATGTGTAAAATGTCAGTATTGATTAGTTTCCTTTGATTGTATATTTATTCATCCATTCATTCACTCAACAAATTTTTATGGAATGCCAATGTATGTAAGGGATTAAGATGAATACAGTGACTGATTTATCAAATCATTAAATCTCTAAAATTCTGCGACTGTACAAGTACCCTTATAGGAATAAACATTAAAAAGGAATTGCTAAATTATTTCCTGAGTTTAACTTTATAATTTTTACTTACATTTTATTTGAAATAAAAATTAGTTATTATATTTACATTAGTTGCTTAGACCCTTACCTTTATTTATTTATTTTTAAATCAGGAGACCAGAAATTAATTAAGCTATTTCAGCTTTCTCTTCAACAAGAACTAAGTCTTGATTCTGGTGCACCTTAGCTTTTTCTGTTGGATTTATTAGATGTGTGATTTTCAAATATCTAATTATAATAAACCCTGATATTATGTATAAGCATGCTGTTATAAGCAGAGCTTTAAATACCACAGTGTATTTTTTGTAGGTTTTTTTTTTCACCTCAGAGTAGAAAAGAAATACTGACATTTTCTAAATTTTTCTTCTCCTGATTTTCTGTGAATACAAAATGGTTATAATTTCCCATAATTTTGTAGTGTATAAAGTGGAAAAATATCACCTGATTTCTTGTATGTACATGTGGCTTTAATTTAATGAAGACGGGAGTGATTGGCATCATCCATCTATGACTCACAGACCCTATCTTTATATTTGAGAAGCTTTACCTCAATGTGACTTTAAGTCAGAATCCAACACTTATTTTAGTCCACATGTAGCCCACCCATTATTTTATTTACAACTTCTATCCATGCCTCTTTCCTGCATTGCACACTTTCCTCAGTCACAGTTTTTGTAAGCCCACAAGCTAACCCTAGCAAAAATGAGTAAAAAAAAAATAAATGTCGCTGGAGAGCTTTTTTGAAAAGGGGGAGAGACCCAATGATGAGATAGCAGAAGACTCTAAAACTGCCAACAAAATGAAAGCTGCATTTAAAAGAAAATACCAAGAGTCATGCTTAAATTATGGGTTCATTGCAACAGGTAGTTCACATTCTCCAAGCCTGCCTTGTATAATATGTGGTGACTGGCTATCCAACAAAGTCATGAAACCTTTAAAACTGTTTCACCACATGGAGAGCAAACACCCTGCTTTAAAAGACAAGCCTTTGGAGTTTTTCAAAAGAAAAAAAAAAACGTGAACACAAAGAACAGAAGCAATTATTGAAGGCCACCACTTTGTCAAATGTGTCTGCACTGAGATCATTATTATTCTTAGTGGCTAACCGCATTGTTAAAGCTAAGAAGCCCTTTATGATTGGTGAAGAGTTGATCCTGCCTGCTGCTAAGGACATTTGCTCTGAACTTTTAGCAGAGGCTGCAGTTCAGAAGGTAGCAAATGTTCCTCTTTTGACTAGCACCATGACTAGATGAATTGATGAAATAGCAGAAGATATTGAGGCACAATTGTTAGGATTAATGAGTCACCGTGGCACATAATCCAGGTTGACAAGTCTACCAATGTTGACAATAAGGCAACAATGCTTGTTTTTGTGCCACACATTTTTCAGGAGGATATGTTATATGCACTTTTGTTGCCAGCCTACACCACAGCTGCAGAACTACTCAAGTCTTTAAATGATTACATATCAGGAAAACTGAATTGGTCATTTTGTGTTGGTATATGCATGGACAGAGTGGCTGCCATGACTGTATAGCTTTCTGGTTTTACTACTCAAGTCAAGGAAGTCACTTCTGAATGTGAGTATATGCACTGTGTCATCCATAGAGAAATGCTGGCTAGCTGAAAAATGTCACCTGAACTAAACAATGTTTTGGAGGATGTGATTAAAATTATCAACCACATTAAAGCGCATGCCCTTAACTCATGTCTGTTCCCACAGCTCTGTGAAGAGACGGATGCAGAGCACATGTCTTCTCTTATACACAGAAGTGAGATGACTTTCTAAAGGTAGATCACTGGCCAGAGTTTTTGAGTTATGAGAGCCACTCCAGAGATTTCTTTTAGAAAAACAGTCACCACTGGCAGCACATTTCAGAGATACAGAATGGGTCGCAAAAGTTGCTTACTTGTGTGACATATTCAACGTGCTCAACAAACTCAATCTGTCACTTCAGGGGAGAATGACAACTGTGTTCAAGTCGTCAGATAAATCGGCTGCATTCAAAGCCAAACTGGAATTATGGGGGTGATAATTGAACATTGAGATTTCTGACATGTTTCAAACATTAGCAGACATTTTGAAAGAGACTGAGCCAGGGCCTTCCTTCTCCCAGCTGGTGTATGATCACCTATCTCAGCTTTCAAAAGATTTTGAGCATTACTTCCCAAGCACAAAAGACCCCTGGACTGGGAAGGAATGGATCTGTAACCCACTTGTGAATAAACCAGGTGAATCGACTTTGTGCTAGAAGAGGATCAACTGCTTGAGATCACAAATGATGGTGGCCTTAAAAGTATGTTTGAGATAACTTCAAATCTCCCTATGTTCTGGATTAAAGTCAGGGCAGAATATCCTGAGATTGCCACAAAAGCACTGAAAGGCCTACTTCCATTTCCAACATCCTATCTTTGTGAAGCAGGGTTTTCTGCAGTGACAGAAACCAAAAGGAGATTTTGGAGTAGAGTGGACATAAGCAATATGATTCGGGTGTCACTGTCTTCCATCATCCCCCAGATGGGACCATCTAGTTGCAGGAAAACAAGCTCAGGGCTCCCACTGATTCTGCATTATGATGAGTTGTATAATTATGTCATTCTATATTATAAAGTGATAATAATAGAAAGTGCACAATAAATGTAATGCACTTGAATCATCTTGAAACCATCCTCCCTCACCCCACCGGTCCATGGAAAAATTGTATTCCATGAAACCAGTCCCTGGTGCAAAAAATGTTGGGGACCACTGCTATAAGTAATTAATATATCAAAACTGAGAAAAAATTGACAAAAGAGAGATACATGTAAGCTGTGGGGGTGAGGAGAAACTTCCCCTTCACCCCAGCAGTTTCACTGAAAGCTCAACTCATAATAAGGCAGATTAATAAGAGAAAGACATTTTACCATGAGCACAGGGAGAATCGTAGAGTGATTGATTACCCATTACCCCAACAGGGTCCAGAAGTTTATATACCCTCAATTTAGAAAGGAGCGGGAGAGGAGTATTGTAGGTAATTCTGTTTAGGGGCAATAGATGTTTACTAGGGAGGATGAATAGATACTTGGGAGAATGATTAGATGGTAGGGAAAGAGATTAACTTGTAAATGATTCTCTTTAGAAATTAAATTAACATGGGAGACAAGTATTATCTTTAAAATGGGTTGGGATCGGGTCTCGTTGCATTTTTGATCTTCTTTCCACAAATATATTGAGATAACAGAGAGGGGAAGGAAAG
Source organism: Eulemur rufifrons (assembly GCF_041146395.1). Taxonomy (NCBI): domain Eukaryota; kingdom Metazoa; phylum Chordata; class Mammalia; order Primates; family Lemuridae; genus Eulemur; species Eulemur rufifrons. Next base: position 71,952,923 of record NC_091012.1, read on the forward strand.
ATAACTGTTCTTTTTGATGGGTCCATCTGTTTTTATGCAGATAGAGGAAAAGCCCCTTCCAAGGCATATTGATTTCTAAGGGCCTTTAACTCAAAATACTCTTTATACCAAGAAGTCATATTTTGGGGTGAAATTTCCTGAACTCCTTCAACGTGCCTAAAAAGTTCAGATGAAGAGAGAGTCTCTAGTTCAGGGGCCAGAATAGGCATGGAGGAAGTGGCACTTGAGTTTGATTTTGGAACTTGAGTGGGTCTTGAGGTACAATCCAGATAAGGAATAATGTGAACTAAGGTACAGAGATGAGGAAATACAGGGTATATATAATACTGGTAACAGTGGCTAGATGTAAGGTAATCTTAGCACTAAATTATTGTGTATTTGAAAATAATCCTTATCATTTCATAACCATGTTTTGGCATTTCTTCATTTTTAAAATGTGCCAAGACTCTAACATTGGAAATGGCCTGGTTTTCTTTCAACCTCTGAGGTGCCAAATCTGAACTCACATTTCCCTCCAGTCTTAGAAGGAGCAGTTTCTTCTGTTCAGGTTTGGATTTTTCTTATTTATTTATTTATTTATTTATTCATTTAATTAATTTAATTTCAGAATATTATGGGAGTACAAACATTTTGGTTACATGTAATGTCTTTGCCTCGCCCAAGCCAGGGCTAGAAGCTTGCCTTTCCCCCATAGAGTGTGCACCATCTGCATTAGTTGTGAGTTTACCCCCCCCCCACCTGACCAGCACCCAATGAATATTACTAACATTTGAGCACCTTAGTGTCTATCAGTTTGTGCCAATTTGATGACGAATACATCTGGTGCTTATTTTTCCATTCTTGTGATACCTCACTTTGAAGGACGGGCTCAAGCTTTATCCAAGATAATATAAGAGGTCCTAGATCACCATTGTTTTTTGTAGTTGAGTAGTATTCCATGGTATACATATACCACACTTTATTAATTCACTCATGTATTGATGGGCACTTGGGTTGTTTCCACATCTTTGCAATTGTGAATTGTGCTGCCATAAACATTCCAGTGCAGATTTCTTGATTATAGAATGTCTTTTTTTCCTTTGGGTAGATGTCTAGTAGTGGGATTGCTGGATCAAATGGTATTTCTATTTTTAGCTCTTTGAGGTATTTCCAAATTATTTTCCATAGGGGTTGTACTGATTTGAAGTCTAACCAGCAGTGTAAGAGTGTTCCTATCTCTCCACATCCATGCCAGCATTTGTTGTTTTGGGCCTTTTTGATAAAGGCCATTCTCACTGGAGTTAGGTGATATCTCATTGTGATTTTGATTTGCATTTCCCTAATGATTATAGATGTTGAGCACTTTTTTATGTTTGCTGGCCATTAGTCTGTCTTCTTTTGAAAAGCTTCTATTCATGTCCTTTGCCCATTTATTGACGGGGTTGTTTGTTTCTTGTTGATTTTCTTAAGTTCTATATAGATTCTTGTTATCAGCCCTTTATTGGATGTCTAGAAAGTAAATATTTTCTCCCATTCTGTAGGTTGTCTATTCGCTCTAATGATCATTTCCTTGGCTGTGCAGAAGCTTTTTCATTTGTTCAGGTCCCATTCATTTATTTTTGTTGCTGTTGTGATTGCTTTGGGGTCTTCCTCATAAATTCTTTGCCTACCTCTCACCTCTCATAAAAATCAACTCAAAATGGATAACAGACTTAAACCTAAGGCATAAAACCTTAAGAATTGTGGAAGAAAATGTCAGATTTGGATTTTTCTACCTCTCACCTCCCTGTCCCCCATCTCTTTCTGCTTTCTCTGAAATGATGGTTTTGTTCTAGTAATTAAACTAACACTTCTGTTTCTTTGTTCTAATAATTAATTTTCAGCACTTTATACACATAGATAGCTCCCAACTTAAAACAACTTTCTATATCTATGGCTTTCACTTTCTCTTCTTTCTTTAAAAGTTAATTTTATCAAGAGTATTCTACACTTGCTGTCTCCATTTTATTCTCTTATATGTACTCCTTAACTCACTGCAACCTTACTCATAACTCCGTTGAAACTGTTTAGCCAATGGAAATAGGTAGAAATAGTAGATACAATATTCATAAAACACTCTTATAGGAAAGAGGTATTCTGTTATCTCTCCTTCCTTCTTTCATGCTTATTGAATGCAGGTGATGGCTAGAACTCAAGCAGTTATCTTAGACCATGAAGTAAAGGCTGTGATTTGAGAATGATGTAGCAGCACGTGAAAGAAGCCTACATTCCTGGTGCCTTTGAGAAGCCACCCTAGCTTCCTTGAACTGTCTGCCTTTGGAAAGGGAAGTAAACTTCTTTTTGTTTAAGCTACTATTACTTTGGATTTTCTGTCACTTTTAGCTAAACCTGCTCCTAACTTATTGAATAATGTTAACCACTCTTATGGCTTATAATATTACTTATATAGCAGTGACTTCCAAATCTGGATCTCTGTCTTTCTTCTGTGCATCAGGAGAGTCAGGATTTTCTGCTGTATTTATCCACATCTCAAATTCAACATGCTTAAAGATGTTTAAAGACAAAGTGATTTTCTCTGACTCCTTCCCTTCCTTTCCTATATTTCCAACCTTAGTGAATGTAACCCTGAGCAGGAATTATGGGGCCACCCCTTGAATTTTATCTGTCCCTTTTTCTTAATTTTCCTTATTAAATCCCTGGTTTAGGCCCTAAGCATCATTTTTATACTATTTCAATAATTCGAACTGATCTGTCTGCCTCAGATCTTGCCACATCTCTAATCTATTTACCAATCTGTCACCATGGTTATGTTTATGAAAACATAAATCTGTTTATTTCTGGAAAAAAATACTGTCTTGCTTAAAATTCTTCAATGGCTCCACGTTATCAAGTGGATGAAATAGAATCTTCTTGACATGGTATGTAAAGCCTTCCATGATCTGTATCCGGCCTACATCCCCAGCTTTATCTCTACTGAGTAGCCTACTGAATTTACCATTTCCTTTCCGTTGTGCATTATTCTTTCTACATTTTTTCTGCCTTGAATACCATTTACCACCTTCATTTCTGTATCTGAACTTTTAGTTGAAGAATAATATGCACACTCAATTCTATTTTATGTCCTTTTTGAAGACTTTTCTCACCAACCCCAGGGGGAATTGACCATTCCCTCAGGCCCTCAGGTATGCATTGCTTCACTGTTAGATTTCTATACTAGTATCCACAACATTTAAAGATAATTGAGGGTAGAGAGTAGGCTATATTCAGCTTTTTATTCTCAGCCCATACTAAGGCACCTGCCATAAGTGGGTACCTAATAAGTATTCATTATATTAATTGATTGAATTAATTGAGTGGATTATAGTAGCATTAGAAATGGAAAGTAAATTTCAATTAGAGGAATATGAAAGAGGTAAAAGCAGCAGGGTTCAGTAACTGATTGAAGGAGGGAGTTAAGGTAAGGGAAAGAGAGAGGTCAAAGATGACCCTGATATTTTAAGCCTGGACGATGAGAGGATATAAATATCTATAAGGAAAGTATGGAATGCAAGGAGGAGAAAATTTGGAATGGAAGATAATGTCTTCTCTGGGCATCTTGACTGTAATATGCTGGTGATATAGACAAATGATAATTGGATAAAAATGTCCTGGAATGCCATTAGACTCTCTGGACAACTAAAAGATCCTCTTACTGTATTATTAGTGGACATCACAGGATATAATTGATCGGTTTAGGCTGAGAGAAAAACCTAGAAATCACAAGATTCACAAGAGTAAAAATGAGGCAAGATTCAGGTATGGACCAGGAAATGAGGCATCACTGGGATTAACCAGTTTGGTTTAATTCAACATGTAGGGATCTCTACCACCATAGCAGGTTCACATGGATAGCCACTATGTTTCAGATGTTTGACTCTTACAGTTTGCAACAGTTGCCCACACCTGATCCCAAGACATTTGATAACTAACCTCTGAATCTTTCTGTCAATAGTGAGACTATAAAAAATTTGTTAAAAGCTCCCCCTCCCCTAATATGAATAAATTCACTTATCAAAAATTATTGAAAAAGCATGACAATGCAATGAAATCACAGACTGCTGGTTAGGGCTTCTTCATCTGTATCTCCTTCTGGCAAGAATACTAAAATAAATTTAAAAATTCAAAAGCCTTCATTATAGCATTATTCTCCACCTTATTTTATGAAAGAAAGCAGAAAAACAAAGAAGCAAACAATTTCAGTGTAGCTCCTAGGAATTGTTCACAGAGACCTTTGCAGCAACGTGCCGGGAAGATATCTTCTCAGAATTATTGTTACTTTTTGATGAGAATATATAAACATTTAATCTCCAAGTTAAGTCGGCATCTAATAAATAAATTCAACACATTAAATATTACTGAGAATGCTAAATCCTGAGGGTAAAAATAAAAGGAGACACACTTCCTGTCCTCAGGGAACTCACAGTTTACTGGAGGAACTCTCTGTCTTAGTTTAGAAATGTTTTCAAAGCCAGTCTTATCTCAAGAAGTCACTTGCAGAAGGGAATTATGCAAACATATAACAGAATTGTGTACTTTTGTGTTCAGAGCCCTATAGTTTCTGAACATTTACTATACCAAATGACATGAAAACTCCTCTGATTCTTGAACTGCTATCTTTTGGGAAGGTCATTGATTTATGAAGCTATAAGAGCATCACTGAGTTTAGAATTCAGCATTGCTAGAGGGTTAGCAAAAGCAGTAGTTCCAAATAACTAGGGAAAATCTGGACTCATGTTACCAAATAAATTATGTGCTATTGGTAGGGCAGAGTTCTGGATAAATTTTTAAGTAAAGCTAAATGTACCAGGAAGCAGTAGTTGTGAAGTATCCAGTCTGGTGATTTGTTAGATATTTTGGATTAGCTGGATAAATTAGCTACATATTTTGGATTAACTGGGTAACTCCACCATGACTTAGATATGTGTTTTGAGGTAATAATACTTTATTACCATCAATGTGCTTGAAGGATTATTTCTTACTTATGTCGCTGTCAGAGGAAGAGGCCAGAATCAAGGAGGCGTTCAGGATCAGGATGATCAAAGGAAATCATCAAGTACAGGGAGTTGTTAGGTGTCAGGCAATAAGCTCTGGATAAAACATGAATGAGCATTGAGGAAATAATATCTATCATTTACTGAGGCATTTTCCTGAGTCGTGAACATATCATCTCATTTATTTTTACTGTCTTATTGTTTTTTTATTTTACAGCTGACAAAATTGGATTAGAGAGGTTAAATAATTTGCCCAAATCTCATAACTAATAATTGGTGTCAGTGAGATGCAAATCTAAATCTGCCCAACACTAAAGCCATTGCTCTTAACTAAGTATTTTGAACTGTCAAAAAGTTGAAAGCATGATCTGGAACACAGTAGATAAGAGTCAGGCTGATAAGCCTTACAAGGATGTAAGAGAATAAAGTCAGGTGGGGAAAGAGAAACACCATGTATGCTTAAGGATTAGAGGCTGGGAGGTTAGAGGAGAGGCAAATCAATTATGGAGAGTTTCTGGGGTATTAAATACCTCCTCATCCTAACTTGCTGGGTTATATCTGCTAAGATTTTCTCTTTTTAGAGCTGTGGTTTGAATGATTACTGTACTTCTGATACTATGATTGGTAGTTATTTAAAATAGAATTCTGGAGCACAGGATCAAAACAATCTTAGCCTGAAAGGGAAAAGTCAAGGTAGCTCTAAAGTAGTTACAGTTTTTTTTAGTGGGTGGGGTTGGGGGAGAGAGTGAAGGGGGAGCCATATCAAGTAATGATATTATAAGTTCTGTATTTTAAAAAAGAATTGCTATAGTCATTAGTCACTTGAATAGCATTTCACTTTCAGAAATAAATCTCTGTATGGATGGCACTATATTCTGCACCCTTCTATTTTCATCAGGCTCTGATTTTGTTACGCATTTCCTTTGAAAAAGATAATGGTACAGTATCCATATTGTCCTATGGATCTGTACCTGGCCCATTAGATATATTGTACTGATGAAAATCTCCAAATATTACTTTATTGAGTACAGAATTGTTTGTATGTTTCAACATGTGTATATCAATGTAGGTACGGGGTGCTAAGATATATTTCATTATGAAATTGTCATTTCACAGTGTTCACCACTACTCTCTAATTGCATCAGCCCCTAGAAACTACCATTCACTGTTTATATGTAACTACCTGTTTAAATTTCACAGCAATGAAACCAGGTACAGTGGCTCAAGCCTTGTAACCTTAGTACTTTGGGAAGCTGAGGTGGGAGGATCACTTGAGGCCAAGAGTAAGAGACCAGCCTGGGCAATAGGGAGACGGTGTCTCTACAAAAAATTAAAAAAAAAAATAGCTGGGCATGGTGGCATATGTCTGTCATCCCAGCTACTTGGGAGGCTGGGACAGGACAGTAGCTTGAGTCCAGGAGTATGAGGTTGAAGTGAGCTATGATGATAGCACTGTAGTCTGGCCCCAGCATCAGAGCAAGGCCTTGTCTCAAAGAAAAATAAATAAATAAATAAATTTCACAGAAATGATTTTTGTTGTTACCTTTTTTTTTTTCTTTCTCTAAGAACTTGGGGTTTTCATATATTTCTTAACTTCCTGGGAGTACTATCTGGATTACACATCTCTAGATTTCTTAGAGAAAGATAATTCTGCTAGTGGTGATCACTATCAGTATGTCCTTGCAACTAGGATATAAACTTCCCAATCCATTGTTAATTCCTATGCTCCAGGCACTGCGTTAGGAATACAATGGTGAGAAAGACACAGTGGCTCTATCATAATTCTCTTTATCCTTGTTTGACTCAAAGTCAATGCACAATGAACCCTGGCTAAATAATTGGTTGTGTTGAACTGGAGTTCTACATGATCTGCTCTACATACATAAAGATATAGTTTGTGGCTGAAACTATCCTTTGCAGTGACTAGTCCAGTGTTTTTCAACGGGTAAGTTTCCTGGGCTATCTGCATTAGAATCCCCTGGGATGGTTAATAAAACTACAGATTTCCTGCTTTTACCCCAAAGGTTCTTATCTAGTAGGTCCAGGGCAATGATTAGAATTCCGTGTATTTGTAACAGAGGTAAAGTCCTGAAAAAGAGCAAAATGTTTTATGTTCTGTGTCTTTAACTACCCCACTCCCCTCTTTTTGGAAATTAAAACCTGCGTCCCTGCCTGAAGCCAGTAATCAGAAGGGCAGAGGAATGTTCTTTGTTGTTTTTTTGTATCTTAAACCACAGGAGATGGCTCAACAGAACAGAGGTCACAAGATCCTCTTCACCAGAGATGCTATAGTTAAACAGCAATAGCCTGATGCTGAAAACCCCCTTTAAAAGCTCTGTGTTTCTGCTAAAAGGGAGGATGATGGTACCTTAAGACAAGAGTCTGATATCCTCCTCATTTACTGGCAAATTAATAAACTTCTCTTTCTTTTTCCTGAAACCACTTGTCCTCATTCTTTGTCTGCCAGGACAAGTACCAAACTTTCAATAACATATTAACAAGTTTTCCAGGGGATTCCAATGCAACTCAATAACTGTGATGCTCAGCAACATTTATTGAGTATTTACTATGCCAGGCATTATGCTAAGCACCTTATATAGCTCATTTAATTCTCATAGCAACCTTGTGATATAAGGTATTTTTTGTTGCTATTAGAAGAGGAAACTAAAGCACAGAGAGGTTATGAAAATTTTAGAACCACTAGTAGTCCTATGTGATTCTATTCCTTTGATTGAATTTACTTGGTACCAAATTATTCAGATTGTTCATTGAAAAATTCAGTAAATTTTTGAATAATCTGACAAATAGATATACTTCTTTACTCAAAGATCAGAGCCCCATTCACTTATGCCTTCATCATAAGAGGCTGGGTATCACAGCAATCTTGTCAGTGGGAAGTCTATGGCAGGATTTGAAGACTTGCATATTTACTGATCTTTTCTCCCTTTTTTAAAGCCCTAAAAAGAGAGTGATGAAAAATTGCCATGATACTTGGGGCAAGTAGGGTTTGGATTTCTTCTATCTATAAGTACTATCTTTTAGGGGTGTGTGCTCTTAAGAAGTGTAAATTATTAGTGTTCAAATGTAGTAAAATAGAGTATTTGCCAAACATCTTATCATATACATTGCTAAGTAATCAAACCAAAAGGTAATTGAAGAAATTGGTTGCCAGTTCCTAATTATTGTTATTCTAAGGCAATAGAGTATAATGGAAATGGCTGAAAGAATGGAGAAAGGAAACACCATGCCTGAGAATATCCCTCATTAAGTACAGAATTCATTAGAAGGAAATTCATGGGATAATAATTTTAAGGGTATATAATTTGATGATGTGTTCTTCATTTTGACTAAGAACTACTCTAATTGCCTAATTTGATGAAGAATAGCTATAATCTAGGTTACTTGCACAATAAAGTGTGAATTGCTAAGCTATTCCTTATTTATTCTTGCTTGTAGTGTCTTCATAAAATAATCCTTTATATATGCTGATTAGAGCCTGGATTGCCTTGGAAATGTTTTTGATTTTTTTATATGGATAATTATTTAATTTAAAAAGATTAAATCAAGATTATACTCTACTCTGATGTTAATGGCTAGGAAATTAAATGCACTAAGAAATTAAAGACATTTTGTCTAAGCATAACAGGTAAGAGTCAATGACATAATTTAAAAAAATAAAGTGAAATATGCTATGTAAAAATAAAATCTATTTGCAATGTATGAAACTAAAATAATATAGGTATTTTTGATAAATGATTCAACTTGATCTATTCTTGAGTGAATGAAACATATTTAAAGGAATGACATCCTTTGTATTTAACTAGATTATCATATAAACTTAATAACATATATATGTAAATATACACATCATAACTAGAGGTTAATTTTCCTTCTAGAACACCTAACAACTAGAATTCGGAATAGCTTTATAGTGACCAATATAAAGGAAATTTTAGGTCTTTAGACTTTGGCTTTACAAATAAATATGAATAAGACTAGAACTCATTCAAAGGGTTTTCCACAAGTAGAACAGAATAATATGAAATTATAATTGATCTTGGAATGGGATAATTGGATGAAGTAAACAAAAAATTAAACAAATAATTTGGCATAATGTAAACCAAAGAAATAATATAATTTGTTGTGCTGCATTAAATTTTTTAGGAAATTGAATTCTCATACTAGGTATGTTTAGGCATGATACAAGGTACATAAGAATTCCCACTACATACTATTAATAATATGTGTTTTGAGGCTGTCATAAGTAACACAGCTGTGTACTGGAGAAGAACTAGGCCAGAGGTAAACATATTATATCAAGAATGCACAAATAGACCAAAATGATATATGGAAATTTGGATATATTAAAACTGTTATTTCTCAACAATAGAGAAAGAGCAAATGGTTTTGAGACAACAGGAAAAAAATAAACACAGATTTCTACCTTTCTGTACCAAAACACATTCCAGATGAATCAAATACTTAAATATAAGATAATGAAAGTATTAAAGTAAATAAATAAATGAATGAAAGAATTTATTTATAAACTTGAAGTTTGGTAGACTTTAATAACTAGGACACAAAATCTAAAACCCATGCATTGACTACATGAAAATTAAAATATAAAAAATAAAAATATGTTATGGGGAAAAAATGAACACAGTCTGAAGGCAAACTGGGAAAAAATTGCAACATCTAATAGAGGACTATTTTGTTTAATTTACAAAATACTCCTATATACCAATAAGCAAAAACATGGACAACATAATACCAAATTTGCAAAGGATATAATATAAATAGACTGCTCACAGAAAAGGGTATAAATTTAGAAGAGACTTATGGAATCTCAGGGGTGGAAAGGTGTGATACCTTTCCTCACCCATCATGAGGGTTATGGTTGACACTCCCATAACAAAAGACAAGTTAACAAGAGAAAAGCAGAACAAATTTATTTAATCAAAGTTTTACATGATACAGGAACCTTCAGAAATGAAGATCCAAAGACCCTGGGAAAACTGTCTGTTTTCATGCTTAGATTTGATAAAGGATAGCCATGTAGAAATGTGATTGGACATAAGGGTGTGATCTAATGGTTATAGACTGAGTGGGGAAAACCCAGCAAAGCCTGCCTGTTCAGATTCTTCTTGGCCTCTGTGTGTTGTTTTCCTTCCCCTGGGTATGGAGCAGGACCCCTCTGGAATGAGGGTCTTCAGTGGAGAAGGGAGAATGAGAGAGTGACTTATCTAGGTTTTTATGGCTTGCTTTGGGGGAGAGGGGTTCTAGTTTCTATGACCTGCCTTGGGGAAGAGGAATTCTGGTTTCTGTGATTTGCTCTGGGTGAGAAAGAAGGGCTGGAGATAGGAGGACAGAAGGTCAGAAAGACCTTGCTCCCAAGGCCCTTATAATCTTCAGTTCAAAATAGCCAGCATGCCAAAGTGCCATACTTTGGGGTATCATGTTCTGAGTCCTGACAGAGTGATGTCCAACTCTGTTCATAAATTAAAACAATGGAATTTCATGTCTCACGTATCAGATCAAAAAACATTAATAAAAATAATAATTAAAAAATGACAATACCTATTGTTGGAGAGATGCAGGAAACAGGCATTCTATATACTATTGATAGTAGTAAAAATTGGGACAGCATTTTTAGAAGGCAATTTTGTAATATCGATCAAAATTCAAAATTACTTTAATTCCTCAATTTCACTATTAAGAATTTAACTAAATGATACACTTGCAAAAGCGGGCCAAAATATACCCACAGAGGTATTCATTACAGCATTGTCTGTAGTAATACTAAATTGAATAACTTACACATTCATCCTTAGAAAATTAGTTAGATAAATTATAGTCTGTTTACATTACTGAACTAAAGGAAGAAACTGAAGCAGAATGAATAGAAGTAGAGAGTTTATTTGGGCCAATGTTGAGGACTACAGCCCAAGAGTCAAAAGATTCAAGTTGCCCTGAATATATGCTTTGATTAGCAACAGTTACAAGTGGATTTTTAAAGGGAAAAAAAGAAGTTAGGGGGCAGTTCCTGAGTTGTTTACCAAGAATTTACATTGGTTCATTAAAATAACATAAGCTATCAAGTGACTATACATTGTTCTTTGTATCACTAGGAACATGAAAATAATGAGAGTCACATTGTGCAACTTGTTGGTAACATTTTAGGTAATATATCAGTTAGTCAGGAAACTACAGGGAAGTAAGGAAAAACAAAATGCCTTTAAACAATTACCCCCTGGGTATAGGTGTGGGGGACCTGACTGATGTTTCTCTGAGCCTGATGAATTTTGCATACCTCACATTCCTCAGACTGCTCTGAGCTACTTTTCTTTCTCAATATAATGAAATAATAAAAAAATTAATTGGATCTCTTCATGAAGATATGGGATAATATCTAGGATACACTATCAATTGAAAACAGTAAGCCATAGAACAATATGATCCCATTTGGGTAGTGGGTTGTCCAACAATGCCCCAGGGTGCTCTTTTTGGTTTCCTGGATATCTGGAACCACCCAACTGCAAGGGCAGCTTCACAATTCCAAATCCCACTGGACTATAACGTCTCACCAGTAGGCAGGTCTGTAACTTCCCATGGGCTTCCTAGCTCTCTAGATGCTGGGCAACTGATGTTTCCCAGCATTTATCTAAACAGCTGGTATTCATACTGTTGTGGTTCAGAAAATGATACCCCAAAATAAGGCACTTTGACATGCTGAACTAAAGAAGCAGCCTCAAGGTCTCTCTATGACCTTCCCCTGCCTCCCTGTCTCTCTGATCCTCTTTTTTTTTTTTTTTTTCCCCCAAAGCACTGGGAAGCATTCTCTCTGGAAGTTCCTTTATCTGACTGACAAAACTTCTTCTAAAAGGAGTGCATTTGTCTTAAAACTCCCTCCCTAGTAATCTCATTAAATAACCAGGAAAGATTAACTACTGAAGAAGAGAAGAGACTGGGAGTTGTCACTACAGCCCACACAGACTTTTAATCCATGCTTCTGAGAGCAGCTCTGAGAGATTACCTTGGGCATTGTATCTGCATAATGAGACAACCTTTGTTCACAGTGAAGTTCCACCCTTCACCTTCCCACCACCTCCCCCACGTCTCAGAGTTCCAAGCCATTCTTCTTTGAGCTTATTCATTTTCCCCCAACTCCCCTCTCCCCAATGAAGAGGGAATTCAAGTGTTAACAATCTGGCCCTTTGTTTGAGTTTGTATATTTTATATGACTCTTGTATACACACGTGCACAAAATAAATTTGTTATGTGTTTCTCTTGTTAACCTTTCTTTTGTTTTGGGGTGTCAACCCTATATGATGGGGAAGAAAGGGTTCACCCACTTTCTGCCCCTACAAAGCCCTTCAGTGTTGGAGCTCACAATATTTGTCCCCCTTTGGTAAGGCCATTTTTATGCTCCCCCTCCCCAAAAGCGGGGGCAGCAGTGGGCATGATCTGTTTTCTGGAGCACAGTTATGGTGTTTCCAGCAGATTCTGGATTTCTGTATTACATGTGAGTAGAAGAGGAACCTCCTGATTCCTCTTGCTGACACTTAGCTTCCTCAATAAGATCTTAATTTGTACTACATCACCTTGCTGAATTAGTCCTCACCATGCCACAATATATATTTTTGATTATGTGCAAAAATGTTTTTTGAAGACTATCCAAGAAACTTACCAGGGGTTAGGGAGAGAGAAGAGTGATTTGTGTGGTCGAGAGGATTTTTACTTTGAATTTTCTACTCTTCATCGCAGAATTGATTTTTAAATTGTTTCGCTTTATCCTTACCTTCTGTATTAGAAGTACAAAAATAATACATACTTATACAAAAGTATATAAATAAAAAATATGTCTTCCCCCTCCAATTCTTTCCCTGTTCCCATTCTGGGTAACTAGTATTAAGAATTTGGTGTGTATAATTCCACTTCTTCCTCTATTTTCATGCAAACAGATACAAGCATATATGGAAATTTTATTTTATTATTTTTTATTGTAAAGTGGGTTTTACTGTTCAGTTTACTTTGAAAACTATTGTTTTTACTTTTATAACTTATTGGCCATTACATATAATTTTAACTATTCATAGCTGCCTAATATTCCATAGTATGGATAATATATTTTACATTCCCCTAATGATGAATATCCTATGCAATAAACATGCGAAAGCCCACAGTGGGATTTCTGGGTCAAAGGTTATACACATAATCTTTTAAAATATATTTGGCTGGAATGTTTTCTTTTTTTGTTTATTTTATTTTTTTCAGCTCATTATGGGGGTACAAAAGTTCAGGTTATATATATTGCACATGCCTCCTGATCCCCCCGAGTCTGAGCTTCAATTGTGTCCATTCCCTAGACAGTGCACATCACACTCATCATGTAGGTATGCACCCATCCCCTCCCCCCACCCCCATCCCGCCCAGTCAGAACTTCAAGCTTGTCCATTCCCCAGGAAGTGCGTATCGCACTCATCAAGTAGGTATACACCCATCCCTTCCCCCCAGCCCCGACCTCTGTCCGATACCCAATTGGTGTTATTCCCAAATGTGCACTCAGGGAAACCAGTTTGCTGGTGAGTACATGTGGTGCTTATTTTCCCATTCTTGGGATACTTCACTTAATAGAATGGGTTCCAACTCTCTCCAGGAGAACCAAAGAGATGCCATATCGCCATTATTTCTAATAGCTGAGTAATATTCCATGGTATACATATACCACATTTTACTAATCCATTCATCAATTGATGGGCATTTGGGTTGTTTCCACATCTTTGCGATTGTGAATTGTGCTGCTATATATAAACATTCTGGTGTTGCTGGATAGAATGGTAGGTCTACTTGAATCTGTTTAAGGTATCTCCACATTGCTTTCCACAGGGGTTGCACTAGTTTACAGTCCCACCAGCAGTGTCTGAGCGTTCCTGTCTCTCCACATCCATGCCAACATGTATTGTTTTGGGACTTTTTGATAAAGGCCATTCTCACTGGAGTTAAGTGATATCTCATTGTGGTTTTGATTTGCATTTCCCTGATGATTAGAGATGTTGAACACTTTTTCATATTTTTGTTAACCATTTTTATATCTTCTTTTGAAAAGTTTCTATTCATGTCCTTTGACCACTTTTTGATAGGGTTGTTCGATTTTTTCTTGCTGATTTTCCTGAGTTCTAAATAGATTCTTGTTATCAGTCCTTTATCTGATGTGTAGTATGTGAAAATTTTTTTCCGATTCTGTAGATTGTCTGTTTACTCTCAAGACTGTTCCTCCTTAGTTAAATATATTCCTAGGTATTTTATTTTCTTTGTTGCTATTTTGAAGGGTATTGAGTCCTTAATTTGGTTCTCCGTTTGACTGTTATTGGCATATATGAATGCCTCTGATTTGTGTGTATTGATTTTGTATCCTGAGACTTTAATGAATTCATTGATCAATTCCAGGAGTCTCTTGGTTGAATCCTTGGGGTTTTCTAGATATAACATCATATCATCAGCAAAGAGTGAGAGTTTGATCTCTTCTGTCCCTATTTGGACTCCCTTGATTGTGCTCTCTTGCCTGATAGCTCTTGCAAGGACTTCCAATACTTTGTTGAAAAGTAATGGGGACAGTGGGCAGCCTTGTCTGGTTCCAGTTCGAAGTGGGAATGCTTTCAGTTTTTCCCCATTCAGTATGATGTTGGCTGTGGGTTTGTCATATATGGCTTGTATCATTTTTAGATAGGCCCCATCTATGCCTATTTTGTTAAGTGTTCTTATCATAAAAGGGTGTTGAATTTTGTCAAATGCTTTTTCTGCATCTATTGAGAGGATCATATATCTTTATTTTTGTTTCTATTTATGTGGTGAATTACATTTATAGATTTGCGTATGTTAAACCATCCCTGCATCTCTGGGATGAAGCCCACTTGGTCGTGATGGATTATTTTTTTTATAAGCACTTGGATTCGATTTGCTAGAATTTTATTGAGAATTTTTGCATCCATATTCATAAGAGAAATTGGTCTGTAGTTCTCTGTTTTAGTTGCATCCTTTCCTGGTTTCAGTATCAGGATTATGTTGGCTTGGTAAAAAGTGTTGGGGAGAATCCCATACTTCTCGATATTGGAGAATAGTTTATGTAGGATGGGCACCAGTTCTTCTTTGTAGGTATGGTAAAATTCAGGTGTGAACCCATCTGGTCCAGGGCTTTTCTTTTGGGGAAGGTTTTTTATTGCTGTTTCGATTTCAGATCTAGATATCAGTCTATTCAGGAATTCTATTTCTTCCTGGTTGAGCCTTGGAAGGCTGTGTGTTTCTAAAAATTTGTCCATTTCCTCCACGTTTTCTAATTTGTGTGCATAAAGATTTTTGTAGAATTCATAGATGATATCATGTATCTCTGTGGCATCAGTCGTGATTTCTCCTTTCATGTTCCTGATGGAGGTTATAAGAGTTTTTTCTTTTCTGCTCTTGGTTAGTCTAGCCAGAGGTGTGTCAATTTGGTTTATTTTTTCAAAGAACCAATTTTTTGCTTTATTAATCTCCCTTATGGTTTGATTGTTGTCCTTTTCATTTAATTCTGATTTGATCTTAATAATTTCTCTCCTTCTTCTGGGTTTGAGGTCGGTCTGTTCTTCCTTCTCCAGCTCTTTGAGTCTATTCATTAGATTGTCTATTTGTAAGTTTTCTGTCTTTTTGGTATAGGCATTTATGGAAATAAATTTTCCTCTCAGGACTGCTTTAGCTGTATCCCACAGATTTTGATAAGTTGTATCTCCTTTGTCATTTAATTCAAAGAATCTTTTGATTTCCGACTTGATTTCTTCATTTATAAAATGATTGTTCAGGAGAAGGTTATTTAGCTTCCATGACTTTGAGTAGAAATGAGAATTTCTGTTAGGGTTCATTGTTACTTTTATTCCACTGTGATCTGAGAAGATGCATGGTATAATTTCTATATTTTTAAATTTTTTAAGACATGCTTTATGTCCTAGGATATGGTCAATCTTGGAGAATGTCCCATGAGCTGATGAGAAGAAAGTATATTGAGTGGTTTTTGGGTAGAATGTCCTATAGATGTCAGTCAGGTCCATTTGTTCTAACATTATATTTAAGTCCATTATTTCTTTGTTTATTTTTTGTTTGGAGGATCTGTCCTGTACTGTCAGCAGCGTGTTAAAGTCTCCGGCTACTAAAGTGTTGTTATCTATCATTTAGTTCATATCAAGTAGGGTTTGCTTTATGAATCTGGGTGCACCGAAGTTGGGTGCATATATATTAAGTATAGTCATATCTTCTTGTTGAATTGTACCCTTTACCAGTATATAGTAACCATCTTTGTCTTTCATTACTTTTGTTGATTTATTTATTTATTTATTTATTTTGAGACAGAGTCTCACTCTGTTGCCCAGGCTAGAGTGAGTGCCGTGGCGTCAGCCTAGCTCACAGCAACCTCAAACTCCTGAGCTCAAGCGATCCTCCTGTCTCAGCCTCCCGAGTAGCTGGGACTACAGGCATGCACCACCATGCCCGGCTAATTTTTTCTCTATATATTTTTAGCTGTCCATATAATTTCTTTCTATTTTTAGTAGAGATGGGGTCTCGCTCTTGCTCAGGCTGGTCTCGAACTCCTGAGCTCAAACGATCCGCCCACCTCGGCCTCCCAGAGTGCTAGGATTACAGGCATGAGCCACCGTGCCTGGCCCTTTTGTTGATTTAAATACTAAGTTATTGGAGATTAAAACCACTACACCAGCTTTCTTTTGGGTTCCATTTGCTTGAAATATTGATTTCCACCCTTCTATTTTCAGTTTAAATGCATCCTTGCAGGTTAGATGAGTTTCCTGAAGACAGCAGATACTTGGCTTATATTTTTTTATCCATTGGGCCAGTCTATGTCTCTTGAGTGGGGAATTCAATCCATTCACATTTAATGAGAGAACTGATAAGTGAGACAGATTGCTGTTCCTCATGTTGGGTTGAATTTCATTGATCTGTTTTCTCTCTTGAGCCATTGTGATAACTGGGTTTTTATCTTTATCTCTTGATTAGTTTTACATCCGTGGGTCTTTCTTGTGCTGGACCATGTCTAACTCCGTTTTGAGTACTTCTTGGAGAGCTGGTCTTATCTTGGTGAATTCTCTGAGTTTTTGTTTATCCGAGAATGTCTTAATTTCACCTTCATATATAAAACTGAGCTTAGCTGGGTACAGGATTCTAGGCTGGGCATTATTCTGTTTCAGAAGAGTGAGAATGGGGCCCCAATCTCTTCTTGCTTGTAAGGTTTCAGTTGAAAAATCTGACATGATTTGGATGGACTTTCCTTTGTATGTTACTTGTTTCTTTCTCCGTACAGCTCGAAGAAGGGCCTCTTTAGTGGATATTTTGGTCAGTCTGATAACTGCATGACGTGGTGTCTTCCTATTTGATATGAATCTCCCAGGGGTTCTTTGAGCTTCTTGAATCTGTATATCTAGAGATTTGGCAAGGCCTGGGAAATTTTCCTCAATTATATCTTCCAATAGTTTATCCAACCCTTGCTTATTGTCTTCTTCACCCTCAGGAATGCCGATAACTCTCACGTTAGGCTTCTTTACATAATCCCACATTTCTTGTAGACTCTGGTCTTTTCTCTTATTTCTTTTCTCTATCTCTGTGACTGACTTATTTAATTGGAAAGTGTTATCTTTGATCTCTGAGATTCTTTCTTCTGTTTGATCTACTCTGCTCTTGAGGCTTTCCACTGTGTTTTGTATCTCCTTGAATAAATTCTTCATTTCCAGGAGTTCAGTTTGATTTTTCTTCAATGTTTCAATTTCTTTAGTGAATTTTTCTTCCAAGTCCTGGGTCTTTTTTGTGGTTTCTTTGTGTTGGTTATCCATTGTTTTCTTGCATAATGTTCAGCTTATTTATGATCCATGTTTGAAATTCTTCTTGTGACATGTTGCTATTTTGAATCTGGTTTGTGTCCATTGGTGGAGAACTAGTAATCCTCTTTGAGGGCAAGATTTCAGCTTGATTCTTTGTACTCCCAGAGTTCTTTCGCTGAGCCCTTCCCATGAGGATGAATTGTTAAGATCCCTTCTTTCAGCTTTAGTCTGGATAGAGGCACGCAGTGCGCGCCAGGTAAGCTGCCTCCTCTGTCGCTAGGGGGAGCCCTTCTCCTGTTGTTCAGGATTTTGCTACCTCCACTGGGGGGGCTGCTCCTCTTCCTCTCCCGAGGTGGTTTCCGCCTCTCTCTGTGAGAAAGACAGTGGATAGGGGTAGGAGGGCTGGCATCCTCATTTGCTCAGTACCCCAGCTGCTGCAGCTCCTGCGGGCGATGGTCTGCCCTGCCCCAACGTCCGCAAAGTCCATGCTCCACTCTCTCGTGACTGGGGAAGCACTCAGTGTTCACACAAAGGTGGAGCTCCTAGTGGGGGTCCATGGACTAGGTGAGGGAGCCTCCCAGGGAGCCGCCAGGCACCCAATCGCTCCGCAGCGTTTAGGCTGTGGACCCGGACAATGGCAGCCGCCCATCTGCAGATCACTGGCGCTGGGGTTGAATGCTCAGGATCCGGCAGCGGCCGGAGGAGCCGGGGACCGAGAGAGTCCAGCTGCTAGCATATAGGAGACAGTTCAGCGTGTGCTAGAGCCGGACCGAGGCAGCCCAGCCGCCCATGTATAGGAGACAGTTCGGCATCTGCTAGGCGCTTGTCTCTGTAGTCTTTCGTGGGCCACGCACCGCGCTCCAGCGTCCAAAATGCCTCCCGCTAATGTGTCCTCTCTGCAGAGCCCCATGTCTCCCGCGGCGATTCTGCACTGACTTCAGGCAGATCCCCAATTGAGTGGGTGTGGAGG
Organism: Eulemur rufifrons; assembly: GCF_041146395.1. Taxonomy (NCBI): domain Eukaryota; kingdom Metazoa; phylum Chordata; class Mammalia; order Primates; family Lemuridae; genus Eulemur; species Eulemur rufifrons. Next base: position 71,971,756 of record NC_091012.1, read on the forward strand.
TCAGTGGGGGGAACAAGCCACTTTCCTGTGGGGCTGAACCCACCCCACTCTCTGGTGAGGTGGGTACAGCCATCCCACGCTCCCCTCTCTATTGTCTGTCCTGCACTCTCCAGATTTTCGCGATTTATTTCCCGATCACCTCAGTCTTTTCTTGCTCTCTGTGTCCCACGCTGATTCTCCAAGGATTCACACTGCCGTTCTTGTGGGGGAGCAAACCTCTAGCGTTGTGGCAGGACAAGATCCATGCCTTCCTCTCTGGGAGCACGAATCCAGGAGGTCACCACCACTCTGCCATCTTTTTTCTTATCCCGGAATGTTTTCTATAGTGTTTCATAATTCTTTTTTCAACCAGCAATGCATGAGTGCCTGTTTCTCTACACTTTGGCTGCATCGAAAGTTATTAATGTTTAAAATGTTTCTTAATAAGGTGCAAGGTGAGAATATTTTGATTGCATTTTTTGAGTAATGTTGAGCTTTTCATATGTTAATTTACAGATTTGAATTTCTATTCAAAAGGCAACAGGTCCAGATGGTTTTTCAAATAATTCCCTTGTTATTGCATAAAGGTAGACATTTCCCTGTTTTATAAATAATATGTAAATTTTGAAATATATTATTTCAAAAAGGTAAAATTTCCCCAATTCATTTTGTGCAGATAACATAATCATATTAACAAAATCTGATAAACACACAAAAAGAAAACTAAACCAGTGATTCTCAGTCCTGGTTACACAATATAATCATTTGGAGAGTTTTTGAAAAAGGCTCATGCCTAAGCCCCACTTGAGAGTTTCTGATTTATTTGATTTGGAATATGTCTTGGGACTTATTGTGTCTAATGTACTACAGACCAATGTTACTTATTCATATAATACCAGATTCTAAATGAAATGCTACCAAATTGAATCAAGTAGTTCATTAAAGGAATACTACTCCATAATTGAGTAGAGTTTATTCTAGGAAGATAAAGATGGTTCACCATTAGGAAATTTATCAACCCAATTCATTACCACCAAAAATTAAATGATAAAGACCATCTAGTTTTATCAGTAGATGTGTAAATGTTATTAGCCAGCATTTCTAGAAAAATCTCTGAGTAGACACCTATTACCATGATGAAATTACTTATCAAAAACTATAAAAACAGGCCGGGCGCGGTGGCTCACGCCTGTAATCCTAGCACTCTGGGAGGCCGAGGCGGGTGGATCGCTCGAGGTCAGGAGTTCGAGACCAGCCTGAGCAAGAGTGAGACCCCGTCTCTACTAAAAATAGAAAGAAATTATATGGACAACTAAAATATATATATACAAAAAATTAGCCGGGCATGGTGGCGCATGCCTGTAGTCCCAGCTACTCGGGAGGCTGAGGCAGTAGGATCGCTTAAGCCCAGGAGTTTGAGGTTGCTTTGAGCTAGACTGACGCCATGGCACTCACTCTAGCCCGGGCAACAGAGTGAGACTCTGTCAAAAAAAAAAAAAAAAAAAGTATAAAAACATTATTGTAGAAGAGACATACTAAAGTTATCAAATTCCCATTAAAGTTAGGATCAAGTCAGGGATGCTCATTTTAATCAATATTAAATATTCTGGAGATCTAGCTAATATACTGAGACTATTGACAAGTGGTATAAATTTTGGAAATAAAGGGACATATACAATCAAATCATGAAATTGTATATGTAGAAAAGCCCAAAGACTATAAAAAATATTAGTGCTTACAAGATAATTTCATAAGGTAAATGGATAAACTGTAACTATAGAAAATAAATAGCTTTTCTTTATACTAGCAGTAAACAATTAGAAAAGCAAATGGAAAATATATCATATCCAAAATAAATAAAAAATATGAAATACCTAAAATTAAATCTAATAAAGAAAATATAGGATCTATGGGAAGGTAGGTATAACATTTTCTTGAAAAATTTAAAATAAGTCTCCCCAAATGGACAATCATCCCATGTTTCTGAATAAAGAATATTCTAAAATTGTCATATCATCCCAATTTACCATACAAATGTAATGCAACTAAATAACCCCACAAAAACAAAAAATACACAACATCCTCAATGTTGTCTTTTATTGAAACTAAATGAAATTGTTTAAGTTCAAATGGAAGAATTTACATCTGAGAATATTTAAGAAATCTGTGAAAATAAGAATGCCTCATGGAGATTAGTTTTGCCAGATATTAAAACTTAACGTGTAAAACCATCAGAATAGATAGATGGATAGATGGTAGAAATTCAAGGGAATAATTAAGTCTAGAAACAGATCTGAATATGTATATATCTTAGAACCTAATTCTTGAAAAATATTGTCTTTTAATTCTGTGTGAAAATGATATTTTTTAAATATAATGTTGCTGGCATAATTTGCAATCCATATGGAGGAAAATAAATATATCCCTATCCCACAACATATTTTTATATATAAAAATAAATTCAAAGTGAAATGATGATAGAAATGTCAAAAAATAAAATATATTATTATCAGAAAAAAGTTTAGTGTTTTTTCTTTAATCTTAAGCAAGAGAAGATATATAGATATCATAAGTGAAATTATCACAAATTTTGCTAGGTAAAGATTCAAAACTCAAGTCCTGCAAAAATAAAATAAAAAGCATACATATGGTTGAGAGACAACAAACTGAGAAAACCTTTGCAATACTTTTAGAAGATTGCTATCCTTAATGAATAAAGACTTCAATAAAAAATGAAAAGTAAAAGACAAGCAATCCAAAAGAAAAATGGGCAAATTACACTTGACCCTTGAGCAATGCAAGGGTTAGGGGCTCCAATCCCCCACACATTCGAAAATCCACGTATAACTTTTGACTCCCTCAAAACTTAGCTACTAGTAGCCTCTTATTAACCAGGAGCCTTGCCAATAACAAACAGTTGATTAACACATATTTTGTGTTTTATGTGCTATACATGTTATATATTGTTATCTTACAATAAAGTAAGCAGCTTATCTGTAAGGGCCCTCGTGGTCATAACTTGACTGCATTTGCATAAAACAGTTGAATTAACCTATCACTTCCTGCCTTAAATCATGGTGCCTTCTTCTCTTCTCTACTAATAAATGTCTTTTGTGATATTTTTTTCCCCCAGGGCACTTTTGTCTATATTAAAAATCTGTTCAGGCAGATATCCTTTCTCCTCAATGATATATATACATATATATATATATTTATTTATATTTCAGCATATTACTGGGGTACAAATGTGTAGGTTAAACATATTACCTTTGCCCCACCCAAGTCAGAGCTTCAAGTGTGTCCATTCCCCAGACGGTGCGCACCGCACCTATTAGGTGTGAATGTACCCATCCCCTCCTCCCCCCACCACCTGCCAAACACCCAATGAATGTTATTACTATATGTGCACTTAAGTGTTGGTCAATTAATATGAATTTGATGGTGACTACCTGTGGTGCTTGTTTTTCCATTCTTGTGCTACTTCACTTAGTAGAATGGGTTCCAGCTCTATGCAGGATAATACAAGAGGTGCTCGATCACCATTGATTTTTGTGGCTTAGAACTCCATGGTATGCATATACCACATTTTATTAATCCACTCATGTATTGATGGGCACTTGGGTTGTTTCCACGTCTTTGCAATTGTGAATCGTGCTGCTATAAACATTCTAGTGCAGATAACTTTTTTTTATAGAATGTCCTTTTTTCCTTTGGGTAGATGTCCAGTGATGGGATTGCTGGATCAAATGGTAGTTCTACTTGTAGCTCTTTGAGGTATCTCCATATTACTGTCCACAGAGGTTGCAGACTAGTACAACCTCAGTGATTTTCTTAATGGCATCTGGGAACCCATCTGCTGTTTTTTTGGTTGGCAGAAGCTGCTTCTCTTGTTATCTTGACATTTTTAAAGCCAAGTCTCTTTCTAAAATTATCAAACCATCCTTTGCTGGTTTCAGTTTTCATTAAATTCTCTGGCTTTAGATCCTTCACCTTCCTTTTGCTTTAAGTTGTCATATAATCTTGCTTTTTCTCAAATCACATCAGAGTCTATAGATATGCCTTTCTTACAGCAATCCTGCACCCACATAAAAGCTATATTTTCAATATGAGATAAAAAGGAATTTTGCAAAAAGTGGAAAGTTTTCATGCTTGCTGGTGTAGCTCTAGTGACAGCTTCACAACTTTCCTTTTTTTTTCTTTTTTTTTTTACAAGTGTTCCTTAAGCTGGATTCATCTTTCTTGAAACGGCAGGCATCCGCAGCTGCAGATCTCAATCTATGGTACACTTGAAGCAATTCCATGTTTACTTGCAATGTCATGGACTTTCTCTGCTTCTTGGGAGCACTTCCAGCATCACTGGTGGCACTTTATATCGGTCCCATGGTGTTATTCAAGATTTATGGTATTGCACTAAATGCAATGAAAAATACACGAGAATTGTGAGAGATCACTTTTTACTATGATACTCAATTTACTGGAGAGACTGCTCACACAGAGATTATTGGTGTCACAGGGGATTTTAAGCGGATACTCAAACACTTGAGCTCACTGCAGTAATAACAGGAGGTGGTATAAAATTGTTACAGAAGTATATAGTATGTAGAGTTAATGTTATGCAGTTATGATTTAATACTGCATCTTTACACTTGTTTGCCTTTCTCTCAACTGTGAATGGTGCCATGTACAGCCTATGTGCACAAGTTTTGATAAATTTTAATTTTCATATGAGATTTATATATATTTTATAATAGTAAATCATAATACAGACTAGTATCTACATATATTTTGTTTCTATGACATACCTAAGCTTTACTTAATTTTTTCAGTATTTCTAGGCTATATGGTTGATCTGTGAAGTTTTACAAAGTTTTACAAATCTCTGAAAAACTTTTAAATATAATTATTGAAAACAATCTACATTTAAGTGGACCCACACAGCTCAAACCTGTGTTGGTCAAGGATCAATTGTATATGAAGAAACAATTCATAGAACAGTAAACAATATAGTTTTTTGAATTTTTGAAGCCATATATGTGTATTACTTGTATGTAAAAATCACAATATAAAGTTGATTTTTTTTAGTTAAATCATTTATGATAGAAATGTTCAGAGACTATGGCTTGTATTAGATCTGACTCTTTATTTAAGTCTGATTTTGTGGAAGGTGTAAGAGAGACCTGGGAACAAGATACCAATGAACTATGGAGCTAAGTTTGGCAGTTTTAATATTGGTTTTTGAATTTATGATAATATTTCCACTTTGAAATGTTTAGAAATATGGAAATTTCTCAATTATTATGTTTTAAAGCCTCCCTAATCATAACAACTGTTTATAGGACTACATATGTATTATCTCATTTAACCCTCAGAACAATTTTATACGATAGGTACAATTAGTATCTGCATATTAAATATAAGAAATTGAGGCTTAGAGAGATTACATAACTTTCCCAATATTGCTTAGTGGTGAAATGGGGTCCTGTCCTAGGTCTTTCTGACTCTATAGCTCATGTTCCTAATGTTTTAACTGCCTATGTTGTAAATAACAACCAAATGGAAATGAAAGCATTTTCTAAGCCTGGGTCCCTGAACTGTCTATACATCAATACTTCTTTACCTTTTGTTCCCATCATGTATCTCCTTGGAAATTTGATGAAATGTATAGACCTACTGTTGAGAAAACTGCAAACACACACACACACACATACACACACAACTTTGTGTACACTTTCCAGGAAATCATGGACCCTCTGAAGTGCACCCTGGATCCCCATATTATGAACCTTTGTTCTACCCAGTGGAGACCAGAACATCTGGAAACATTGGTTTCACTGTTAATGCAAAAATATAACAATTTTAGGGAAACCATATTGACCTATTTTTTAAACCTCCTGTCTATTTTTATGTGAATGTGATTTAAATAGAAGTTTTAGGTTAATTATTAAAATAAATTACGAGAGGAATGAACTGCTAGAGAAGAAATAAAAAGAATTCCTGTGTACTAGATCTCCATCTATCTAATAACAATGTGGAACAATCCATAAATTTGAAGGAATCGGTTATTAATAACAGTAATGTTAGAAACACAAAATATTTTTGTTGTAACTATATCACTGTGCACTCAGTTCTACTCCAAAGAGTCCTTTTAAAGAGAATGACTTTACCTACCTTTATGTGCAGTTTACTTAGGATTTACTTGTCAGTCTTTAATCCAGGACTTAAAATCTCTAAGGGGTTCTTATACAAGCCCAATGCTGAAATAATGTATTTGCTGTGTACACCATATTCTTGTTAAATCTACTGGGTAGCTACTTTGAAGACTGCAATTTAGTGAAAAATAACACCTCATAACTTCATCAGTTATGATGGTTCCCTTACTAACAGAATGGGCACACAGCCAATAAATGCATAACATATGAGAAGGTTTGATTAGCCAAAATGTCTTCTACACTGAACTTTAATACTTTGTTTGTGGCTAGTCATATAATAGATAAGAAAATATAGAGGAGAATGATACTCTTGTTGAGAGTGAATAATGGTAAAAGCTCCTCAAAGCAGTGACAAAAATGTGAGTTATTGAAAATGATGGGATTTTAAGAAGTGTGTAGCTAGTAATGCATCCATTCGGGTTAATTGAGAACTGATGAAAATACAGACTTGATGAATAGGCATCATTACATAATCCTTTAGTTTTTGTTTTTGCTTTTATTTTTTTCTTTACACCTGTGTATCTTGCCAACAAACTCAGTCAAAGCTTTTCTTCAGCAGCCCTCTTATATAGCAATGAAAATCCTTTGGCCTTGTGATTGTACAATGATTTTTTTTTTCTTTTTTGAGACAGAGTCTCACTCTGTTGCCCGGGCTAGAGTGAGTGCCGTGACGTCAGCCTAGCTCACAGCAACCTCAAACTCCTGGGCTCATGTGATCCTCCTGCCTCAGCCTCCTGAGTAGCTGGGACTACAGGCATGCACCACCATGCCTGGCTAATTTTTTCTATATATTTTTAGTTGTCCAGCTAATTTCCTTCTATTTTTAGAAGAGACAGGGTCTCGCTCTTGCTCAGGCTGGTCTCAAACTCCTGAGTTCAAACGATCCTCCCGCCTCGCCCTCCCAGAGTGCTAGGATTACAGGCGTGAGCCACCGCACCTGACCCTGTACAATGATATTAAAGCACACAAAGAAATAGTGATAACCCCAGAATGAAGTATTCACAGTAAAGTAATTAACTGTGCCTTATATGGCTTCTTACTACATGTAGTTTGTCTGGGTCTTGGCTGGGATTGCTTGTGACATGGTCACCTACTTGGGAGTTGAAGATAAGAGTACCTTATTCTGTGCACTTACGGTAGCTGCCACTTATGTGCATCAGAGGATTGTATTTTGAAAAATTTACCTCATTTTGCCTGAATTTCAGTGTCACAGCCTCTATATTACCTTTACTTATGCCCTCATAATACTTTCATTGGTGAAACACTCTAAATTTTTGTATTGTCCAATTAATTTTGCATTTATTTTGGATCTGGAAAAAAATCTCATTGTATTGGGGAAACCTTAATATTAATATAATAACTCACACTCAAGTCTCTTTCCAACTAGTCATTATTTAAAGTCATTAAAGCACCTCTTGGCTTCCTAGATTGATGTCACTCTCCGGGTACACCAGGCAGTGCATTCCTTTGTTCAAAGATCCATGCATGATAAATGAGCATGCTACATGAAGAATTTTCCAGAAATAATCTTAAATACTCATATTTATATTCTGCTTTAAAAATCTATAGAACTTTCTCATTTTCTAGAGAACTTTTTTGGGGGGAGACTCTTGGATTTCTACAGATATGTGGGATTGGACCCCGTAGGCTGCTGGTGGCTATTGTTTTGATCACTGAGCCTTACTTCGTTTTTCCTAATCGAAAGCTTCTGTATAATATACCTGCACGAATGGGTGGCTCGGTTCATCTCAGCATCAGGCAAAGCAACCCAGGCTCTGATGCACTGATGTGAAGGGGTAACCATTACTTTTCCTCTCTCAATTTTATCATAGGTAAATACCATTCATTGCTGTGAATATTCCCATTCACCTCTATCATCTGTTTTTGGTAGAAAAATTGTTCCCTTGCATGATAATACACTTACCCCACTAACAAAATGCTGATAAAATCCAGCTTTCTAGTAGCATAATAATTTAGATATGTCTTCTTCATCATGACCAGCATAAGCTCTGACGCCTGATATGAGAATTCCTTGTGTGTGTGCATGTGTGTGTGTGTGTGTTTCAGGCTTGAGAAAAGTAAAAGGTTCTTTACATTCTTAAAATAGATTTTCTACAATATGAAAATCCTAAGCAAATAACAAAATGAACCATGGAATATATTTCTAAATGCATGAAATGAGCCAAAATTGCCACTCTGCCCTGTAGTCTCAATGAACTTTTTCTCTGATGAAATGCCTGCAAAACTGCCCAGGTTTGTTTCTACTATTCTGTCAGCTAACTGGTTATGTTATTTTAAACTGATGTTCAAACTCTATTCTGTGTGCTGCGTGAACTGAATTGAGTCCTAGATCATGTTGAAACTAAACATATGAAATACAGTGCTCTACTTTCAACTTTCTACTTGCTGGCTTCCCTCTTCATTCACTGAATTTTTCTTCTTTTGTTTTCCTGCTTTCATCTTTTTTCCCTTTTATTTTTAGTTGATGCAAAAAAATTTGCATATATTCATGGAGTACAGAGTGCTATTTTGATATATGTATACAATGTGCAGTGATCAAATTAGGGTAATTAGGATATCCATCACCTCAAACATTTATCATTTCTTTGTGTTGAGAATATTCAAAATCCTCTCTTCTAGCATTTTGAATGTATAGGATAAATTATTGTTAACTATATCCACCCTAAAATGTTATAGAACAGTGGTCCCCAACCTTTTTGGCACCAGAGATCAGTTTCATGGAAGACAACTTTTCCACGGGAGGAGGGCAGGGAGGCAAGGGTGTGTGGGGATGGGGCTGGGGAGCTGGGGGAGAGGAGGGCAGTGGGGAGGTGGAGCTCAGGTGAGGATGCATGGCCCTATTTTCCTAAGGGGCCATAGACCAGTACCGAGCCGCTGCAGTCTTGGGGTTGGGGACCACAGCTATAGAACCCTAGAACTTATTCCTCCTATGTAGCTGTAATTTTGTATCCATTAACCAACCTCTCGCTATCCTCCCCTCCAGCTGAATTTTCAGAGGGGATGGGTGTATGTCTACATGATGAATGCATTGTGCACCGTCTGGGGATTGGTCACACTTGAAGATGCTGACTCGGGGAGGGGGCGGTGGAAGGAGGGGATGGGTGTATACCTACATGATGAGTGCAATGCGCACTGTCTGGGGAATGGACACACCTGGAGCTCTGACTTGAGGGGATAGGCGGTACATGGGCAATGTATGTAACCTGAACTTTTGTACCCCCATAATAAGCTGAAATAAAAAAAAAAGAAGAAGAATTTAAAAAATTAGGTGGGTGTGGTGGCGCATACCTGCAGTCCCAGCTACATGAGAGGCTGAGGCAGGAGGATCACTTGAGCCTAGGAGTTCGAGGCTGCAGTGAGCTATGATCATGCCACTTCACTCTAGCCTGGGCAACAGAGTGAGACGCTGTCTCTTAAATAAACAAATAAATAAATAATTTTTGAAAAATGAAAAAAAATATTAATAGTAAGAAATGGTCATATGAATAAGACGTTTTTGAAAAGTGCACTAAACCAATGATCAAGAGACTAAACTCTCTGATCCTGGCTTTTCCACTAACTAGTAATAGATGGATGATCAAAGGCAAATCACTTTCCTTCACTGGGCCCCATATTATATTCAGAAAATAAGAGATTTGGACTCTTTAAATTCCCCTTTCTTTCTAAATATCAATAATCCATTTTTAAGGATACTTTTACTAGACAATGACATTTATTGTAAAGTATTGTTTTTCAACCTCTTTAGAAAAAATATTTTCAATTAATTTACAGAATTATAGCAGCCATTTTAAAGTCCTCTGCTCTTTTTTGTCATCTTGATAAATAAATCAGCATTGAAATATGATAATATCTATATCTTCCTTTAACTTGCAACTCTTAAGCAGTGCAATAAAAAATAAGCTGACAGAATATATTGACAAGCGAGAAAGAAGTTCAGTTTGTATGAGTTCATCTTATTTCCTGTGATACATTAATGTCCTTCAATAAAGACCATCCCATTTTGTTCTCACACTTCTGGAGAAAAGTTTAGATTATGTTCCAGACATTGATGCTTGTGTTTAGTGAGTCAAAATCAGAGGAACCACAGAAAATTGCAGAAGGAAATTTGTAAGAAAAGAAAATCCCTAATGTAAAGGAAGGATAATATGGTGGAGATAACTTGTTACTCAACATAAGAAAGCAAAGGATTTATTTTTCTTTCTCAATTTTGTTTCCAGATTCCCTCCATTAAAATTCCTCCTAATGCTATTGTTTATTCAAGCTGGCATTGGGAGGACATAAAGTTTAGGCCTTTGGATGACGAAAGTAAGATGAGGAAGAAGTTCAATTTATATGGCTGTGTTTCATAGATTAGTTTATTTCTTCATTCATTCAATCCTCACATATATCAAGTACACCAATGTGCCAGGCACTGTGCTTTGATCTATGGACAGTTCACATCAATCAGTGTGTTTCCTTTTCTTAAAAAAAAAAAAAAATCCGGGATGTATCAAGTTACTGGAGAGGAATATATAACTAAACAGATGTATTTTTGCTTACTACTAATCTTTTCAATATTAGATTCAGATATTTATTAAAAGAAATGAAATATTAGCGATACTATTCCTGTTCCTATTACCTTCACTTATTCCCATGAGGCAATCAACATCTTTCATTTGATAGATTTTCATACATTTTCTACATATGCATGTGTCTATACCAATTTATAAGACTGATTTGCATGTTTTAAAATTCTATATAAATTGCATATAAGTAGTATTATTCTAACTGTATCTTTCTGCAACCTGATTTTTTTCTAACTTATATTTTTGAGCTTAAATTCATATTGACACAAGTAGCTCTACTTTTTGCACTTTAATTGCTATAAACTATTCCATTGTTTAAATATTACAGTTTGCCTGTTCTCTTGTTGATACACTTTTAGAGTCTTTCTGTTTTTTAGGTACTGCTAACAGCTTTATGAGAAAAGGAAAAAAAATATTGTAGGGATATTCTTATACAAATGTGTGAGAATTTCTCTAGTTCTGTACCTAGGACTGGTATTGTTGGGTATGTCCATCTTCAAATTTACTAGAGATTGCCAATTTGCTGTCCAAATAATGTACATGCAATTATTGACATTCCTGTAAGTAGAGTTTCAGTGTTACCATTGATTCACAACATTATCAACAAGTGTGGCTTAGAGTTGTTTGTCTTACTTCTCTGTTTTGTGAATATTTCACAAAAAATAGAGATTCTTGTTTCCTTGAATTTTTGATAAAAGTCACCAGTTACAATCACCAGGGACTAGTGTCATCTTTATGAGTAGAGATTTTTTTTATTACTGATTTAATTTATTTAAAGGTTATTGGTTTCTTCATGCTTTCTAATTTTTATCAGTTTTGGCAATTTATATTTTCTAGGCAATTCATTTCATTAAAGGTTTCAAATTTATTGGTATAGTATTATTCATAATATTTTATTATTGTTTAATTCTCTATTTTGTCTGTAGTTATAGTCCCTCTTAGGTTTCTAATATTGTTTATGTATGACTTGTGTCCTTCTTGATTAGTCTTGTTAAATTCTCTTATCAGAATCTTTTTTTTAAAAGAGCCAGACTTTAGTTTTGTTAATTCTCTATATTATTTGTATTCTATTCTATTAAATTATTCTGTTACCTTTTTTACCTTTCTTCAATTTTCCATACGTTTATTCTCTTATAGCTGCTTTACACCTTTCTTGATTTTAATACATGCATTTACTACTGTAAATATGCCCCAAATAACATTTTAGCTGTATCCCTCAGTTTTGAAAAATAGTAGTACTTCCACTGGTAAGTTCTAAATATTTTATGTTTCTCATTTTTTTTTGTCCTTTATAATGAGTGGAGCAATTTTAGTTTCTTACTCGTCCGTGGCATGACTCCTGGAAACCAATGCTTGCTTTCAGGCTTGGAGCTTTGAAGCCCTGTGCCTTCAGCTTTGCTCACTTCATTGCATTTCAGTTCTGTTTCTGGTGCATGAATAAGTTTATCTTCTATTTGATGTTAGTTATGTCTTTCTGATCTTCTATTTTTCTATCAACACTATATTTTCATGAATCTACTGCACCATCATCACTGGAGGACACTTCTTTTCACTTTAGCTTTATAGATTACTTGAATGTCTCAGACTTTCTTAGGCTGGGTAATTATAAAACAGGAAGTAAGTATACTTAAGACTGTACAGCATGTTGAATAAAAGGGAGAAGAGTACTGAGTCAATTATATAGATAATTGGTGTAAGCATTGATAAATATGAGAGTGGATGTGGAGAATGAAAGAGACGATCATTTACTTTGTCACTATGGTTGGGAGTTCCATGTCCCCAGTTTCCAACATAAGTTAATTTAAGTCAACTCAGACTGAGGTAAAACCTCAGCCTCTGCACAGGAGGTTATTCTGCATAGCCCCGTAGGCAGACATCACAAGCAGTTGCCTGTGGAAGGCCTGTTCTAATCTACAGATAAGGACACACCTCTGCAACTGCAATTCAAAAGAAGATATAGCTGAAGTGTGATTCAAACATAGGCTTCCATTTTTCCCTTGTGTTTTTCTTTTTTCCCTTTGAAAAAGTAGGGGATTTGTTTATTTAAAAGTGCTCTTCCCTTTAGAATGACCTGCTGCGTATTTGTAAGACAAACATGGCAAAACATTTTGGAAATACACAGAGTAAATTTTCTGGCAACAAATGGAATCACTAGTAGAAAAGATGAATAAATTCTGTGCTCCCAAATTTGTCCTCTTTATGTTTATGGCCTAATTCCTATATCTTTCTCCTCCCTCGTTTCTCCTTTTCTTCCACTTTTAGTTTGTTGTCCCTGTTGCTTAGTGACTGTGGTTGAGTTAGAGGGGATAGAAACATACAAAAAATTGTTGGGAAGAGATTCCCATTTTAAAAAAGCACCATTCTTAGTTGAAGAAAATTGAGACTTTTGGCCTTGATGAGAAATTAAATTTCATGCTTCCAAAACAATAAAAAGACAAAATTTAGAATGCTTGTCATCATAGAGAAAAAAGCCATATTTAACTAGTTTTAAAACAAATTATTTCTATACTACCCAAAGTGATCTACAGATTCAATGCAATCCCTATTAAATTACCAACATCATTTTTCACAGATATAGAAAAAATAATTTTACGCTTTGTATGGAACCAGAGAAGACCCCGTTTAGCAAAATCAATTTTAAGCAACAAAAACAAAATAGGAGGTATTAATTTGCCAGACTTCAAACTATGCTAAGGCTGTGATTATTAAAACTGCTTAGGCTGGGCGCGGTGGCTCACGCCTGTAATCCTAGCACTCTGGGAGGCCAAGGCAGGTGGATCGCTCAATGTCAGGAGTTCGAGACCAGCCTGAGCATGAGTGAGACCCCATCTCTACTAAAAATAGAAAGAAATTATCTGGCCAACTAAAATATATATAGAAAAACTTAGCCGGGCATGGTGGTGCATGCCTGTAGTCCCAGCTACTCAGGAGGCTGAGGCAGTAGGATCGCTTGACCCCAGGAGTTTAAGGTTGCTGTGAGCTAGGCTGATGTCATGGCACTCACTCTAGCGAGACTGTCTCAAACAAACAAACAAACAAACAAACAAAAAAAAAAACTGCTTGGTATTGGCACAAGTGCAGGGACACAGACCAGTGGAACAGAACAGAAATCCAAATATAAAACCATCCTCATATAGCCATCTAATCTTTGACAAAGCAGACAAAAACATACGCTGGGAAAAAGATTCCTTATTCAATAAATGGTGCTGGGAAAACTGGATAGCCACATGTAGAAGACTGAAACAGGACCCACAGCTTTCACCTCTCACAAAAATCAAATCACGGTGGATAACAGACTTAAACCTTAGGTTGGAAACTATTAGAATTCTAGAAGAAAATGCAGGAAAGACTCTTACAGGCATTGGCCTAGGCAAAGAATTTATGAAGAAGACCCCTAAGGCAATCACAGCAACAACAAAAATAAATAAATGGGACATATTAAATTAAAAAGCTTCTGCACAGCCAAAGAAACAGTCACGAGAGCAAACAGACAACCTACAGAATGGGAAAAAATTTTCTCCTACTACGCATCAGATAAAGGACTGATGACAAGAATCTATTTAGAACTCAGGAAAATCAGTAAGAAAAAATTGAACAACGATATCAAAAAATGGGCAAGGGACATGAATAGAAAATTTCAAAGGAAGATATAAGAATGGCTAACAAACATATGAAAAAATGCTCAACATCTTTAATTATCAGGGAAACGCAAATCAAAACCACAATGAGATACCACTTAACTCCAGTGAGAATGGCCTTTATCAAAAAGTCCCAAAACAATACATGTTGTCGTGGATGCGGAGACACAAGAACACTCATACACTGCTGGTAGGACTGCAAACTAGTGCAACCTCTGTGGAAAGCAATATGGAGATACCTTAAACAAACTCAAGTAGACCTACCATTCGATCCAGCAATCCCATTATTGGGCATCTACCCAAAAGAACAAAAGTCATTCTATAAAAAAGACACCTGCACCTGATTGTTTATAGCAGCACAATTCACAATTGCAAAGATGTGGAAACAACCCAAATGCCCATCAATTCATGAATGGATTAGTAAAATGTGGTATATGTATACCATGGAGTATTACTCAGCTATAAGAAATAACGGTGATATAGAATCTCTTTTGTTCTCCTGGAGAGAGTTGGAACCCATTCTATTAAGTCAAGTATCCCAAGAATGGAAAATTAAGCACCACATGTACTCACCAGCACATTGGTTTCCCTGATCATCACCTAAGTGCACATTTGAGAATAACACCAATTGGGTATCGGACTGAGGTGGGGGGTGGGGGGAGGGGATGGGTGTATACCAACATGATGAGTGCGATGTGCACTGTCTGGGGAATGGGCACACTTGAAGCTCAGACTTGGGGGGATGGAGGAGGCATAGGCAATATATATAACCTGAACTTTTGTACCCCCATAATAAGCTGAAATTAAAAAAAGAACTGATAAAAAAATAAATTCTGGCCGGGCGCAGTGGCTCACGCCTGTAATCCTAGCACTCTGGGAGGCCGAGGTGGGCGGATCGTTTGAGCTCGGGAGTTCAAGACCAGCCTGAGCAAGAGCGAGACCCCATCTCTACTAAAAATAGAAAGAAATTATATGGACAGCTAAAAATATATATAGAAAAAATTAGCTGGGCATGGTGGTGCATGCCTGTAGTCCCAGCTACTCGGGAGGCTGAGGCAGGAGGATCCCTTGAGCTCAGGAGTTTGAGGTTGCTGTGAGCTAGGCTGATGCCACGGCACTCACTCTAGCCTGGGCAACAGAGTGAGACTCTGTCTCAAAATAAATAAATAAATAAATAAATTCTATGCTTCACTGTGAAAAAAAAAAGCAAAAGAGAACAAATAAGTCATAAATAAAACAAGGTTGATAATAGCCAAAAAAAATTATTTCATAAAGATTAAATCTTTTTTTTTATTCTATACTTTTTTTTCCTTCCCAAAATGATGTTCTGTGAGTGTGATGATTAACTTTATGTCTCAACTGGACTGGGCCATGGAGTGTCTAGATGTATGGTCAAACATTTTTTTGGGTATCTGTGATGGTGTTTGGGGATCAGATTAATATTTGGATTGGTAGACTGAATAAAACAGACCGCCTTTCGTAATATGAGTGGGCTTCATCCAATCAGTTGAAAGCCTGGGTAGAATATAAAAGGCTGACACTTCTTGAGAGAGAGAGAGAGTGTGTGTGTGTAGTCCTGTTGGTTTTGTTTCTCTGGAGAACCCTAATAGAGCTGCTTATTGAAAGTATAATTTAACAGCAAAAACCTTGAAATAAAGCCTTTAAACTCTGTGGTAAAATAAATGAAAAATCCAGGAAGAAAAGTACTCAAAAAGTTTTATTGTAGGACATAGCCAAGAAAAAAATCCTCAAGGATCAAAATAAAGTACATATTCTAGGAAGGAACAGTTCCTCTGCCTAATTTTTGAGAAGTGTCTTTCTGTCATTATTCCAAGCAATTTAGAGAATCAACTATCTCTAAGTCATATAAATATCAAGAATTTTTACTCTTATTTCCTCCAGAATGCGAAGTCATTATATGAACAACACCCGTAACTTGAATACTTAATCAAATATCTTCATTTCCCCTCAGGATAGTACTTTTCTAATTGTAAAAGTAGTACAAGCTTATGAGAGAAAATACAGAGCACATTAAAAAGAACAGGGAATACAACTAATGATAGTTGATAATCACACTATCCAGAGGTTATGACTCTTGACAGTTTAGGGTATTAGGGTACTTGTCTTTCTTATGCATTTATCTTACAAAGTTGGGATCATACTCTATACAAAGTTTCACATCTGATCTGTTTACTTAATATTCTACTTTAAGCATTTCCTTATGCCATTATGTATTATTTTACAAAATTTAACATAATAATATTTTTCAAATGGTTGCATGTTAGGCCTTTTAATGGAGGGAACATAACTTATTTAATGATTCCCTTGTAGGACATGTAGGTTTTTTCCAGTGATTTTGCTATTATAAACGATGTTGTGATGTGATTTGTACATAAACTTTTTGCATGTTTTTGCATATTGAGAAAATATGCTAAGGTAGATATTATCAGATTAAATGGTATAAACATTTTAAGGTCCTTCATACCTTTGTACTTACTTTACAGACCATTTCACTAAATTATACATCTTGTAGAAATTCATGAAAGCACTTATTTTATGCAACCCTTGTCAATATTGAGTGCTATAAATTTTAAAATTCTTGACCTGTTTGTTTAAAATAAAATGACTTCTTGTTTTAATTTGCCTGTCATTGGTTTCTAGAAAGTATGAATATTTGTTCTATGTTTATTTGTCTTTACATATCTTTTGTGAATTATTATTTTCTAAATAGCTTTATTGATATATAATTCACATACCATATGATTTCTGCATTTAAAGAGTACAATTCAGCAGCTTGTTGATATATCTATCACAGTATTATTTTTTAATTGAGCTAAAGTATATATAACATTTGACATTTTAACATTTTAAAGTGCCTAATTCAATGACATTAATTATGTGTTGTGCCACTATATCACCACTATAACATCAACCATCCATTCATAAATTTTTTTTCATCATGCAAATGGAAACTAATTTCCCATTGTCCCTCCTGCTACCCACTGGTAACCCCTAATCTATGTTCTGTCTCTGTGAATTTTCCCACTTAGGTACCTCCTGTAATTGGAATCATACAATATTTATCCCTTTTTTTTTTTTTGAGACAGAGTCTCACTCTGTTGCCCGAGCTAGAGTGAGTTCCGTGGCGTCAGTCTAGCTCACAGCAACCTCAAACTCCTGGGCTTAAGCGATCCTACTGCCTCAGCCTCCCGAGTAGCTGGGACTACAGGCATGCGCCACCATGCCCGGCTAATTTTTTTTTGTATATATATATTTTAGTTGTCCATATAATTTCTTTCTATTTTTAGTAGAGACGGGGTCTCACTCTTGCTCAGGCTGGTCTTGAACTCCTGACCTCGAGCGATCCACCCACCTCGGCCTCCCAGAGTGCTAGGATTACAGGCGTGAGCCACCGCGCCTGGCCTTTATCCCTTTTTTATATATTTTATTTCACTTAGCATAATTTTTTCACAGTTCATCCATACTGTAGCATGTATCAGAATTTCATTCCTTTTTGAGATTGAATAGTACTCCATTGTATGTATATACCACATTTTGCATATCCATTCAACTATTGATAGACTCTTTGGTTGTTTCCACCTTTTGGGTATTGTGAGTAATCCTGCAATAAACATTGGCATACACATACCTCTTTGAGTTCCTGCTTTCAGATCCTTTGAGTATATACCTAGGAGGGGAATTGCTGCATTACATAGTAATTCTATGCTTAGCTTTTTGAGGAGCCAAAAATCTTTTCTACAGTGGCTGCATCATTTTACACTCCCACCAGCAATATACAAGTATTCAAATTTCTCCACATCCTCACCAACAAGTATTTTCTGTTTTTTGATGGTACCTATCCTAATGGGTATGAAGCAGTATCTCATTATGGTTTTGATTTTTATTTCCCTAATAACTAATGATGTTGAGTATATTTTTATGTGCTTACTGACCATTTGTATATCTTCTTTGGAGAAATATCTATTCAAATGCTCTGCCCATGTTTGAATTGGGTTGTTTAATTCTTTGTTGTTGAGCTGTAGGAGTATTTTAAAAAATATATTCTGGATATTCGTGTTTTTTAGGATATATAATTTTTGAGTGTTTTCTCCCATTCTGTCAGTTGCCTTTTCACTTTCTTGATAGTGTCCTTTGATGCATAAAAGGTTTTAATTTTGATGAAGTCCAATTTATCTAGTTCTTTCTTTTACTATGTTTTTGATGTCATGTCTAAGAAATCATTTCCAGATCCAATTTCATGAAAATATTTCATAGGTTTTCTCCTAAGGGCTTTATACTTTTAGCTCTTAAAATTGGGTCTTTGGTTCACTTTGAGTTAATGTTTGTATATGATATAAGGTATAAGATAAAGATTTAGCTTTATTCTTTTGCATGTGAACATCCAATTTTCTCAGTACTATTTTTTGAAAAGACTGTCTTTTCTCTGTTGGATGATAGTGGGACCTTTGTTGAAAATCAATTGACCATATATTTGATGGTTTATTTCTGGGTTCTCTATTCTATTCCATTGGTCTATATGTTTGTTCTATAAAAGTACAACACTGTTTTGATTACCATAGCTTTGCAGTAAGTTTTGAAATCTGGAAGTGTGAATCTTTTAACTTTGTTCTTCTTTTTCAAGATAGTTTTTTCTATTTGGGCTCCCTTGAGATTCCACATGAATTTTAGGATAGGTTTTCTATTTATGAGAAAAAAATGGTGTTGATAGGAATTGCATTGACGCTGTAGATCATTTTGGGTAGTATTGTCATCTTAATATTAAGTCTTATTATACATGAACTTGAGTTGTCTTTTCATTTATTTAGGTCTTTTTAAATTACTTTCAGCAATGTTTTATAGTTTCCAGTGTAGAACACTTTTGGCTCCTTGGTTCAATTTATTTCTAAATATTTTATTCCATTTATATTGTAATTTACAATTGATTCTATTGTAAATTATTTTTTAAAATTTCCTTCTCAGATTATTCATTGTAGTGTAAGAAATGCAACTGATACTTGCATTTTGTTTTTGTATCTTGTAATTTTGCTCAATTTGTTTATTAATTCTAACAGATTTTTTTGTGTGGAATCTTTAGAGTTTTCTACTTATATAAGATCATGTTATCTGCAAACAGAGATAATTTTACTTTCTTGTTTTCAATTTGGATGTCTTTTTAATTCCTTTGTTTCTTTCTTTCTGTTTTTTGTTTGTTTGTATGTTTTTTGCCTAAATTCTAGCTAGAACTTCTAATATTATGTTGGATAGAAGTGGCAAATTGGGCATCTTTTTCTTATTTCTGATCTGAGAGGAAAAATTTTCAGTCTTTTTCCATTGAGCATGATGATAACTGTGGGTTTTTCATATATGCCTTTGATCATATTGAGGAAGTTTCCTTTTATTTCTAGTTTGTTGATTATTTTTATCATGAATAGGTGTTGGATTTTGTCAATTGGTTTTTCTGCATCAGTTGAAAGAATCATGTAGTTCTTTTCCTTCATTCGCTTAATGTGGCATTAGAAAATATTTTCCTACTTTCTATTTTCCCATTATTTTTGCTATTAATGTGTATGTTATTTATGTTATGAAATCTGTTGCTTTTTTTCTTTGAGAATTAGAAATTCCTTCTCCTTTTCAAGATTAATTATATATATTTACCTACATTTTCTTCTAGATGTTATGGTTTCACTTTTTGTATTTCATTTTTTAAACCATGTGGAATTTATTCTGATGTATGGTATGTGGTAAGGATCCAACTTGTTATCTTTATAAATTCTGAGTAAAAGTTACCAGAACCTTTTGTTTAGTAACTCTCACTTATCCATTGGTTTTTAATAATGCCCTTTATCATAAATTTAATTATTATTCCAGTGTCTTATTCTGTCCTATCAATTCTGTTGCAATGATATGCCTACCAATTTCCTTATCTATCCAACTGGGTTTTAAAACTATACATGTGGTAGACTGGATTATTCCAAATCTTTATTCTCTCCCCAGTAATAAGGTTGTTTATTCACATCTTTTGCCATGAACTTTGCAGTGGGCTTGGCCATGTGACCTGCTTTGGCCAATGTCACTTTAGGAAATCTGTTGCAAACAGAGACTTGAAAAGTACTTCCAGAGTTCTTGAAGTTCTTTAATTGCCATGAGAAAAGCATGCCTGGGATACCTTGCTAGACTCAAGAGGAGTATGAAAAACGTATAGAAGAGAGTTATTTCAGCCAAGCCACTGTAGCTGACCCATAATCAACCTAAAGTTGTTTAAGAACTCCCAGTCAATATCCATAAAGTGGAATAGCCTGGACTATCCTAAATTAGCTGAGCCCTAACTGACTCACAGACCTGTGAGCTAAGTAAATGCCACAAAGATTTTTGTGGTTATTTATTATGCAGCAATAATTAACCAATATGATAACATGTTTTAATATATGATAGGATGTCAACCCATTTTATATATTTACAAAATATGCAAAAATATTTTGTAGCTATTTTCAGCTATTTATCCTGGTTTGCTTAATAATGTAATTATTTGTACACATGTCTCATCTCTCACCTTGACCCAGTCTAACTCTAAGATATCTTTGAAAACAGATACTAAGTTTTTCATCTTTAGTGATATCCATCGCAATATGTAGCTCAGAGCTTTTTTGCTTATAGTGATACTCAATAGCTAGTCACTATTGAATTAAATTGAGTAACTTCAAAACAAGTTCTGGTAGCACATACTGAATCCCTACATTCCCACTTATTTCATTACCTATAATGAAATTTCGAATGTTTGGTGTCATATAGATGCAGTCTTTTTTCAGATGGATTTTATTTTATTCTGTAGCAATGGTTATTACAATTTATATCAAATGGCATATGCTACCTTGGGTTGTGATAGTATTCATAATGTAAGAGCCACATAGACAGTTTTCATATGTCTTTGTTTTTCAATTTTGCTTAGTTCACTCTCTTTCCAGCTTGCTCTGGAATCTCCATTACTTTCTTTATTCTTATGACAAGAAATGAAGTAATATTTAAATATATATGAAAGTCTTTGAAGCAGGCAGACAACACTGATTCACCCAAGTAAGTAACATTTGCAGATTTTTCATGGGATTTTTGTGAACTTATAGGTAATGCTTTTGAATAATTGCAAAGTAGATTTATTATACATAACTTATGAATTGGAAGTCCAAATTGCCTGGCTTTTGATTTTGTGTGAGGAAAAAAAGGTGGGGGGAAGAATATCAGGGCCTAGTAAATATGTCACCAATGTAATACTGATTAATTTCCTTGAGTGGGAAAGTATTTTTTATTTTACTATCAGGATTTGCTGGAACCATCTTCCCCTCAATATTTATCCCACTAGAGATCTTATTAATGGTACGTTATCTTTTGGCTGCACCTTTTACTCTTTCCATCTGTTTGTGGGGCATTTTAATTGCCTCTACAGATCTCTACCACAACTAAATGTTTTCTGAGGCAGCCTATGATAGATGATTCTGCTACTGTGTTTAATCATTTCCATTAAATATTATACTAAAACTGAATTATGATGAAATTAAATAAAAGAATAATATATTATGTTGGTTTTCATTTAGAAAACCTCATTAATTTATGTTTGCATTTAATAAAACTAACCTCTTAAATCATTTGTCCAAAGTTTAAAGAACATATGTTTCCCAGAAGGAAAAGGAGTTAGAAAAGGGTAACTAAATTGCTAGTGTGATGACAGTGCTTTTGAGACATTCTAGTTTTGTGTCTTAGGATGTATGAAAAGCATGTAACTTCCCTAATTTTCATTCAGTCAAGTTCTTCTCAGGACCTTGTGCAGGTCATATGACCTTGTCCAAGTCACATAATATCTATGAGCATCTGCTTTTGAAAGTTTTTTATTTTCCCAACTAATTATCTTACTCTGTACATGGTAAAAGGAGATAGCTATACTAATTTAATAATCATTCTCTTGAGATATTTACACTACAATTATTATAAAACTATATATTAAAAGAGTTAATATTCCACTCTTGTCCTATCTCCTGAGCCTTACAAATATATCTGCCTTTGTTTAATGAATATAAATGGCCTCTTCTTGTTACCTACATCTGACTAGTGGGTGTGTTGAAGTAATGGTGCCTGTAGTGCAGTGTCTATCATATAAATAAACAATAAATATTTATTATATTGAATTTTTACCTCCAGAAAAATAATTATCTGACCAGATGGTTAGGTCCCTGATTACATATAGGAGTACTAGCAATAATATTTGCATAAATTGATACTAAAATTATCACAAATAAAAGAGGATATATTTATTACTTGTTATTCATATAACGTGGTCTACTGAGGAATAAACATCTTTATGTAGAAAAGATCTTATAATGTTTCCACCTTGAGCTGAAAAGATAGTTTCTGAAGATAGTTGTAAACAGGCAAATCCAGTGATGAAGCAATTACTGGAATAGTTGAAGGAAAATCCTGTTGAGGTACTTAGAAATTTTGACCATGGCATTGATTTATAAAACAAACAACATGGCTCTCATTTTTCTTTTTCCAAAATGGTTGCCATGTTGAGAGCACAAGCGATTGCAATTTTCCTTTGTTCTTCTAATCTGCCCATACACCTACCACCATACATGCAATCTATTAACATTTTTTCTTCTCATTCCTTTTTTTTGGAGACAAGGTCTTGCTCTGTCTCCCTCCCTGACTAGAATGCAGTGATATCATCATAGCTCACTGCAACCTCAAACTCCTAGGCCCAAGTGATTCTTCTGCCTCAGCCTCCTGAGTAGCTGGGACTATAGGCGTGTACCACCACACCCAGCTACTTTTTCTAGAGATGAGGTTTCACTCTTGCTCAGTCTGGTCTCAAACTCCTGATCTCAAGCAATCCTCCTGCCTTGGCCTCCCAAAGTGGTAGGATTACAGGCATTAGCCACCAGGTCTGGCCTCTTTCTGTCCTTAATGCAGAATAATATACTCTACCTACTTTTAAAATTTACCATGAAAGGAGAAAGATTCCGACATGCAGGCCAGGTTCTGACATTCTGATGGAAAAGATTGGGTCATGGTCAAGAGCATGCCTACAAAGAGACACTATCTAAAAACCCGGAACCAGGGAATGAGTAAGTAGAGTTCCGTACGTCTCACCTCTCACAAAAATCAACTCACGGTGGATAACAGACTTAAAATTAAGGCGTGAAACTATAAGAATTCTAGAAGAAAATGTTGGAAAAACTCTTACAGATGTCAGCCAAGGTAAAGAATTTATGAAGAAGACCGCAAAGGCAATCACAGCAACAACAAAAATAAATAAATGGGACCTGATCAAATTAAAAAGCTTCTGCACAGCCAAGGAAACTATCATGGGAGCAAGCAGACAACCTACAGAATGGGAGAAAATATCCACATGCTACACATCTGATTAAGGGCTGATAACTAGAATCTATATAGAACTCAGGAAAATCAGCAAGAAAAAAATCCAACAATCCCATTAAAAAGTGGGCAAAGGACATGAACAGAAACTTTTCAAAAAAAGGTAGACTAATGGCCAAGAAACTTATGAAAAAATGCTCAACATCTCTAATCATCAGGGAAATGCAAATCAAAACCACAATGAGATATCACTTAACTCCAGTGAGAATGGCTATCATTAAAAAGTCCCAAAACAATAAATGTTGGCATGGATGTGTAGAGATAGGAACACTCATACACTGCTGGTGGGACTGCAAACCAATACAATCTCTGTGGAGAGTAATATGGAGATACCTTAAAGAGCTAAAAGTAGAACTACCATTTGATCCAGCAATCCCATTACTGGGCATCTAACCAAAGGAAAAAAAAGACATTCTATAAAATAGACATGTGCACTAGAATGCGTATAGCAGTACAATTCACACTTTCAAAGATGTGGAAACAACCCAAGTGCCTATCAATACATGAGTGGATTAGTAAAATGTGGTATATGTATACCATGGAATACTACTCAACCACAAAAAACAATGGTGATCTAGCACCTCTTGTATTATCCTGGATAGAGCTAGAGCCCATTCTACTAAGTGAAGTATTACAAGAATGGAAAAACAAGCACCACATCAGTTAATACCACCATCAAATTGATATTAACTGATCAACACTTATGTGTACATATAGTAGCAACATTCATTGGGTGTCGGGCAGGTGGAGGGGGGTGGAGGGAAGAGGGAATGGGAATATTCACACCTAATGGGTGTGGTGTGCACCATCTGGGATGGACATGCTTGAAGCTCTGACTCAGGAGAGGCAAAGGCAATATATGTAACCTAAACATTTGTACTGCCGTAATATGCTGGAATAAAGAAAAGGAAAAGTAACAAGTTAAATTGAGGGCCACAATGAGCGATGTTCACAATGTATGTCAGAATAGCGAGAAACCTTACTGAATGGGCAATTTCCCCATATCCCCATACCACTTAGGCTTTTGCCTCCTTCTATGAGTGTCAAGGACCAGTAACCCCACTTCTGAGTTGATGGTTCAATAAAAAGCAGAAGTGGTGCTCTGTATGAGTCCACAATGTGGCTTGGTGTGGAGGCTCACACTTGTAATCCCAGCACTTTGAGAGGCCGAGGTGGGAGGATTTCTTGAGGCCAGGAGGTTGAGACCAGCCTGAGCAACATAGCAAGACCCCATCTCTACAAAAAGTAAAAAAATTAGCCAGGTGTGGTGGTGCACACCTGCAGTCTCAGGTACTTGGGAGGTTGAGGCAGGAAGATTGCTGGAGCCCAAGAGTTTGAGGTTGCAGTGAGCTATAATGACACCACTGCACTGTAGCTGGGGCCACAGAATGAGACCCTGTCTTAAACAAACAAACAAACAAACAAACAAAAAATAGGAGTCTACATGAGATGTTGGGTCTCTGGTATCAGCAGATGATGATCCTGGAGACCTGGAGGCAAATGCAAAGACAAGTGAAGCGTAAGTAAGAATGATCTATTCTAATTTTTGCTTTCTGGGCTTCTTGTTACCTCTCCTTTCTTAGTCTAACAGATTTTGTAGGAAACGTGTGCCATATAGAAGTTTTTCAATGATGGAGAAGTTTAGGTTGTTTTTCTATATTTGGACAGATAGTCTGCATATGGGATACTCCATAATTATGTGGCTAGAACCCAACTTTGTGAAAAATTACTTTCAGCTGCTCATGCAGACAGTGCTGCTCAGTGGTCCTCATCAGAGTGAATGCAGTAGTCATCACATACACAAGAACAATATTGTACAGGTTTCCTGGAAAAGTGCTTTAGAAATAGAGCAGTATATTCTGAGAATAATAATCGTTGAATTCAGTCTAATCTTCAGAAAATTAGATAAGGGCTACCGGGGAAAAGAAAGGACAAAAGGAAAGATTGATAATGAGAAGACCTCTTTTTATCTCACTGCCAGTGACAAAGATGATTCCTGCTTTAGCTTATTCATTAATATAGAAAATTTCTGAGATATTACCTTTTCACTTTCAACAAATGGATGTTTATTTTTTTCCTTGCACATGGATTTGATCAGTATAGAGACATATCTATATGATACTAAAATTTATGTGCCTAAAAGTTAAAATTCTGGCCCATTATCCATAGTGTTTGACCCACATAACACGAAATAAATCTATTTGACAGTAGCAGGGAAATGCTCCACTGCCTTCCATACCCCGTTCCTCCTGACCTCTGAGGCTGCTTGAACATTGGACTACTAGTTGCCTACTGATATCACTTCAACTTCCCGCCTTAGCAAAGGAGCAAGTGAGGGAGGCTGCGTGTCACAACTCTTGGTGTCACACTCTGTTTAGTCTGTGATTCTTCAAAATACAAGTCACTTGGGGCAATGAGGAAAGCAAACTTCCTTCATTACGTTATCTCTGGATTCAGCTGGGCCAGGATTTGGCTAATTTAAATGAATGAGAACATTTGAGAAAGATGGATACATTGACAAGGATAAGGCGAGGACTAGGGGGATTTAAGTGGTTAGAGAAAGTGAATTTATGTAGCTCCTATAGTCAGACAAAGTCAGATCATGTGGGGTTTTAATCTAGGCTCTGCTTGTTACTAGTAGTATGACCTTGGGCAATGACTTAACCTCTTTGAGTCTCATCTGTATAAAATGAGGATAATGTTATGTAACTCACAGGTTGCTGCAAGAAAGAAATGAGAAACATGGCATATAGTAAGCATTAATAAAGGGCACCTTAGCTTATCTTAGAACACAGTATCTGTAGGGCATTAAAAATGCCAGTGCAAGTAAGCAGTCATCTTCATTGTTATAGGGTGCCTCGACAGGCTGAACTGAATAAGTGGTGGGGAGAGAGGAGGACTTAAAGGAGAAAGGAACAGCACAAGCACAGATATAATGGTATAATGAAAAGGAGCTGCTTTGGACCAGATTTAAAAAAAAAATAGAGTTACAAATAATCTATGCTTCATGCAGACAAATTACAAGAAAAAGAAAGAGTCACTTAAAATCAGTTTTTAGACAATACCTTTTATGTTTACTATCCTTATTGCCAGAAGGCTGATTAACTTGGAAGTACAATCAGTTTTCTCAGGAAATGGTATGGGTGTTAATTAGACTGGTGTGAAGCTAGCAGGTCTCACATATCAGTGGGGTCAATGGAAATTTTAGTCACTGCAACTTTCAGAGCATTCCTGAAACCATGAAGTTAGCAAATTTTTTCACATGTCCTAAATAAGGAAACCTATTAGCTACAGAGCCAGCTATTAACAGGATTACTGTTAACAACACTTTCAGAAGTTGGGCAGAGTTTGGGGAATAGAACCATTTAAAGACTACCTCTGCTAACCCCAAAGGATGAGGAGAAGGAACATATGACATATTTCTTTGTTTGGATACATCTGTGCATTGTTAGTCCAGTCTTTTGTTACAGGTTAAGCAACCCTAATCCAAAAATTTGAATCCAAAGTGCTCCAAAGCCTGAAACTTTCTTTTCCCCAGAGATGGAGTCTCACTCTGTCACCTAGGCTAGAGTGCAGTGGCATGATCATAGATCACTGCAGGAACTGCTGAAAACTCCTGGGTTCAAGCGATCTTCTTGTCTCAGCCCCCCAGGTAGCTGGGACTATAAGCACATGCCATCATGCCTGGGTAATTTTTTTTATAGAGATGGAGTCTTGCTACGTTGCCCAGTCTGGTCTGGAACTCCTGGCCTCAAGCGATCCTTCCACCTCTCCCTCCCAAAGTGCTGGGATTACAGGTGTGAGCCACCACGCCTGGCCACAAAACTTTTTGAATGCCGACATGATGCCACAAGTGGAAAATTCCACACCTGACCTCATGTGATGGGTGAAAAAAAATATTAAAAAGATTGTATAAAATTACCTTCTAGACATATGTATAAGGCATACATGAAACATTAATGAATTTCATGTTTAGACTTGGGCCTCCTACCCAAGATATTTCATTATGTATATACAAATATTCTAAAATTTGAAAACATCTGAAATCCAAAATACTTCTGGTCCCAATCATTTCAGATCAGGGATACTTAACCTGGACATCCTAAGATGCATGTTTAATATGTTAAAGGCCCTCTGGAATATATTGCTGTCCGTGAGTGTAGATAGAGGGAACTTAAAATGGTGCTTCTCACAATAACAGAATTATACCTCCAAAGAGCTCCCTACCTGTGCTTGCAATAATCATTAATCACTCTTTTGATGTGAGATTTTGATGGTACCCTTTAAGATGCTAATAGCTTTGGGAGGGATAATGTATTAAGTGATGAAGTGTTGTTAATCCTTAGTGAGAATTAATTGATCAGATCTTTTCCAGCAGGAAAATCTATTGGAAAGAGGTTTTCCAAGAAAGAATACAGGAAATTTTCTGGTGGGAGTAAGTTCAATTAGTTACAGGGGGGTGGGGGCATTCAGGGTAAAGATACTGTGGGGATACCTGGATGATGGTGCAAATGTATCTGTGAAGAGAAAAAAAATGGTCAAAGAAGACGAATAAAGATTCTGGGGGAAATTTTAGCACGTGATTACTATGCACCAAGCATTGGGTCAGACACAATCAAGTTTATTTTTTTTTAAGCTGAAGTTAGGCTTCAGTTACTTCACAATTTTTCCTAGGGCAAGCTATGTATATAGCTCTAGCTATTATTTTGGAAATTTGTTTACTTATATCTGTAAGTTTTAACTCAAATTCTATTCATAGTTCTTGTCTTTGACTTTTCAAGTGTAAGGACGAGTAAAAAATAAGACTGTATTTCCTAATGAGCACCAGTAGCTTTCCTTTAGGAAATGGATTAGAAAATATTTGATCAGTTATATCCTGATGAAAGAGAAGCTTTGCACTGTAAATTTTTTTCTGGCTGTTTTGAAAGGGTGTTTTTCAAAACCTTCAAATCCTCCTGTCTTATCTGCAAAGGGATAAAGATAATTATGGGTGTTACGTTCCAGCCTAGACATACATTTTAGAGAAAATTCAGGTTCAGTAATGAACGCTTACAGCAGAAATACTAATCCTACTCTTTCAACCTGTGCTTGTGCATTTGGTGTTGGAGACACAAGAAAGGAATAATATTTGGTTTTGTAAAGTGGACAAATGGTAGATCTTATTGTGGGTAAAGATTTCTTTTAATCTTAGTGCTTTAATGATTGACATTGCACTCAGAACAAGTGATTTTCATTTCATTTTCTTTTTTCTCTAGAGCATAACACCCCAGTAAATAAAAATAAATAAAAAGAACAATTTCGTTTTATATGCATGAGAGTGGGACTTTAGCCAAAGGATTTCAGCCTTCTGGGCTGTCTTTTCTCACCTGTGCCTCTTCTATGACTTATGATGTTAGTATATTATAAGATCACGTATCCACAAGTCTCTGGATTAGTTAGGATCTGCATATATGAGTTTATAGAAAATCTATAGCTCAAATACAGTAAGGTGTGCACTTACACAAAACATGTTAACTGTATATACTCATAACTATGGCATCAGTTTGACTCTTGAAAAGTTAATAATTCTGTACCAATCAGCAGCAAAAGAACATTCTGTTCTTCAATGAAGAGGGGGCTGAAGGAGTAAGTATGTTGGTGCCAAGAATTGTATATGCCACCAAATTCATTTCAGCCAAGTACAGCTATGTTTGACATGCATAACACCATTTGGAAATGATTTCAATCATTTGTTTTCCAATCAATCAGCTTAATGGAGTTGGTCAATCATGGGTAGTTTGGAATTTATCATTTTAATTGGAATCCATAGTTGAAATTATACTTCTGTGCAATTAAAATCTCCATTAGCTGAACAAATAGAACATTGCAAACAGGCAAATTGTGAGTTGAAAAGAAAGAGAAAGGAAGGAAGTGAAAGAAAAAGCAGAGCTTCCCAGTGTGGTGTAATAGTTGTCATCTTTGAAGTACAAGCTTGGAGAAAATAGCAAAAGACCCCCAAAGGAATAAAAATGTGTAATTCTAATAGTAATGCTTTTGGGGTATTTTATGTGTGTACAATCATTTAGTATCATGTCTTGGTATGCTGGAATTTGGGGAAATGATGTTTTTCAGGCCAAAATATACAGAAAAGTACTGATCATCAGGAGACAACTTTGATCTTGAACCTGTAGAAACACTCAATATCACCTTCATTTTTATCATAAAAGGTGGACAGGGAGACAAGAATCTAAGACTTTGACACAAGCTTGCACTGTTGAGCACGAAAAGATAACGAATTACCATTAATTTTCTCTACTGCATGGGATCTCAGCAGGAGACAGTGAGTTGTGAAGCTGCTTGTTACACAGCTGACCTTGGGGCTCCTGACAGTGAGCTTTCCAAAACAAAAGCACCTACGTGAAAACTTAACCATGACTGTAATCGAAAGTGAATGAGCATACTGCTCTTTATCTGGATTTAAATATAATTCAACTTAATCAGTGTATATTAAATGATCTTTTCCTTAAAAGAATATTTGGGAGAAGAAAGACAACAATAAGAGATGAATGAATTTTACTGACTTTTGCCCTCAGGAGGGGATTTCTGTTCATAAATGACGATTAGTAATTTGGAAATTAATGGAGGTTCTATACTATTTCCTAATAGTATAATTTATATTTCCTCAATCTCAAAGACAGGATACTATTTATAGAAAAATAAAATCTTTTGAGCACATGAAAGTGTTTTACAACAATAATAAGTAAAACTGAAGAATCCACCCCTCTCCCCCAAAAAGATGGATCTTATTTACTGATTCTGCCTCAAGGAAAAAAATGTTTTCATAGCATGGGTGAAATCAGAATTAATATGACATAAAAGATGTGTCTCTTTCATAATCTTCCTAAACAACATTAGAGCAAAGTCCAGTAAGGGCTATGCAATTATTTTGCTGCCATAAAAAGATTAACATATAATCTTAACTAAATTTAACTTATTTATTTGACTGAACACCTATCTTTGGGAGAGACATCTATCTTTGGGGAGGAAAGAGGTGGAGTCCTGCTCAGCAAGTTAGACATCCAGAATCAACCTTGGTGATCAATGTCATGAGAGCCAGATTCCATCTTATCTACCTAATTATAAAATATGATGATGTTATAGATGATGTTATTCATATACAAAATTGTGTGTGATAGGCATATTTTATGTGCATTTGAGAATGCTTTCATAAATTATGGCAATATGTACCATATATGTGTGTGGGGGGGGTCACATTTCAGAAAGATCTAAAGTCACTGAAATACAACAAAGATGTTATCTCTATTTAACAATGTATTTTTAGTATTAATTTGGAGGAAATGTGTTTCTGACAAGTTTATATCTGTTTGGATGGCTTTTAAATCTATATTTTTAGCCTATACCTCTCCGCAGAATTTCAATTCTGTATAGTCAACTGCCTACTGGGTATCTCTACCTACATATCCCACTTGTCCCATATGGAAATTGTTTTTCTCTACCTAAGCTTCTTTTCTCTTTGCTAGCGCCACCTGTTGTGTAGATACAAACGTTTACATTCATTTTGAAACCACTTCCTAATGATGGTACCTCCCTAGCACTTTTCATATATGGCACCTCCTCTGTATCCTCACTGCTAGTCTCTATTCATCTCTTCCAGCTGTTCTGCTTGTCTCCAATCTTGCCTTCCTCAAGACTATCCTGTCCACACTACTGCCTGAGTTATCTTTTATGGAATGTATATCTGATCATGTTACTCCCTTAACTAAAGGACTTCAGTGGGAATTCTAGATTAACACATGTGTCAATCTGAGCCATTTCTTGAAGCCCAGAGAATAAGATAGTAAAAGCAACTAAAAAGGTGTAAAAGCACAAGGACAAAGAGACTGAGAGAGGAAATCCAGAAGACTAGACTATCTACACATTTTGGAAGATAGAAAGGATGAGTGGTAATTCATGTAACAGAGTAGGAAAAGATAAAACTTAAATATGTACAGAGGGAGGAGAGAAGTAAATTCCTGTAACACAACAACAAAAAGGCTTTGGTTTAGAAAATGAAGGCACTGGAGGGGATGGGTGTGTACACACCTAATGGGTGTGGTGTGCACTGTCTGGGGGATGGACACACTTGAAGCTCTGACTTGGGTGGGGCAAGGGCAATATACGTAACCTAAACATTTGTACCCCTGTAATATGCTGAAATAAAAAATAAAAAAAAAACCTAAAAAAAAATAAATAAATAAAACGAAGGCACCAAGTAACTCTAAGGCAGATTTACTGGTTTTGGGTAAATAGAAACAAGATTCGTTTAAAGTCTGGATAAGTAGTAAGACACCAGATCCCCTTAAGAAATTCATTTGCCATTCTTTATGCAACAATCATGGAGTAGAACATAAATATTTTTCAAAAGTTCTTTGGTACCTTCAAATACAAATAATATACATATGACTACATTTGTATAATTTCATTACAATGCACAAGAAACTTATAATCATCTGATAGCCTGGGCCACTGCAATTCTCTACTGCTGTTCTCTTGTAAGCTTTATGTGTGCCTTTCAGACAACACAGTGTGCAGAAAATAAATTTTCTATAAATACAAATAATTGAACTTCAATGAACAATATGTGCGAATTGGCTTTTTTTTTTTAACTGAAGCAGAATTTATGGGATGCGAAATTTCTAGAACCTATAACTTGCAAAATCTTTATTAATGAGGTGTAAGAAGGCGCAGCAGATGGAAACCATATATAAGAGGTGAGGTTGCAGAGACCTGGGAGAAGTAACAAATTGTGTAGCAAATATCCACTGCAGAATTACATAGTAAATTTACAACATGCTTTGTATTTTTGGTGGGTTGCAGAGAATGACTAGTGCAGCATGGAGATAGGATGCAGAAAATCAAGTCTTTGGGGAATAGAAAGATAATAAGACTTAGATAAAAGGTAGGTGGGTTATAAAATAGGATGAAATTATGTTTCATATGAGCATGGTGTGTGTTATGATTTTGAATTCTTTTCAATTTTCATATCTCTCTAGTGCCAACTTGGGAGACATATTATCATGACAGAATTGGAGAATTGACAGAATACCAAAAAGTGTCATTGTATAGTTTGGAAGATGGAAATCATAATACTTTTTTTTTCCCACACAAGCACCCCAGGAAATTAACCTCCAGATACAACTGAGGAATAGGCACTGTTATGGCTTTTTTACGGATCAGTAAACTGATGAAATATGGTGAAGCTACGTTAGTAGACCAAAGATGTACAAGAAGACATACATTGAGCAGAAAATAAATTTGAGCCCTGCTTCTCAACTCTTGATTTTACCAGAGACAGTTCTATCCCAAACGTGAGGTTCTGTATAGAAGCAGGAGGGAATTAGGAAGTAAAATCTGATGAGCATTTTTCCTGAAATATTACAGCTGTCATTCCCAGGGCCCTAGTCTTGAGATAGTGGCAGGTTAAGATATTAAATTTATATTTTTCTGGGAACTCTTCATGGACTGTTGCCATATCAATGACGACGCAGACAGAAACACAGGTGATTTTAAAGAACAGACTGCTTGCTGTACCCTGTATATAGTATAGTTACACTCTAGAGCAGCTAGCAATATTTATCTCAATTCTTTATTCTTTGTCAAGAGGATTACCATTTTCTGACATAATCTTTCTTTTCTAAGGAAAAAAAATCAGTACTGCATTTTGTAACTATGCGTTAGCATCCTGATCTGTCCTAAAGATCAAAATATCAAGATGACCCCAAAAGAAAAAAGCGATATGGATATAAGTCAAGTCTTTTTAAATTTAAAAACCTGACATCCCATTTCTCTTTCTCTTTTTTCTTTTAATGCATTAAATATCATCTCATATAACCATGAGTGTAAACCGTGACCAGTTTACCAAGAAAAACTATAATCAAAAGATTATAATGATATATTTGTCTTTCGTTTCTTGTCTTTGCATTTAATTTTCATATATATCCATGTTTGTGCAGTGACTTTGAATTTGTCTCCTGGAGGCAGATGCTCATGCAGGTTTAACTAGCGAAGGCAGTAGAGAGAAACATTGATGGTCAGGAGAGGATATGTTGGGAAATGTGGACAGGGCCAGAATATATTGCATGAGCAGGAAGCAGGCTTCTGATTACAAAGGGAGCCAGAGCATGCACTTTTGTTTGGTGAGGAAACTAGCACATAGATGAGAAACTATCTTTTGATTTTCTCCTCTATATAAATCTAAATGATGTGCTTTCAAATGGATGCCTTTTAGGCTTTTTCATTATAGTTTTAATAATGCCCATGCCAACATATTATCTTTTAAGATTATTGAAAAGGGACCAATTTGGGAGACTGTGGCCAAGGTGAGTGTCCACTTTACCAGACTGCCTCTGCTAAGCTCTAGGGGTCCGGGAGTAGAGGGATGAAATGCTCTGAGGATATACTGGAGGCAAATATTTTCCCTGCTACTCTTCTTTTCTCTCAACAAAGTGACTACAAGGTCTTTTAGTCCATTAAATAAATTGGATGGATGTGTACCCTCATGAAATCAATAATTAGAAAAAATAGATTAAAAGAACAGGTACAATGAGCTTAAAAAATTTACTTGGTAATGATAAAAGCAGCAAAGCTACAAACTCAAAGAGCAAGTCCTATGTGCCAGGCATTCTTAGAAGTACTTTAAATTTATTGTCTTATTTCATAGTAACAAACCCTGTGTGATAGGTACTGATATTCTCATTTTACAAGGGAGGCAGATTTGAGATTCAGTCCCAGGTAGTGTGGTTCCAGGGACTGCACTCTTTATTACTATGAGGCACTGCCTCTCGGAAAACAAAGCTATGTGTCTTTTGACTTGGCTTGATGACAGGACCACAGCTTAGGCATATCTGTGAGTAGGTAAAGTTTGTGCTGTGCTCCATCCCATCTTCCCTTGCTCAACCTTTTATTACCTTTCCTAGATCTCCTATCCCAGTCCCCCCCGCCCCAGTGTCCCATGCTTTACTGCTTTCCTACACTTTTGGTCTAAGAGAAAAGCACCCAGTAAAATATATTCTCTAAAGCATACATTGTGCTGTCCCTCTCAGAAATATCTTCTTTCAGGTATATAAAATATTAAATCTCCCAGAAATATTATATTTGCATTTTCAAAGAGAGTGGAAAATTATTAAGATTTCTAAGAGCTTCTCCAATTACAAAAATGTACGTAATTACATATTTTCCCCACCTTTATGGACAGCCTAGCTTTATGGTGCTATCAGCACTTCTTTACCAAGGTCATAAGAAATTGGATAGTTTTCATATCACTTCAGAGGCTCCTACCTCCTTTACTCACACTGAATTCATTACCACTGTTTGGATTTCTGTGGAAAGGATGGATTCTTACCATTTGTGGTAAAATAGGGATTAATTCCAGGTTTACTTGGTTGACAGGTTTAGCAAATACAAATGCATGACTCCAACACAAATTTGAATTTCATAGAATAAATAAGTTTTAGTATAAATATATCCCATGCAATATTTGGGACATACTTACACAAAAATAATTTTTTATTTATCTGAAATTCAAATTTAATTGGACTTCTTGTATTTTATCTGGTGACCATGCTCAGGGTGGATTTTAATTGTCTCTAGACCAAAAGAAAATTCTAATTATGAATATATTATAGAAATCTAAGTATAAGATGGTAAGAGCATGAGGAAAAATGGTAGCTATAGAGACAGGGATGAATCCATACATAAAATGGAAGAAGAATCAAAATATGGTGATTGCTTACTTGTAAAGGGGCTGATGAACAATATTGTTGAAAGAGATTCTAGGTGTCTTGCATAGAAGTTATAGGTTACACAGGAAAAATCATTATAAAAGACTAAGAACAGAAATTCAGGGACTTTGTTTCAGTTTTGGGGAGTAAGAAGATTGCATAAAATAATCAGACTGAAGAATAAGTTGAGTCCTGGAAGTCAAATAAAGTTTAGGGGATTAAGCAAAACTTAAACGTTATTTCAGGCCATTACACAGAAATCCGAAGGCCAGTTAGTTTGCTATTGAAAATCTAACAACCAGAGATACCAAAGAGAAAGTGTTAGTCTTTTTATATCACATAATCAAACTCCTATATAAATAAAGAATATTTATACTCTGTTCTGGAAAAAGGGAAAAATTCTGAACATTTGATAGCTATTTTATGATGTCACAAAACACTTCAAGCATAAAAGAAAATCTAATTTCATTTCCCATGGTGTTATGGAAATTTGCTCCCCCCTCAGGAGATGATTCCTCAAAGAGTGGATGACAACTAGTGGCTAAATTAGGAAATACAAGTTAGATTTGTAGAATTGGTTGTAATGTGAATCTTATTTTCTGTTCTAGCCAGAATGCCTATTAGCTATTTTGATTTATTTAATTTTAGTTGGATTTCAAAAATTAATAAATCATTGTTCATGTTGTAAAGTGAATACTTAATCAGACAGCTCTTGCAAGATGCTGAAGCTGAGAGTTAGAATACAGTGTAAGGAAAGCATTTTAAATATAAAGACAGTGTTGTACAGAATACACAGTAGGGAAAGAGCAGGGTTACCGTGGGAACCATAATCCTGAATTTCATGACTTGTCTTGTATGATTACAAATTTAATGATGTAGGAGGATTGTGTGACTTTTTCCTTTATTTTGAGGATGATTTATTTGTGAATAATCAGGAAAGGATCAGGCTTAGATGTGACCTGAATCTGCCCAAACAGGAAGGATCCTGCATCCTTTAGGAAGGTAGAAGCAAAAACAAAAAAAACAAAACAGTGTGGGAGGGCAATCTCTTAAAAAGTATGAGTTCAGCACACTGCAAGTTTTCACTGTAGAAAAAGACAGAAAACAATTTTGCACTTTGACTTCATTTGCAGCTGAGGATTTCCCAAACGCTTTGAAATGGGCACAGAAGCTTTGCTATGTTTCTTGAAACTCCACAGGGATAGTCATAACAGTGAATGAATTCCAGGGGATAGCATGCAGCTGGCATTAGAAAGCAAGAGAAGCTAGAGGAACACACTTTTACATGGATTTACTGAATTACAACTTAAAACAGTGAAGTATGAGTACAATTGTCTGAGAAATAACAGCGGCAGACAAAGTGTGTAGCAATATATTGTCTTGATCTTAGGAAAGGTCTAGAATCGAATATGAGTATGAGATTGCATGCATACATAAAGGTATGTCAAGCTGACCATACTTCAGCCTGCTACTTGTGCCTGTACATCATGCATTTTGATGGAAAGGGAATGTAAAGTCAGTAAGTGTTTTTTTTTTGAACTACAGTTCTGAACATATGGATGTCTCTAAAGAGTTCATTTTTTGACACATTTTTATATTGATTAGCTTATTTTTCTTTGGATATTGCTAGAGACAAAAAATTTTGAGGTTATGCCAATTTTGGCAATAGATATTCCAAACAACATTTTCTGGATTCAGTACAACTGATATGGCACAAGAGACCCATATATACACTCACAAAAAAGTGGAAGTCTTATTAAGGTCAGGATCCTTTTGGGTCCTTCTGGAAACTGATTTAATATAGGCAGTGCTGCCTAAACAAATTTAGCTGAAATTAATATGCTTGTTATTAGTATTTATGATAATACTTATACTAATACCCTCTGGTTTCAATCTATTTTCAGCTTAAAATGTGATACTACTAATGCTAATCAGTGTAAGCACCAGAGGCCTGGAAATGCAGTATATGCCCTACAGAAAAAAAAAAAAATTATTGCTTTAAATGACAAATAAGGAAGAAAATGGTAGATAGACTACAATTTTAGAGTAACAAAGATATAAATGAATGAATGAATAAATGCAATTTGCATTTCAAGTCATGGAGTACCAAGCATATCATTAGAGAAAGACTTTGGTTAATGGAGGGGAGAACTATTAAAAGTATGAAAGAGCGCTTAGCATCAGTATAAAAAAGCAAACAATGATGAATGAATTAAAATGTAGAATGTCAGGCAAAAACAATCACTCTAATCTTTTATAAGGAAATAGTAAGAAAAGTAATCATCCTGGTTTTGATCGACTTATGATAAACGTGGGTTATACTAGAGTGGAGAGACAAACAAAAAAGAACCAAGTTTTAAGTTTTCCCAGAAATGAAAGAAATAATTAGAGGATTGTAAGACCTAGGCACAACAAAATGAAAAAAACATTTAAGTGTAAAATCTCGTGCATGAATAGACTATACTACCAATGAAGTGATAAAGCATTTGCTTGTAAAAGATAGGATGTTAGAGCCTCAGAATTTGACAAATATTTGGCATTATACAGTAGTTACTTTGCCTGAATTCTTCTTGTTGCTTTTTATCACCATTTTCTCAT
Source organism: Eulemur rufifrons (assembly GCF_041146395.1). Classification (NCBI taxonomy): domain Eukaryota; kingdom Metazoa; phylum Chordata; class Mammalia; order Primates; family Lemuridae; genus Eulemur; species Eulemur rufifrons. Next base: position 72,009,948 of record NC_091012.1, read on the forward strand.
GAAATGCCTTACATTGTATTGGAAGAGCAGTGTTTTAATAAGATAGCCATGAATACTTTTATAATTGAAACAAAAAAGCTTGTGCTCTATTTCATCAGATTGATATAAACCAGAAGCTCTACAAGATGAAAAAGGAAAGGGAAAAAGAGTTCTCAGGACAAGAATAATTTAAAAATAAATGCAGTATCAAAATAGATCAAAGGGGAAGACTTGCTTAAATGTAAGTTTGGATGAAAATTATACGAATGGACAAAAGTAAAAGGAAGAGCACAATGAAAGTCAGCTATAGATGAGTCAAATTAATGGAATTCGTATTAACAATGTGCATTGATGTCCAAAGTTGTGTCAGCAATTCCCTAAATATCCTGATTTGCAGTGTCCTTTAGAACTTAAGTATAATGCATGGACTATCTCTATCTGCACAAAGGGATTTTTGTAGCTTATTAATAATTTAGAAAAAGATCAACTTGGTCGCTTTGGCTCTTCAAACTATAGTTTCTACAGCAGCTCTAGTGGATTTTATATGTAGCTGTTCCTATTTGTAATTTCAGCTAAACTTGTTTAGACAGCATCACTTATATTAAATCTTCTCCAAAACAAACAAACAAACAAACAAACAAAAAAACCCTTTCAGATCATATGTAAATTTGTCCTGAATTTTGAGACCTATATTAAAAATTATGCAGTATATTCCTGAACTAAAAAAGCCGTTTTGTTTCCTCTATAAAATAGGACTACAAAAAATATTAATGTCAGAATAACATATACATGCCTATACTTATTTTTAAAATAAAACATTTTTGTAAGTATTTTTTTAATGATCTTAGAATAAACCCTAGAAATGAAGTCCAGAAAGGTCTCTTTTACTTTTTTCCCCATTTTCCCCATTATTTCTATTTTACAATTTTTCTTGGATGTTATACTAGAAATGTTAGGATGTTATATTGGAAAACTTGACCCTTTTGTAATACATGTACTTAAAAGGATATTTTGTGCCTGTTTTTATGGCAATACCGTACTGTTTTGAGTACTGTAGCTTTGAAATATAATTTGAAATCAGGAAGTTTGATGACTCCAGCTTTACTTTTCTTGCTCAAAATTGTATTGGCTATTTGGGGTCTTTTGTGGTTCTATGTGAATTTTAAGATTTTTTTATATTTCTGTAAAAAATACCATTGCAATTTGTTAGATTGCATTGAATCTGTAGATCACTAAGGATAGTATGGACATTTTAACAATATTAATTCTTCCAGTCCATGAGAACAGGATAACTTTCCATTGATTTGTGCATTCTTCAATTTTTCATCAATGTTTTATAGTTTTACGTGTACACATTTTTCACTTTTTTGTTTAAATTTATTCCTAAGCATATTTTTTATGCTATTGTAAATAGGATTGATTTCTTTTTTGGATAGAAACACAACTGGTTTATGTTGCTTCTGTATCCTGTATACAACTTTACTGAATTTACTTATTAGTTCTAACAGTTTTTTGGTGGAATCTTTAGGGTTTTATATAAATAAGATTATGTCATCCACAAATAGAGATAGTTTTACTTCCTCCTTCTCAATTTGGATCCTTTTTATTTTGTTTTCTTGACCTAATTGCTTTTGCTAGGACTTCCAGTAGTATGTTGAATAGAAGTGACAAGAGTGGGCATCTTTGTCTTGTTTGTAATTTTAGAGGAAAAGCTTTCAGCTTTTCACTATTGAATGTGATGTTAGCTGTGGGCTTGTCATGTATGGTGTTTATTGCATTGAGGTACATTCCTCTCATACCTAATTTCTTGAGGGTTTTTTTTTTATCATAAATGGATGTTGAATTATGTCCAATGCTTTTTATGCATCTATTGAGATGATCATATCATTTTTATCCTTTGATCTGTTAATGTGGTATATCACATTTATTGATTTTTGCATGTTGAACTATCTTTGAATTGCAAGGATAAATCCCACTTGGTCATACTGAATGATCCTTTTATTTTGCTGTTGAATTTAGTTTTATAGTGTTCTGTTGAGGATTTTTACATCTATGTTAATCAGGTATATTGTCCTGTAATTTACTTGTATTGTTTTTGTGTACCTTTGTTATCAAGTAATGCTGGCCTTGTAAAATGAATTTTGAAGTGTTCCTTTTGAATGATTGGCATTAATTATTCTTTAAATACTTGTTTGAATTCACCAGTGAAACCGTCTTATTCTGGGAATTGTTTTGTTGTTGTTGGGAGGTTTTTGATTAGTGATTCAATCTACTGACTGGTTATTGGTTAACAGAATGGATGAAAAAATTGATCCAATTAGATGTTGTCTATGAAGGACTCAGTTTAGCTCTAAAGACACATATAGATTTAAAGTGAAAGGATGAAAAAAAATATTTGTACAAAGAGTAACCAAAAGAGAGCAGAGATAGCTATATCAATATCAGACAAAATAGACTTCAAATTAAAAGGTATTACTAGAAAAAATAAGTATATTATATGTTGACAAAATGGTCATTAGTCTCACTATGTTGCCCAGGTTGAACTTCACTGGTGAATTCTACCAAATATATAGATAATTAATACTAGTTTCTCAAATATTTTCAAAAATAGAAGGGCAAGAAACGTTTTCTAACTTTTTTTTTTTTTTTGAGACAGAGTCTTACTCTGTTGCCCGGGCTAGAGTGCTGTGGCATCAGCCTTGCTCACAGAAACCTCAAACTCCTGGGCTCAAGCAATCCTTCTGCCTCAGCCTCCCAAGTAGCTGAGACTACAGGCATGCGCCATCATGCCTGGCTAATTTTTTTCTATATATTTTTAGTTGTCCAGCTAATTTCTTTCTATTTTTTAGTAGAGATGGGATCTTGCTCTTGCTCAGGCTGGTGTCAAACTCCTCTGAGCTCAAATGATCCACCCACCTTGGCCTCCCAGAGTGCTAGGATTACAGGTGAGAGCCATCGCACCCTGTCTTCTAACTTATTTTTTGAAGACTACGTTACCCTTATACCAAGGCCAGACAAAGACACTACAAGAAAACTATAAACAAATGTGATATACGTGCAAAATTCTCAACAAAATACTTTCAAACATAATCCAGCAGCACAGTGAAAGGTTTATACATCATGACCAAGTGGAATTTATCTTAGTAATGTAAAGATGGTTCAACATGAGAAAAGCAATCAATGCAATATGCCACATTAAAAGGATGAAGAAAAAAATTGATAATCTTAATTGATGTAATAAAAGCATCTGACAAAATCCAATACCTTTTTATGATAGGAACACTCAATACATTAAGAAAAGAAGGGAACTTCCTCAGAATGATAAATGGCATTTATAAAGAAGCCATAGCTATTAATAAAATCATAATTAATGGTGAAAGCATGAAAGTTTTCCCCTGAAGATCAGGAATAAGGCATGGATGCCCACTTTCACCAGTGCTATTCAATATTGCACTGGAATTTCCAGCTACAGCAATTAGGCAATAAAAAGAAATAAAAGGCATCCAAATTGGAAAGGAAAAAGTAAAACTATTTATATTTGAAGATAACATAATCCTGTTTATAGAAAATCCCAGAGAATGCACATACATGCATGCACGCACACAAAGTCCATATTTGTTATGGTTTGAATTGTGTCACTCAAAGAGATATGCTTATGTCTGAAGTACCCTTAAGTACCTCAGATTTTAACATTATTTGGAAATTGGGCTATTGCAAATATAATTAGTTAAGATGAGGTCATACTGCAGTAGGGTTGACCTTAATCCAGTATGCCTGGTGGCCTTTAAGAAGAGGTGAAGGACACAGATAAACAAAAGAATGCTATGTAATGATGGGCACATTGCTTGGAGATGCATCTACAAGCAAAAGAATACCAATGCTTGCCAGGAACTACCAGAAGCTGGAAGAGACCAGGAATGACTCTTCTCTAGACCCTTTGGAGAAAGCATAGCTCTGCCAACACCTTAGTTCCTGGCTTCTAAACTCCAAAAGTGTGAGAGAATAAATTTCTGTTGTTCTAAACCATGAGGTTAGTGGCAATTTGTTATGACAGACATAGGCATCTAATACAGATTGTGGTATCAGGGAGTGGAGTGTTGCTATAACATATGGAAAGAAATTTGGATTTGGCTTTGGAATTTTGTATGGGTAGAAACTAGAAGAACTTTGAAGTGTTTGATAGAAAAATCATAGATTGCCTTGATGAGAGGGTTTATAGAAATATGAGCAATAAATGTACTTCTGGTAAAGAGTTAACAATAAATGATAAATATTTTATTGGACACTGGAGGAAAGGTGATCCTTGTTATAAAGTGACAGAGTTTTGCATGAATTATGTTCTATCACTAGGAGGAAAGTGGAATTTGTAAGCAATAAGCTTAGATATTTAGCCAATGAGATTTTTAAGAAAATGTGGAAGGTGCAGCTCAGTTGCTTTTTGTTGTTTATGGTAAAATGCAAAAGGAAAGAGATAAATTGGTGAATGAACTGTTAAGCACAATAGAATCAGCACCTGATCATTTGGAAAAATTCTCAGCCTATCCCAATAGTGTGCTCAAAAAGCAATGGGTGGTTGGACAACTGCTTGCTAAGATATTAGACATGTGAATTATGGATTTAATCAACCATCTCAGCAGAAGCCATGAATAGAGGTATGTTTATCCAGGAAGTATCTGTGGAGAACCCTTTTTTCTAATGGCTTGGACCACCATAAATTGGATAAGAGACCAACAAGATTTTTGAGAATTTTATATCAGCAAAAAATGCTGCCAGCTGGAACTGAATGGGAAAAAATGAAAGAAAAATTACTCCAAAGGCAGGGCCATGGATACAGATGGCATAGCATCGAGCCACAGAAGAATATTTTCAGGCCTTGAAATCTGATGAAATATTTCCTGCTGGGTTTTGAGACCTGTGGCCATTTTTTTTGTTCTTATTTCTCCCTTTGGATTGGGAATATCTATCCCATGCTTGTTCCACCATTGCATTTTGAAATATAACTTGTTTTCTCATTTCACGGATCCACAGCTGAAGAAGAGAGGAATTTTGCCCCAGGATCGATGATACCTTGAGTCTCACCTATGATTGATTTAGATATTTAGATGAGAATTTGAACTTCATCAGAAATGAAATCTTTTGTGACTAAAAGGACATTATCAGGAAAGTGAAAAGACAACCTACAAAATGGGAGAAATATTTATAAATCATATAGCTGCCAAGGATCTAGTATCCAGAATATACAAACAACTCTTACAACTGAATAACAAAAGGACAACACAATTAAAAATAAGCAAAGGAGTTAAATAAACCAAAAACCACTGAATTGTGTACTTTAAGTTGTGAATTGTGTGTTATGTGAATTATACCAATAAAGCATATGTTTTTAAAACAACAGCTTAATTAAGAAAAATGAGTGGGAGCTGTGACATTAGGTCAGGCAATGGTTTCTTAGATATGAAATTTAAGTACAAGCAAGAATTAAAAATAGATAAATTGGACTTCATCAAAATTAAAAACTTTTGTACAATGGAAACCATCAAGAAAATGAAAAGAAAACCCACAGAATGGGAGAAAATATGTATCATACATCTGAAAACAGTCTAGTATCCATAATATATAAAGAAATCTTACAATTAAATGATAAAAAGGCAAATAACCCAATTAAAAAAATGAGCAAAGGACCTGAATACACATTCCTCTAAAAAAGATAAATAATTGGCCAATAGCACAAGAAAAGATGCCCAATACTATAAGCCATCAGGGAAATGCAATCAATTTCAAATCCAATTTGTAATTGATAATCACAATGAGATACCACTTCATACCAACAAGGATGGCTTTAATCAGAAAGAAAAACAGCAACAAATGTTGGTTAGGATGTGAAAACATTGGAACCCTCATACACTGCTGTTGGGAGAGTAAAATGGTGCAGCCACTGTGGAGAACAGTTTGGTGGTTCATCACAAAGTTAACATCAAATTATTAATATAATATGACCCAGAAATTCCCTATCTAGGTATATACCCAAGAGAAATGACAACATATGACCACACAAAAATGTGCACACACATGTTCATAGCAGCATTATTCATGATAGCCCCAAAGTGGAGAAAACTCAAATATCCATGAAGTGATAAATGGAGTAAATGAATAAACAAAATGTGGTATATCCTTATAATGGAATGTTCTTTGGCAATAGAACAGAATGAAGTAGCGATATAAGCAACAACACAGAAAATCTGTGAAAAAATTATACTGAGTAAAAGAAGATAGTCACAGAACAACACTTATTGTATGATTCCATTTACATTAAACGTCCAGAGTAGGCAAAGATATAGATACAGATATTAACTTGTTGGTTGCCTAGGGCTGGGAGCCGGGATGCTGTGAGGGAATGGAATGTTTCTGCTAATGGATATGGAGTTTCTTTTGGGGATGATGAAAGTCTTCTAAAATTAGATTGTGGTGATGATTGCACAATTCTTTGAATATACTATAAGCCAGTGAATTGTACAGTTTAAAAGTATGTGAATTATATTTCAACAAAGCTTTTTAAAAATGGAACTGCACAGGAGTTTGAGGCTGCAGTGAGCTATGATTGTGTCACTGCACTCCAGCCTGGGTGACAGAGTGAGACCCTGTCTCAAAAAAAAAAAAAAAACAAAACAAAAAAAAAAACCCAAAACACACACACACACACACACACAAAGCAAAAACAATAACCCCCACAAAAACAAACAAATAAAAAAATGGGACTGCAATTATTTCAGGGGATGTTTATCAGTAATGAAGCCAAATCTGGTATTTGAGGTTCTAACTGAAAGCTAATAATTAATGACAACAACACATTTGATCACTAAAATTAAAAAAAATAGAACTGGTAAAATCTATAAAATATATTTAACTAAGAATAGAAACTAGTACTGTGCCATTTCTATTACATATTTTTCCCACTTTTTTATTTGTATAAATAAATACAAATATGGAGTATCAAATATGGAGTGCAAGTGTAATTTTGTTACATGCATAGATTGCATAGTACTGAAGTCAGGGATTTGAGGTATTCAGTAGTAGAATTCTCTAGCACAATATTTCTAAGGTATTTAATAACCACTTCAGGTATCATGGAAATACTATGAAAGCACCAAGATTCCAGTCCTAATACATAGACATATACATACCCACAGAGACCTATGCATTTTTCATGCATGCAGGTGGATATCTAAACTCATCTGAACTCTGCAAGATATATTTAGTTTAGGTTATTTTCAATAAAAATTGGATAGAGACTTAAGAAGCCATTTTTTTAATTCATATAACCATGTTCTTCTACAATCTGTGCTATGGGACAGAAGTTGTTAGGCCTGATGCAATGCCTGGTGGCCTCATGTGTAGTATAATGTGAGAAGTGTCTCAAACCTCTTTGTCCCACTGGTTATAATTCAGAGCTTTGAATTCTCACCCCTAATTGGAGTTACTCTTTTAGGCTCGTGGATTAGCAATAGTGCCCTACATCTGTATACAGTAGAACATTACCATTTTCAAAGTTCTTTTGCATACATTCTCTCATGGAATTCTCACAACAACCTTAGGTTAGAGGTACTGTTATACAGCTTTCATAGGTAGAGAAAACGAATGCTCAGTGAGGTTAATTTACTCATCTAAGGGCATATTAGTCACAAAAAAGCTAAGACCTTGACAGTCTAATGTTAAGTACATTTTCCATAGTTTCCAAGCTCTGTCAAAAGTTGAGTGCACCCAGAAGCATCTATTCAAATTGGAGTCCTATATGGGGAACAGAGAGGAGGGGAGGAGTAACAAAGTATCCCATTAGTAGCAGAAAACTATAGAATGAATTACTTTCTTAGACTCGCTGGCTGTCATCCAGGACAGAGCAAGGGCCTGAATTATGGAAGTTTTTATATATGAGGAGACACAGCTTGAGGAGCTGTGTCTCCTCAAATAACAGAACAAATGTTAACTTAGAGCATAAAATAGACATTAAGGAAATATATGTTGATTAAATATAGTCAGCATCCTAGGATATTTTACTAGCATACAAAATAACTTTTAATTAGAAATAGACATTTTTTTATTTTATTTTGGCCTTTTCAGTCATTTAGATGAGCCCCAGCTATGTATAAACATGATAGATATACTCCATGAGTGTGCATGTGTGTGTCTTGGATAGTGTGTTTTGTTTGGAATTATACTTAAAACATTAGAGGGTTTAGATGATTTACATGTGCTATGTTCTTGGGTAGAGGTCTAAATTTCTCTGACCTATCCTTACAAAGAGTTGAGGGCTTTGAATTCTTTACTTCTGATTTTCTTTTGGTAAAACCTTGCTATTCATTTTGTTTCCTTTTTTAATTCTTTAAAATAACCCTGTAGTGTGGATCTGTTTCATCTTCTTTATCCATTTTTGCAAATTAAATTAGTTTGCCTTAGGTCCTACATAAATAAGTCAAATGCGATTGTTCAGTTATAAATTGTAACTCATCCTTGTCTCAGCTGTTTACTTCGTCCATTACTTAGAATACGTTCGTCTTCTTTTTCTTTTTAAATGTATTGTTCAGGAGACACTTCAATGTTCAAAGGCTGATACTCAACCAGTTTATTTCCTATGACTGAAGAAGCACAAAGCCCTTCTGCTTATCTGGCCTCATTTTCTTTCCTTTGGAGATAAATGTTAGAAAACAACCCGCTGTATTTTTCACAGTTGTAGATAAACTAGCCCTGCTTTTCAATGTATTGCATCTTGTCATTTTTTTCTCTTCTGGAAAGGGATGAATTTTGGTGTTCTTGTTTAAAGGATGGAAGATCAGTCTGTGATTGAATTCTGATTCTAATTCTATTCCCAATTCCATCTGGTCATTTCTGTCAAATACTTCAGGGTGAGTCTGTTTATTTTTCTTTTTTTGGTAACTCTCCATTTCTCCACTTGCAAGTCAGGTACAATAATGTTACTGTATATGTACCTCAGGGAGTAATTGAGAAATCGTGAAAATTGTCATTATTTAGCAAAACTAAATTTTTACAAGTGCTAGAGGAGGTCTATATTGTTTATATTACTTAAAATTTATGTTGGAAGTTTATATTTGTGTCTACATATGCAAAATCAAATGAGTAAGTCCATTTAAATACTTTATAAAGTTAAATGTAGTACTTTATAATTAAGAAATAACTTTCACATATATTTTTAAAATAATTTCATTAACTTATATATTTCACATATGCCCATTTTCTTGCTCTCAAAAACATACTCATATACAACTCACATTTTTTTTCACAAAAGGCCAGGTAATTAATTCAAACAAAAGGGAATTGTTTGGATAATTAGCTCCATTTTCCATTTCAGATTGCCTGGGCACACATAGAGTTAAAACAAAATATTGTTTTTCTTTTCACTTAAACTGTGTTTTTGTTAAATGGTGCCTATTTAAGTTTAGTCTACTCTGGATCTTTATAGCAGTTTACCTTCCATTTTTAACTTAATATCAAATTTTTTGAATTGTCATTTGCTATATAGAAACTTCCAGCCACTGAGCTACCTACTTATTCCCTGGTGAGTTCCTCCCAAAGCTGCAATAGCAGAGCCATTATTAGTTATGATGTCTTCAGCTTCTTCAAGTAACAAAAACCCAGACAAAAGTGGTATAAAAAAGGAAGACATTTATTTCCCTTATAACAAGAAATTCAGAGTATGCATATCCTGTGTAGGTCATTTAATTGGCTCAGTGACATCATCAAGGACCCAGGTTCTTTCCATTTTTTGCTCTGATACCTTCAGGGTAACAGTTTTGGCATTGGGCTATTTTCTTATTGTCACAAGCCATCATTGCCCCAGAAAGGACGATGCCCAACAGAAAAAGAGGGATTTTTTTTTTCTTTTTTGTGTCTCTTTTTAAGAGGAAAGATTTCTTTACCATAAGCCTCCAACAGATCTCTGTGTATGTTTCAATGGCCAAAAATGAATCACATGCCCACCTATAAAGCATTGGCCATAGCTAAGAAATCACCATGATTATATTAAAATACTCAGGAATTACCTTTGAGTCACATGGTGGAGTGGTAGGGTTCCTGTATTACATTGTATTTCAAGTGTCAAGTAAGAAGGGAATAATTACTAGGTAGAACAGTATCTGCTCTATCTAGGAATTAGCAGGTAGGCTTCTTTCTGAAAAACTTCCATGAAGATATTTCTGGAAGCTTCTTCACTTAATCTTTACTAATGGAGTTTCCTTCAAAAATTTCCTATATTACTTTGAAGGTAGGCCTCAAAAGCCCTGAAATTGTGTCTTTATTTCAACCGTATTACTTGACTTGCATTGCTTATGTGCATTAATTAAAAAAATTATTGAGATACAATTTACATATATTAAGCTATACCCATCTTAAGTGACAGTTCAGTGAATTTTAACATTTGTGTATGCCTGTATAACCATCACAATAATCAAAATATACAGCATTTCCATAACTCAACATGTTCCCTCAAGCTACCATTCTAGTCAGTTCTTTCCAAACCTGGCTTCAGGCAACCAAACTGTTTTCCGAAGTTATACCATTTTACATTCTCAACAGCAATGTACAAGAGTTCTGATTGTTCCACATCCTCCCCAAGACTTGATATTGCCAATATATTAACAATTTTAGCCATTATAAATTTCACCATTGTACATTTAATTTTCATTTCTTGGATGACTAAGGATGGTTTATGTCTTTTCATGGGTATATTGCCCATGCACAATCTTCTGTTGTGAAGTGTCTTCTCAAAACTCTTCCCAAGGAAGGAGGCAGACCATGATGGCCAAATAGAATCTTCCAGTGATCCCCTTGCAAGAACACCAAATTAAACAAATATTCATGTAAGAAAGCACCTTCATAAAACCAAAGAATCAGATAGGGAATTCAAAATAGCTGTCTTGAGGAAGTTCAAAAGCCAAGATAACACAAAGAAGGAATTTATATCAAAGAAATTTATGGACATGCTTGAAGCTCTGACTCAGGTGAGGTAAAGACAATATATGTAACCTAAATATTTATACCCCTATAATATGCTGAAATATAAATAAATGAATAAATAAACCCCAAATGCTAGCAATCTGATTTCAATAACACATTAAAAACATTAATCATGATGATCAAATGGGATTCATCCCAGTGAGGCAATGGATGGTTCAACATATGCAATTCAACAAATGCGATACATCATACCAACAGAATGAAGAAAGAAAAACCATTTGATTATTTATTTATTTATTTAAGACAGAGTCTTGCTCTGTTGCCCAGGCTAGAGTGCCTTGGCATAAGCCTAGTTCATAGAAACCTCAAACTGCTGGGTTCAAGTGATCCTCCTGCCTCAGCCTCCCAATTATCTGGGATTACAGGTATGTGCAACCACGCCTGGCTTATTTTTTCTATTTTTAGTAGAGACGGGGTCTCACTCTTGCTCAGACTGGTCTCAAACTCCTGACTTCAAGCAATCCTCTTGCCTTGGGCTCCCAGAGTATTAGGATTATAGGCATTAGCCACCATGCCCGGCCTACATACGATTATTTCAATAGATGCTGAAGAACATTTGATAAAATTCAACACCCCTTCATGATAAAATCTGTCAAAAAACTGAATATAGAGGGAACATTCCTCAAAAAGATGAAAGCCATATACAGCAAACCCACAGCTAGTATCAAATGGAGAAAAACTGAAAGCCTTTCCTCTAAGATCTGAAATTAGACATAGATGCCTACTTTCACTGCTTTTATTCAACATAGGACTAGAAGTCCTAGCCAGAGCAATCAGACAAAAGAAAGAAATTAAGGGCATCCACATTGGAAGAAAAATGTCAAATTATGCTTATTTGCAGGTGATATATTATTTTGTATTTAGAAAAACCTAAAGGCTTCACCAAAAACTGTTATAACTGATAAAAAGTTCAGTAAAGTTGAAGGATATAAAATTACATACAAAAATCAGTAGCATTTCTATGTCAACAGCAAACAATCTGAAAAAGAAATCAAGAAATAATCTCGGCCAGGTGAGGTGGCTCATACCTGAAATCCTAGCACTCTGCGAGGCGGAGGTGGGAGGATCAGTCAAGGTCAGGAGTTCGAGACCAGCCTGAGCAAGAGCGAGACCCTGTCTCTACTGAAAAATAGAATGAAATTAACTGGACAACTAAAAATATATAGAAAAAATTAGCCGGGCATAGTAGCTCATGCCTGTAGTTCCAGCTACTCGGGAGGCTGAGGCAGTAGGATTGCTTGAGCCCAAGAGTTTGAGGTATCTGTGAGCTAGGCTGATGCCACGGCACTCTAGCCCAGGCAACAGAGTGAGACTCTGTCTCAAAATAAATAAATAAATAAATAATAAAAAAAAGAAATAATCTCATTTACAATAGCTACAAATTAAATAAAATACTTAGGAGATACTTAACCAAAGAAGTGAAAGATCTCTACAATGAAAAGTATTAAACTTTGATGAAAGATATCAAAGAGGCACACACACACACACACACACACACACACACAAATGGATAGCGATTCCATGTTCATGGACTGGAAGAATCAATAGTGTTAAAATGTCCATACTGCTCAAAGCAATCTACAGATTCAGTTCCATCCCTATCAACATATCAATGACATTCTTCACAGAAAGTGAAAAAAAAATCCTAAAATTTACATAGAACAACAAAAAAAGACCCAGAATAGCCAAAGCCATCTTGAGCAAAAAGAACAAACCTGGAGGAATCACATTACTTGACTTTAAATTATACTACGAAGTTATAGTAACAAAATCAGCATGGTACTGGCATAAAACAGACACATAGACCAGTAGAACCGAGTAGAGAACCCAGAAATAAACCCATGCATTTACAGTCAACTCATTTTCAACAAAGGTTCCCAAAATGTATGCCAGGGAAGAGTCAGTGTTTTCAATAAATGGTGCTAGGAAAACTGGATATCCATATGTAGAAGAATAAAACTAGACCCCTCTCTGTCACCACACACAAAATTCAAATAAAAATGGATTAAAGACTTGACTTATATCTAAGACTTGAAATGATAAAAATACTAGACAAAAACATTGAGGAAACACTCCAAGACATTGGTCTCGGCAAAGATTTCTTGAGTAAGACCTCAAAGTCTCAGACAACCAAAGCAAAAATGGACAAATAGGATCACATCAAGCTAAAAAGCTTCTGTATAGCAAAGGAAACAATTAAGAAAGTGTAGAGACCACCCTCAGAATGGGAGAAAATATTGGCGAAGTACATATTTGATAAGGGATTGATAACTTGAATATATAAGGAGCTCAAAAAACTAAATAGGAAAAAAAAAACAAATAACCCTTTAAAAATGGGCAAAAGATCTAAATAGAAATTTCTCAAAAGAAGTCAAACAATACCTACTTGATGAGTGCGATGTGCACTGTCTGGGGAATGGACACACTTGAAGTTCTGACTGGGGGGGATGGGGGTGGGGGACGGGGATGGGTGCACACCTACATGATGAGTGCGATGTGCACTGTCTAGGGAATGGACACGCTTGAAGCTCAGACTCGGGGGGATGGGGGGGCATGGGCCATATATATAACCTGAACTTTTGTACTCCCATAATGAGCTGAAATAAAAAAAAATAAATAAATAAAAGTACTGGATTCTGGAAAAAAAAAGAAGTCAAACAAATGACGAAGAAATATATGAAAAAATGCTCATCACCAATCATCAGAGAAATGAAATCAAAACTACAATGAGATATCGTCTCAGTCCAATTAAAGTGGCTTTTGTGCCAAAGACAGGCAATAACGAATGTTGCTGAGGATGTGGAGAAAGGGGAACCCTCATACGCTGTTGGTGAGGTTTCTCAAAAAACTAAAAATAAAACCACTATATGATCCTGCAATCCCACTACTGGGTATACATCCCAAAGAAAGGAAATAAGTACATCAAAGAGATATGTGCACTTCCATGTTTATTGCAGCACTATTTATAATAGCCAAGGTATAGAAGCAACCTAAATGTCTATACACAGATGAATGGATAAGGAAAATGTGGTGCACATACACAATGGAACATTATTCAGCCATAAAAAAGAATGAAATCCTGTTGTTTGCCTGGAGGACATTATGTTAAGTGAAATAAGCCAGTCACAGAAAGACAAACGTCAAATATTCTCACTCATATGTGGGAGCTAAAAAGAAAATTGAACTGACGGAGATAAGAGCATAGAATGAAGGTTACCCGAGGAGAGGAAGGCTAGTGGGGAGGGAGCAATAAGGAGGGCCTGGTTAATGGATACAAAAATACAGTTAAATACAAGGAATAAGATCTAGTATTTGGTATCACGATAGACTATAGTTAACAATAACTTATTGTAAATTTTAAAATAAAAGGGTAGAATTGGAATGTTTGTAACACAAAGAAATGATAAATGCATGAGGTGATGGATATCCTAATTACCCTGATTTGATCATTACACACTAATATGCCTGTTTCAAAACATTACATGTACCCCATAAATATGTACAACTATTATGTGTCCATAATAATTACAAATAAAATTTTAAAAAACCTCTTCCCAAGGCATGTTGTATTTGTTGTCTTTTTATTGTTTAGTTGTAAGAAGTATTTATATATTCTGAATACAAGCTCCACAACAGGTATGTGAATTATGAATCTTTTCTCCCAATGTATTATAGGCTTTTTAATTTTATTAACATCATTTCAGAGAGCTGAATTTAGTTTTTAATTTTTTTAAAGTACAATTTATTGATGTTTTCTTTTGTGATTTATGTTTTTTGTGTACTATATAAGAGCATTTTCCTATCTCTCATTTGCAAAGAAGTCCTCCCTTGTTGCCTTCTATAATGTGGTCAGAAAAATTTCACTGTAAAGGGCCATATAGCAAATATTTAACCTTTGAAGTTTACATATAGTCTCTGTCACATATTTTCCTGTCCTCTTCTCCTTGGCAAATGTAAAAAAAAAAAAAATCCTTAGTTTAAGTACTTGCCAAAACAGACAGTAGGCCGAATGTGGTCCAGGGGCTATATTTGTTTTTTCTACCTCTATTCTCAAAGATTTATAGCTTAGCTTTTATATTTAGGCCTATGAGTTATTTCAAATTAATTTTTGTATATGGTCGTATAAGGTAAGAGTTGAATTTCTTTTTTTTTTCTATATGTACAGTCATGTGTCACTCAACCATGGGAATACATTCTGAGAAATGTGTCTTTAGGTGATTTCCTTGTTGTACAAACACTATAGAGTGTACTTACACAAACCTAGATGGTATAGCCTATTGCTACTATGTTACAAATCTGTACAGCATGTTACTGTACTGAATACCGTAGGCAACTGTAACACAATGGTACTTGTCTATCTAAACATATCTAAAAAGTTACAGTAAAAATACAACATAAAAGATAAAAATGGTGCACATGCATATGGCACTTACCATGAATAGAACTTGCAGTACTTGAAGTTGCTCTGAGTGAGTCCATGAGTGAGTGGTGAGTGAATGTGAAGACCTAGGACATTACTGTACACTACTGTAGACTTTATCAACACTGTACATAGGCTACACTAAATTTATTTAAAAAAATTTTCTTCAATAATAAATTAAACTTAGCTTACTATAATTTTTTGCTTTATATACTTGTAATTTTTTTTAACATTTTGACTCTTGTAATAACAGTATAAAACACAACCATTGTATAGCTGTATAAAAATATTTTCTTTCTTCATATTCTTATTCCATAAGCTTTTTTTATCTTAAAAACTTTTTTTTTTACTTTTAATACTTTTTTGTTAAAAACTAAGACACAAACACATACATTATCCCAGGCCTACACAGGGTCAGGATTATCAATATCACTATCTTCCTCCTCCACATCTTGTCCCAATGGAAGGTCTTCAGGGACAGTAACATGCATAGAGCTATCATCTCCTATGATAACAATGCCTTCTTCTGCAATACCTTTTAAACAAGGACCTGTCTGAGGCAGTGAACTTTTTTTAAATTTTTTATTTTTTACAATTTTGTCAAACCACAGTTCTTTATTTAGGACATAATCTATCTAAAGATGGTAAAACACACTCCCCTGGTAGACTAAAGACTATTGGAATTTATCCTAGATGCCTCAAAAAATGAGAATTTATAGGATTTCTAGGCTTGACTTGATATTGCAGACAATGGATGTTATATTTTTCTGAGCTTGAAATACCTTTTAACGAATTGACCAAATCCTCAGTAAGAAATCCTCTCTTTTGCAGGCCCAGATAAGAATTCTCTAACCTCAAGGAGGCTCTTCAACAGCCTCCTTCCCTAGGCACCCCTAACTATAAAAAGCCACTTTGTCTTTATGCATGAGTGATCAGAATAAGCCCTTGTGCTTTTAACTCAATTTCATGGGAACCATCAAAAACCCATCGCTTACTATAGCCTCACTCTTGAACCAGTTGCAAAGGCTTATAGTCCTTAACTTTTTTTTCTTAAGAAGTAGAAGAAGTATAATCTAAAATAATGATAAAAAATATAGTACTGTAATATAGTAAATACATAAACCAGTAATATAGACATTTATTATCAAATATTATGTACTATACATAATTTTGTGTACTAGACTTTTATATGACTGGCAGTGTAGTAGGTTTATTTACATCAGCATCACCACACATGAGTAATGCATGGCAATATTATGTTATGATATCTACAAATCACTAGGGTATGGTAATTTTTCAGTTCCAGTATAATCTTAAGGGCTCACCATCATATATATGATTTGTCAATTATCAAAGCATTGTTATGCAGTGCATGACTATTTATCAATTGTTTCAGTACCTGTGTTGAAAAGACTAGGATTTCCTCAGTGGATTACCTTGTCACCTTTGTAAGAAAGCAATTGACCTTATTACTGTGCTTCTATTTCTGGGTTCTCAGAGCTGTGTAATTAATCTATGTGTCCAGCCTTAGGTGGATAGCACACTGTGCTGATTGACATAGTTACAGTTTTAAATCTTTCAACCAATATACTTAAGATATGTCTCTAATTTGGTTTTCTTTAGCTTCTTTCAACAATGTTTTGTATATATTTTGTTATGAGAATGGATATCCTTACCTTATTTCTCATTTGCTGTAGAGTTTTTCCTATTTGTCCTTCCTGAGGTTGAGGAAGTTCCCTCTCTTCCTATTTTATTTTATTTATTTTTTTTATTTTTTATATTTCTTTTTTTAAATTTCAGCTTATTATGGGGGCACAAAAGTTCAGGTTATATATATTGCCCATGTCCTGCCCATCCCCCTGAGTCTCTTCCTATTTTAATGAGAATTTTTTTCATTAATCAATATTGAGTTGTGTTTTGATTGCATTTATTTTGCTTTGTTTTTGTTTTGCCTGCTCTTAAACCACAAATTTTATCTCACCTGCAGTATACAGCAGCTGATATCACTGCTCCATTCTTAAGGCCTTCCATGATTTCTTCTTTTCAGCTTGACCCCTTCAACTTTTTTCCTGTACATGGGTAATTTTGCAGTCACTTCATGATTTGGGCAGAGTTTCAGCTCATTCTCTCTGTGACATCCTTGCTTCTAGGGATTGACTCCTAATTTCTAGCTATTCTGCTGGCCTCCAGCTCTGTCCTCTGACACTTGAAGCCCATAAAGCTTTTAGCTTTGTGCTGCTGGAGCTGAGCATGACTAGGAATATATTTCAGTTATTGATCTATAATTTAATTCTGTTGTGGTCAGAAAACATTGTCATTATGATTTCACTACTTTGTAATTAATTGAAATTTTTATGACTCAATTTATGGCTATTTCATGTGAACTTAAAACAAATTTGTGTTCTCTTGTTGAGTAGGTATTCTATAAAATTTCAATTCAGTCAATTTGATTTGTTTTGTTGTTTAAGCTTTCTGTATGCTTCCTTATTTTCTATTTATTTGTTCTATTGATTAGAAAGAAAGGAATTTTGAAATTTTGAACCACAATTTGGGATTTATCTATTTCTCCATGCAGTTATATCAGTCTTTCTACATGTATTTTAAAGCTTTAATGATTAGGTGCTCACATATTTAGGATAGTAATATCCTCTTGATGAACTAATTTACAATTATTAGGAAATATCTTTCTTTTCCTCTGACAACATCTTTTGTACTGAAGTCTATTGTCTGATATTAATACAGCTACTCCATTTATTTTATAAATAGTACTTGCATAGTATTATCTTTTTGATTTTTTTACATTGAAATTGTATTTTTATCTTTAAAGTGCATGTTTTAGGTCATATTGTTGGGTCTTTTTAAAAATCCATTCTGACTACCTCTGCCTTTTTATTGGAGTGTTTTGACTATTCACCTTTCATGCAATTATTGATATAGCTGGCTTTAAAACTACCATCATGCCTATTTCAACATGTCCCATGTAATTTTCTCTAGAGTTTATGATATGTACATTTACATTTCACAGTCTACCTTCAAATATTAGTATCTGACTTAATGCATAAAAAGAGATCATTATGAGAGAATGCTTCCCACTTCAACATGTTATAAATAGCACAATAGTTTGATATTTTTACTTTAGATAATTATCTTATAAAGAATAAAAAATGAAAAAGTAGTCTTTTATTTTTACCCATATATTTACTGTTATTGTAGCTCTTCATTCCTTACTATAGAAAACAAATTACCACCAGGTATAATTTCCTTCTGCTTGAAGAACTTCTCTTAATAATTTTGTAATGAAGATTTGATGAATATAAATTCTTTCAGCATATTTTTGTCTGACACAGTATTTTGCCTTAATATATGAAGGCTATTTTCACTGAATATGGAAATCTTGTTAGACAGTTTTCTATCTTTCACCACTGTGATGATATCTTTCACTGTCTTCTAGGTTGCAGATATTCTGAACAAAAGTCTGGCATTATTCCTACCTTTGTACCTCTGGACAGATCTTCACTACAAATATGTCAAAACAAGTTCCAATTATATGTATGTTAGGTTGCTGAATATCTTTCCATGTGTTACTGAGGCTCAGTTCAGATTTTTCAGTTTTTTGTTTCTCTCCGTGATTTAATTTGGACAGTTTCTATTGCTATGTCTTCAAATTCATTGACCTTTTCTTCTGCAGTACCTTTCCTGATTTTAAGCCCAGTGTATCTTTATTTCAGATACTGTATTTTTCATTTCTAAAAGTCCCATTTGGTTCTTTTTCTACCTTTCATTTCTCTCTTAACTGTGTTCATGTTTCTCTTTTATCGTTGAGCATATTTGTAATAGCTATTTTAAAATTTCTATTTGCTATCCCATCATGTCTGTGTTTTCAGGCTCTGTTGTTATTGACTACTCTTTCTCCTGCTTATAGGTCACATTTTTCTTCTTCTTCACATATCTATTAATTTTGATGGGATGTTGGACATTGTAATTTTACCTTTGTTGAGTGTTAGCTTTTGTTATCTTCTCTTACCTTTGACATTTTATGGCAGGCAATTAAATTACCTGTGCAATAGCTTGATCCTTTTGAGTATTTTTCTTTTTAAGCTTTGCTAATGTGGTTCTAGCATAGCCTTTACTGCCAATCTAGCCTTCCTACTAGAGCATAACATTCCTTTGGTCTCTACTGAATGATATAGCTGTTCAATTAGGACTCTCCAATCTGTAATCTCCAGTTTATAGCATTTGCTTCACCTCATGTTGTTTCATTCTATGCATAATGCTCAGCGACAGACACAAGCAGATCCCTGTGCAAGTATTTGAGGCTCTTTGCTGTGATTCTCCTTCCTTTCTAGTAGGGGTCCTGCAAATTCCAGCCCCAGCAATCTCCAAGGCTCCAATTTCTGTCTCCTGAACTCAGTGAACCCGTGCTCTGCTCTGCTTGGGTTTTCCCTCTGTATATGCTGGTCTGGAAAGTGCCTCACTGGCCTAGAGCCAAAGTGATCATAGTGAAACCACCCTTTATAAAATGAATAAAGGCCTTCCAAGTAGGAACTGTGGTGGGGGCCTGAACTCTGCAAAGGTATAGGCATAGTTAAAGAAATAACAAACCATTGTCCCCAAGCTTGCTTTCCTATAATTTTTTACTACTCAGGAGTCACGTAACTGAGGGTCATAAGATTTATAGCTTTCTTAATCACTTCTATAGATAACATCACCATTGTAAAACCTAGAACTGGTCTTTGAGATACTTTCTAGACTCTGTATTAATGTAGACCAACTGATGCCATCTGGACCAGTGGCCATTAGGAACTGACTCAGCAGGTCCTACAACACTGTACCTGGGAACTGACTCAGCACAAGAAGACAATTTCTGTTTCTCAACACTACGAGTTCATCCCCAGCCAATCAGCAGACACAATTCCCTAGCCCTTTGTCTGCTGAAGTATCTTTAAAACCCTGGCCCCCAAATTTTCAGAGAGACAGATTTGAGAAATTCCTCCCGTCTCCTTGCTTGGTGCCCTATGACACACTTTCTCCATTGCAACCCCCACTGTCTCAATGTATCAGCTTCCTTCTGTGCAGTGGGCAATATAACCCAGTTGGGTGTTAACAATAGGTATCATCTCTTTTCTTTCCCTTGTCTTTTGGCTCCTAGTCCTGTGCTGCCCTTTGACTAATTTTTAAAAATTGTAGTTTCATATATCTTGTTCAGTTTTATAATTGTTTATGTTAGGAGAGCAGATGTGGTTCCAGTTATTTCATCATGACTTGAAGGAGATTTTTCTTATATGCTTTTGGCTTGTGTTGGAGCTCCTTGCTATGGAGAAAAACACCATCTTTCAAAGCTGAACCTTAAGCTTGGGTATTAGATTTCTTTCTACAACTATTGATGAGACAACAACTGAAAATGAAAATTTCCTGTAAAAATATTAATTTTTATAATTATAGTCCAAAATGAAAATGAAAAAGAAAGCATTTTTGAAGACTGAATTAAAAAGTGGAGAGAACAAAGTGTACAGGCATTTTCAAACCAAAGTGTCACAATTTCCAAGATAAGATGAAAACTGATTTCATAATATAAGAGGTGGAATTTAACTTGAATACAGTTTTTATGTTCATGGGTATTTTAAAATGTAGCTGGTTTTGTTTTTTATCTTTCATAGTGTTATGATTGGATTCCTGAATTATATGACTACCTATGGCATGTTCAATTTCTAATATTTTCTGATTATATGAAATAATCTAAGTGTTCATTATGTCTAAGACATTGGCTTAGATGATTTGTGGGACACAAATAAAAATATTCAGCCTGTACCTTCCATAAGATTATAAACTAATATGGGAAATAAGAAAAGCACATACATACAAGCACACCCATAGAAAGACGTAGATTTTATGAGTGATTAAAATATGAATAATGAAAGAACCATGAGAATTTATAGAGATGACATTTTTTCTGAAAGAATCTGGGAAGGCTTCAATGAGGAACTTGCTTTTGATCTAGGCCTTGAAGAATGAAATGAACTTTTTCTTAGATGGATGTGAATAAAAGGGCATTTCTGGTGGAAAAATTCTGTCAGAGCTTTTGATGCAATGGTATTTTGTGCATATATTGCAAAGTTTATGATTACATCTGGGTATATGCATTTGTACATTTTAATAAAGTGCTATTAAAAATCATTTGGGCTTATAAGTGAAATTGGACTATTGAAATATGTCCCAAGGAATCTAATAACAAAGATGTTAGAACAGGTCAAATGTCAGTACTCTCTTATTCTTTGTTCATTTGTTAGGTAGATATCCAGGGACCTCTGGCCCCTGCTGGGGACAAAGCTGGGTGCCCTGAGCAATTGCTACATCTGGATGAGGAGGGAACACCCTACGAATCCACCAGTCAGAATTTAGTGCACCAACTGCAAAAGAATGCAAAGGATTCTCTAGCCCACAAGCCAAGCACCACAGGTACAATGGGGTCTGAAAGGTGACCTAGGACAAACTAAGGCTAATTATCATGTCATTAGCCTAAATCTACATTACAGTTCTACACTTCTCCCCAATGGGCTTTCAGAGATACTCATGGGAAATCTGCATACACAGTGAGACTCAGGTCATATAACTCCCAAAGATCCATCAAAGTGGTTCCGTGGTAACATCTGAACCATGAGGAGGGCCCAATCCAGACATTATAAAACAAGACCCTAGACCATGAGCAAGGCCTTTTTGTTACCAAAAGGGGTCTCTTCGCCATTCTGTGGTGAACGTATCTTGCTCTTACTCTGTAAACCTGTATCTTGCTCGTGCTCTATAATCCTATCTTTCTCTACTCAGTAAACCTCATTTCGTGCTTACCTTGCTTTCCATGTGTCTGGTCATTCTTTGCACCAGGAATCAACATTTCAGACTGTTGACCAGATACTCATTAAACTTTAGCAGGAAGACTTTCCATAGAAAATGATCTGGATAGGGTACACACATTTTTATTTTTCTTAAAAAATGTTGTTAACAGTTTGACTAATCACAGTGAGAGTTTTTCCATATTCTTTGGCTATATAGAACTTTTGTACCCCCATGATAAGCTGAAATAAAAAAAAAAGAATACAAGAGCAAATTATTGAGTATTTACTATGTCCCAGCCACTATGTTAAACAGTTTTTATGAATTATCTCATCCAAATCCTCACAATAACCCTATGAGATAACTAGTATTATTATTTTCATTTTATACATGAAAAAAGTAAAGCCTAGAAAATTTCAGTGAGTCGTCCAGATCACAGAGATAGTAATTGCCAGAGCACTCTTTCTGATTAGATAAACCACATTTTAACTACTGCCACATTACACAGTAATACGCTTTTGTTAGATAGCTAATAATAATAATATCTATTATTTATTAAGAATTTTCTGTGTAGCAAAAATTATTCTAAACACATTATGTCTATTATTTTATTTAATTCTCATAACTAACTGGTGACACTGAGATTACAATACAAATTTTAGAGATGAGGCAAGTGAAAAATCAGAAAGGTAAGTAAGACTTGAGTTAACTTATCCCAAGTTCATGAAATTAGAGAGTTCTTTTTCTTTTCAGCCAGTCAAATTTAGCAGTGGGGGGTTGAATACCAACTTTAGTGACACTGATGTTAATAAATTCTGATAGACAGTCCTTGAATAGGATTAAAAACCAGATCAGTCTCATTCTAAGGCTAGTGTTCTAAAACACTTTTATTTATTGCCTCATGTTCTATTATTTTGATTGACTTAAATTCAACTGCTAATGGTGCATAATGTATAATATAAAACTTTCGTATGAGAATTAAAATATAAATAGACCAGTATCTGAGGAAGACTGGGGTAGAAAGTACAGCTATCAATATTTTCATCACTACAGCTCCCGTGTGGGAAGTGTAGGCATGTCAGACTCATGCTGATTGGGTTATGATGTAATTATTGTAGGAACAACTCTGTGAAAACCCTCAAGTCTAGTCTTGGTGAACAAATAAGGGTCACTCATAGCAATCATTTTTAGCATTTTGCATTATTACACCAGATATATTACTAAAATTAATTACATTTCTAAGGATAATAAATTGACTAATCTTATATTTACACCAACGATTTGAAAACCAGCCTTCTGTTTATAAATAAACATTTCTTGCAAATTTTCCACAACAAAAAAATGAACTAAGATACAATTGCATTAGTAATCCCTAGGAATCATAGCCCCTAATTTTTTAAATAAGCTAGAATGCAAATTCCTTCAATTCTTATGTCAATTACATATAACTTTGATACTTAAATTTCATTCAGATGTAAATTGATTTAGTATTTGCTGAACATTATGAGAATTTTGTGTAAAAGGAAGATTCCCAGATGCAAACATACTGAGCATAATGTCTCAGAGATTTCAAAAGGTTCTGAATAAACATAGTTTTGAATGTGTTTTATTATGTTATATGAACAAATTTTTATTTTTGTGTATTTATTTTAACTTTTAGGCTGATTATTACAAAAATTAAAAATTTTTTTTTACAAACTTGTTTAAATGAAACCACAGCAAGGAAAAATTTCAGCACTAGGCATAGCACTCTCTTGAATATGCACATTTTTTCTATTTAAAAATGTGAATTTTATGTATATCAGACAAAATATGATTATGAATGGAAATTTTAGTGTGCCTTGGGTGGATATTTAGCACATATATAAGATAAATATATTGAAATTTTAATAAATTCTTATGACATGCCAGCTGGAAAAAATAAGAGATCTAAAACAAGTAGCTTGTTTACATTAAAAAATGTAATGTACTAGAATCAAATTTTAATGCAACCATTGTAAGACACTTTAAGAATAATATGAAATTCAAAAGATAACCAGATAAGTGCATATTAAAACTCCAGTGAAGTTCAAGAATTTGTCTC
Organism: Eulemur rufifrons; assembly: GCF_041146395.1. Lineage (NCBI taxonomy): Eukaryota > Metazoa > Chordata > Mammalia > Primates > Lemuridae > Eulemur > Eulemur rufifrons. The sequence goes on from NC_091012.1 coordinate 72,034,283, forward strand.
CAGATTAAATTTAAAAAATGAAAAGTTGAATTTTATAATCATCTTTTTAACTTTCCCTGCTTCTTACATAGTGAAGAATGTATTTTAAAAGGATGATCACAAAGCTATGTAAAAGCTTTATGTTCTCAGAGATTTTCCTTCCAAGTAGCTATCTTTATGAAGAAACAAATTGCCCATTTTTTCACAGTCATGATTTATGTATAAGGTCATGAAAAAATATATAGGCAAGGAAATGATCAAAATCCTTACTTCATAGTTTTAGAATACATAAGATTTCCTGTGTGCTCCTATAAAATGTCCACAGTTTTAGAGATAAAGAGTTAGCACTAATGAGGAGGGCTGGAGTGAAGGGGCAGGGCGGGGAGGGAAGAATGAATTTGTACTGAATTTGCATTTAAGCTGAGAATGTTTTAAAGCCAGTTAGTGTTATAGAATTGTAATTTATGATCACTCCGTTATCTTTATACATTCTAGCAAGACACCTTAAGTCTGATTGATGAGAACATGCTTAAGAAAACCTTTGAAAAATTAAGGGATAAAAGCAAAAGTAATAATGAAATATTTGACTGCTTCGGAATAAACTTTGTTCTGACCTCGAATATGGCATTTGGTACACAGGGTATTATTACTGTGACTGGCAGATAGCCAGTTTCCCTGAGCAAGTTCACAGTGTATCATTTTAAAGCTCATTAGCATCTCCATATTAATATATTTTTGCAGATTCTCTCCTTCCCTTCATCGTTTGATCTGGCACATTTCTGGTAAGTGAATATTGTTTTATTCACCACAGCGTATATATTTATTTTGATGAGAGACATATAGATTGAATATTAGCTTCAGGATAAAGAACTAGATGCAATGTTAGTATCTTTTTGAATGGCAGACATTTGTTGAGTTATGACCTGGAATATAAAGCTTGATACATAGTGCCTGGCCAAGGACTTCCAGACAGGTGAAGAGGTTATTTTAATAGTGTTTTTCGATTCCTCAATTCTTACTACCATGGGTGGTAGGAAATTGAGTCATTTTTATTTTTATAACAGTCTGTATTTTCTAGCTCAGAAACCTATTTGCTTTCTTTGTATATAACTTTTGTTCATATACATTCATAAAATTTATCATAATTTGGTTATTGGATTACATATTTATTGTGTATCTCTACTCTGGTCCATAAATTCCATAAGATTAGAGCTCTCTCTTTTTCACTCTTGTATCCTTCTTGCTTAACCCAATGATAACACATTGTAGGCATTGAATACATATTTGCTGAATGAATGAGTTATGGATATAAGCTACATGAGCAAAAGAAACAAGGTTGTCAATGATAGAAATGTTGCTAGTCTGTAAATATGGGTAAACAGTTACATTTTGTTCATACTTGATGAAATTTGTAGTCCAAATATAGAGATACTTATATTTGCTTCTTTATAGGAATATGAAATTGTGCATACATGCACAAGGTAACATAAAACATCTGGCAGTTTGGTTGCCTTTGTATTTATCCTTGAGATGTCAGTCAGCTTTTCAATGAACTTAACTAGCAGTCATAATTAGTACTTAGCAGGCTTTACAATAATATCTTCTAAGAAAATGAGCAGATAACTAGAAATTGATTTTTTTTTTGAAAACTGATGTTTATTGGTTTTTACTGAACATATATGTTTTTCTCACCTTTTTCCAAATGCTTCATTAAAAATGTCAGTAAAGGAATATAAATTGGAACAAATTCATAACAGCACCAAAGATGAGAGGAGTAGGCCTTAACACATTTGAAATGTATGTACATTTCTGGATTTTGGAAGACAGATCAATTTTATTTATGGATAAACTACATTGAAAGCTACTGCCCAATACAGACACAGGAGAAAGCTACAGAACAGATAGTAGTGCCATACAAAGGCTGCAAATTCAGAATAAGCAGGTACAAGGAGTAACAAGTAGGGTGATTATTAAAATGATTATTTTGGGGCATGTAAACCAGTTAGGCCCTCCTTCTGTGCAGTTATTAAATTTAATCTTGGGTTAAAGCCAGAGATCTAAATATAAAAGATAAGACAGTGAGCCTGGAAAATATCCATTTCTCTTAACCTGGATACTGGATTCTCACAGTAAAGCCCTCTTAACTTTGGAATGGAGGGCAGGATCACCTGCTCACTTTTCAGCTACAAATTATCAAGCAAAAACAGTCTGCCCATGATATATTCTCCCTAGATACATACAGAGCCGACAGTGACCTCTTTCATTCAGAGAAAAAAAAACTGTTGAGGAAACATATATGTAAACACAGGGGAAATCTATGCCACTTAGTGATCCATTCACATGTATGAATGAACAATTAAGAATCGGCAGGTATTTGAGGAAAACCATTTTACTCTTTTTGGTAGAACCAAGATGAACAAATGGAATAATTGATCTTAGAAGAATCACATGAAATATAAAGAACAAAAGATAAAAATGCTCTTTTTTTTTGTCTTTTTTATCTTTAACCTCAGAAACATTCAAGAATACAACCCATAAAACGAGAGCAGGCTGCCATGAAAAAGGAGGAAATATAGGTCAAAAAGATGTCTTAGAAATTGAAAACTATAATTGCCAAACTAAAAAAAAATCAATAAAGGAGTTAGAAGAAAAAAATCGAGGCACAGGAAAAGATGGAACAAAATATCAGAAATGAAAAATACAAGAAAAAGTTAGGAAATCAGTGCGAGTGTTCCAACGTTTGTTTGGAATTTCAGGAAAAAAAAAACAGCTAAAATAAACAGGAGCAACAATCAAAGAAATAATAGAAAATTCCCTAAAGGAAGGATCCTAGAATTAAATAAAGATTTAAGTTTGCAGATTGAAAGGGACTACAAAACAAGGATAAAATTCAAACACCAAGAATAAAGCGAATGTCCCAAATGCATGCCAAGATAAAAAATATATCATTTACAAAGAAATATAAATCAGATCTGCCATCAGAGTTCTCATTAGTTACACTGGAAGCTAGAAGTGAATGAAACAGTGCATTGAAGTTCTGAAGGATAATGATTTCAAACTTGGAATTTGATACCAAGATAAACTAGCATTTATATACAGGGATAAACAAGGTATTTTCAGGCAAATAAAAATCAGAAAATGCATCAGTAACATACTTTTTATACAAGACTGACTTGAGGTTGTACCCAAGTAAAACGTTTTTGAAAAGCAAGATAAGGTATCAAAGAGACAACTGACCTAAGCAAGAAATGTGAAGAAAGAAATCATGGGCTGAGAATGCAGTGGTCCTACAGTTGAATGATAATTACAGAATCATAAGGTTGTAAATGCTGATTACAGGCTTTTGATTTTGAGAATCAACCTATAAGTAAATTTCTGAAGCTTTATCAAACAGGAGTTTTAAATTCTATTAACATTGACAATTTAAACTCAATGAAATTAACTTCTGATACTGGATTATGGTGGGGGGAGAAATACAGTAATGTAGGCATATTAATTATTGGCATACATAATGGGAATTCACATAAAATTGATGTGCAAGAATTGCCATCTTTACAATATTGACTCTTTGCATGCATGTACATGCATATCTTCCTATTTATTTAGGTCTTCCTTTATGTATTATCATAAAGATATAAAACTTATAAAATATTATTATTTTTCTTTATAAAGATCTTAAATGTTTTTAAAAGATTTATTCCTAAGTATGTTTATTGGTAAATATTATTTTAAAATAACACTTTGATATTCTTTGTTGCTGTTAGTTGGGAATTCAACTGACTTTTATTTATTGATCCAGTAGCCTTACTGAACTCTTTTATTAATCCAATAAATTGCTTATGGATTTCCTTGCATTCTATAATTAGAGAATCATTTTCTTCTGCAAATCTTGACAATTTTCTTTTTTTCATTTACATTGCTTTCTTTTTCTTTTTTTTTTTTATCTTAATGCACTGGCTGGGATGTCTGATGCCATGTTGAAGAGAAGCATTGAGAATAGGCATCTTTGTCTCATTCTGGATTTTAAAAGGGCTGTTTCTAATGTTTTAACATTAATGATGATGTTTGCTTTTAGCTTTTTGGTAGATGCCCTTTATCAGGTCAGCAAAGTTACCTTGCATTCCTAGTTTAGTAGGATGTTTTATTGTGAACAAGTATTCAATATTATAAAATGTTTTTCTGTGTAAAACAGTAAGATTATATAGTTAATGTAATGAATTACTTTCATAGATTTCTAAATATTAAATGATCAGTCTTTGCATTTAGGTTTAATGGAATTTGATATAATTCTTAAAAAACATTTTTAATGCATCTTGTTATTTGGTTTGCTGACATAGTCGATTCTTGTTATTCACAATAGTGATGTTCTATAAAGTCGCCATGAGCATGAAATTAAGCAAATATTGAACCATTGCTCCTAGGGGAAATACAGGGTTAGGTTCCTGTCTCTGGTCATATTTTTGTCAACCAATCAATACATAACCTTGTTTTATGAATGCTTCTGTTTAAAGACACTTTATTTCCTATGTATTGTTGATTTATTCACATTGAATTTAAGGCCAATAGGACTATAACTCATGTCTTAACAAAGCTTGCCTAACACGTGTATTTTCTCCTTAAGGCACATCAAAACTTCCTTGTGCTTAGAAACACTAGACTATACTTCAGCACTATGCTTGGAGGCCAATTTAAACAATGAAATCAACACCAAAAAGCACAAAAGTGTGAAAAACATGGCATTAAATAAACCACTAAAAGGATGCTTATTTACAGTACAAGAGCTGAAACAAGGCCGGACGCAGGGGCTCACGCCTATAATCAATCCTAGTACTCTGGAAGGCAGAGGCAGGAGGATTGCTTGAGCTCAGGAGTTGGAGACCAGCTTGAGCAAGAGGGAGACCCCTGTCTCTACTAAAAATAGAAAAAATTAGCCTGATGTGGTAGCACATGTCTGTAGTCCCAGCTACTTGGGAGGCTGAGGCAGGAGGGTCGCTTAAGCCTAGGAGTTGGAGGTTGCTGTGAGCTAGGCTGATGCCACGGCACTCTAGCCCAGGCAATAGAGCGAGACTCTGTCTCCAAAAAAAAAAAAAAAAAAAAGCCTGAAACAAAAGGGCAGAGCAGTCCAGGTAGGTGCATGTTGGATGATGCAAAATTTTCACTGTTATGCACATATCTATCAATTATCTTGAAAGTAGCATAAATATTGATTTGGCTGCTACAAATAAATTTTAGTGAATAGGCAAATTTGCAAATATGTAATCTTTGAATAATGAATGCAGTTCTATATTATTTCCTTTTAGATTTTTGTATCTATGCTGAGGAGTGATTATCTCTTTCACTGGTTTTGATAACAGGCTCATACTAGACTCATTAAATGAAAGGGGGCAATATTCTTTTTTTTCTATTCTCTCAAAGAGTTTGTATAATGTTATTATTATATAAACCTTGAAGGCTTTTAAAATCTTATTTATTTATTTTTAATTAAATCAAATTAATTAATTAATTTTTTTTATTTTTTTTATTCCTGCATATTATGGGGGTACAAATGTTTAGGTTATGTATGTTGCCCTTGCTGCCCCCCCAGTCAGAGTTTCAAGCGTGTCCATCTCCTAGAAGGTGCACATAGCACTCATTATGTATGTATATACCCATCCCCTCCTCCCCCCTCCCATCTGCCCGACGCCGGATAAATGTTATTTCTATATGTGCACTTAGGTGTTGATCAGTGAAACCAATTTGATGGTGAGTACATGTGGTGCTTATTTTTCCATTCTTGGGATACTTCACTTAGTAGAATGGGTTCCAGCTCTATCCAGGAAAATACAAGAGGTGCTATATTCCCATTGTTTCTTATAGCTGAGTAGTACTCCATGGTATACATATATCACATTTTATTAATCCACTCATGTATTGATGGGCACTTGGGTTGTTTCCACATCTTTGCAATTGTGAATTGTGGGGCTATAAACATTCGAGTGAAGATGTCTTTTTTTATAGAATGTCTTTTGTTCTTTTGGGTAGATGCCCAATAATGGGATTGCTGGATCAAATGGTAGGTCTACTTGTATCTATCTGTTTAAGGTATCTCCATATTGCTTTCCACAGAGGTTGCACTAGTTTGCAGTCCCACCAGTAGTGTATGAGTGTTCCTATCTCTCTGCATCAACACTAACATTTATTTTTTGGGGACTTTTTGATAAAGACCATTCTCACTGGAGATAAATTATATCTCTTTGTGGTTTAGATTTGCATTTCCCTTATGATTAGGGATGTTGAGCATTTTTTCATGTTTGTTGGCCATACTTCTGTCTTCTTTTGAAAAGTTTCTGTTCATGTCCTTTGCCCACTTTTGATAGGGTTGTTTGATTTTTTTCTTGCTGATTTTCCTGAGTTTGAAATAGATTCTAGTTATCAGCACTTTATCCGATGTGTAGCATGCAAAAATTTTCTCCCATTCTGTAGGTTGTCTGTTTGCTCTCATGACAGTTTCTTTGGCCATGCAGAAGCTTTTTAATTTGATCAGGTCCCATTTATTTATTTTTGTTGTTGCTGTGATTGCCTTTGGGGTCTTCTTCTTCATAAATTCTTTGCCTAGGCATACATATTTTGGGGGTACATCTGATAATTTAATACATTCATATAATTTGTAAAGATCAAATCATTATAATTGGGTATCCATCACCTTAAATATTTGTCTTTATGATGCAAACATCTGAATTACTGTCTTCTAGCTACTTTGAAATATGCAATAGACTATTGTATAATATAGTCACCCTACTGATATATCAACACACTAGGTCTTATTTCTTTTTATCAAACTATATGCTTGTACCTATTAATCAACTTCTCTTTATACCCACCCTCCCCTACCCTTTCTGGCCTCTGGTAACCACCAGTCTATTCTCTATCTTCATGAGATCCACATTTGTAGCTCCCACATATGAATTAGAACAAGAAATATTTGCCTTTCTGTGCCTGGTTTATTTCACTTAACCTAATGGCCTCCAGTTCCTTCCATGTTGCTATAAATGACAGGATTTCATTTCTTTATGGCTGAATAATAATATTCCATTGTGTATATGTATGACATTTTCTTTATCCATGCATCTATTGATGGGTCCCTAGGTTGATTCCATATTTTTGCTGTTGTGTATGGTGCTCCAATAAACATGGGAGTGCAGTTATCTCTTTGATATATTGATTTCCTTCCTTTGGGCAAGAAAAAATACTCAAGCAGAAGAATTTCTGGATTATATGGTAGTTCTATTTTTAGCTTTTCAAGGAAGCTCCACATTGTTCTCCACAGTGATTGTACTGCTTTACAGTTCCACCAATAGTGTACAAGCATTCTCCTTTCTCTGCATCTTTGCCAGCATCTTTTATGTTTTGTCTTTTTGATAAAAGCCATTCCAACTAGGGTGTGATGATATCTCATTATGGTTTTGATTTTCATTTCTCTGATGATTAGTGATGTTGAGCATTTTTTGATATACATGACGACCATTTGTATGTTTTCTTTTAAGAAGTGTCTATATGTGTCCTTTCCCCATTTTTAATGGGATTATTAATTTTTTTTTTTTACTGTTGAGTTCCTTATATATTCTGGTTATTAATACCTTGTCATATGGATAATTTCAAATATTTTCTCCTATTTTGTGGGTTGTCTATTCACATGGTTTATTGTTTCCTTTGCTGTGCAGAAACTTTTCAGTTGGATTAAATTTGATTTGTCTATTTTTGCTTTGGTTGCCTGTGCTTTTAAGTTCTTACCCAAAACATCTTTGCCAAGACCAATGTCCTGGAGCATTTTCCAAATGTTTTTGTTTAGTAGTTTCACAGTTTCAGATCTTACATTTAAGTCTTTAATCATTTTGAGTTGATTTTTGTATGTGTAGAGAGAGAGGGGTCTGGTTTTATTTTTCTACATATGGATATCCAGTTGTCCCAGCACAATTTATTGAAGGGGTTGGGCTTTCCCCATTGTATGCTCTTGGAACCTTGTCAAAAATGAGTTGGTCATAAATGTGTGGATTTTTATCTGGGTTCTCTATTCTGTTCCATTGGTCTGTATGTCTGCTTTTATGCCAGTACCATGCTGATTTGGTTACTATAGCTTTGTAGTATATTTTGGAGTCAGGTAGCATGATGCTTCCAGCTTTGGTCATTTTGCTCCAGATTGCTTTGGCTGTTTGGGGTCTTTTGTGGTTCCATATAAATTTTAGGATTGTTTTCTCTATTTCTATGAAGAATGTCATTGGTATTTAGACAGGAATTGCATTGAATCTGTAAATTGCTTTTGGTAGTATTTTCATTTTAACTGTATTAATTCTTTCAGTCCATGAGCATGGAATATCTTTCTATGTTTTTGAGTCCTCAATTTATTTCATCAATGTTTTATAGTTTTCTTTCTATAGATCTTTCACATTTTGGTTACACTTATTTGTAGGTATTTTATATTCTTTGTAGTTATTGTAGATGAGATTGCTTTCTTGATTTTTTAGATTGATTATCATCTCAATTCACATATTTTATATTGCCTATCTTGTGACAGGTTGCTGTAGCTATTGTTTTTGATAGATTTGTCTTTTGAGCTTCATACTAGAGTGATGAGTGGATTGCACACCAGAATTATGGTATCAGAATATTCAGGATTTGTCCATGTACTTAATTTTACCAGTGGGTTTTATACCTTCAAATGTTTTCTTTTTTCATGTTAGTGGTTTTTTTGTTTTGTTTTGTTTTCAGAGTGAAAATGGGTACGGTGCGCACTGTCTAGGGGATGGATGTGCTTGAAACTCTGACTTGGGTGGGGCAAAGGCAATATATATAAACATTTGTACCCCTGTAATATGCTGAAATAAAAATAAATGAAAATAAAATAAAAAAGAACTCTTTTTAGCATTTCTTGTAAGACCAGCATCTGGTGGTGGTAAAATCTCTCAGCTTTTGTTTGTCTAGGAAAGACCTTATCTGTTCTTCGCATTTTAAGGATAGCTTTGCTGGGTACAGTGTTCTTGGATGTCTGTTTCTTTCTTTTCAGCACTTTGAAATATCATCCCACTCCCTCTTGACCTGTATGGTTTCTGTTGAGAAGTCTGTTGCCAGATGAATTGGAGCTTCTTTATATGTTATTTGCTTTTTTCTCTTACTACTTTTAAGATCCTCTCTTTATCCTTGACCTTGGCGAGTTTGGTTATTATATGCCTTGGGGTCTTATTTGGATTGAATCTGCTTGATGTTCTCTGACCTTCTTGTACTTGAATACTTATGTTTTCTGAAGTTTTGGAAAGTTTTCTGATATTGTTTTTTTGAATAAGCTTTCTACTTCTTGCTCTTGCTCAACTCTCTCTTGAACACCAATAATTCCTACATTTTGTCTTTTGAGATAATTTTCTGTATCTTGTAGGTTATCTTTTTTTCCTACTCATTCTTTTCCTTTTTTCTCCTCTGTGTATTTTCAAATCATTGCCTACTACCTCACTGATTCCTCTGCTTGATCCATTCTGCTATTGAGACCCTCTAATGAATTTTCAGTTCAGAAAATGTATTTCTCAGTTCCAACCATTCTGTTTGATCTTTTTAAAATTATTTCCATATTTTTATTAAATTTCTATGATAAATGTATGAATTGCTTTTCTGTGTTATCTTGGACATCACTAAGTTTCCTTTAAACTGCTATTTTGAATTTCTGATCTGAGAATTCATGCATCACCATCTAGTTAGGGTCAGTCACTGGTTCCTTGCTTTGTTTGTTAGTGGAAGTTATGGCTTCCTGTTTCCTGTTGTTTTTTGTGGATGTATGTCTATGGTATTTGCATTGAAGAATTTGTTATTTACTCTAGTACTCTCTGTCTGGCTTATTTTGTTTTTTATTGTATATGTTTGCTCAAAGGTTCTTTATAATTTACCTGGTAATTGTCTTACATTTTTTCCCTGCTAGGTTGCTGCCTCCTCTTTGGCACTAGATGGTGCCTTAAGCCCAGGTTTTCCTCACTTCTACTAAGTCAATCAGAGTGCTGCCCTTTCCTGAATTGAATGGGAGTAGTCCCAAAGGGGATATCCCTGTAGTGTGGTTAGGCTGGCTAAGGATGAACCTCCTGAACTGCCACTCTGATTTTTGTTTCCTTTGGTTGACTCACAGAGCAGTTTGGGCTGGAGATGGTAGTCCCACCTCCTCACTTTGGGCACTCTGGATGCTTCCCAGTGGTTGAGGCAGGGACAGGTCTCTTGTCAGGGAACCCAACATGGTAAGAAAGATGGTTTTCCACCTCAATCTCACTTTTTCCAGTGTAGAAATTGTGAGCCGGGGGAAATTTTCTGCGTAGTTGGTGCTAGGCAGATTTAGGGGAGGGACATTGCAGATATGGAAGTCTGATGCTCTTACCATCTGCGTGGAGTTTTTTTCACTTCTCTGTGCCTCCAAGAACTGTTACATCTTTATATTTGAGTTATGGGATATTGCTGATGACAATCTTGGTGCTGTATATTCATTTTTGGTTTTCTGTGGAGGAAAATGAAGCCAGCTTGCTTCTATGCCACCATTTTGGATGACCATTGAATTTTTGACATCATTCATCTGCAAAAATTTCTGCCTAAGAAACATGTTGTATGTGTTTGTTTATTTGTTTTGGGGTAGATTTCAAAGTACAAATACAAGATTTTAAAATAGTTTTATGTCTATTGTAGCTTTTTTTTTTGGTCAGTTTTGTAAAATTATGTATTTAAAAAATTGTTCATATTATTTGTGTCTTAAAAGTTTTTCATAAAATTGTTCATGCTATTCTGTACTTGTATTCCATTTTTCATTTTTAATAGAGTTATATTTTGCTTTTTAATTTTTTTGACCAATCTTGACTGATATTTGTCTATTTATTTATTTATTTTCAAAAATCAACTTTTGGCTTTTTGAGCTGCTTTCTGTGATATATTTATTTATTTTTCACAAATTTTTTGTTCTCATATTTATTATTTTCTTCTTCCTATTTCCTTTCATTTATTTTCTAGTATTTAAGCTGAAAATTAGTTCATTAATTTTTAGCCTTTTTCTAATGTAAATATTTAATGCCATAATATTTCTTTAAATACCTCTTTCACTGCATACAAAAAGTTTTGATATGTATTTTAGTGCATCTTAGTTGTACATGTTTTATTATCTAATTTTTATTCTTTTCTTTGACCTATGATTTATTTGAGAGTACATGCTTTACTTTCATAACATATATAGCATTTGTAGTTACATTTTTGCTTTTGTTTTCTAATTTAAATGGCTCTCTCTTTTATAATGGATTAGACTTCATTCCATGTGTCAAGTTTTAAAAATGCTCTTTATGTTCTTGAGACTACATATTCTCTAATTATTGGGAATAGAGTTATATACTTATTCATTAGATGATTAGTTTATTGTTTAATTTATACTTAATTTTTATCTGTTAATTCTAGGAATTATTGAGAGTAGTGTGTTAAATCTCCCACAATGGTGTTAGATTGGTAAAAATTTTCCTTTAGTATTTTCTGTTTTGGTTTTGCATATTATTTCTTTCTTTTTTCTGTTGTTCTTTATCTCATTTATTAAATTGTCTCTTAGCTCAATAACTTTTGGGCTTTCTTTTCTGATAGAAGCATATACTTTCATACATTTTTCCTGTAAATTCTATATATACTTCTTCTAAGAGCTATAGTCTGGTGGTGTGATTTAGTTTATTTGCTCTGGGAGCTTCCTTTTGTAGTGACTTCTTTCCTCTTCCACTTTGCTTTTATGGAGTTCCAGTCCCATTACTGGCATAAGGTTTCCCTTATAATTAAACTAAATTGGATAACAGTTCTCGATTTGATAAGTCTATTCATTCTCTTATATTACCTGTTTTACAGTTTCTCTGGTGGATACCTTCTTACTCTTGACCATAGAGAAGCTCTTCTACATCTCTTATAATTTTGAGGACTAAAAATTGACTCAACATTTAGTATGAAAGTATTTAAATATAAACCTAATAGTAATAACAAATAGTGCTATGGTACATTCATGAATTCCCACTATTTATATTTCTGGGTTTTAATTCTATAAAGCACTACATAATGTTTGTTTTACTTTCTTTGAAAATCTGTGTAGCACTTATAGCATGAGGACTATTACATACCTAAAAAAATTGAATGTTTTAAAAATAGCTGTTTTCTCTTTGGGTTTACATGTTAAAAAACAAATAAAGATGTTATCCTTTATTCTAAAAAGGGGACTAAGGAAATATGAAGTAATTATAGATTATTTTATTTACTTTCTGTAAATCTTCATTAGGCATTTACAAATTACATACAGCCTATGATATTTTTCATTCTCTTATAGAGTAAGAAAAAGTGAAGTTAGCACAAAGGAAAGTTAAGGAAGATTTGTCTCCTTTTCTTCAAGCATTTAGAATGAGTTTTAAAAAACATTTTAATAACAATTCAAAAAATGTAAAGTAGTAACTGGTAGTGTTTAGAAACATAATTCAAGCCAGACTACTTGTCTTGTGTTCCTGACTAGGTTACTTCTTGGCTATTTTCCATGTGTAAGTTATTTAATTGGACCTTCATTTCTGCGTCAGTAAAATAGGGATAATAATAATCTGTTATGATAATTTAATAATGTAATTTATGTAAGATTTTTAAAAGAGTCCCTGACATAAATTAAATACTCAATAGAGACCATTACCTATATTTGAGATAAATTACAAAAAGTAATTATCAACAAAATGATTTTCATTTTTATCATAAAATTACTATTTAGGCATCAAGGCAACTATAGTGGTGCTGTATTCTTATTTTTTTTTTCTATTGTGTTTGTAGTTATACTTGATGGAATTATGTGTAAGTGTGATGAATGTATATGGAGGGGCTCAAGGAGATAGTTCTTTATATCTTGGTATAGTAATTTTTGTTCTTTGCTGATATTTATAATTCAAACTCAATGGACAGTTTAATTACAGAAATATAGCATTGTACACGTCTTTGTTATTTAATAAAAGAATTGATACATTTACAATTGATCACATTCTGTAGTATCATACCTAATGTTTCTCAATTTGGTATTTTTTAGAAATATTGCCTTTTCTTGTTTAATTTCTAATCAAGTATTGAGCTTGAGCTATAGATAATAAGAGAATGCATTTTATAATTAGTTCAGTGGGACTCTATTAATACACTAGTTATTTAGTTTTCAAATTTTATTTGTTTTTTACATATCAGCTAAGTCCCTTATATTGTCAAATCTAACTTCTAAAAGTACCAAGAAGAGGCAATTAATATTCCAGGAAAAACTATAATATTAAATTTTATGTGAACTTAATCAAAGAATTGTATCTAATTTTCTCTTCTTACAAAGAAAAATTTACATAAAATTGTCCAAAAAGATTACATTAAATTTTTACTGACTGATTACCTGAAAAAATCCTGTTGTTAATAAGATGACTTAGAATGGATGACTCTCTCATTATTTTTTAAAAAATAAATTTAATGACTTAGCTTATGTCTTCAAATATTTCCACTGTATATATTTCGATTCTGCATGTGGAAAAGGTAAACTGTCAGTTAGGGTTACCAGCTTATGCTTCACCTTTTAAGAGGAAGAGTATGGATGGTGGATGGTAGGGAGACAGTGAAATAATCAAATCAAGCAACAAGATTGTTCCCAAATAACAAGTGAATTTGATACATTTCAAAGGGAACTTATTTTTAATGGTGAAAATTGTTGCAGAAGTGTATTTCAAATGCATATGGTCAATTTGGTACCAAAAGTTTTGGCATGACTTAGTTGTAAAGAAACCATGGTTTCAATCAGAAGAGGTGTATCACAAACTATAAGCTTGTACTGTTAACAAAAATCCAAAATAGGATCTAAGCAGAGCAAGGAAATAGGACTATTATTTTGTTCAAAATCAAGATTAAAAATCCATAGTAGAAAAGCACAAAAGTAATTATCATTGCCTAGAGACCATAGGAAAAAATAAAAAGATGAATAACCATAAGTCTCTCCTGAAAGGGGACGTCATGGTATAATAGTGCAAGGGTGAGTGCTCAAAATAGATAAATACAGCTCAACCTAATTTTATGAATACCATTTCATTAAAATAAAAACATAATTTGTAAAAGCAAATATTAATAATAATAATATTTGAAAGATGGGAAATCCACTATTTTTTAACTTAATTGGGATGTGGTAAATAGAAGGATAACAGAAGTAAATGGAAAGTAAATTTCTCATCTAATGACAAGAGAGAAAAATACAAGTTAAATAATAATTCGAGCTTAAAAATAATATCTTTGTAACACCTCTTAGATATGAAGAGTACATAATCTGGTACATGTGAGATGCAAGGAAGGAACAGGCAGCTACTAGGAGAAGAAAAATAAAATGAGAGAGAGTAGGTAGATAGGAAGAAAGGGTCAGAAATAATAAAAGAAACACATTTTAAGTTAAGATAGGTATGTTTATAGCAACACTGATTTTTGTCCTTACAAAGGTTTGTATAATTTTTAAACTTGTTAACTTCTATAAAATAATCTTGAAAATCGGTTTAATGTTTGGCATATTTATTTATTTCAAGAGCATATTATTTTCTTGACTCAAGACACTTATATTTAACAAATACTTTAACTTCCATGCATTTTTAAATTTTCTTTAGTATAATTTTAATGGCACTATTATATGATGGCCTATGGTGACATTACCACATTTCATTAGATCTATTCTAGGCCGCTATGATAGTGGCTGGGATGCTAAATGTTTGATTATCTGATATCTGTGAATAATATAATTTGTAAATAATAAATTTCATGTTTACTATTTCAAATGATAGACTTCATTCATCACTGTTAATTACCATTTTTACCCTAGAATGCTAGTGTACTTTTTGAATTCTGAATAAGTAATTTAATATACACTTAATATAGTGCTTGTTAGTATCATATATGCACTTTTTTACAGGTATCCCCAGGGACTCGAGTTTTGCTTTCCTCTCTGCTGTGTCTGAGATTATTTCCTCTCAGCTAGTGGTACTGTTTGTTTGCAGTATCTTGGTATACACTTTCTCATTAGTGATACTAGTTCTAGCTTGCTATATTATTGCATTCACAGCAAAGTAGACTTTCCTGGAGCTCTTTAATTAAAAGACTCCTCTACCTTTGTCCTCCTTTCACTTTATTTTCCTGGAAAGGAATTGCATATGATAGGGATATGTTTCAGTTTTCTTGGCTAAGAATTTGGCTTAACCCTTGAGTAGCAACATCAGAAATTCTAATTAAACTGCATTGCAATCATATAGTTAAATATATTACACTCAATATTTTAGATTCTTTAAATTAAGGCTATTATTAATATAATGGTATATTGCTTTGTTCTAAAGAGCCTGTGCCTTTATTCTAAGAATTTGAGTAGAAGCCATGATAGAATTAGGATTATGATTTAAATAGGTTTTAAAGTACCTGAAAAATGCTATGACATTATTGTATTTATCACTTTTTTTTTGAAAAGTAGTAATGCCTTCATTTTTTGAAAGTGATGCATGGGCATTATTTAAAAATTCAAACAGTATGAGGGAAAAATGTAAACATTTTGTGCAGAACTCTGTATCTAGAAATAACTGTCATTAATGGTTGATGAGAAATATTCCAGACATATATCTCATCTATGTAAATATACAGATTGAAAAATAAATAAAAAGATAGAAATCTAAGTATGGAAGGATAAAAAATGGATGAATGGATGAATGGATGAATAAATGAAAATATACAACTTTTTCCAAAAGAGTGTTTATACATATAATATTTATAATATTATATATACATAAAAATATATAATTTAAAAACTATAGTATATAAATAAACTATATATATAGTTTTAATTTAAAAAATTTTAAGCTTCTTTTGTGTGAGTTTAACAATGAGGAATATAAATGCAATTGAAGGAACTGATTTACTTCAGATAAAGTTTTCTTCATCACAAGTGAGATTAGTACTTAAAACATCCTCTAAAGTTAAGAAAAATTATTTTGAAAGGCTTTAAGTTGGAGTTTTGTCTTTTTAAAAAAACTTGATTAGTTTCATTTCAGCTTAGGCCACTTCATTTGACTACCTGTAATCTTGCCTCCTCTTAACTACTGATTTGTTATTAAAATAAATATCATTTTTAGATTGTTAAGGTTTCTGCTACATTCTATTCTGGGTCTATAATTCTAACAAGTACTTTGAAATACCCTCGGTGATCACCAGATAATCTCTTAACCAAATATATACCTTTTTCAACAGCCACTGCTTCCACAGTGGACAAAGGATAGGGGAGAAATGAGGAGGAAGAGAGAGATGAGGAAGAACAGGCCACATGTCTTTAATATCCCTGATCCTCTAAATCAGACTAATGCAGTTGTAGAGAGATCTGAGCATCTAGAAGGAAGGGGAAGTTGAAGTGTACGGTAACAGATGATAATACCTAAAGTTATTAAACATTTACCTGAAGTTAGACTCATTTAATAACCAAAAGTACTGGGAAGTTCTGAAATTAGAATAAGTTATCCCCCATTACCCAAGAAGCAGTATATGCCACAGAGAAAAGTAGGTAGCAGTTGCTGGAAAAAAAAAAGTTGCACCTGTTTTCCCATACTTCAGTGAGTTGGGACTTTTGAATCCAATTAATTACAGGCTTTTATACTTTTAATTATTGGAAATTTCAAATATACATGAAAGTAGAGAGAGCAATCTAATGATCAACATGAAGCTATCAGCCTTTGTCAACTAATATCACTATTTTGCCATTTTATTTCAACTATTCCCCAATTTTAAATAAAATGTATTTTCCTTTTTAACTTTTAATTTTGAAATAATTTTATATTTACAGAAAAGTTGCAAGAATAGTAAATTTTCTGAATGTTATTATAACATATTACCAAATTTACTTTATCACTCTCTCTCCAGATATATATTATCTTTTCTAAATTGTTTGAGGATAAATTGACAGGAGCCCCCTGACTCTTAAATATTCCTGATACTACAAAATATTTGTTTTCTTTCTTTCTTTCTTTCTTTTTTTATTTCAGCTCATTATGGGGGTGCAAAAGTTCAGGTTATATATATTGCCCATGCCCCCATCCCCCCGAGTCTGAGCTTCAAGCGTTTCCATTCCCTAGACAGTGCACATCGCACTCATCATGTAGGTATGCACCATCCCCTCCCCCCACCCCCATCCCCCCCAGTCAGAACTTCAAGCATGTCCATTCCCCAGGCAGTGCGCATCGCACTCATCAAGTAGGTATACACGCATCCGTTCCCCCTAGCCCCCACCTCTGTCTGATACCCAATTGGTGTTATTCCCAAATGTGCACTCAGGGAAACCAGTTTGCTGGTGAGTACATGTGGTGCTTATTTTTCCATTCTTGGGATACTTCACTTAATAGAATGGGTTCCAACTCTCTCCAGGAGAACCAAAGAGATGCCATATCGCCATTATTTCTAATAGCTGAGTAATATTCCATGGTATACATATACCACATTTCGCTAATCCATTCATGAATTGATGGGCATTTGGGTTGTTTCCACATCTTTGCAATTGTGAATTGTGCTGCTATAAACATTCGGGTGCAGGTGTCTTTTTTATAGAATGACTTTTGTTCTTCTGGGTAGATGCCCAATAATGGGATTGCTGGATTGAATGGTAGGTCTACTTGAATCTGTTTAAGGTATCTCCACATTGCTTTCCACAGAGGTTGCACTAGTTTACAGTCCCACCAGCAGTGTCTGAGTGTTCCTGTCTCTCTGCATCCACGCCAACATGTATTGTTTTGGGACTTTTTGATAAAGGCAATTCTCACTGGAGTTAAGTGATATCTCATTGTGGTTTTGATTTGCATTTCCCTGATGATTAGAGATGTTGAACATTTTTTCATATGTTTGTTACCCATTTTTATATCTTCTTTTGAAAAATTTCTATTCATGTCCTTTGCCCACTTTCTGATAGCATTGTTCGATTTTTTCTTACTGAATTTTCCTGAGTTCTAAATAGATTCTTGTTATCAGTCCTTTATCTGATGTGTAGTATGCGAAAATTTTTTCCCATTCTGTAGGTTGTCTGTCTACTCTCGTGACTGTTTCTTTGGCTGTGCAGAAGCTTTTTAATTCGATCAGGTCCCATTTATTTTTGTTGTTGCTGTGATTGCCTTATGGGTCTTCTTCATAAATTCTTTGCCTAGGCCAATAAGGACATTCATTTACATAACCACAGTAAAATCACCAAAATCAGGAAATTAATGGTGATACAATGATGGTATCTAATCTATAGACCTTATTCAAATTTTGCCATTTGCTCAATACTGTCTTCTATAGAAGAAGAAAGCAAAAACCACCAATCTAGCATCATACATTGCATTTAATTGTCTCTGTAGTTCTCTTTAATCTAAAACTGTTCTTTGGTTATGCTCGTGACATTTTGTCTTTGGTTTTTCATGACCTTGATATTTTTTAAGAATTTTAGCCAGTTATATTGTCTCTCACTTTGGGTGTGGTTGTTGTTTCCTCTTGGTTATATTCAGTTTATGCATCTTTGGGAGGAACACCACAGAAATGTTATTGTGTCTTTTTCAATGCATCCTATCAGATGGCACCATTAGAAGTGATGTTAACTTTGGTCACTTGGGTAAGATGGTACCAGTCAAGTTTACCAATTCTAAAGTTACTATGATTTCTTTTGTAATTAATAAATATATTTTGGAGAGATATTATGAAATAATTTAATATGTTAATTTTCATTAAACATTCAACCATTAGATTTAGAATCTATTGATGATTCTTACCTGAATTATTATATCCTATGATGGCTGACAAATGGTAATTCTATAAATCTATAGTTCCTTTTGCATTTACTAGTGGTAATTTTACTATAAAGAACAGTTTTTACTACTCATCCATTTCTTCATTTATGTATTTCAATATTCTTATTTTATTCAATGGGTTACTAGCCACTATCGTCATTTCTTACTTGATGTTCAAATTGTCAGATATGGCTACTGGGAACCCCCTCAAGCTGCCTTCTGTGTCATTTTGTCATTATTTCATCATTACTTTCTGACACAACAAGGTGTTTCAAGGTCTTCTTATACTTTCCACGTGTCATCCCTGGAATGAGTCATTTCTTTATGAAGTCTTGGTTACTTTTAGTGGACATTAATATTTAGAAACCAAGATTTGGACACTAGATTGCTCATCGCTTCTGAGGTGCCATTGCTTTAGATCCTTCTAATAGAGTTAGAAAGTGTGTGTGTGTGTGTGTGTGTGTACACACACAGATATATACACACACATATATACATATAAGCATATTTATCTAGAACCTATCAATCTATCGATTGATCTATCTAGATGAAAAACCATGAGCACATATTGTTAAGTACAATTCTGATATAAAACCACAAAGCTCATTCTAACCTCATCTCTTTCTAATTTTGTAACTCCCTTCTCATAGAGTAAAAATCTGTCTCCCTTTCTCCACAATATATTCCACTTATTGCTCAATCTTAGAAGATACACACACACTCTCACAAACTCACACACACATACACATACTTTCAGAATTGTTAACCCACAGCCCTGGAAAAAATAAACCTTTTAACTAGAGTTCAGTGTTTGTTTAGAGTGTTCTGTTGTTGTGGCCTGAGGGTATATAGTCAAAATATTTATTAATTCTTAATAAATTAATTGTGTTAGTTATATTAATATTTTCCCTCCTATTCAATGTGAGGATTTTATTTATTTGAAATATCAGTAAGTTCTCCTTTTTGTTTGTTTATATTCCACCTTAGTTTTTATTTACCTTATCCTGATTTTTTTCTTTTTTTACTTTTTAACTGTGTGAAATGTTGGCAAGATTCCAAAGCTATAAGCAGAAATACATGTTAGAAAAGTGTTACCCCAAGCTCTCTCTATTCCATTCTAACTCCCCCATCTTTTCCACCTCATACCTATGCACCTTCTAGAGATAACAAATATCATTTGTTTCTGATTTATCCTTCCTCTGTTTCCTTTTTGTGTAACTGAGTAGATACATATTGTCTTATTTCCCCTTTCTCCTTAAACAAAAGTTAGCATATTATAGATACCCTTTGCACTTTACATAGTATTCTATTATGTGGCTGCACCATAGTTTTCTAGGTATAGACATTTAGATTGCTTCCAATATTTTGCAGCTGCATACAGCACTTCAATGAATAATGTTGTGCATATTTATTTTCCTATTTTTGGAATTATATCTTCAGGGTGACATCCTAGAGGTGGGGTTGCTGGATCAAAAGGTAAATGCATATGTAGTGTTTTTTAGATATTAACAAATTCCCCTCTGTATGTGTTGAACAAATTTGCACTCCCACCAACAACATATGAGTGTTGTTTTTCCTACAGCTTCATAAGCAGAATGTGTTGTCATAATTTGTAATTTTTTATAATCATGTAGGTGAAATGTAATATCTCAATGTACTCTTAATTTGCATTTCTATTATGATGAATAAATTTGAACATCTTTTCATATGTTTAGGGGAGATATATATGTATAAAATGAATGGTCTCTTCAGAATTTTGCCGATTTTCTTACTTTTTTTTGTCTTTTCAACTTTAAATAGTTGTTATAAAGATAGAACTATTAGACCTTTAGTTGTGATATATGTTGAAAATTTTCTCCAGTTTGTGTGTAATCTTTCAACTTGGCTTTTGGAGTTTATATAATGCCTTCTTAATATTTTATGTAGCCAAATTTATCAACCTTTTCTTTTATTGAATCTGGATTTTGAGTCATAGGTAGAATTTTTTTCCCTATATTTGGATTTTATTTTAGTATCTATCTGTATAGTTTTATTTTTTACATCTAGACCTTTGATCCATTTAGAGCTTATTCTTTTTTAAGAGGTTTCAGATTTTTTTTTCTTTTCTTAATTTCAAAATATCATGGGGTACAAATGTTTTGGTTACATGTATCCATTTTGTTATGCTTGAGTCAGGGTTATAAGTGTGTTCATCACCCAGATAGTATGCCTTGTACTTGTTAGGTAAGTTTTCACCCACCCCGTGCTCCCCCCTCCCCCCTGCTTAATTTTCACTGAGTTTTATTTCCATCTGTGCGTGTGTATGCTCATTGGTTAGTTCCAATTTAATAGTGAGTGCATGTGGTGTTTGTTTTTCCATTCTTGAGATAATTCCCTTAGGACAACGATCTCCAGTTCCATCCAAATTGTTGCAAAGGGCCTTAATTCATCCTTCTTCATGGCTGAGTAGTATTCCACAGTGTACATATATCACATTTTGTTAATCCACCCATGAATTGATGGGCACTTGGGTTGATTCCACATCTTTGCAATTGTGAATTTTGCTGCAATAAACATTCGAGTGCAGGTGTCTTTTTGATGAAATAACTTCTTTTCCTTTGGGTAAATACCCTGTAGTGGGATTGCTGGATCAAATGGTAGGTCTACTTTTAGTTCACTGAGGAATCTCCATACTGTTTTCTATAGATGTTATACTAATTTGCAGTCCCATCAATAGTGTATAAGTGTTCTTTTCTCTCCACATCCATGCCAGCATCTGTTGTTTTCAGATTTTTTAATGAAAGCCATTCTAACTGGGGTAAGGTGATATCTCATTGTGGTTTTAATCTACATTTTCCTGATAACTGAGCATTGACGTTGAGCATTTTTTAATATGTTTATTGGCCATTTGTCTATCTTCTTTTGAAAGACTTCTGTTAATGTCTTTTGCCCACTTTTTGATGGGATTGTTTGTTTTTTTCTGTGCTGATTTGCTTGAGTTCTTTTTAGATTCTGGTTATTAGCCTTTTATCAGATGTATAGCATGTGAATATTTTCTCAAATTCTGTAGGTTGTTTATTTGCTCTGTTGCTTATTTCTTTAGCTGTGCAGAAGTGTTTTAATTTAATGAAGTCCCATTTATTTATATTTGTTGTTGCTGTGATTACCATTGGGTCTTCTTTTTTTTTTTTATTCTTATTTCAGCATATTGTGGGGGTACAAAAATTTAGGTTATGTATATTGCCCTTGCCCCTCCCACCCACCTGAGTCAGAGCTTCAAACGTGTCCATCTCCTAGACAGTGTGCATCGCACTCATTATGTATGTATACACCCATCCTCTCCCCCACCCACATCTGCCTGACACCCTTCATAAATTCTTTGCCTAGGCTGATATCTAGAAGAGTTTTTCCAATATTTTCTTCTAGAATTCTTATGGTTTGATGCCTTACATTTAAATCTTTTATCCATGTTGAATTAATGTTTGTGAGTGGTGAGAGATATGGATCCCGTTTTATTCTTCTACATGTGGCTATCCAATTTTCCCAGCACCGTTTATTGAATAGGGCTTCTTCTCCTCAGTGTATATTATTGTCTGCTTTGTCAAAGATCAGTTGGCTCTATGTGGATGGTTTTATATATGGGTTCTCTGTTTGTTCCATTGGTCTATGTCTCTATTTTTGTGCCAATACCATGCTTTTTTGGTTACTATAACCTTGTAATGTAATTTGAAGTCTGGTAATGAGATACTTCCAGATTTGTGTGTTTTTTTATTTGTGTGTTTTTGCTTAAGATTACTTTGGCTATGCAGGCTTTTTTTCTGGTTCCAAATGAAGCACAGAATTATTTTTTTCTGGATCTGTGAAACCCACAGCTAGCATCATACTGAATAGGGAAAAGTTGAAAGTATTCCCACTAAGAACTCAAACTAGACAACAGTGTCCTGTCACCACTTCTATTCCACGTAGTGCTGGAAGTCCTAGGCAGAGCAATCAGGCAAGAGAAAGAAATAAAGGGTATCCAAATCAGGAAAGAGGATGTCCAACTATCCCTTTTTGCTAATGATATGATCCTATATCTAGAAAACCCCGAAGACTTCACAAAGAGACTCCCAGCATTGATAAATAAATTCAGCAAAGTCTCAGGTTATAAAATCAATGTACAAAAATCAGTAGCATTCCTATACACCAATAATAGTCAAGCTGAGAGTCAAATGAAAGACTCAATACCATTCACAAAGAAAATTAAATACCTAGGAATATACTTAACCATGGAGGTGAAAGGTCTCTACAAAAGAGAACCATGAAACACTGAAGAAAGAAATTGCAGATGACACACTCAAATGGAAAGCCATACCATGCTCATGGATTGGTAGAATCAACATTATTAAAATGTCCATACTACCCAAAATGATTTACAGATTCAATGGAAATTATTCTTATATGTAGTATGAAATATTCTCTCTTTTTATCTTTTTCTGAAACAGCTAACTGGTTGTTCCCATACCATTAAAAAAAAGTATATGTTTGTCCCAGTGATTTGAGATGCCATTGTTATTATTTATTAAATTTCCATATGTACTTGAGTCATTT
The DNA here is from genome assembly GCF_041146395.1 of Eulemur rufifrons. Lineage (NCBI taxonomy): Eukaryota > Metazoa > Chordata > Mammalia > Primates > Lemuridae > Eulemur > Eulemur rufifrons. Next base: position 72,057,658 of record NC_091012.1, read on the forward strand.
TTTGGACTCTCTATTCTGTTCCATTGAACTGTTGGTCTATTCATGCATCAATACTGCAATGTTGTTGTAATAATAGAAGTCCATTTTGTTTTAAGGTATGGTAGGTTTTTATTCAGTGTTTACTGTTTATCTTTGGATTTTGTTTTTCCATATAAACTTTAGTATCAACTTGTTTGGCTCCAGGAAAAAAAAACTGGCTGGCTGGTTTTTAAAATCAGAATTATTCTTAATTTATAAAGTAATTTAGAGAGAACTGACATCTTTATGTTATAGATTCACTGTATCCAAGAAAAAGGGATCTTTTTCCATTTGTTTTCGTGTACCTCATTGTACTTTTTAGGAGTGTATTTAAATTTTTCTCATATAGGTTCTTTGTGTTTTTTTTCTTTTTTAATTTCATCTTGTTATGGGGAATACAGAATTGCAGGTTACATACGTTGCCCATGTACCGCCTTTCCCCCCAAGTCAGAGCTCCAGGCATGTCTGTTCCCCAGGTCGTGCGCATTGCACCCATCATGTAGGTATATATCCCTCCCTTCCCCACCCCCCCTTCCCGAGTCAGCACCTTCAAGTGTTACCACTCCCCAAACGGTGCGCAATGCACTCATTGTGTAGGCATACAACCATCCCCTCCCCCACCCCCCACCTCAGTCTGATATCCGATTGGTGTCATTCCCAGATGTGTATTTAGGTGATGATCAGGGAAACCAATTTTCTGGTGAGTACATGTGATGCTTGTTTTTCCATTCTTGGGATACTTCACTTAATAGAATGGGTTCCAACTCTCTCCAGGAGAACCATAGAGATGTCGTATCTTCATCATTTCTTATAGCTGAGTAATATTCCATGGTATACATATACCACAGCTTACTAATCCAATCATTTATTGATGGGCATTTGGGTTGTTTCCACATCTTTGCTATTGTGAACTGTGCTGCTATAAACATTCGGGTACATGTATCTTTGTTAAAGAATGACCTTTTTTCCTTTGGGTATATGCCCAGTAATGGGATTGCTGGGTCAAATGGCAGGTCTACTTGAATCTGTTTAAGATACCTCCATAATGCTTTCCACAGGGGTTGCACTAGTTTGCAGTCCCACCAGCAGTGTATGAGTGTTCCTGTCTCTCCAGACCCACGCCAACATGTGTTGTTTTGGGTTTTTTTGATAAAGGCCATTCTCACTGGGGTTAAGTGATATCTCATTGTGGTTTTGATTTGCATTTCTCTGATGATTAGGGATGTTGAGCATTTTTTCATATGTTTGTTACCCATTTTTATATCTTCTTTTGAAAAATTTCTATTCATGTCATTTGCCCACTTTTTGATAGGGTTGCTTGATTTTTTCTTGCTGATTTTCCTGAGTTCTAAATAGATTCTTGTTATCAGTTCTTTATCTGATGTGTAGTATGCAAAAATTTTTTCCCATTCTGTAGGTGGTCTGTTTATTCTCTGGACTGTTTCTTTGGCTGTGCAGAAGCTTTTTAATTTAATCATGTCCCATTCATTTATTTTTGTTGCTGCTGTGATTACCTTGGGGGTCTTCTTCATAAATTCTTTGCCTAGGCCAATGTCTGTAAGAGTCTTTCCTATATTTTCTTCTAGAATTCTGATTGTATCACGCCTAAGGTTTAAGTCTGTTATCCACTGTGATTTGATTTTTGTGAGAGGTGAAAGCTGTGGGTCCTGTTTCAGTCTTCTACAAGTGGCTAACCAATTCTCCCAGCACCATTTATTGAATAGCGATTCTTGTCCCCAGAGTATATTCTTTCCCGCTTTGTCAAAAATTAGGTGACTATATGAGGATGGTTCTATATTTGGATTTTCTGTTGTGTTCCACTGGTCTGTGTCCCTGAACTTGTGCCAATACCAGGCTGTTTTAAGAACCACGGCCTTGTAGTATAGTTTGAGGTCTGGCAAATTAATACCTCCCATTTTGTTTTTGTTGCTTAAAATTGCTTTTGCTATACAGGGTCTTCTTTGATTCCACACAAAGTGTATAATTATTTTCTCTACGTCTGTAAAGAACGATGTTGGTAATTTAATAGGGATTGCATTGAATCTATAGATCACTTTGGGTAGTATAGACATTTTAACAATGTTGATTCTTCCGATCCACGAGCATGGTATATTTTTCCATCTATTTGCAAGTTCTGCTATTTCTTTTCTCAGTGTTTCATAGTTTTCCTTATAGAGGTCCTTTACCTCTTTAGTTAGATATATACCTAGATATTTCATTTTCTTTGTTGCTATTTTGAAGGGTATTGAGTCTTTAATTTGGTTTTCTGATTGACTGTTATTGGCATATATAAATGCCTGTGATTTGTGTATATTAATTTTGTAGCCTGAGACTTTGCTATATTCGTTAATCAATTCCAGGATTCTCATGGTTGAATCCTGGGGGTTTTCCAGATATAACATCATATCATCAGCAAAAAGTGAGAGTTTGATCTCTTCCTTCCCTATTTGGACTCCCTTGATTCTGCTCTCTTGCCTGATAGCTCTCGCAAGGACTTCCAATACTATGTTGAAAAGTAATGGAGACAATGGGCAGCCCTGTCTGGTTCCAGTTCTAAGTGGGAGTGCTTTCAGTTTTTCCCCATTCAGTATGATGTTGGCTGTGAGTTTGTCATATACGGCTCGTATCATTTTTAGGTAGGTTCCATCAATGCCCCTATTTTGTTAAGCGTTTTTATCATAAAAGGGTGTTGAATTTTGTCAAATGCTTTTTCTGCATCTAATGAGAGTATCATATGGTTTTTGTTTTTGCTTCTATTTATGTGGTGAATTACATTTATAGATTTACGTATGTTGAACCACCCCTGCATCTCAGGGATGAAGCCCAGTTGGTCATGGTGGATTACTTTTTTGATAAGTACTTGGATTCGATTTGCTAGTATTTTATTGAAAATTTTTGCATCTATATTCATGAGGGAAATTGGTCTGTAGTTCTCTATTTTTGTTGCATCCTTTCCAGGTTTTGGTATCAATGTTATATTGGCTTGGTAGAACGTGTTGGGGAAAATTCCATCCTTCTCAATATTGGAGAATAGTTTATGTAGGATGGGCACCAGTTCTTCTTTGTATGTATGGTAAAATTCAGGTGTGAACCCATCTGGACCAGGGCTTTTCTTTTTGGGAAGGTTTTTTATTGCTGTTTCGATTTCAGTTCTTGATATTGGTCTGTTCAGGTACTCTATTTCTTCCTGGTTGAGCCTGGGAAGATTATGTGTTTCTAAAAATTTGTCCATTTCCTCCACATTCTCCAGTTTGTGTGCATAAAGATTTTTGTAGAATTTATAGATGATATCTTGTATCTCTGTAGCGTCGGTTGTGATTTCTCCTTTCATGTTCCTAATGGAGGTTATTAAAGATTTTAGTTTTGTGCTCTTGGTTAGTCTAGCCAGGGGTGGGTCTATTTTGTTTATCTTTTCAAAGAACCAACTTTTTGTTTTATTAATTTCCCTTATAGTTTCTTTGTTGTCCTTTTCATTTAATTCTGATTTGATCTTAGTAATTTCTCGCCTTCTGCTGGGTTTGGGATCATTCTGTTCTTCTTTCTCCAGCTCTTTGAGTCTATTCGTTAGGTTGTCTATTTGCATGTTTTCTGTCTTTTTGATATAGGCATTTATGGATATGAATTTTCCTCTCAGGACTGCTTTAGCTGTGTCCCATAGATTTTGATAAGTTGTATCTCCATTGTCATTTAATTCAAAGAAATTTTTGATTTCCATCTTGATTTCTTCCTTTATACAGTAATTATTCAGGAGAAAGTTATTTAGCTTCCATGACTTTGAGTAAGAGTGAGGGTTTCTGTTTGGGTTCATTATTACTTTTATTCTGCTGTGATCTGAGAAGATGCATGGTATAATTTCTATTTTTTTAAATTTTTAAGACATACTCTATGTCCCAGGATATGGTCAATCTTAGAGAATGTCCCGTGAGCTGATGAGAAGAATGTATATTCTGTGGACTTTGGGTAGAATGTCCTATAGATGTCAGCCATGCCCATTTGTTCTAGCATTCTATTTAGGTCCATTATGTCTTTGTTTATTTTCTGTTTAGAGGATCTGTCCTGTACTGTCAGTGGGGTGTTAAAGTCTCCAGCTATTACAGTATTGTTATCTATCATTTGGTTCAGATCTAGTAGGGTTTGCTTTATGAATCTAGGTGCACCTAGGTTGGGTGCATATATATTGAGTATAGTCATGGCTTCTTGATGAATTGTGCCTTTAATCAGTATGTAGTAGCCATCTTTGTCTTTTATTATTTTTGTTGGTTTGAAAGCTAAGTTATTGGAAATTAAGATTGCCACACCAGCTTTCTTTTGGTTACCATTTGCTTGAAATATCGATTTCCATCCTTTTATTTTCAGTCTAAATGCATCTTTGCAGGTTAGGTGAGTTTCTTGAAGACAGCAGATACTTGGATTGTATTTTTTTTATCCATTGGGCCAGTCTATGTCTCTTGAGCGGGGAGTTCAAGCCATTCACATTTATTGAGAAAACTGATAAGTGAGACAGTTTTTTGTTCAGCTTGTTGGGTAGAACTTCATTGTGATGTTTTCTCTCCTGGGCCATTGTGGTATCTGGAATTTGATCTTTAGCTCTTGAGTAGTTTTACATTTGTGGATCTTTCTTGTGCTGATCCGTGTGTAATTCTCTTTTGAGTACTTCTTGGAGGGCTGGTCTTGTCTTGGTGAATTCCCTCAACCTTTGTTTATCTGAGAATGTCTTGATTTCTCCTTCGTATAGAAAACTTAGCTTAGCTGGGTACAAGATTCTAGGCTGGGCATTATTCTGTTTCAGAAGCGTGAAAATGGGGCCCCAACCTCTTCTTGCTTGTAAGGTTTCAGCTGAGAAATCTGGCGTAATTCTGATGGGTTTTCCTTTGTAAGTTACTTGTTTCTTTCTCCTTACAGCTCGGAGAAGGGACTCTTTAGTGGATATTTTGGTCAGCCTGATGACTACGTGGCGTGGTGTTTTCCTATTTGCTATGAATCTCCCAGGGGTCCTTTGAGCTTCTTGAATCTGTATGTCTAGAGTATTGGCAAGGCCTGGAAAATTTTCCTCGATTATGTCTTCAAATAGCTTGTCCAACCCTTGCTTGTTATCTTCTTCACCCTCAGGAATGCCAATAACTCTCAAGTTAGGTTTCTTCACATAATCCCATATTTCTTGAAGACTCAGATCATTTCTCCTACTTTTTCGATCTATCTCTGTGACTGACTTATTTAGTTGGAAGGAGTTATCTTCAATTTCTGAGATTCTTTCCTCTGTTTGATCTACCCTGCTCTTGAGACTTTCCACAGTGTTTTGTAGCTCTCTGAGTGAATTCTTCACTTCTAGGAGTTCAGTTTGGTTTTTCTTCAATATTTCAATTTCTTTAGTGAATTTTTCCTCCAAATCCTGTATTTTTTTGTGTGTTTTCCTTGTGTTGTTTATCCATTGATTCTTGTATATTATTCAGCTTGTTTATGATCCATAATTGGAATTCTTCCTGTGACATGTTGGTGTTTTGAGTCTGTTTTGTGTCAAATGGTTGGCAGCTGCTATTTCTCTTTGGGGATGAGCTTTCCATTTGATTCTTTGTGCTCTCCGTGTTTTTTCGCTGGGCCCTTCCCATCTAGATTTATCGTTGGATCTTTACTTATAGATTTAGTCTGGTTAACAGCACTCTTTGTGCTCTATTCTTAGGCTGTGAAGCAGTCTAGGTATGTTGCTTCTTTTGGCAAGAGGGGGAGACTGTTGTGTATTGTTTAGAGATTTTTCTGTTTCAGTTGGGGGACTGCTTCCGATCGGTCGAATCCTAGAGGATTCGAGTGATCCAAGACCGCTTTGGCGAGTTAGGACACTGTGTTGTGGTCTTTCAGAAGGCAGGGTCCACACTACTAGTAGACCGAAATTCTCTTTGTTTGTTTGTTTGTTTGTTTCCCTTTGGTTCTTCCTCTATAGGGGAGGTTCCTGTCTCTATCTGCAGGCAAGATACTAGCTATGGGTAGAGGACGGTGCCCTCGCTTGCTCAGCGCCCCAGTTGCTGCAGCTCCCACGGGCAAAAGTCTGCCTTGGCCCTATGTCCCCAGGGATCAGGTTCCACACTCTTGCTTCTGGAGAAGTATTCAGTGTTTACACATGGGCAGGGACCCTATATAAGGTCCGTGGACCAAGGGAGAGGGCCGTCCAGGGAGCCTCTGGGTACCCTATTGCTCTGCAGTGACTTGGCTGTGGGCCCTAAAATGGCGATTGTGCGCCCGCAGATCACCGGCACTGGGGGTGACTGCTCAGGATCCAGTATGTACCAGAGCCAGCGACCTGGCCCATTCCGAAGCTCACCGTGGGTCCCCAGTTAGAAGGCAAAAAGAGAGAAGAAAGAAAAAAAAAGAAAAAAGAAAAGGAAAGAAAGAAAAGAAAGAGGAGAAAACGAAAGAGAAAAGAAAAAAAAGAAGAAAAAAAAAAGAAAAGAAACACAAAAAGCCAAACCAGAAAACACCAAAAACACCAACAAAAATAAACAAAAACAAACTACATAGCACCTCACCACACCGCAAAGCAGAAAGATACACAAATCTGAAGTATATAGTTCAGCGACTCAATGTTTTTTTGTTTGTTTGTTTGTTTTACGCCTTAGCACAGCTCCGCCCCTTCACTTCCGCTCGGCTGGGTCCGGAGCGGCCATTAAATGTTTTTGTTTTTACGCCTTAGTGCAGCTCCGCCCCTTCACGCCAGCCCGGCTGGGTCCCGGGCGGTTTCGCAGTGGATTTCAAGATGGCGTCTGCGCGCCCGCACAGCTCCGAGGGTGGTGGGGATCCAACCTCCCCGCTCAAAAAGGCCCGGCAGCCATAGGCCCGGAGAGCAAAGGTGCCCGCCGAGGCTGTCCGGCTCGTGAGCCACCGGAAAAGAAAAGAAAAAACAAACAAACAAACAAACAAACCCCAGAAAAAATTCACCAAGAATAAAATATACAGTTCCTCGAGCCTATTCTTCTTTGTTCGTTTTTTTTTTTTTTTTTTTTTATGCCTTAGTGCAGCTTTGCCCCTTCACCCAGAGCGTGGCCCCGGCATATCCCGCACTCCTGGCGTTGGTTCAGAGACCAGTGGAGGGCGCCAGGCAGAGAGAGCCGCTCGGCACTTTATGGCTCCTGAGCGGTTTCTCCTTCGCTTTCAAGATGGCGCCTGCAGAGCTCTGGGGCTCGAGGGGACCGGCTCCCTGGCAGGCAGAGACCGCCACTGCCCGGGAGCTGGAGAGCAAGGACGCGCACGGGGGGTCACCGGCTGGAGAACTGCCAAAAAAGGCAGCACGGGGTACGACGCTATTTGCTGTCCGGGAGTCTTTTGTGTTTTTCTGCCCTGGGGCAGATCCGTCCCTCCTCGCCAAGCGCTGTCTCAGCTGAGATCCCCCAGGTTCTAAGGTAATTTCGCAAAAAAGCCTCCTGTCTGCAATGTGCCACGTATCCCTCAGTGATTCTGCGCTGGCCTGGGTCAGGGCTCTATTCACTTGGGAGCGGAGGTCAATGAGGAGGGCAAGCCGCTTTCCCAAGAGGCTGCACCCACCCCGGCTGGGGGCGGGTGTATCCGACCGGCGCTCCGCTGGGTAGTGTCTCTCCCGTGTTCCTAATTTTCGTTCACCTCAAACCTCACTCGCTCTGTTTGTCTCACGCTGATTCTCCGTGGATTCACACTGCTGTTCCTGTGTGGGAGCGGTCCTCTAGCATTGTGGCAGGTCCGGATCGATGCCTTCCTCCCCGGGAGCGCAGATCCAGGCCGTCACCACCACTCCACCATCTTTTTTCCTCCCCCTCTTTGTGTTTTTTGTTAATTTTATTGCTGTTTCATCATTTTGTTTTTTTATAAATGGGGCTTTTTCAACCATTTCATTTTTTAGCTATTATTCTTTGTGTTTGTAAAACCTATTGAGTTCTGTATGATGATTTTATATCTTACTATGTTACTAAATTATTTTGTTTGAGTTAGTTTTAATTGTGAATTAATAATGCTGAATAATGGAAGAGATAGTGGCCATCTTTGCATTATTCTTGATTTCACTTGAAATGGCTCTAGTGTTTTCCCATTACATAAGATGGTTTTTGGGCTAAAAAAGACATAGGTGGAAACAAGGAGACTAGTTATAAGGGTATGTCAGTAGACCAGGTAGAGATCACCTGGTCAGAGTGATGGTAAAGGAGATGCAGAGAAGCAGATAAACTTGAGATATATTTTCTAGGTATCAGCAACTATGCTTGAAAGTGGATGTGTCATAAGAGAGAAAAGGAAATCTTAACTTCAAGGCTTTTGGTTCAAAAAACCAGGTGTGTGCATATATTTTCTCCCTGTTTACATTGTAGGACCCTTGATAGTAAACAACTGTAGTATAGTGGTTACAATATCATGCTTGGGAATCAGGTTTCCTAGATTTAAATTCAGGCTTCAGCATTTACCATGTGGGTATAAACAAGTTATTTAATCATTTTGAACCTTGGTTTCCTTCCTTATCTGTATAAAAAGTGATAATAATAACCTTGATCATAAAGTGATTATGGGGATGGAATGAAATAACAAAAAACAAACAAATAATACCAACAAAACCCTTAGCATACTGCTTGTATATATAAGAACACAATAAATGTTAGCCATGATGATGATGATGATAGTTCTGTATAGTTAATACAGCCTGGTATCTATCAAGTACTCCAGAAACACCATTCAGGCAATGATTAAGTTTAAAAATACTTCTTGATTTAAGAATCCATTTTAAGTCATTGTCTCACATCACAAGCTCTTAAGTATTCTGCTTCCTGTCAGGTTAATGTTTAGTTTTTAAAATAATGGGATTTTTAAAGATGCAATAAACCAAATTTACCCTAAAAAAATCTGAGATTATTTCTCTTGTTAGATAAGATGTTTGATAAATTTACCTGGTAAAGCTGTACTGCTAAAATATAGTTATATCTATCAATTCAAAAGTTTTATTTGTGTCAATGAGCAGCATTTTGCCCAAAGCAGACATCATTCGTACATGAAAAATAGCAAAATTTTTTTCTGGCACCAAATCAACAAGATGACCATATATAAATATATTCTCATTTGTGTGGGCAACTAAGAGATGAGTGGGAATGATTACTATGTACTTTTTGTGAACTTGGATAACAATCCCATTTCTGAATAATGGGTTCTATTTTATCATCATTTACTTGGTTAAATTCCCATTAAGTAAAGAAAAGTTTACTGTATATTATTCAGAATTCTTTTGGTGGAAAGAATTTTAATTAAGAAATACCATGAATATATCTTTACTTTCTAGAAATAACTCATTACTTATTAAAAAACAAAATAATGTAAATTTATTATGCTTGTTAAATTTTAAATCTGCATATAGTTCTTTTAGCAAGTTATTCTCTTAAAGGATAGTGCCACTGAGGCCCTTGTAATTCTAGAAGATAAATCCATTTGCAGTTATATTTAATGTTGAATTTTTAAAATATTTGCACATTTTTATATAGAGAATAATAAAGATGCAAATTAATTTCAAAATCAGGATATTTTTATAAATTGTCCATATTATATAGCTATGCAATTGTGATTATTTATTGCCTTTGAGTTGATGGTCATTAAATTTAGTGTCGAGAGAGAAAGAGAATGTGGGCCATCCTGCTGCGGTTTTGACTATGATGATTCTGATTCAAGTTATTGGGTGTTTGGTGCATGAAATGATGACAGCCTATTAAACTTCAGTAATTTTATTAGATTCAACTGGAACCTTCAACTTTGTCTTCTGAAATATATGCCATGAGTGACATCTGAGGAAATTTTACAATGAAAAATCACATTTTTCAAAATATATTTTTGAAATATATATTCTTGTAAGAATGTTCATCTTTTTTTGATTAATCAGAAGTTCATTAGTAATGGACATTGTTATTCTTTTGTTTCACATATCATATTGTGCATAGATATTGCATTTCATTCTGCTTGTAATATAAATATTCTTGTATTCGTCATTGAAAGTATTATGTATCTGAGTTCAGAGTGGTTATCTCTAGCAAACAGAAAGCTATTTCCTTAGTGATGATTATGCCTAATGGTTCATAAATGTCTGCATAATAATGCTCTTGTTTACTTATCCTTCTTGTTTATTTTCATCCCAACTAGTTATTCTTTAAGGCCCCTTGTATGATGCAAATTAGTCATTCTATATCCCTAAACTAGAGTGTTCAATTTACATTAGATTATCTTACTGCCTGTACTATAATCACTTTTTAGATACTTTAAAATAAAGTGGCCTAGTTTTCAAATGGATTTTATTATAATATTGCAGTTAAAAAGAAGGGTATAGATGCATATTATCTTATTCACACCATCCTGATCATGAAATATATATATATATGTGTGCATATATATATAGAGAGAGAGAGAGAGAGAGAGAGAGCGCGCGCTAAAATTAAGTAAAAAAATGTTATTTAAAAATAAATAGAAAGGGCAATAATTTTAAAAATCACTTTCATAAAGGCTATCCTTCATGTCATTTTTAATGCAACTATAACAAATAGTAAATGTGATTACCTTGCAATCAAAATCTTTTTTTTTATTCTTTTTGTCATTGCTATTGCAGAAAGGATCCAGAAAACAATTATTTCTAGAAACAAAAATTGTTGTTTTGACTTTGAGTTCTCTGCTAGGTGTAGGAGGATTTTTGGTTCTTGAGACATGTCATTACAACAGAAGATAAATCCTAGTAAAGAACCTAGAAGGTTATCATTGTAGATCAAGCAAGGACCTGGATAGGGATGGAATCATGAAGATAAACTTATATGAAACTAGAATCCTATGTGAAGTTGACTTTAATATCAGACAGCTCAAGAGTATGGTTGAATATATTACTAGAAAATATAAAGACACTCAATTTGAATCAGTAAAACAAGACTCAGAATCTGGATTTCTGGACCAGAATTCCTCCCCTATGAACTCTTTCTGCTTCCAGTAAAGCAAATCACATCTTCATTTTAAGCCAATCAGAATTTTTTCTACCCTCTATCTAGAATCCTTAGACATGTAACCTAAGCTGGCTCAATCATGGTGTTAAAAGAGTATTTTTTTGTGTCTAAAAAACATGATATGCCATTTCACCAAGAGGAAGAAAGCCAGCCTAAAGATAAGAGTAGCACGCTAAAAGGGGCAGAGCTGAGAGAATCACTGACCAAATCATACCTGAGGCTCATCCTACTTTTGGACTTTCAGTTACATAAGCCAATAAAATTTTTTTGAATTGTTTTGCTGTTGCTTATAATAGAAAAAGCTCTAACTGATTCAGAAGATGTATACTTCATAAAGTTGATGAATGATGATTTTTCTGATGATTGGATGTGGGATAAACTGAAGCTAAAGGAAGTCTGGTATTAAGAAAAAAACTGCATTGTCATTTTATAAAGAAGCTAACTTTAGTATACATAAGAATCACCTATGGAGCTTTTAAAAGCTGAGTCCTCACACCCCAACATATCTGATGCAAGTAGTCATTTCATATTTAAAAAGCTGACTTAAGTAAGCTACTATCACTATATATTTTCATGGATTGAGATTCCCCCAAAAAGAAAATCTTTAATGATTTAGTATTTAAAATCATGTAAAGATATGAAATAGTCATTTATAGTCTCATTTAAATCAGTTGTGGAGCTGATTATACTACATCTTGATTCCATCTAGATGGCTTATACTACTATAAATTGACATTTTAAAGCAGTATCATATATTGTAAAGGGCAAGGATTTGACTTAAGATGGACCTAAATTCTAATCCTGATTACTTAAACAATAGCTTGATTTTACCTGAATTTCTTCACATATAAATTATAAATAATTATGCCTTCTTCAAAGGGTTTTTGGAAGAAATAAATAAGATAATAAAGACATATAAAACACCTAGCACAGAATTTTATTTAAAGTGGAAGCCAGTGAATCATAGCTGTTATTTGAATTCCCTTATCATTTAATTCTTTTACATATAATTAAAAAATAAAGCCTATTATTTGTGTTAAGTTGGTTCTGGAAAATTACCAATTTGGGGATATTTGGTATAGCAATGACAGACCAATCAGTTTAGTTCCTTGAGACCCAGATAGTTTGTATAATGGAAGAAAAGACAAAAGTTTTTCTCTAAACCTCCTGAGAGTAGGATAGTCATTTTTAAAAACCTATTGCCTGATATGGTTTATATTTATCCTGAAATAGAAATTATGTGAAAAAGAAAATAAAGGAAAAGGTCATAGCTTGCATTATATGTATGTTGTTGATAAGGTACAACATTACTCATACTTAATAAAATAATAAGACTATGGATAAGAGCAATGATCAATTAAATAACAGTGTAAGCATAAGTACATTAATGGTCTAAAGGTCCCAGGTAAAGTTATACAGTTAGATTTATTCAAGTCTGTTATATAGTATAGCTATCATTCACTGTATAATTATATCCCAGAGAACCTTAATTACAAAATTAGATTATTAAATAAAAATGTGGTGTTAGACAAAAGAAATATTATGCCACAATAACTTTTTACCTCCTACCTAATAATTTGAAAACATAGAATGAGAACTAAAGAGTATTATGCTCAATGAAGTGTTCCTGAATTATTTTCAAATTCTTTTAATGCCACTACTCTCTGTCAAGCATCCCTGGAACACCTTGAAGGTTGATGAGTTTTCTTCACGTAGGAAAATAAAGAATTGGGACCCAAGAAGACAATGTACAAGATCATAGTATTAATTACAATGTAGCAGAAAGGAAGGAGGAACTCATATATTAGAGACAATGGTTGTGTCTGGTCATTATATGACTGTTAGAAATCCACAGTGGATAAAATAGATTTTACTGGATAAAAAAGATTTCACTTTTTTACTTCTGAGGTCATTATAGAACCAGAAAATTTTGACATAATTGACTATTTCCACATGCACACAAAAAATGTTTTTATCTCTGCTTTGCTATCTTCATCATTCACTTTTCATTAGATTGGTCCCATTAACAGTGTCAGACCCTGCCTATTATTTATATTTTTATTTTTATTTTTTTATTTCAGCTTATTATGGGGGTACAAAAGTTCAGGTTATATATATTGCCCATGCCTCCCCATCCCCCCGAGTCTGAGCTTCAAGTGTTTCCATTCCCTAGACAGTGCACATCGCACTCATCAAGTAGGTATGCACCCATCCCCTCCCCCAAGCCCCCACCTCTGTCTGATACCCAACTGGTGTTATTCCCAAATGTGCCCTTAGGTGATGATCAGGGAGCCTTCTTGTTGATAATCCCTTACCCATAATCCATTAAGATGTTACATTCACTTAATGAATTATAGTTAAGTGTTCATCAACAATAAATTTAAAATTTTCACTTAGAATTTATTTTCAATGGCTATTTATAAAATATATTTTGCCTCCTTTAACTTCTTTATTGGGTTAAAAAAAATAGGGGGCTTAGTGAGGATTCAATCTGGGAAACAGGAAAGCATACTAGTTATTTTAAGCAGAAAGTGACAACACAAGAAATTAGGTGCTTACAAAAATTGTAGGAAAGGTGGAGGACTAAGTGTCAAGGGTGGCATCACTAGCCTTCAGGCTCACTGCTACAGAGAATCAGTGATTTGCTACCACACAGAATTAGGAAATTGAAGGGATCCTTTGAAGTTTTCACAGCTCTTCTTCAATCTCAAGAAGGGTGAACAAGAGGAGGAGAACACAGAAACGACTTTAAAAAATTCATATCTGAGAGGCCCAAACTTCTGCCTGCCACTACTGTCAGAAGAAGAAGGTGACTTTTGCTTCTTTTCTTCCAAATCATATGTGAAAGCATCTAATTTATAAGATATAAAATACATACACAAAAATATGGAGGCTTGGTAATCTGGAAAATGTAGTTCCAATGTTTCTAGCTGTTGCAATGGAGGGGAGAACATTAAAGGTAATGGAAAGATTGCCAAAAGTCAGCATACAGTATACATTAAGTCCTCTCCTTTGGCAAATAGAATCCATATACACACTTTTGCAACAACAGCAAACATCTATTACACCTAACCTACTGCAGCTATCCTTCAAAAAAACAAAGGGAGACCTGAAATCCTATCAGTCATTTTATCTATATCTGGAGGATATTAATTATTCTTCTAGTATAGCCATATGTCACTTTGGATACCCTGCAGCCTAAACACTAAGCTATAAGCTTAACAACCCTAATACATCTTCATATAATAGGGGAAGGAAAGAGGCAAAAATTTAAAATATATATATTTCTCCATTATACAAATATATACAAAGAAAGCAAGGATGAGAATATGTCTACTGAAGTCCTCACTTCTACAACTCATAGTTTGAATTTACTTTACTATCCCTTTTGTGTTCATTTGCCATAAATGAAACTTTCTACTGGGTATGGTTATTTGCTGGTGTGGTAAGCCATGACTTCATTCTTGAAAAGCACATAAAATACTCTCTAGGATAGACCATGTGTTAGGCCACAAACAAGTCTGAACAAATTCAAAAATGTTGAAATCACATCAAGTATATTTTCTGACCACTGAAGAATATAGTTAGGTATCAATAGCAAGAGAAACTTTGGGAACTATACAAACACATGGAAATTAAATGACATGCTTCTAAACAATCAATGGGTCAATGAAGAAATTAAGAAGGAAATTTAAAAATTTCTTCAAGGAAATGAAAATAGAATACAACATACCAAAATTTATGGGATACAGTAAAAGCAGTACCAAGAGGGAGGTTTATAGCAATAAACACATACATCAAAAAATTAGATTACAAACAGTCACGAGAATAAACAGACCACCTACAGAATGGGAAAAAATTTTTGCATACTACTTATCAGATAAAGGACTGATAACAAGAATCTATTTAGAACTCAGGAAAATCAGCAAGAAAAAATCAAACAACCCTATCAAAAAGTGGGCAAATGACATGAATAGAAATTTCTCAAAAGAAGATATAAGAATGGCTAACAAACATATGAAAAAATGCTCAACATCCCTAATCATCAGAGAAATGCAAATCAAAACCACAATGAGATATCACTTAGCCCCAGTGAGAATGACCTTTATCAAAAAATCCCAAAACAACACATGTTGGCATGGATGTGGAGAGACAGGTACACTCATACACTGCTGGTGGGACTGCAAACTAGCACAACCCCTGTGGAAAGCATTATGGAGATATCTTAAACAGATTCAAGTAGACCTGCCATTTGATCCAGCAATCCCATTATTGGGCATATACTCAAAGGAAAAAAGGTCATTCTGTAACAAAGACACATGTACCCAAATGTTTATAGCAGCACAATTCACAATAGCAAAGATGTGGAAACAACCCAAATGCCCATCAATACATGATTGGATTAGTAAGCTGTGGTATATGTATACCATGGAATATTACTCAGCTATAAGGAATAATGAAGATACGACATCTCTATGGTTCTCCTGGAGAGAGTTGGAACCCATTATATTAAGTGAAGTATCCCAAGAATGGAAAAACAAGCATCACATGTACTCACCAGAAAATTGGTTTCCCTGATCATCACCTAAATACACATCTGGGAACGACACCAACCGGATATCAGACTGAGGTGGGAGGTGGGGGGAGGGAATGGGTGTATGCCTACATAATGAGTGCATTGCGCACCATTTGGGGAATGGTCACGCTTGAAGGTGCTGACTCGGGAAGGGGGGGTGGGGAAGGGAGGGATATATACCTACATGATGGGTGCAACGCACACTGTCTGGGGAACAGACACGCCTGGAGCTTTGACTTGGGGGGAAAGGCGGTACATGGGCAACGTATGTAACCTGCAATTCTGTATCCCCCATAATAATAAGATGAAATAAATAAAAAAAATTAGATTACAAATAAACAACCTACCAATGCACCTCAGAGAACTAGAAAAGCAAGAACAAACCAAACCCAAACTTAGTAGAGGGGTGGAAATAATAAAGATAGGAGCATAAATAAATGAAATTGAGACAAAAATACAAAGGATCAATGAAGTATAAAGTTGTTTTTTTGAAAAATAAACAAAATTGACATTTAGCTAGACTAAGAAAAAAAGAGAGAAGACCCAAATAAACGAAATCAGAAATGAAAAAGGAGAGTTACTGAGACCACAGAAATACAAAGAATCATTAGAGATTACTATGAATGACTATATAACAACAAACTGGAAAACCTAGAAGAAATGGATCAATTCCTAGATGCATGCAACCTACCAAGAATTGAACCACAAGTAATGAGATCGAAACTATAATAAAGTCTCCCATCAAAGAAAATCCTAGGACCTGATGGCCTCCCCTTTTAATTCTATCAAACATTTAAATAAGAACTAATACCAATTCTACTCAAACTCTTCAAAAAAAATTAAAGAGGAGGGAATACTTCCAAACTCATTCTATGAGGCTAGCATTACCCTGATACCAAAACTAGACAAGTACACAGCAATAACAACAAAATAAAAGAAAACTACAGGCCAATATCTCTGATGAACATAGATGCAAAAATTCTCAACAAAATACTAGCAAACCAAATTTAACAACATGCTAAAACGATCATTTATCATGATTAAGTGGGATTACCAGGGATCAAGGATACACAAATCAATAAACGTGATACATCACATTAACAGAACCAAGAACAAAAACCATATGATTATTTCAATAGATACTGAAAAAGAACTCAATAAAATTCAATATCCTTTTATGATAAAAGCCCTCAACAAACTGGGTATAGAAGGAACATACCTAAAAAATAACAAAGGCCATATATGACAATCCCACAGCTAACATCACACTGAATGGAAAAAACTGAAAGCTTTTCCCCTAAGACCTAGAACAAGACAAAGATGCCAATCTTTACCACTTCTATTCAACATAGTACTGGAAGCCCTTGCTAGAGCAATTAGGCAAGAGAAAGAAATAAAAGGGCATCCAAATTAGAAAGGAAGATGTCAAATTAACCTTGTTCACACATGACATGATCTCAGAAAAATCTAAAGACTCCACCAAAAAACTGTTAGAACTGATAAATGAATTCAGTAAATTTGAAGGATACAAAATCAACATACAAAAATCAATATCATTTATATACACCAAGAGCAAACAATCCAAAAAAGAAATCAGGAAAGCAGTCTCATCTATGATAGGTACAAAGAATGCAAAATATCTAGGAATCAATTTAACCAAATATATGAAAGATCTATACAAGGAATCCCAAAGTTGGGTATATATCCAAAAGAAAGGAAAAAAGTATATCAAAGAGATATCTCTACTCTGCACTTTATTGTAGCACTATTCACTTTAGTCAAGATAAGGAATTAACCTAAGTGTCCATCAGTGGGTGAATAGATAAAAAAAAATGTGGTACACATACACAATGGGATTTTATTCACTCATGAAAAACAATGAATCCTGTTATTTGCAGCAACATTGTTTGAATTGGAAGTCATTATGTTAAGTGAAATAAGCCAAGCACAGAAAGACAAATATCACATATTTGGAAACTAAGCAAGTGTATCTCATGGAGGTAGAGAGTTGTGTTGTGGTTTCCAGATTCTGGGAAAGGTAGAGTGGAGATGGGAAGAAGAGAGACTGGTTAAAGCATATAAAAATACAGTTAGAAGGAATAAGATCTAGTGTCTAATAGCACAGTAGGGTGACTATAGTTAACAATAGTTTGCTGTATAGTTCAAAATTGCTGGAGGAGAGGAATTGGAATGTTCCCAACATAAAGAAGGGGTGATTTTTGGGGGTGATGGATGTCACAATTGCCCTGGTTTGATCATTACACATTGTATGAATGTATCAAAATATCACATGTACCCCCGAAATATGTGCAACTATTATGTATCAATAAGAAAAGAAAAATAGATAGACTTAGCAGGTTATTTATACAGTAAAATAGATGCTACTTAGTGAATAACTAGATGGTTGAATGGCTGGAATGTCCAAGACATTCACTTAGACAATGGTAGATGGAATATTGTAAGCACACAAGCATATTGATCTTCAATTTTGTTCTTTGGCCCATAAACCTAATTACAACTGAGATACTTTTGAGTTTATACAGAAAACAAAGGATATTTACCATATATCCTTTTCTCCCACTTCCTGACATGAATACATGAACATATCCAGCCCTCACTCCCTTACCCTAAACACAAAAATATTGCCCAGGAAACACTAGGGGTGGTTTCCAAATGCTAGTCTATCTACAGATGGGCTGAATAAGAATAAATTTGGTGGATGGCATGTACTGAAAATACAGATTTATGAATACTATATACCCAATTAATATCACTCTTCTGAGTCCTAGGAACCTATATTTTATACATGTTCTCTGGATATTTATGCACACTCAGGTTTGCGAAACATGATGGTGAACTCTGTATTGACTCTGGACTTATTTTTTGTTTTTTCTTTAATATAGGGAGTTTATTTGGGCCAATGTTGAGGACTGCAGCCTGGAAAACATGGGGAATATGAATGAATGCCGGGAAGTCCTTGTTTGGCCTTTGTTACAAAGCAGGTTTTTTAAAGGCAAAAGGGGATAAGAAGTGGGCTGTTATAAAGTCATTTGACAGGGATTCTCATTGGTTTATAGAAGTAACATTGATTAGTGGTTGGCTATACATCATTGAATTATAGGATATGAGTTATGGTGGATCCTGGACTTCTGATATTCATTTAATATGAGCCTGCAAAAGGAAGGCAGAAAAATGGCCTACCTGGTGAATTTGCAAAGGATTCTGGTACCATTTAAATGATTTTGTTCTCCAATCAAGAATGAAGAGATAGGATAAAGTGGTTTCTCTCATTTATATCTCTGCTTTACATAACTCTGAATATCGAATCAAACAGAACCAAAAATGAGGGTACTCTAAAATTGTAGCCTGATTTTTAATTTTCCATTTCATCTTATAGCAATCTGAATTCTTTTCTTCATTCTTTCAATAACTTACTTTCAACACTACTAGCTGACTCACCATGAAATACTTTGTAGTAATAATTAAATAATGTGTAATTACTTATATTAGATTACTAAGTATGAAATGTCCGATTTCCTTAAGTACTAAATTTGACAGTTGATATCCCTGACGTTTCACTTTGACATTTCTTGTTTTATGTTTATTGTGAAGGTACATCTTCAGTCTTTCAAACACATGTTTTGGCTTGTGATTATCTTTCAAATTGTTTTTAGAGCGTGTCCATTCCCCAGACAGCACCCACCCCATCCTTTATGTGTGAATTTACCCATCCCATCCTCCCTCTCCCACTTGCCCAACACCCTATGAATATTACTTCCCATTTGTGCACATTAGTGTTGATCGATTACTACTAATTAATGGTGTGTACATGTGGTGTTTGTTTTTCCATTCTTTTTTTTTTTTTTTTTTGAGGCAGAGCCTTGCTCTGTTACCCAGGCTAGAGTGCCATGGCATCAGTTTAGCTCACAGCAACCTCAAACTCCTGGGCTCAAGCGATCCTACTGCCTCAGCCTCCCTAGTAGCTGGGACTACAGGCCTGTGCCACCATGCCCAGCTAATTATTTTTCTATATATTTTTAGTTGTCTGGCTAATTTCTTTCTATTTTTTAGTAGAGATGGGGTCTCGGTCTTGCTAAGGCTGGTTTCAAACTCCTGACCTCCAGTGGTCCTCCTGCCTCAGCCTCCCAGAGTGCTGTTTTTCCATTCTTGTGATACTTTGCTTAGAAGAATGGGCTCCAGCTCCATCCAGGATAATACAAGAGATATAAGTTTACCAATTTTTTATGGCTGAGTAGTACTCCATGGTATACCTATACCACATTTTATTACTCCACCCATGTATTGATGGGCATTTGGATTGTTTCCACATTTTTGCAATTGTGATTTGGGATGCTATAAACATTCGAGTGTAGATGTCTTTATTATAGAATGTACTTTTTTTCCTTCGAGTATTTACTATTTACTATTACTATTTACTATTTACCCAGTAGTGGGATTGCTTTTCTTGTTTGAGATATAATAAACTACAATTTTGATTTGAAATCAGATATTTCATATTTAATAGTAAGTAAAGCAAAAGAGGGAACCTTTTGAGGAAGTTTGGAACACAGCTATTTTGTTCATAGGGATTATTACATTTATCAGGTATTTTAGTTATGCATGTTATTTATTATGATCAATGGTCATAATTATTAATGCATTTCATCCTTTGTTTTAGTTATTAATTAAAGTCACCTAATGTGATAGTAAAGTGTGTTTAATGCATGACACTTCTTTTTAAATGTATAAAGTTTGCTAATTGTTGAAATAATTTTATAATATTATTATCACCCTGCAGTGAACATTATCCTTTCATTAGTTATAGAAATTGGAGTTTTCTTAGGGCTTATTCTACATACTTCCTTCTTTGAAATTTAAGAAAGACATTTGCTGATTGCAGGATGGGCAGGAATTTCAGTTCTTGAGAATGTAGTGAGAAATGAGCTGTAATGAAATGCAGGAAGAATAAGGCTTTTACAGTGAGGCCTTTTTTTGAATTTTGAAGATCATCTTCTAAACACTAGCATATTCTAAGTGTGACGCTAAAGCTGTCAAAAAAAATCTGTCTTCATTCATGTCGCTATATAATTTTAAATGCTAGGATTTTCCCTTGATGACCTAAAATAATATAGAACACTCCAAGTGGGAAAACAAAAGTAAATTTTGATTATTATCAATGTGTCCTAATAGTGTGGTAGAAGTTTGTACTTATTTTGATCTTAGTATGAAATGCTTCCATATCCCCTTGTCATATAGTCTTATCTATTTTCTTCTATAAGTTTTAAAGTTTTGCTTTTCACATTTAGGTCTAGACTCTATTGGGAATTAATGTTTGCGTGTCGTGTGGGGTAAAAGTATTGTGCCGAAATCTGCTTCCTAGAGATGATTGAGTGCATCTCTTCCCATCTTCATATTCCATGACGTCACATGGGTAACTTGAACACCCATGTTGGAAGTCTTTACACCATAGAAATTGGCAAATCCTACAAATAAGGCTTTCAATCTCCCTGCCCCAGAGAGCTGGTTGTTAAACATTTCCCAGCACATTACTTGAAGTGGGGATCTAATTTTGTCTTATTTCTCATATGGAGAACCAGTTGACACGGCATCGTTTAATGACTAATTCATTCTTTACTCACTGAGATCTAATACCACCTTAGTTATATACCAAAATGTGTATTGTCTGCTTATCTAGGTCTTGTCAGGACCTCAGCTGAGCTGGAGAAAGTTGAGTTGTTAGGTGTTAGAGCAGCCAATTAAAACACGAAGCCAAAATGAAAGTTAACAGACAAGATTTTAATCACTTATGTAATGGTATAAGCAAGAGACTAAACCAGAGAAAGAGCCCTGTTTTATTTTTCCCCATGCGATGGTGTGCTGGTCCAAGGTCAGAAGGATCAGCACAGACATGAGGTTTCTCTTACTGTCAAGGGAGCCATGAACAAAAGGCTCCTGCAGTTTTCTGAACCTAAGGATTGGGGGGAGGGTGAGAGGAAAGGGCTAAGAGTGGCAAAGTACTGAATATTAAGTGAGAGTGGAGAAAAATTTCCCCCCAAGGAGATTTTGACAGAGGCTCCTGAGGAAGGCCTCTGCTGAAGGCACTTAATAAAGAGGCTTCTCAATGGAGGATCTAGGCTAGGAATACAGAATATGTAATGTTATGGCCACCCAAGAGGACGTGAGTCCTAGATTGCAACTTCCTCCAGAGGTTGCAATGCATTTGCTATTTTTCTAATGGATAAATAACTTTCCAAGTGACGCAGTTCCTGTCAGCCAAGAGTAATTCTCCCAAGAACATTCTAGTCTAGTGTAGGGAGGGCAGTTTTTTCTCATGAGGCTGCCAGGTAAAGGTTCTGTTAATTGCCTATGGGTGGGCCTGAAAAAAATCACACATTTTTGGCCAGGAGCCAGACTTCTTAGATATTTTCTCTTGGCTTATATATGATGGCACTTTGTTCTATTTTTCTATCCCTGGGCCAATGCTAAAAATACAAATTTATATACCTTTATAAGTCTGGATATTTGGCGAGGCAATTCCCTTTTCCTATTCTTCATCATTTAATTATGAACACGTTGTTATTTGGACTTATTTTCTTCTGTAGGAACACCATGAGAAAAGTCCCCTTTCATTTGCCATGTATCATTATCTGCTATGTATTACCCCAGATCAAGGTTATGTTTATTTTTTAGTTAATAAGTCCCTGGGCTATGCAGGTAACATAAATTTGGATTCTAAATCCATGTGAGGTAAAATCCTAGGGGTTTCCATTTGCCAGTAGAGACCTTTTTTTTTTTTTTTTTTTTTTTTTTTTGTTACACGAAAGCACAGGCTTCCTGTTGTCCCCTGTTGGTGAGTAGAGTTTTCCTAGTGTACCTATTCTCTGAGGATGCAGCCTTTAAAGGGTCTCGGCTTTGTGTAAGTATCTCACTTTTAACACCGTGTCCGGCATAGGCCCCAACCCCTGTCTTTCTCTCCATACTATCATGTTCTACATTCTATTTTAGTTTTTTGATTTCATGTTTGTCATAGGTCAGGTTCCCTAAAAGCAGGGTCTCAAACAGTGATTTGGCATGACAATAATTTATTGAGCTAAAGCTCTTAAGGAGAAATCTGAAGGAAGAAGGGAAAGCAGGACAGGAAAAACGAAAAAACTGAGCAAGGATGTGGTCCCAGGTAAAGTCTAGCTTTGACTCGGTCCTTAGTGAGGGTCTGGGGAATGGGGTGGGGTGGGAGATGAAAGTTCTGGAGCATAAATTTTATCATAGAATTATTTCTCTTTGAGACAAGGGAGCTGGCCTTTTGTACTCCTCAGAGATTATGCACTCTGTCCCAATATCCCAGTGGACAAGATGTGTAATTTCCCAGGTCAGGCAATCCCTGTCAGCCAAGAGTAATTCTCCCAAGATCAGAAGTAGTTATGAGCTGTTAGCATTCAGTACTAACTGGGGGAATGAGTGTATTGGCCAAGTATCTGAATGGGGCAACAACAACATCTGCAATAATGTATGACCTGCTTTGTCACCTTGGTATACCAATGCAGTATGTATCATACCTTTCCTTTTGACAATAAATTGCTTTCCTGTCTTTATTTATAAAAAGCTTATCTCAATCAAGAAGGCTCTTTCTCTGGTGAATCATTCACAAATACTATGGATTTATCAATGGGATTCTGCTTCCAAAAGCCAAATACAGTCTTACACCACGTAATGGTATTTCAGTCAATGACAGACCACATGTATGACAGTGGTCCCGTATTTTTACTGTCGATTTTCTATGTTTAGATGTTTAGATGTACAAAAACCATTGTGTTACAGTTGCCTATAGTATTCAGTACAGTAACATGCTGTACAGGTTTGTGGCCTAGGAGCAATAGGCTGTATCAAATAGCCTAGGTGTATAGTGGGCTATACCATCTAGGTTTGTGAAGTACACTCTATGATGTTTGCATAATGAAATTGCATAACAACGCATTTCTCAGAACATATCCCCATCATTAAGTGATGCATGACTGTAGATAGAGAGAAGTGGAAAATTTACTAGCCCTGTTGTTTTAGTACTGTCTACATGGTATCAATCTGCATAACCCACTGGTCCTGCAGAATCCATGGAATATCCATTACTTCGGTGATGCCCTTGCTCAGTCACATGCTTGATAGTGCTACTGTGTGCCCTAGTCTCAGATTCCAAGATAACATCTCTTTTTGCCTTCCCTATGTGTTTCCTTATTGTTCTCAAAGCATGTCATTCTATAGTGGTGACTAGGTCCAAAGGGAATTTCAGATGTAGCAATGTGGCATACTCAGCCCACTGGTCTACCTACTAGCCTTATATTTACATGACTTAAAGAGGTAGCTCAATTGAATTTTCCCTTAATGACAAAAATCTGATCCCAAAGTAACCTTCCGTTTCCACCTCTAGATTTGGGTTTCTCCACCTTGGCAAAGCTGTTTTGTGCATTATAGAATGTTTAGCAACATCCCTGGTGTCTACCCACTTCATTCTAGTATCCCTGCTCACTCATTCTGCAGTTGTGACAACCAAAAATATCTCCAGACATTGCAAAATGTTTCCTGAGTGTCAAAAGTGGCCAGATAGAGAACCAGTGCTCTAGATATAAAGGAGGCTGTGTAATTATAAAAATCCTTTATCAGCATCCATCCCATTATACACTTGTTATTTTCCCCTTAATTATGTAGCCATTTGGAGGCAAGTAACTATGTGTCCCTCATAGTACTTACCATAGTACATTGTACATACTGGTTGATTACTTCTTTGCATATATTAATCAACTATCTATTATTGTTCATTCTTAACATAAAATTAATTCACTTGATTTTAAAATTCATAAAACATGCTGCTTAATGAATTAAGAGCCAAGTTAAGTCTGAAGGGAATCTTTTATTCAAATGTTCCAATCCAAACTTCTTAAATATAATGTGATGTGTATTTCTTAATTTCCTGGCACATGGATAAATTTCACAAAATTAAATGTTTTAAAATCAAAATGTTATTTAATTTCTATATAGTTTTCTTTCATGCAATGAAAACATGGTTGACTGTGTTTATCTATATAAGGTAAGTGTTTATTTTTAATTGGTTTTGCTCTGCTGATTAATTTGTTAGTAATCAGAGAATATTTGAAATTACAGCCCATTCCCATAATATTCTGGTGTCACTCTCTTGGCAATGCTGTCTCAAGGCCAACTTGTTGGTCATCATATAGTAGGTGAGAGGAGTGTTTACTGAAGGTGGTAATATTGAGAGGAATGAATTTAAAAGTGGGGAGTAAGTTAATTAAAGGAGAGTAGATAGTTAGAGGTATATATTCCATTTATAAAATGATAATATAATTTGCTTTAGGTCATAACATAAATTGTTGTGGCACCATCATCTTTAGTTGGAGAATGGTTATATCAGACTTGCTAGTTAGTACCATTAATGAATTTTTTAGATAGAAAATAGAACATGATTGCAAAAGTATCAAGGCAATTAGAAATAATGAATTGAGAAATGAAAATTCCCTACTCAATATTCCTCTTTTTTTTAGTACTCAGCAAGAAGGAAAGGCTTGAAGTATAAAACATAGGTGTTTCCTCAATTATTTTTTAAATTTTATAAATTTAATTTATTTAAATTAAAATAAAATTTTATTTTATTTTTTCAAATTTATCAAATCTGTATTAAATATTGGAACATTTGGTATCATTCTAATTTATATTATATATCTAGTCCTCTATAACAAGTTAGGAAGATCTTATGATGGATTTTAATCGTTCAATTTTTTCCAGTGGCAAATCTCACCAAATTATAGCGAAAATATTTAATAGATGGCAGAGATAAGGTAATTTACAGGCTATTCTAGCCAAATGAAGCAACATTTGATGTGTCTGATAAGTGACGGAACTTTTAAAGGACACTCTTGAATTAATAAATTATTTTGTGCAGTACTGTATTTCACTGGAATTCTACCGTTGGCATTAGGACTCTAGTATGGTAGAAAGAGCATTTGGCCAAGATTAAGAAAATCATTTTTAGTTCCATATTTGATACTAGCTCACTATGTCATTGCATTGGACAAAATATTTCACTTTTCCATGCCTTAGTTTTCTGTTCTATAAGATGAAACATAAATTCCTTCTATGAAACTATGTTTGGTAAGGAATAAAACTTCCACAGATTATACCCTGACTTTCATCATTTGAGCAACCAACATTTATTTAGAGCCTCCCAAAAAATGATTCATTCCATTCACCTGCTAGGAACCGTGGTACCATTCCCAATCTTGGCTGCACATCAGAATCACTGGTGAACTGTTTTAAAAATAAAGATTCCTGAGCCCCACTTGAGACCTTTTGAATTAGAAAATCTGGCTGTCACTCTATGTGATCTGTATTTTAAACAAACATACAACTCTCCAGGTGCTTTTTTCAGATCTGTCACTAGATTGAGGACAACTTCAGTAGGGCACAAGTAAGTTATGTGGAATAAATCTCACAACCTAGTTGGTGATATGAGATTGGTACTAAATATAAAGCAAAGGCTAAAATATGTGTAAATATAAATACAAAGCAGAGGCTAAAATATGTAAGTGGAGTAAGTGGAGGATGCAGGGTTTGAGTTGAGTTGAAGTTGAAAAGAGTGGGGCAGGGGTGTGGGAGGAACATGGGGAGGGAAAGGGTGATTTCCAGGCAAGGAAAAATAAGAATAGTGATGGCCCAAAGATGAAATAAGAGCAGTAGGCTATTACTGCAGTGAAGTCTGACAAAATTAGAATAAAGAGAAATTGGTTAAAAATAGAAATCTGCTTCCTGGCATCTTAATTCTTTGACTGATCAGTGTTTTACAAATAATATTTAATTAATTTATTTGGCTATACATAATTATTAAAATCACATATTTTAAAAATAATGTATTAAAATGTTTTCAATCTCATGAAATTATGTTATTATCATTCTTCAAATGCATCTTTGATATAAGCATTTACCATGGTTACAGCCACTTTTTGAGTTATTTAACAAAATTCTCTAGAGCTGCAGTCCCAACCTCCGGGCCGTGGACAGATACCGGTCTGTGGCCTGTTAGGGACCCGGCTGCAGAGCTCTGCTGCCTCTCCCCCTGCCACCATCTCATGGAAAAATTGTCTTCCATGACACTTAGGAAGGGGTGGTGGGACGCACAGCAGGAGGTGAACAGCAGGCCTGCAAGCAAGCTTCCTCTGTATTTATGGCCACTTCCCATTGCTTGCATCACCGCCTGAGCTCCACCTCTTCCCTCCCTGTGGCCCCCCACCCTATCCGTGGAAAATTGTCTTCCATGAAACTGGTCCCTGGTGCCAAAAAGGTTGAGGACTGCTGCTATAGAGCATTTCTGTCCTGCAAAACAGTTTGAGACAACTGCTTTCTGAATCTATGTATGTTGCTATCAATTTTTCCAAAACAGAAGTACCACTTGCATAACATTAACACAATTAAAAATAATCTTGTAGAAATATATTTATAATCTCCACAGTTTTCCCACTTACTGAACTGCCTTTTATCTTTTAAAAACATTTTATTGTGAAATATGATATATATATATATATTTAAAGGGCATAAAACATAAATGTACAGTTAGGTGAATAATCATAAAATGAATTTCAATGTAACTACCACTAAAGTCAGTAAATAGAACATTGTGAGCCCCCCAGAAAATCCCTATATGTCCCTTCCTGATTATAATTCCCTCTCTCTTCCAAGAAGTAATCATCATTATTATTTTTCTGACAATTATTTCATTGTTTTTCTTTATAGAGTCACCACAATGTAAGTGTCCCTAAAAATTTGTAGTTTAGGTTTGCCTGTTTTAAACTTTATATGAAAGCTATCATATTGTATGTGCTCTTTTTCGTCTTGATGTTTTTTTCTTTGCTCCACATTATGTTTATGAGACTCATCTATGTTGTTGCAAATAGCCGTAGTTTATTTTCATTGCTAAATAGCATTGAATTCGATAAATATTCCACAGATTATTTATCCATTTTACTATTGATGGACAATTGGATTGTTTTCCATTTTTTGGCTGTTTCAAACAATGCTGTCCTTAACTTTGTTTTACATGTATCTTGTGCATAAGTGGAATTGATGGGTCACAGGGTACGTGTATCTTCAATTTTGATAATTCCAATCTCCATTCTAAAATGGTTTTTGTACTCCCATACACGGTATGTAGAAATTTCAGAGCAACACTTGGAATCTTTTTGGAGTTTTCATAAGTTTTCCCAAGCAAGTGGGTTTGTTATGACTTGAATTTGTGGTTTAAATTTGTACTTCCCTGATGACTAATAAGGTTGAGCATCTTTTCAAATGTTTATTGGCCACTTGAATATCCTCTTTTGAAAAGTGCTAGTTCATGACTCTTATCTTTTTGTTGTTGTTGTTGTTGGGTTGACTTTTTCTTATTTGTAAGTGTTTTGCTATATCTTGGATATAAGCCTGTTGTTGGTCATATGCGTTGCAAATATCTTTTCTCACTCTTGGTTTACCTTTTTATTTTTTATTGAACGGAATTTCTTGCTTGTAATGTAGTCCAATTTATCCATCTTACAGCTTATAATTAATGCTTTGTGATTCCTACTTAAGAAATTCTTTCCTACTCCAAGATCATGAAGATAACCTCATGTTTTATCATCTAGAAACTTCATTGTTTTACTCCGCACATCTAGGTATACAATTACTTCCCCACCTCTGGTTATTATTGTTTTTTATCTGTAGCTATTGAGTTCCTCCTATAAGGGTACTAAATAATTACATTTCTAGGAACTATTTCTGATTTTCTTATATTATCTGCTTGCATCCCCACTTTTCATTCTTTCTTCATCATTATAAGAAATTCAGAATAAAAATTAGTTTGCCTATTTTCTTGAATTGGCCAGCCAGTTCAAACAAAATGTTTGATTTGGTATTAGCCATTTATACCCAACTTGGGTATTTTGTTTGCTTGCCAAGGCCTCTAAAATAAGTAACTCTTCTATTTCCTGGTCACAAGGTACTTCCTTCTAATTTAGTGAAGAGAATGGTGTTACTGGGTAAAAATTACATATTTTTAATTCCACATAAGAGGAAATTTCACCCTCGTGCCAGCTGTGATTAACCAATAGTATCTGGGATAGTTAGTAAGTCTGAGCTATCACAGACCTACATACCTGAATTTTAAGCGAAATGATTCTCTCGGCATCGGTCCTGAACTACCTACCAATCTAGTAGCTTGTAGATTTTGTGAATGCTTTGAATGGATAAATGACAGTGTAAAACCCGTCTGCATGCTCCTACTCGCCTATCCATTTAACTAATGGTTATTATAATGCCAGTAACTTTACCTTTGGCTTAGCCTTTAACAGAGCTTATGAATATGTGGGAATATTGAAAGCGTTAAGTATTAGGGGCAAATATGCATTTTCAATTGCATACTTGGAGAGCGTTGGCTTGATTATCTTTTTTGCTCTGACTGTTTTGTTTTGATTCTGTGAAAACTACCATCATCCAAATATCTATCCCATTTCATGAAGGGGCAGAGATTCCCCATAGCATCCTCCATGCCATTTGTGCATCCAATTGATTGCAGCTGTATTCAGAAGAAAGGGAACAAATGTTTTGCTGATTTTACTGCCAAGAAGTAGATTAAATTTGGAAACATATCATTGATGGACAATTAAAACTCAGAAACATGGGATTTGCTAACTTAAAGCCAAGAAGCAGATAAGAGACTTTGCTGTTTTCAGTTATGGTTCTTGTTTAGGTGACTTGGGTTTGAACATTTAAATTTAACAGTTAATGAAAAAGATTTATTTCTATGTCATTTTTGTTCATTTTCTAAAGATTTTATTTCTTCATATAGTAGCATTTTTAAATACTCTCCTTTGTCAATGCCATAATTTATACAATTTAAAAGCAAGAGCCATCTGTTTGAAAAAGCCTTACATCTGAAACCTACATGCATACACACACACAGAATTGTATATATAATAGAAGCATGTTTCATAAAATGACAGTAGAAAAGGTTTTCTGAATCAGGTTTTGTGAAATAAGAATGAAAATCCATTTTATTTGAAATGCATATATCAGGATAACTTCTGAAAACAAACAAAAACATTATTTTGTTTACTTGTTTTCTGTTTAATTTCAGAACTTTGGGTATCATTCATTTTAGGATAACTAGGTCTCAGACATAGAAAGAGTCCCTAAAGCCTCTTTCAAATTATGCTCTTGCCTTGATTCTCTTCCTCTGTTGATTTAGCCTAATTTGACAAAATGCCTTTATTATTTTTATTTGAGGGGTTTCTTCTCTAGTCAAAAGAAATCTGCTGTGGATCATTGTGCTGTCAGAAATACATGCCCCTTCAACTTGTTGAAGACACTGGCAATATGACTGCCTTGGATGTCAGTTGAGGCTAGATGGATGTCCTAGAGATTTCTCAGAGAAATCTGACAAATATTTGGCAGAGTAGTCACCATTTCTAACAGATTCATCAGCACTACTCAATCAGATGTAGGAACATTTAAACACCAACTGGGTATATTGAACACCAAAGCTGCAGAGCTGGCAGTATCACATATATTTGTGAGAGAACATTGAGATGAACTTGTAACAATCATCAAACAGCTGCAATCAACACCCATGTCATGGGAACACATTTTTCTCCAGATTTCAACAAGTCAAAATAAAATCCCATTGCTAGAGGCCAATGGGAAAATTGTGAATGCCAGGATTTAGTTAATTGGGGAAGGTTTTGAGAATCAATTTGAAAAAAAAAAAGATATTGAGTGTTATACACGGGCATGTCTGCGATGGTCCCCTCTCCTACATTAGAGTTAGTAGATAGCTTTTCGGTAAATGCCTGATTTTGTTCTCTTAACAGCTTATTTCTGACCTCTGCCTTCTTTCCCAATACTCTAGCTATTTTTCAAGGCCAGGTTGGCATAACAGAATATAATTATATCTGTTCCCCGAAATCTGTGTTGTAATTTGACTTTTGTGGATTGACCCTGGTGTCAGGGTCAAAGAATGGTGTTATAGGGCTCTGAAGTCATGGGGCCTGCTGCAAATAATAGTTTCTGGAATGAGATCCTTACATCTTTTCTATCATCCTTTAAAAATGTTATATCAAAGTGAAGTGGGGAATTTAAATGAATATTAAGATAATTAGATAACAACTCTAAACAACCTTCTTCTGCTTGAACTACTTGAATAAATCAAAGGAAACTGAATTTTTTTTACCCGAGTTGTCCAACTAAGTGCTTTAATTCTACACTTAATTTATTTTTACTTCCAACAAAGATCTCTTCCCTCTCTTTTTCCCCTTTTTACTCCCACCAATCTTCTTGTTGCTATGCACTTTTACTTTCCTAGTGACTCATACAGAAAATACATATTGAAGATATTTAATTGTAAAAAGTTTGGTTTTTTACAATTATTATAAAAGCTTGGTTGCTTACATTGGTGTATTAAATAGCTTTTCAAAGTTAACTTCTTCAACTCAATTTTTTTTCTGACGGTTTGTCTAATTTTGCATAAATACTACATTTCATGTGTGATGAAAACACTCTTACATATAAAGGATGTTTATTTGAAATATAATGCAATATGTTCCAATAACTACAGTCCCATTTAAGCACAGAAACAGCAGTAACTAAGCATAAGAATGCAAATGCACTAAAATTTTCTACTTGTTAAATAATAATAAAGCTCTGTCACCAAACTGAAGTATATCATATCAATTACCGTATTTTCCAAATTAATGTATGATAGTAACATAGGAGGCAATTTAGGTAAATGCTGTAGAAAATATGAAACACTTTAAGATTGAGAAAACATACACATTTTTGGTATACCTGAACCTCAAAGAAAATGAGCATATTCACACACTAAACAACTCAGGAAACCTTAATCATAAAAAGAGATACTCTTTCCTAGATTAAGTATAAAATAGATGCTGAATGAATTAATCAGAAAATGTATATGTAAATAAATTTTATTTGTAGTGATGAGAAATCATATACAATATTAAAATGATATATGGGAATAAAATCTACTGTCTTATCTAGACTTCATTATATATACATATACACACACACACATATACACACATGCACTATAAGGAAAGTGTAAGACCTAGATGAAAGTCTAATCAATAACATATAGGGAATATTGGCACAATTGAACTTAGGTGAAAAGATAATTAAAGATATAGAATCAGTTTCACAGAAATCCCAACATTCTTTACCAGTGAAAATCATTTTCAGATACAAACCATGGCAAAGGAGATCCACTGGTAGAGTTAGATGAAGATTTGCATTATATTTCTTTAGGTCAAAGGAGCTAAATAGAATTCCTTTATTTGGTACATAATAAACAGAGACTATGTTGAAGAATTGAATTTTTTGTCTCTAAGAAATGAATTTATTAAATATTTAGTAAAATAATTAAACCAAGACTAAACTTTGTAGTTAATAACCTTAGGATGGTTGTTAATGATCTGATATAATAGCATGGCCAATGGCAAGTGATAAGCAATAAAATCTAGAAATAATGATGCTTCCTCAAAATTAGAACTCAAAAGTAGATCACCATTCACTGGAATGAAAGCTCTTTCTGAGAAGTGAGCTATTCTACATTTTCAAATATCTGGAAGAAAGTATTCGCTTGCAGATAATCTCTAGATTAAATAAAATTTAGAACTCGCTAAAACTGTATGAGATGATAGGACTTCTTCATGCCATTTAATCTATGGGAATTTGAACTAATGTCTCATTAAAGGTTTCCAATGTTTTCTAAAGTTCACAATATTCAGTTCAAGAATTTAAAAATATATATATAAAGGATACATGGGAGTCACTGAGTAATTTCATTTGCTCATCTATAGTCAAATAAAGTCACAAAATTTCAGAAATGTAGGAAACATGACTGGGTATTTCAAGAACTAATATTATACACAATAAAATTGAGTCCCAGAGAAGTTAACTAACATTTGAGTTAGTTGGTCATGTGCTCAGCAGAATGTATGTTACTCATCATGACTTTCCTATGTATTACACATACAAATCATTTACATATGGCAAGATAAAAAGCCTTCCCCTGGATAGGGACTACTAAACAGTTCTCATGACCACTGGAACAAAATTTGCTTCATAGTATGTTGTACCTAGTGGTTAGGCTTGTACCAGTTTCTCATATAGTACACAGAAGGTGGAGAGTGGGCTTTCACTTTCAACTCCTGGGCATGTCTCTATGTCAACACTATTGCCTAACTTGACTATTCTTTGCAGATTTTCAATTAAGCTTGAGATCTTCAGGGATCTAAATTTAAAGAATGGAGAATAGAAAGAAACTTCTAGGCACTTAAGATAGAATACTAGACAGCTAAATAGTAGGTATACAGCAAGGATAAAAATGATATGGTGTGCGTGAGTAGGAACTTGTAAGAAATTAGCTTGGAAACTTTGAGGATATCCAACAAGCATAATTCATTTAGCTGGTAATCAGCTATCTAGGTCAGAGGGATGGTGGAAAGTGCTGATCCAACTAGATGAGCAGATAAGAAAAATCAGGCCACATTTTTAGGTGCTTTCAGTGATTTAAGTCAAGGTTTATATAACCATTAGTTTAAAATAGTAGTTTCTCTTAAGGAATTTATAATTAGGTATACCTGAATTCAAATACACTTTCTCCCTTTTATTATTTATGAAAACCTGTATAGTACATTTTTATAAATCTTGGATTTAAAAGAATGTTTGCACAATTATGATATATTTAAAACAAAAATGTCTTGTATATAATATAGTAAACATGTATGCACTCTCCATCCATGTTTGACAACTGTTAAAGTTTTTTGATATTTGATTCCTATTTATTTATAATAAATAAAATGACCCCCTCCCCAGTCCCATTCATCTCCTATTCTCCACAAAAAAACTACCCTGGAGTTGATATGTATCCATCCCATGCATGAGTTTATATAGTTTTTAATTGTGATAAAAAGTAAATAACAAAATCAATCATGTTTAAGTGTACACTTCAGTAGTATTAAGTATATTCACATTAACGTGAAAAGAGATTTCCATAACTTTTTAGTCTAGCAAATCTGAAACTTTACACTATTAAACAATTCCCCCTTTTTGCCCTTTGCCCAGCCCCTGGTAACCCCATTCTTTCTGCTTATATGGATTTTATTACTTTTTTGAGGCAGGGTCTCACTCTTTCACCCAGGCTGAACCACAGTGGCATGATCATAGCTTACTGTAACCTTGAACTGCTGGCCTCAAGCGATCCTCCTGGCTTGGCCTACCAAAGTCCTGGGATTACAGGCATGAGCCACTGTACCCAGATAGACTTTGAATACTGTAAATACCTTATATAGGTGGACTCATAAAGTATTTGTGATTTTGTGAAGGGTTTATTTCACCTAGCATAATGTCCTCAAGGTTTGTCCAGGGTGTATCATGTGACAGAATTTCCTTCCCAAGTCTGAATAAAATTCTATTGCAGATATATGTCACATTTTTATCCAATATTTAATAAACTGCACTTGCCAGGTTGTTTTGTTATTTTAAGTATCTTCTTTTTATTTAGAGAGTACAGGTGGTTTTTTGTTACACGGATAAATTGTATACTGATGAAGTCTGGGCTTTTAGTGTATCCATCACCCAAATAGTGTACATTGTACCTGATAGGTACTTTTTCATTTCTCACCTTCCTCCCAGCCTCCACCTTCTGAGTCTCCAGTGTTTATTATATCAATCTTTAAGACCATGCATATGCATAGGTTAGCTGCCACTTATAAGTGAGAATATGCAATGTTTGGTTTTCTGTTCATGAGTTACTTCGCTTGTAATAGTGGTTTCCAGTTCTATCCAAGTTGCTGCAAAAGACATTATTTCATTCTTTTCTTAAGGCTGAGTATTATTGTATGGTAATATATAGCATATTTTCTTTATCCACTCATAAGTTGATGGGCTCTTATGTTGAATACATATCTTTGCAATTGTGAATTGTGCTGTGATAAACAAATGAGTGCAGCTGTCTTTTTGATATAATGATTTATTTTCTTTGGGTAGATACCCAGTCGTGAGATTGCTGGATAAAATGGTAGATCTACTTTTAGTTTGAGTTCTTTAAGGAATCTCAATACTGATTTCCATAGAGATTGTACTAATTTACATTACCACCACCAAGTGTATAAGCATTCCCTTTTCACCACATCCCCACCATCATCTACCATCTTTTTGACTTTCTACTGATGACTGTTCTGACAAGGGTAAGGTGGTATCTCACTGTGGTTTTGGTTTGCATTTCCCTGATGATTAGTGATGTTGAGCATTTTTCATATGTTATTTGGCCATTTGTATATCTTCTTTTGAAAAATGTTCACGTTGTTTCCCCACTTTTGACTGTGGTCATTTGGTTTATTTAGATATTAGTCCTTTGAGGGTACATAGTCTGTGAATATTTCCAACCCATTCTGTAGGTTGTCTGTTTATTCTGTGGATTATTTATTCTGCTGTGCAGAAGCTCTTTAGTTTAAGTGTCATTTATTTACTTTTGTTTTCATTGCATGTGCTTTTGGGGTCTTAGCCATAAATTCTTTGCCTAGGCCAACGTCCAGAAGAGTTTTTCCTAGGTGTTCTTATAAAATTTTTGTTTTCAGGTCTTACATTTAAGTCTCTAATCCATATCAAGTTAATTTTGGTATATGGTGAGAGATAGGCATTCAGTCTCATTCTTCTGCATATGGCTATCCAATTTTCCCAGCACCATTTATTGAATAATGTATCCTTTCCTCAGCGTATGTTTATGTCTGCTTTGTTGAAGATCAGTTGGCTATAGGTATATGGCTTTATTTCTGGGTTCTCTATTCTGTTCCATTGATCTCTGTGTCTACTTTAATGCCAGTACCATTTTTCGTTACTATGCCTTATATTATAATTTGAAGTTGAGTAATGTGATGCTTCCAGATTTGTTCTTCTTGCTTAGGATTGCTTTGGGATTCAGGTTCTTTTTGGGTTCCATATGAAATTTAGGATTATTTTTTATAATTCTGTGAAAAACGACATTGGTATTTTTATAGGAATTGTATTGAATCTGTAGATTACTTGGGACAGTATGGTCATTTTAACAATATTGACCCTTCCATGCATGAGCATGGGATGTTTTTCCATTTGTTTGTGTCATCTGTGATTTCTTTCATCGGAGTTTTGTAGTTCTCCTTGTAGAGATCTTTCAACTCCTTGGTTAAGTATATTTCTTGGTATTCTATTTTATTTGCAGCTATTGTAAGTGGGATTGAGTTCTGATTTGGTTCTCAGCTTGGTCATTACTGGTGTGTAGAAATGCTATTGGTTTGTGTACATTGATTTTGAAACCTGAGACTTTACTGAATTCATTTATCAAATCTAGAAGTCTTTTGGGAGAGTCTTTAGGATTTTCTAGGTATAAGATCATATCATTGACAAACAGAGATAATTTGACTTCCTCTTTTCCAATTTAGATTCCATCTATTTCTCTTACCTGCCTGATTGCTCTGGCTAGGACTTCCAGTACTATGTTGAATAGAAGTAGGCATCCTTGTCTTGTTCTAGTTCTTGGGGGAATGCTTCTAACCTTCCCCTTTCAGTATGATATTGGCTGTGTTTGTCATATGTGACTTTTATTATTTTGAGGTATGTTCCCTCTCTGTTTAGTTTGTTGAGGCTTTTTTTTTTTATCATGAAGGGACGCTGGGTTTATGAAATTTTTTTCTACATCTATTAAGATGATTGCATGGTTTTTCTTTTTTTAAGTATCTCTTAGCTGCTAAACAGTAGTTTATTTATTTATTTATTTATTTTATTTCAGCTCATTATGGGGATACAAAAGTTCAGGTTATATATATTGCCCATGCCCCCCAATCCCCCCGAGTCTGAGCTTCAAGCGTGTCCATTCCCTAGACAGTGCACATTGCACTCATCATGTAGGTATGCACCCATCCCCTCCCTCCACCCCCATCCCCCCCAGTCAGAACTTCAAGCGTGTCCATTCCCCAGGCAGTGCGCATCACACTCATCAAGTAGGTATACATGCATCCCTTCCCCCCAGCCGCCACCTCTGTCCGATACCCAATTGTTGTTATTCGCAAATGTGCACTTAGGTGATGATCAGGGAAACCAGTTTGCTGGTGAGTACATGTGGTGCTTATTTTTCCATTCTTGGGATAGTTCACTTAATAGAATGGGTTCCAACTCTCTCCAGGAGAACCAAAGAGATGCCATATCGCCATTATTTCTAATAGCTGAGTAATATTCCATGGTATACATATACCACATTTCGCTAATCCATTCATGAATTGATGGGCATTTGGGTTGTTTCCACATCTTTGCAATTGTGAATTGTGCTGCTATAAACATTCGGGTGCAGGTGTCCTTTTTATAGAATGACTTTTGTTCTCCTGGGTAGATGCCCAATAATGGGATTGCTGGATCGAATGGTAGGTCTACTTGAATCTGTTTAAGGTATCTCCACGTTGCTTTCCACAGGGGTTGCACTAGTTTACAGTCCCACCAGCAGTGTATGAGTGTTCCTGTCTCTCCGCATCCACGCCAACATGTATTGTTTTGGGACTTTTTGATAAAGACCATTCTCACTGTAGTTAAGTGATATTTCATTGTGGTTTTGATTTGCATTTCCCTGATGATTAGAGATGTTGAACATTTTTTCATATGTTTGTTAGCCATTTTTATATCTTCTTTTGAAAAATTTCTATTCATGTCCTTTGTCCACTTTTTGATAGGGTTGTTCGATTTTTTCTTACTGATTTTCCTGAGTTCTAAATAGATTCTTGTTATCAGTCCTTTATCTGATGTGTAGTATGCGAAAATTTTTTCCCATTCTGTAGGTGGTCTGTTTACTCTCGTGACTGTTTCTTCTGTTTATGTGGTGAATTACATTTATTGACTTATCTGTGTTGAACCATCCATGCATCCCTGGGATGAATCCCACTTGATCATGGTGAATTATCTTTAATTATCTTTTTGATGTGGTATTGTATTTGGTTTGCTAGGTTTTTTTTTTTTTTATGTTTTTGAGACAGAGTCTTCCTCTGTTGCAAAGGCTAATCATAGCTCACTGCAACCTGAAACCCCTGAGCTTAAACGATCCTCCTGCCTCAGCCTCCCAAGTAGATGGGACTACAGGCATGCACCACCACACCTGGTGAATTTTTCAATTTTTTATAGAGAAGGGGTCTTGTTCTTGCTCAGGCTGGTCTCGAACTCCTGACCTCAAGGAATCCTCCCATCTTAGCCTCCCAGAGTGCTGGGATTACAGGCGTGAGCCACTGTGCCTGGCCTGGTTTGTTATTAAATAGTTTCATTGAGGATTTATGCATCTATGTTCATGAGGGATATTGTGTGTAGTTCTCTTTTTTCATTGTGTCCTTTCCTGGCTTTGGTATCAGCATGATACTGGCTTCATAGAATGAGTTAAGGAGGATTCCCTCCTCAATCTTTTGGAACTCCTTCAGTGGGATTGGTACCAGTTCTTCTTTGTACATCTGATAGAATTTGGCTGTGAAGATGTCTGGTACTGGGATTTTTTTGTTGAGAGGTATTTTTTTTTTATTGCTGCTTCAATCTCATTGCTTGTTATCGATCTGTTCAGGATTTCTATTTCTTTCTGATTCAAGCTTGGGGTGTTGTTTCCAAGAATGCATCCATTTTCTCTAGATTTTCTAGTCTGTGTGCATAGAGGTGCTCATAGTATTCTTGGATGATCTTTTTTATTCTTGTGGTATCAGTTGCAATGTCTCCTTTTTCATTTCTGATTGAGCTTATTTGAATCCTTTCTCTTCTTTTCCTGGTAAACCTAGCTAAAGGTCTATCAATTGTGTTTATATTTTCAAAGAATCAGCTTTTTGTTTCATTGATCCTTTGTATTTTTTGTTTCAATTTCATTAGCTCTGCTCTGATCTATGTTTTTCTTATCTTCTGCTGTGTTTGGGCTTCGTTTGTTCTTCTTTTTCTAGTTCCTTGTTGTGTGACATTAGGTTGTTAATTGGTGATATTTCTGTCTTAATGTCTTAGGCATTAAGTGCTATAAACTTCCCTCTTAGCACTGCTTTTTCTGTATCCTAGAGATTTTGATAACTTATGTCACTATTATCATTCATTTTGAAAAATTTTTTAATTATCATCTTGATTTCATCATTGACCCAAAGGTCATTTGGCAGCAAGTTGTTTAATTTCCCTGTATTCGTATAATTTTGAGAGTTCCTCATGGAATTGATTTCTAGTTTTGTTCCACTGTGGTTTGAGAAGATGTTAGGTATGGTTTTGACTTTTTTCAATTTATTGAGACTTGTTTTGTGGCGTAACATATGGTCTATCTTGAAAAATGTTCAATGTGCTGATGTGAAGAGTTATATTGTTTAGTTTTTGGATAGAGTGTTCTGTAAACATCTGTTAAGTCCATTTTTTCTAGAGTACAGTTTAAATCCATTGTTTCTTTGTTAATTTTCTGCCTCAATGATCTGTCTAGTTCTTTCAGTGGAGTTTTGAAGTCTTCCACTATTATTATATTGCTGTTTATTTCTATTTTTAGGTCTAGTAGTATTTGTTTTATGAATCTAGGTGCTCTTGTGTTAAGTTCATATATATTTAGGATTGTTATATCTTCTTGTTGAATTGATCCCTTTATCATCATGCAACAACTTTCTCTCTGTGTATATACTGTTGTTGATACAAATTCTGTTTTATATGATATAATAATAGCTACTCCTGCTTGGTTTTGGTTTCTATTTGCTTGGAATATTTTTTCCACCCCTTTACCTTGAGTCTATGAGAATCTTTGTTAACTAAGTGGGTCTGTTGAAGGAAGCAGATATTTGGGTTGTGGTTTTTTTAATGCATTCTGCCAACCTGTATATTTGAAGTGGGGCATTTAGACCATTTATATTCAATGTTAATATTGATATGTCAGATACTGTTCCAGTCATCATGTTTATTGTTACCTAGTTGCTTTGTAGTTTACTTTGTATTACTGTTTTATAAGAGCTGTGAGTTTTCTGCTTTCAAATGTTTTTATACTGGTGAGTATCAACCTTTCATTTTGATGCTTAGAACTCTTTTAAGCATTTCTTGCAGGGCTGATCTAGTGACAAATTCCTTTAGCATTTGCTTGTCTGGGAAAGACTTTATTTCTCATCATTTATGAAACTTAGTTTCGCAGGACACAAAATTCTTGGCTGACATTTATTCTCTTTAAGAAAATGAAAGATTGGATGCCAGTCCCTTCTGGCTTTTAAAGTTCCTGCTGAGAAATCTGCTGTTAGTCTGATGGGTTTTCCTTTATAAGTTATTTGATATTTTCATCTGACTGCTTGTAGGATTTTCTCCTTCACATTGACTTTTGTTAACCTTGGTAATGTCCTTTTTGCAATGAATCTCCCACCTGTTCTTTGAGCTTCTTTAATCTGGATGTCTAACTCTCTCGTTAAAGACCAGGGAAGTTTTCCTCAATTATTTCCACTAATAGGTTTTCCAAACTTTTTGCTTTTTCTTCTTCTCCCTCAGGAATAGCTATAATTCTTATGTTTGTACATTTTACAGAGTCTCATATTTCTTGGGTACTTTGTTCATTTCTTTTAATTCTTTTTTTCTTTATTTTTCTTTGATGGGTAATATGAAAGCCTTATCTTCGAGTTATAAAATTCTTTTCTCTGCTTTGTCTGTTCTATTGTTAAAACTTTCCACTGTACTTTGTAATTCCCTATGAGTCTTTCATTTCCAGAAGTTCTGTTACTTTTATTTTTAAAAAGATCTATCTCTTTAGTAAATTTTTCTTTCATATTTTTAATGTTTTTATTTCTTTGTGTTGGTTTTCAGTTTTCTTTTGGATGCCATTGAGCTTGCTTGCAATGCATATTTTGAATTCTTTATCTGTCATTTCAAAGTTTTCCTTTTGGTTGGGCTCCATTGCTAGAGAGCTAGTGTGATCCTTTGGGGGTGTTACAACAGCCTGTTTTTTCATATTGCCACAGTTCTTACACTAGTTTCTTTTCATCTGGAGAAACTATCACTTCTTATTTTTGAATTTACTTTGATTTGGATAGGACTTTTTTTCTTTTTAATTTAATTTAATTTTTCCCCCTGGAGGGTGTGAGTATATCATATGTTGTGTTTGGTTGTTTGGCTTCCTTTTGGGTGATTTCTGGGGGGGCAAGGCTCTGTATGAATTCCTTGGTTATGTATAGCCTTTGTGCAGGGGCTTTCTCAGATACTGATTATAATAGGGATGTACTAGGTATATGAGTAGGCTCACTACCTTCTGCAGTACTGGAATTGCAGAG
This sequence comes from Eulemur rufifrons, assembly GCF_041146395.1. Classification (NCBI taxonomy): domain Eukaryota; kingdom Metazoa; phylum Chordata; class Mammalia; order Primates; family Lemuridae; genus Eulemur; species Eulemur rufifrons. The sequence continues at coordinate 72,098,571 of NC_091012.1, forward strand.
GTCTCAGGAAACTTGTTGCGTTCTCCAGAACTATTGGACTGTGCATTTCAACCTCCAGGACCAGTAGGTGGCACTTACAGGTAAAAGCCAGCTGTAGCAGAAGCTTGTGGGTAAGCATTAAATTTTGTTTACTGTAAGGGGTTCTCTGCTGTCTTAGGTGATGGACTAGTCTGTGGTAGAAAAGTGATCTACTTTCATATCCTGCCCCTGCCCTGTTCCTGAGAGGCTTTTGCCTCTCAATTCAGTCAAACTCTATCATCTATCTCTAGGCCATAATGTTGCTGAGATCTGCAGAAAATCAGAGAAGAACTTCTTCCCTCACTTCAAAACAGATATCTTTGTGTCTCACTTGTTCTTCTCTGTGGGGAACACTGCTGCTCCATGTAGAGAGGGAGAGGTTTACTGCCTTTTGGCTTGTGCAGTTGAATACCCACTGTGGTATTGCTGGCAATTTGGGTCAGTTGGAACTCAGACTGCTGGGGGAGTATTCTGGCACTAGTGGTGGTGGACTAGGTTAGGTAATCCCCATGCCCTAGGCCCCTGGATGGCATGATTGATTCCTGAGGGGACCAGACCAAGATTGGGCTGGCAAAATTGTCCTCAGGCCTCCCTGGTTCAGGCACTGGCTGTGATAGGGAAGGGTGGAGTGATCTCTGGTCCAGCAGAATGCACAGGTAGGGGAAATGTGTGTGTACTGTGGGCATGCCATTAGGAAGGGTTGGCCCCTCTTGGCCAGATTAGCAGTGGTAGGCCACTGTGGGGCACACAGGCCACTGACACCTCCCTCTCTCAGTAGTGGCAATAGTCTGTGTCCTTTGGGGGCATGAAAGCACCTGGATTCCAAGCTCCCTTCCTGGCCTAGTGGCAGCAGGGGTGGCAGAGGCAGCTCAACCCACTATGGGCTAGGCTCCCAGATTGGCTGCAGGCTGTGGGCATTTGTGCCACAGACTTACCTCCAGGGGGTTTAGGTTCCTGTCAGTAGAGGTAGACAGCTGGGGGCACAGATTTCTCACTATGCCTCCCTCAGCTGTGGCAGCAGTTTCTATCTTTGGGGCACACAAGAGTGCCTACCCCTCTCCCCTGTTCCCTTGGTGGCCCTGTGGCTGTGGTGGCAGCAGTGTAGGTGGCAGCCCCAGAGAAAAACAGAGACCTCTAGAGACTGTGTTTCTGAATGGCTCAGGGCTCAAAAGCCCGTAGGGCTTCATCTGAGTTCAAGGAATGCTTCTGTATACCTTCTGGGTAGTTCCTTGCCTCTGTCTGGAGGCTTACAAGGGCCTAGGGCTTCTCCTGTAGCTAGGATTTTAAGATTCCCTGGCAGGAGGGTGGAATCCCAGGAATCTTTCACTCACATTTTCCCCATGTCAGGGAGCTTCTCCCATCTTCCCACCAATCCTTGCTGAGCAGGGAGTCTGTCTTCACTCTTCTCTAGTTTTCCAGTTCCTGTTGCATCTCTGCAGTCTGCAGATTTTTCCCACAACAAAGATGTCTCTGTATTGCCATCTTGTCTCATGTTTTGTTTGTCTATTCATACATCAAAGGACATTTGGGTTGCTTCCATCTCTTGGCTACTGTGAATTGAATAGGGCTACTATGAACATGGGTATGCAAATATCTCTTTGAGACCCTTCTTTCAATTCTTTTGGGTATATAACTAGAAGTGGGATTGCTAGAGCATATAGTTTTTCCATAGCAGTTGCACCATTTTACAATATGACTAACAGCACACAAGGGTATCAATTTTTCCATATTCTTGCCAACACTTGAGATCTTTTGCCTTTTTGATAATAGCTATTCTAACAAGTGTGAGGTAATATCTCCTTGTGGTTTTGATTTGAATTTCTCTGATAATTAGGGTTGTTGAGCATCTTCCATATGCTTCTTGGCCATTTGTATATCATCTTTAGAGAAATGTTGATTCAAGTACTTTATATTTTAATTGGGTAATTTAATTTTTTGTTGTTGAGTTGTAGGAGTTCTTCATATATTCTAGCATTAACCCCATATCTGATATATGTTTTGCAAATATTTTCTTCCATTTTATAAATTACCTTTTCATGCTGTTGATTGTGTTCTTAAAACAAAAAAAAAAAAAAGATTGGTTCTCATTATGTTTCCTAGGCTGGAGAGCAGTGGCTATTCACAGGTGCAATCCCATTACTGAGCAGCATTGGAGTTTTGACCTGCAGCATTTCCAACCTGGATAGATTCACTCCTTCTTAGGCAACCTGTTGGTCCCCAGGTTGGTCCATATGGGAGGTCACCATATTGATGCCAAACTTAGTGGAGACACCTGATCAGCATAGCATGCTATAGTCCAGAACTCCTGGACTCAAGTGAACCTCCTGCCTTAGCCTCCTGAGTAGTTGGGACTATAGGTGTGTGCCACCATGCCTGGCTGATTGTATCCTTTGATACACAAAAGTTTTTAAGTTTGATGTAGTCTCATTAGTCTATTTTTACTATTGTTGCCTATGCTTTTGGTGTCATATCTATGAAATAAGTGCCAATGTCATGAAGCCTTTCCCTTATATTTTCTTCTAGTAATTTTATAGTTGTAGGCCTTGCACTTATGTCTTTAATCCATTTTGAGGTAATTTTTGTCCATGATGTAATATAAGAGTTCAACTTCATTCTTTTGCATGGGGATATCCAGTTTTCTGAACAGCATTTGTTGAAAAGATTGTCCTTTTCCATTGAGTGGTCTTGGCACCTTGTCAAAGATCATTTGACCATATATGCAAGGATTTATTTATAGGCTCTGTTCTATTCCATTGGTCTAATTTTCTGTCTTTATGTAAGTACCACACTGTCTTGATTACTCTAGCTTTATCATTGTTTTAAAATCAGAAAGTGGAAGTCATCCAATTTTGTTCTTCTTTTTTGAAATTGTTATGACTATTTGAAGTCCCTTGAGATTCCATATGAACATTAGAGAAAAATTTTCTATTTATGAAAAATATGCCAGTGAGATTTTGATATAGGTTGTGTTAAATCTATAGATTTCCTTGGGTATTATGCACATTTTAACAATAGAAAGTCTTCCAACCCATGAACACAGACTTATTTGTGTCTTTCCATGTGTCTTCTTTAGTATCTTTCAGAAATGTTTTATAGTTTTCAGTACAAGTATTTTACAACCTTGGTTAAGTTTATTCCTAAATATTTTATAATTTTTGATGCTATTATAAATGGAATTGTACTAATTTTCTTTTCAAGCTGTTTATTGTTAGTGAGTAGAAACACAATTGATTTTTATATGTTGATTTTGGAGCCTATAACTGCTGAATTCGTTTATTGTTCTAACAAGTTTTTTTGATTCTTAAGATTTTCTACATGTAAGGTCATGTTATATATGAACAAGAATAATTTTCCTTTTTCCTTTCCAGTTAAGATGCCATTTATTATTTTTTTCCTTGCCTACTTGTTGTAGCTAGGATTTCCAATACTATATTGCATAGAAGTAAGAGCAGTCACCCTTGCCTTGTTTCTAATTCTAGAGGAAAATCTTTCAGTCTTGTCAGTTATTGAGTATTACCAAAAAAATTCTAAAAAGATATGAGATTTTCATAAATGGCCTTTATTATGTTGAGGAAATTTCCTTTTATTTCTAGTTTATTAAGTGTTTTTACAAAGAAGAGTGTCAAATCTTATTAAATACTTCTTTTCTGCATTAATTGAGATGATAATGTGGTTTTTGTCCTTCATTCTGTTAGTATGGTATATTATATTGATTGAGTTTTGTATGTCACAACATCCTTGCATTCCACGTGGTGGTGGTGTATAATGGTTTTAATCTGTTGTTGAATTCAATTTTCTAGTATTTTCTTGGGTATTTTTGCATCAGTTTTCAGTAGGGATATTGGTCTGCAGTTTTCTTTTCTTTTAGTGTTGTCTGGCTTAATTATCAGAATGAGCTGGCTTCATAGTGTGAGTTTGGAAGTATTCTCTCCTCTTCAATTTTTTTGAGAAGTATTGGGAGAGTTGGTACTAATTCTTTTTTAAATGTTTCACAGAATTTTCTAGTGAAGTCATCTGGTCCTAGACTTTTCTTTATTGAGAGGTATGTGTGCATGGTGTGTGTAGGGGTGTGTGTGTTTGCTTGTATGTGTTCAATGTGGTAAGAGTGCTTAACATGAGCTCTACCCTCAACAAAATTTTAAATGCACGCTACAGTTTTGTTTACTATAGGCACAGAGCTCTAGAACTTATTTATCTCATAAAACTGAAACTCTATACTCATTGAGCAGCAACTCCCCAATTCCCTCTCTCCTCAGTCCCTGGCAACCACTATGCTTTGCTCTGTTTCTATGGGGTTGATTATTTGAGATACTTCATAGAATTGGAATCGTGCAGTATTAGTGCTTTTGTGACTGACTTATTTCACTTAGCATAGTACAACATGATGTTTTGATATATGTATATGTCATGCAATGGTTACATTAAACTATTTAACATATAAATTACCTCACATATGTATTATTTCTGGTAAGAACACTTAAAATCTACTCTTTTAGCAAATTTTCAAGTATAAAATGTATTACTAACTATAGTCACCATGATGTACAATAGAACTCTTGAACTTATTTCTCTTGTCAAATTGAAATTTTATGCCTTTCTTCCTAATCCCCCCACATCCCCAGCCTGTGGTGACCACTATTTAATTTCTGGTTCTATGAGTTCAATTTTTCAGATTCCACATATAAGTGAGATAATGCAGTATTTGTCTTTCTGTATATGGCTTATTTCACTTAATATAATGCCCTCCAGGTTTATCTATGTTGTCAAAAAATGACAGGATTTCCTCCTTTTTTAAGGACAATTAGCATTCCATTTTGTATATGTATGCCATATTTTCTTTATTTTTTAATCTATTAATGGCATATACATTTTGATACATATATGTATATAAAAACATTAGTGTTGTTTTGCATTTTTGCATTTTACATAAATTTTATATCATAAACATACAGATATCCTTCTGCAACTACTTTTTAAACAAATTTTGGTTTTGAGATTTATCCATGTAAAGCATATAGTTCTAGTTTATTCATTCTTTATTGTTTTCCAGTATTCTATCATATGATTATGCAAATATTTGTTGAGCCATTCTCCTACTGATGGACATTCAAATGTTTTTCCAGTTTTTCAGTGTTACAAAAATGCTACAATAAGAATTGTTCACATGAATGTGCTATTCTATGGATTATACACTAAAAGTAAATTTGTAGAGTCATAGACTATGCATATCCTCAAATATACCAGATATACCAAGATTTCTCCTCCCAAGGGTGTGCCAATTTATGCTGCCAGGAGCAGGATCCTCTTCTTCCACATTCTCACTAATATCTGGTATTTTGCATTTAATTTAATAAACCTGAGAAGCATAATATGATATCTTAATTTGCATTCACACCATTAATAGTGAGATTGAGCATATGTGTTCTGGCAATTGGTATTTCCTATTCTATAAAATTTCTGTGAGCCCAATTTTTTAATATATGAAATTTAGGTAATAATACCTCACTTAAAATGTTATATTGAGGCTGTCTGAGATGACATATGTATAATTCAAATGTCTACATGTTCTCCAAAATTCTAGATTCACCCTTTCCTCTAATGTTCAAAAAATTGACTTTATTCCTCTATTTCCAATATGTTGGACCATCATCAAACTCCACAATATTTCCAAGAATTCCTGCGAAGAGTGTCTCTCTCTGTATATGTGTGTGTTGGTGGAGGGAGGATATGTGTGAAAGAATTTCTATTTTCCTGTTATCTCTCCTTCCAAATTATTAGTCAAAATTTGTTTCCAGATTTCTGATGTCATCTTGCTTTCTGCAACTGCTATATTGTTCTCTACATCATTCTAAGCAAGGAAAATAATGTCTTCTTATTTATTCTTCAAAGTAAATCTATCAAAAGGTTGTTGTGTATAAACAAAATGTATGAGAAAATTTGGGGAAATGATGGGTAATTTTGGCCCAGAAGAGAAAAGTGTCTAATGCAAATTATATATATCACTGTTCCACAAATTTTATCAGCAGTTTCCTGCCACTAAGAAATGTGTTTTATCTGCCCTTAGGTACAGGTCTGCTGATATTTTGCTGCTCCTCCAGACATTCTTTCTTGACTATTGCTCTGGTTATCTTTGAGTCTGACTGCTACGGTTTGAATGTGTCCCCCAAAGTTCATGTGTTGGAAACGTAATCCCCAATGCAACAGTGTTAGGAGGTGGGGCCTAATAAAAAGTGATTAGGTTTTGAGGGCTCTGCCCTTGTGAATGGATTAATATGACATTATTACAGGAGTGGATTAGTTTTCAAGAAAGTGGCCTTATTATAAAAGGAGGTTCAGCCCCCTCTTGCTAATTTGCTCTCTTGCTTTCTTGTGTGTGTGCTCTATTGCCCTCTGCCTTATGACCTTCTGCCATCGATGACATAGCAAAAGACCCTAGCCAAGTACAAGCCTTTAAACATTGGATTTCCAAGCCTCTAGAATTATAAGGAAGTAAGTTTCTTTTCTTTATAAATTACTCAGTTTGTGGTATTCTGTTACAGCATCACAAAACAAAAAAAGACACTCACTTTCAACTTTCTAGTAACAAATCCCAAATTTCCGTTGTTCTGCAATGCACAGAAATATATTTCTCTATGTCTCAAAACTCTCAGATTAATGTATGAGGAAGGATCTGGAGCAGAGCAGGGATGGCTTGGGTTTTCAACTAAAAGGGTCAATTATGAAGGTTTTTTAAAAACAAAATGTGCTGTTTAATCTGAATATATGTAGCACAGATCCCCAACACATTCAAAAAGTACTATTAGAAAATATAGAGACATAATATTTTATTCATACTAGAGATTCAAACCAATGTCATAAGACAGAAAAAGTATTATGAAGCATAAAAATGAAAAAAGCAAAAGGAAAACTTTTGATTAGTGAACATCATGATATCTTTATATAAAAGTTCCTAATAAAATATAATGTTTATAATGTTAAAAACATGACTCTCGTACAAATAATAAATAAAAGTTAAACATTTTATTTATCTCATTAATTAAAGACTGATTAAGATGCTAACACTGGCAAAGGGAAAAATTGAGGAACAAAGATTTACATAGTCAAAGTGCTGCTGAAACAAATTTGACAATAAAATCAAAACTAGTTAATATCCTAAACAGAAATAAATTATAACATTTGTGTTTATCTTTGCTACTGGAAAGAAATCAATTATATCTGATTGGACACAATTTACATTCATTGGTATGAATGGGGATCATTTGAATCACTCTCAGAAAAGAATTATTTGCATTGTTAGTAGTTTTCAACAAATTAACTTTTACATGTACAGAGATATAAAATAGCCTAATCAATAAAAGTCAGTCAGAGATATACCCTTACATAATACTCAAAGGTTCTGCTAGACCAGGAATCTGCAAATTTTAGCCCTTGGGCCAAATCTAGCCCAGACTGTTTTTGTAAATGAAGTTTTACCAGAACATAGCCATCCTCTGTGTTGTCTATAGCTGCTTTTACACTACAATGTCAAAGTTGAGTAGTTATGACAGAGATTATAAGGCTTATAAAACCTAAAATATCTACTATTTGACCCTGACCTTTTATAGTAAAAAATTGTTGTTCCTTGAACTAGACATTACACAGCACTCCATTGGAAAAACATCCAATGATATATTTTGCCTATTTCCAAAATTTGGATGAGTTTTCTTAACAATCCTATCAATACTAAAACTGAGTGAAATTAGCAATGTCACAACATACAAAAATAAATTATATCTCTATGTAATAGTATATAACAATTGGAAAATTAATATTAGGGACACAAGGGTAAGTGTGGCCATAAAAGGATAGTACAAGGGAGACTTGTAGCGATGGAACACTTCTATATTTTGATTATGTGGTGCTGGTTACACGAATCTACACTTGAGATAAACCTGCATAAAACTAAGCATACACACACACACACACACACACACGCACACACACAAACACAGAGTGTGTCTAAAACTAGTGAAATCTTAGTAAGCTTTGTGGATTGTAACAATATCAATTTCCTGGTTTTGATATTATTCTGCTATATTTATGTAAGATGTTACTATCAAGGAAATCAGAAAAAAACAATACACAGGAATATACATTTGAAACTATCTATAAATCTATAAATTTCAAAATAAAAGCTATCTATAGATGCCCACAAAAAGACTTATTCTTTAAGAATGTTCATAGCAGCATCATTAAAATAGCCCCAAACTGGAAACAACCCAAATGTCTATCAGAAGAATGGGTAAAAGGACTGTGGTATATTCACATAATGGAATGCTTACCGAGCAATGAGAGGAAATGAACTACTGATATATGGAACAATATCAGTGAATCTCATGGATATCACGTTGAGGGAAAAGTTGAATACAGAAGGAATACATACTATGTGATTCATATGTCGTTCTTATATTAGAGTTTTCCAGAGAAATAATCAATAGGAGATATAGATAGATAGAGAGAGATATGGAGATATATAATATATCTCCCATAACATATTTAATAATTATTTCCATAATAAATCTTCTCATTTGGATCTATATGCATACATATATTTATTCATTGCGGGAATTGGCTCACATGATTATGGAGGCTGAGAATTCCAACAATAGGCTGTTTATAAGTTGGAGAACCAGGAAAGCTGGTGGTATAATTTTGTCTGAATCTGGAGGCCTGAGAACCAGGTATAACTCCCAGATCGAGGCCAAAGGCCTAAGAACAGTGGTGGGGGGCGGGGTGCTGGTATAAATCTTAGAGTCCAAAAGCCTGTGAACCAGGGATCCAAAGTCCAAGACCAGGAGATGATAGATGTCCCAGCCCATGGAAAGAGAATTTACCCTTCCTCTGCCTTTTGGTGAGGGAGGAACTTCTTTGCTTAGTTTACTGATTCAAATGCTAATCTATTTCAGAAACACCCCCACAGTCACACCCAGAAATAATGTTTTACCAGCTATCTGGGCATCTCTTAATGAAGTAAACACATAAAATTAACCATGACAGTTCTATAACATGCCAGAAAACACAGTAAGAAAAAATACCTGTGGTTGTCTCTAGTGGGGTGGTGGAATTAACTGGAAAGGTGCATAACGAACCCTCTGAGGTGATAGAAATATTCTGTATCTCATTAGGGGAGTGGGTTACGTGGGTGTAAATTTTACACATATATGCACCTCCTCAAAATATAAATATTAGATTATAATTAGTAAGTTTGCATTGCTAACTGGTATATTTTAGGCTTGAGCCAATGAGTAGATATTTTGAGCATAATGGCAATCAGGTTTCTCATCATAGAGAAGAGAAATACAAATTTGTGAAGGAGGAATGCTAGAATGTACATTGTGGTTTTGGAATGGGTTTGGAGTCATCAATGCACGTATACCTCTGTTACTTGTATAGGCCTGGAAGCAATCCACGCCAGTAGCAATGAGCACAACTAGAGCCTAGATCTTGATTTGTAAATATAATTCTCTATTGAAATGACAAGGACTTCATGAAGAATGACTGATTATAGCATAGGGACACAGAAAGTACATAATGAGCTTGGTATATTTCATTGTTCCAGAAAGTAAGGAATTAACCAAATAATTATGGAGACAAATCAAAATGACAAAAGAGCTAGCTGAAAGTGTTTTTCATTGGCCAAATCTGGAATGATCGGAAAATCAAAACTAATAGGGTGTTGGTTTCTAATTCATTAAAAAAGAATCTATGAATCAATACTGATATGAATCAATCAATTAATAAGTGAATGAGAAAGAAAAGCTCTTTGCTAGAGTAGAATGCCACCTAATAAATTTGAAATAATGATGAAGTGATAAAACCATTAAAAATGCTAAAATTATCAGGGTAAAGTTTGATAAGGAATAGCCTATTTGTATAGTTTCAGCATATCTACTCACAAATTGTTTATTAATTTCAAATGAAAGAATAGTAAATTTACAGTGGAGAAACTTGGCATTCAGTACCTTAACTAAGTGTTCAAAGTTAATATCAGCAATCCTGGGACATATTAACATCACATACCACCTGATATGATGCAGTGAGGGTACATCACCTCTCTGGGATTCTTGCCAAAGTATATAACTTGAATATATTCATGAAAAAACATCACACAATCCTGAATTCAGGAACATTCTACAAATAATTGGTCTAGACTCTTTAAAAACATGAAGGTCAAGAAAGGCAAAAAATGTCTGAGAGACTATTCTAAATTAAAGGATACATGACAAGTAAACATAGTATTTGAAGTTTAAAAAGTTTTTAAAATTTTTTTTATTTCAGCATATTACGGGGTACAAATGTTTAGGTTACATATATTACCTTTGCCCCACCCGAGTCAGAGCTTCAAGTGTGCCCATCTCCCAGATAGTGTGCACCGCACCCATTAGGTGTGTATATACCCATCCCCTTCTCCCCGCTCCCATCTGACGGACACCTGATGAATGTTATCATTATATGTGCACTTAAGTGTTGATCGGTTGAAACCAATTTGATGGTGAGTACATGTGGTGCTTGTTTTTCCATTCTTGGAATACTTCATTTAGTAGAATGGGCTCCAGCTCTATCCAGGATAATTCAAGAGGTGCCAGATCACCATTGTTTTTTGTGGCTGAGTAGAACTCCATGGTATACATATACCACATTTTATTAATCCACTCATGTATTGGTGGGCACTTGGGTTGTTTTCACATCTTTGCCATTGTGAATTGTGCTGGTATAAACATTCTAGTCCAAATGTCTTTTTTATATAGTACCTTTTGTTCTTTTGAATAGATGCCCAGTAATGGGATTGCTGGATCAAATGGTACTTCTACTTGTATTTCTTTGAGGTATTGCTTTCCACAGAGGTTGTACTAATTTCCGGTCCCACCAGCAGCGTATGCATGTTCTTAAAATACCAACATCACTTTTTGCAGATCCAGAAAAAGTAATTCTATGCTTCATATGGAACCAGAGAAGACCCCGTATAGCAAAAGCAATGTTAAGCAAAAAGAATAAATTGGGAAACATCAATTTACCAGACTTCAAGCTATACTACAAGGCTATAGTAACTAAAACAGTATGGTACTGACACAAGAACAGAGACATAGACCAATGGAACAGAACTGAGCACCCAGATATAAAACCATCCTCAATTAGCCATCTAATCTTTGACAAAGCAGACAGAAACATACACTGGGGAAAAGAATCCTTATTCAATAAATGGTGCTGGGAAAATTGGATAGCCACATGTAGAAGACTGAAACAGGATCCACACCTTTCACCTCTCACAAAAATCAGCTCACTGTGGATAACAGACTTAAACCTAAGGCATGAAACTATAAGAATTATAGAAGACAACGTTGGAAAAACTCTTATAGACATTAGCCTAGGGAAAGAATTTATGAAGAAGACCTCAAAGGCAATCACAGCAACAACAAAAATAAATAAATGGGACCTGATCAAATTAAAAAGCTTCTGCCCAGCCAAGGAAAGTGTCACAAGAGCAAACAGACAACCTACACAATGGGAGAAAATATTCTCACGTTACACATCCAGTAAAGGGCTGATAACTAGAATGTATCTAGAATTCAGGAAAATCAGCATGAAAAAATCAAACAACCCTATCAAAAAGTGGGCAAAGGACATTAACAGAAACTTCAAATGAAGTTTTAAATTTTTTTTTTTAGAAATTTTTAGTTGTTATGGGTACATAAGAGTTGTATATCTTTATGGGGTACATGTGATGTTTTGATACAGGTTTACGGTGTGAATTAATCAAATCAGGGTAACTGGGGTACCCATCATCTCAGGCACCTAAGATATTTTTTGTGTTGGTAACATTCTAATTCCACTCTTTTAGTTATTTAAAAGTATATCCTAACTTATTTTTGATTATAGTCACTTTTTTGTGGTATAATGTTTGATCTTGATTGGATCTTGGACTAGGAAAAATACATATCAGTATATAAATGTCCCTGGACTGAGACAATTGACAAAATATTGTACTTAGGTAAGAGAATATTTGTATTTTCAGAAAAAAACATACTAAAGTATTTGGAAACAAAGGTATACAATGTATCCACAATGGCTTCAACCTTCTCTCAAATAGTTTAAAAAGTTATAAATATATATATAATATATTATATATATTATATGTATATATAAACTCCACATTTATAAAGATAAATTGCATATATAAATTATTTATGTGCTATAAAATATATAATTTACCTATAAAATAATTTATATATACAACTTATGTATAAAATTCATATATATTTAGAGAGAGAGAGAGAGGTAGAGAATGTGTAAACAATCAGTGAATCAGGATAAAGGATATATAGGAGTTCCTATTACTATGTTTGAAATTTTCTTTAGGTATAAAATCATATAAAAATTAAAAATTATATAAATAGTATTTAACTGTTCACAGATCATTTTTAGAAAGCAATTTTTTATACCAATAATTTATAAATGGAAGAGGATTGGGGAGAAAGCAGAAACTTATTTTCCTCTGCCAGAAAACCCTAAAAGGCATTTTGATTTTTTTCCCTGATACATACATAAAGGATTAGGCACATAATAAACACTTGAATACATGTCAGCTATTGATATCATTACAGATCTGCAGCTACAATATTTCTTTTTATCGCCTGTATAGTGGGCTTAGAATAAGTGGTATCTACCTCTAGGCTCCTCATTTATCTCCTGTGGAGAATTATATGGTCTTACTAAGTTGTATTGTGTCAGTGGTCCTGTTGTTATCACTTAGTAACAAACCACCTCAAACTGAGTGTTGTAAACAATGGGCATTTTGTTATGTTGATGGATTCTGTGAGTCGGAATTAGGAAAGGGCAGAGGGAGAATAGCTTGGCTCTGCTGTACAACATTCAGGGCATCAACAGGGAAGTCTCAAAGGCTGGCAGTTAGTTGACAGTTGAGGACTAGGATCATTTGAAGGCTTGTTCACGCACATGTTCTGCACTGATGTGGAGGGCCTTGAAGACTAGGACTGCCAACAGGAGCAACATAGTATTAAGAACTCCTATATATCCTTTACCCAGATTCGCTGATTGGCCTTTCCATGTGGTTTGGTGTCCTTACAGCATGGAGGACTCTGGGTAGTCAAACTTCTTATATGGTGGCTTGGAGTTCCAGAGAGGAGTCTTCCAAGAACAAGAAGGAGGCTGCATTGCCTACTCTGACCTCACTTCAGAAGTCAGGAAGTCATGCAGCTTCATTTCTGCAACAGCAAGTTGATTACATGGGAGTCAAAAGTCCACCTGGATTCAAGAGGAGAGTACATATAGACTCTACCTCTCAATAACAAGAGAATCAAGTTTATATTGTAGAAAAGCATGTGGCATGGGAATTATTGTTGCAGCCTTCTTTAGAAAATGCAATCTATCTCATCAAGTCTTTTCCATTTTAAAAAAACACGCTCATCTGCCTCAGACTCTTTGGCCTTTTCAACATTTATAATTATTTCATCTTTAATTTTACAGAAACATTCCAGAAAAGCTATTCTCTAAAGACTAAATATAAAATATTACTGATACTATAACAATTCTATAAAAATCAACCTCAAAAAATTTGGTAACAGGGAGTAACCAAAAGAATTTAAATATATTGAGTATATTATAGGTGCATTTTAAAAAATTAGGAATATTCCATTCTATTGAATAAGAATCTCTGAGATGGGATTTGTCAATCTATAGTTTAATAGCCTTTCTAGCATCAGAAAGAGAGTTGTTGGAAATGCAGAATCTCAGGCCTCACCCTGGGCCTACTGACTCAGAGTCTATATTTTAATAAGATCCCCAGGTAATTAGTATGATAATGGTATCAGCCTTTCTAATATGGTATTAGTAGTTTGGGAAGCTCTGGTTTAAGAAATTCTGATGATCCTTCAGGTGTGCGAACCAATTCCTTTAGAAGCAGTATCCATCAGAATGTAGTTGACTACATAGGTCCACCTGCAGCAGAAACATTTATTAAAGTGCTAGAAATTGAGGCCCTAGAATCTATATTTTATTAAGCCTCTCTCCTCCAAGTGATTTTTATGCCAATTTTTGTTTGAGAACCAGTTTCCTTAAGCAGTGGGAATTATTGCTTGACTCAAAGCATTGTTCTCAGTGTGAACATTATACTAGCAGCATTAGTATCTCCTGGGAACTTAGAAATGCACCCTCTCGGGTACTACTCCAGACCTAACTGAATCAGAAACTCTAGGGGTGGGACCCAGCAATCTGTGTGTTAGCAAGCCCTCTTGATGATTCTGATACACACTAAAGTTTAAGAAATGCTGTGCTAACATATGGACAATGTACCCAGAAGTAGCTAACATAAAATTATTAGCTTCCCAGGCAGGGGTTTTTCCTGTTGCTGATGCTAAAAGATTTTATGCAATTTTTCAAATCTTGTCAATTACTTTAGCTAAAAATTGTGAAAATTTATTTTATATCATGTCAGTGCTTTCATAGGAAAACACATTTATTGTCATGTTTACATTTCAGCAGAGTTCTTTATTTTAAATTTTACTTTAAAGTACACATCCTCATTTTTCCAAGTTGTCCCATGCATCTCATCAGTATTAAATAGCCTAGAATATTGTACATAACCCATTTCTATTATACCATTTTGCTATTAAGGATGAATGAAAAGTGTAGTCCTTTCAAATCATATGCAAGTGACTGGTAGCCCACCTGTACCTGTTGTCTACCAACTGTTTAGTTGTCAGGGGTATAACAGCCTGTCTGACAGCCTGAATTGACGCGGTGTTAATGAAAAGGAACACCTGGGTAGAACAGAGTATCAGATTCTTGCCCCATCAGTTGAAACAGCTGTGGTCTACAATGTGCCAAGAAAAGGTCAAAAAGGGCGAGCAAGCTTTGCAGAGAGAAAAAATAAAAACAGAACAAAACTTATGTTTCTCTAAATAAGCTAGCCCCACTGGATATGAAAGAATGATGGTAAAAGGTCCCAATAGATGTCTCTGGAGATCAGTTTTAGAAAGAAATGCAACACTCTGAAAAAAATGAAATATATTTTTGAGGGGAGGAGGAGGCCTTGCCTCTATGTCCCCAGTGCATATGTAGCTGTGACATCATTATGATACTTATGCTGTACCACTTTCAAGATTTTATAGAATTCTTCCTGTTCTGCACTAGCACATAGATGAACAATTGTGAATTTGCTTTGTTGAATTATGTGGCTGATAGCTAGTATTGTACTCATAATTCTGAGTCATGGATATGTCTGTAAGGAAATGCATTATTTGGAGATCTGATGGAAAACTGGGTGTGCAACAGTGTGAGGTGCTCTAGATATGGCTGTTAAATCAAAAGGGAAGGGATGTAAGATATCCATTTTGTAAAGCTGGATGTATGTGCATTGAAGAAAGACTGGAAGGAAATACAGCCAGATGTTAATCATAGTTACATCTGGGGGGTGAGATTATGTTTATTTAGTCTTTCTCCTTTTATGGTTTTACATTTTGTCTATAATAAAAATTTGTGACTAAGTATTGATTTTATCATTTGAAAAGATGGCATTTGAAGCTGCATGTCAGCTTAACAAAAAATAAAGAAGAAAAATAAAAATTAAAAAGATTACAGTTTTTCTTGATGAAAAAGGGGGCTAAAAATGTAGACATTTGGCTACTGCTAAATTAAGTGTAGTGCCTTTGCCAGCGTAGTGTGGTCTTGGACTAGCAGCACTGGCATTACCTGGGATGTTAGAAATGCACCCAAGACCTACTGAATCAGAAACTTCATTTTTACAAGATTCTTAGGTGTTGTCTATGCAGAAAAATTTTGTAGAAGCATTGAGGTAGGGCATTAGTCTTAGGAATGAGAATCATCCATGCTAAATATGTTAAATTCCTATATCCAGTATTGTATTCAATATATTTCAGCATGCTCAAGATTGAAACGAAAATAGAATTTTTGAATAGGGCCAATCTGCTTAATTTAAATGGTACCTACTTATTTAGATGCATAGGTAAGGGAAATTGAGTCTATGCTACAGAAAATTTATTAAGGAGGGAAAATGAGACCAAATGGAGATTGTTTCTCCTTCAGTTTTCTTTCTCACTAATATCACTTTGGATTGCAGAGGTCCAGCGCTTAGAAATAAAGTTTGCTGGCAACCAAAAATGATAGTGAACATATGTAAATGGAAGGAATTCCCATGGTGCTATTCTTTCTACATTTTCGGGGGAAAATAGCTCCATGAAAGCTTGGATTGTAATTTTTACAGCTGGTGCGTTTTCTAAAGCCACAGCCGTTCAAAATTCATTTGTAATTGCTAGTGTACTTATTAGCAAAGTGTGAACCACAGCAAGCCCAGACTCCTGTGTTTTCACATGTCTCATACCTCTATTCTTTCCCTTTTTATGCTCCTCTATAAACTGTTATCAAATATGTATGTTTCATTTTTATCTAAAATTATTTTATTTAGTAAACACTTCAGAATGGTAATAATAGATGATATAATATATATGCTATTTTAAAGAGCTCCATTAACAGATGAATTCAACATTTGCATAGGCTGTTAGAGAAGAAGGTGTATTGATAGTTCAAACTTCTTTAGTAGATCATGACTTGTACCACTTTCTGTCTCTCATCCCCCATTCTCTGTTTGTGAGTATGTGTTTGTGTATATGTGTGAGAGCGAGAGAGATTGATAAGAGAAAAAGAAGAAAAACAGCATGATGTGTAATTTCCCAATTTAATGTTCATGTGAACCACCTAGGAATATTGTTAAAATGCAGACTCTGAATATTTACTTAGCAAGGCTGGAGCTCAAAGGACTCAGGCTTCAGAGGCAAAACAAACCTAGCCCAGCCAATCGGTCTTGAGTATGTAACTTTAATTCTATGGTTACTTTAATTCTTGGATTTCGTCATCTGTAAAATGGGGCTAAAAATTGTGAGGATTCAAAAAAAAAAAAACCAAAATAATGTTGGTAAAGCATCTGATACATGGAGGAACTCAATAAACATTATTCATTGTATTATTGCCATTAGGTTTATGGCCTGGAATACACAATAGATCGAAGGAAAAGAAGAGTCAAATGAAACAGCTAACATATTTCACAGTGGGAAATCTCAAGCTTGCTTATGTCTGGCCCTTTACAGTTCCTTTGACTATAGGGATTGCCCACTGGACCATGAACTAACACAGAAGAAAAATGGGAAACTAATATTACGTCAGCGTTCTCAACTTCAGTCCAGAACCAATTGCCTGGATTGTGTCACTGTCAGGTTTTGGTATCATTTTTGTTCTCCTCTTGGCAATGGATAGGAGTACCTACTCTTTTGGGATTCACTGCCTTTTTTGTTTTCCTGGTTATAACCTCATATCTTCTTTAAAAACTTGTTTTGATAAGAACTGAAATTCTTCCTCCAGCTATGGTACCTGAAACTGCCTTACAGTTCCAACACTCCAGTTCTAACCTGGGTTAATCCTGCAAAGGTCCTTGGATTTACCTGGTTGTTTTAGACTTGCTAATAAAATTTGGAATAAATTTTAACAGATTTATAGATCCCCACACGAAATCCCCTGTATATACACAAAAAATTCCCTCAGGCACCCTCTGTTTATATCACTATATGGAATGACACACTCAGCAGACAGGAAAGGGTGGAAAGGGAATTTTAGCCTTGGGTGTTCGTGGTTTGTTTCCCAGGAGTTCCATTTCCTTGGATATATTTTATACAATGCAGGGTTAATTCACAGTCTTCACACATCAAGATATTCTGAGTTAAAATTGTACTTTTTTCTTAGTTGAGGTTGAATGTCTGATTTCTACATTGAAGTTTTGATATCTCACCCTCAGTAGACAGTTCTGAAATCTCATCAGTTGGGTATTCATTAGGTCCAGAACAACTAGTTTGACTTATTTTTCTTAGCTCTTTTGAATCTATTTCTAAGTTCTATTAAAACTTTTTTTACATTGGTCCTATTTTATGGCAAACTATAAATCACAATTTTAATTTTTCGTTTTCCCTAGTCACTTACACCTAATAATTCACTCAGTTTCATTTTATTTCTGATTGATTTACTGACATGAAGTTATTATTCAATGTATGATTATTATAGTACATCCATCTAAAATTTATCAAGGCTTAAAAATCATTATAAACATTACTAACATTATCAATACTAATGCAATTGCTATTTCCTTATTGCTGATCATGAATACTATTGTTTATATACTGTTTTGTTAATAATATTACATGATACCTCATGGTATGAAATATTCAAAGTGAGTATATTTTTTATCATATTGTTAATGTAGTTACTGTTGTCTGAAAATTGTCTCAAGCATTGTTATTATTTATTTCAGCATAGATCTCAGGGTCTGTCTTGATCAACAAATGCTTAATGAACATCTGCTACATTTATGATGCAGAAATAGATGTCAAGGATGGAAAGTGATATGATAGTCTGAGTCTTTGAGGAGTTTATAGTCTTGTTGAGCAGACAAAGCATATTAAGAAGCAGAGAATCTGGGTGGAAAATATCTCTAAAGTTCATTTTGCTTATTTGAACCTTAAGTTCTCTCTACAACTCTGTAAAATAGTCATACTGTCTCCTACTGAATATTTCCAATAGTAAGGACTTTATTATATCCTAAGGCAGTATCTCATTCTGTATCAAATCTGTTCTATTAGAAAGCTCTTCTTTGAACTTGGTTGAAAGTAATGTCCCAATTGTTTCTAACCATTGGCCCTGGTTCTATCTTTTGCAGCCCTCTTTGTTCCCCACGTAGGAGTACTTAGAGTAGTCAATAGCATATCACCTCTTGCCCATCCCCAAACCGTCTCTCAAATAAACATCCCTAATCTCCTCAGAAATTCATCCCATGCAAGATCATGACTGTAATATTTTTTAATATCCTAGATGCCAGCCTTCCAACATGGATAAAATGTTAAATAACAATATGAAATGTTAAATAACAATATGATCTGTTACTAATAAGTAACAGAGGCAATGAGAGTTATAGGAGTTCAGAAAAGAGAATATTAACTGAGGTCTAAGTGGTTGGGTAGGGTTTAGTGGATGAAGTTATACTTGCACTGGGTCTTAGACACATAGAGAAGATGGTAAAAGGATCCAGAAGTTGCATTGCATGTGACTACTCCAGGAACCACATTCAGATCAGTTTAGCTCAATTGCATGTCAAGTATAAGCATTGTATTACTCCATTGACACCCTTTTGAAAATACCTGTACCAAATTTTGAATAATCTCTGTCCCATATTCTCTCTAACAAATAATGACCAATTTTATGCACTTCCATGTAAAGCAAGTGACACATATATTAGAGTTTCAGTGACTACCTCAGTTTCAAGAACACCCCATGAAAGTTTTAGACATATTATTTTGAGTGGGTTCATTTCATTGTGATGTGATTTTCCAGAGAGAAACATCTCCTCACATGAATTGGATACTTCTAGAGCAGGAGTTTCTCCTGATGAAAACACTAAATGATCTAAGTTTTGGTTTCATTGGAATCCAGTCAATCCAAGACCCCAGCAAATATAACTTTCTGTGAAAACTTTACTCTCACAGGCTGGGAGTTACAAGGAGTAAGGAAAGAAAGGAGATCATGGGGGACAGGGTGAGTAAGGACACATTCATATACTTATAAGATAATCTGTGGGTAGGGTACAGGTATCGTGCTGGGATATGTGGTGCTCAAAAGATAAGCTGTGTTGCATGTAGTGATGTAGTGTACTATGCTTATGATATATGCTGTGTGGTGTAGGTGTGTGTGTGGCACTACTTAGGTTATTTTTGTCTTTTTAGGTCAGAGGATGACTGCCTGTACTGGAATAGGTGAACTATTTGAATGAAAACCCAAGAAGTAGCTTCTCAAAAGGGCAAAGTGATATACACTGATATTGTAGTAAAGGTTCCCATAATAAATCTCCTTCCATAGCTTGAAAACATTTATTCCTTCATTCATTAGTCACCAAAGAATAACTGACCATCTATTGTGTGCCAGCACTGTAAGAGGCCCTGGGGATGGTGAATAAAAACAGACAAGTTCCTTTCTTTGAGGTCTTCATAGTCTAAGCAGAGAGACAGACAGTAATGAAATAATCACACACATAACTGTTGACATAACTGTTCCAAAGGAAAAGAACAGGGTACTATGAGAGAATGACATGATGTGTGTCCTTTTGTGTATTACATCTATTCTCTACTGTACCCAGAGACACCACTGCTACAGGCCTCATTATCATCCTCAAGAAGTTGCTTCTTCCTTTGGGCCCTCACAACACTTAAATCATACTTGAGTAATGACACTTAATGAATGTCAGTGTGATTAGCCACTTAGACATCTGTCTCCCCAAGTAGCATATGAGATCCTGGAGAGCAGAAACGCATTTAATCCATCCCTGTACTTCTAGCCCAGTGCTTGGCACACAGCGAGCATTGGATAAATGTTAGCTGAATGACTAAAAAAATCCTATTGCAATATAATACAGGTTACAATTATATCCTGACCCAACGGGTTTCAGCAACAGTACAGGACCACAAGACCTCTTTACCTCAATTATGTTCTAAAATTCCTGCATATCAGATGGTGCTATTTTATTATAGAATGAAATTTTGTGCATTCCATTCTTTTTAACTATATGCTGAATTTCAAAGTATTCATTTCAAGCTCAACTATAGACCTATAAATCAAAGTATTTTTTAAAAAAGATATTATTTAGAAAATAGGCAAACTTGGCATTAGCGTCAAGTCCAATTAATTATTGGTTTGGGAGCAAAGCTTTAATATGCCAAATAAAGCCCAAAATGCTTCAGCAAATGTATTAGGCAGATTGTGATGTTGCTAAATCTAAACTTGATTGAGACCATCGTGAGGGGTTTGAAAATTGCCCACCATTATTATCTATTATTTGGGGGGGAGGGTTAATTGCTTTTAATATGTATTCACTTTACTGCTTCATCAGCCCTTTTGCTTCTCAGTTTTACTACTAACACTTCTGCTGAAACCTTTTCCAGAGGCTAAAATATGTCTGCATACATTCAGTATATTTAACTTACACCCCAGAATGAGGTAGGGATATTAAAGAAGCAGGACTGTGAAAAGAATTTAGAAAGGTAAATTTTTTCTACTTGGCCTACCATAATAAATATGGATAATTCAATAGATGATTATAGTGCAATAAGTATGCTGAAAGATAATTCTGAGTCAGACAGTGACACAGCCTTTGAGACACTCCTGATCCTTGTGGTGGAGGCCTCAATTCATTAGCCAGCTTAAATTCTGTGAAGGAAAGGATAGGCTCCCGCGAAAGTGAAATTCTCCTTAATGAGCTGTTAATTGTTTACACGCAGCCTGAAGTTGCCTGATGATATTTCTTCTAATTTTACTAATGTATTCCTGGCCCTGCTGCTATGATGGCCTCAGGCAAACTCTATCATAAAAATGCAGGTGTGCTTAGCAGGTATAATAAAAGTATAATAAAAGTGCAGATGTGCATAGCAGGTTTGTCAGTTGATCCGCTCATATCAGCTTAAAAGAACTTCACATTTCTATAAATTAAGAAATGAATCACTAGTGCACTGATTCTCTGATTGCCCTCTCTTCATCATTTTCTCCCCAGGCTCAGAGTGACTAGGCTATTTTACAGGACCTGGAGATGACTCATTACCTCACATTACTTTGTCTCACAGATGGCATCATTTTATCTTATGCACAAAGAGACTGACAAGTGACATTGTTGCATTGATTTTATTGTATTAGGCTATGGAGAGCACTGGCTGTGATGAATATATAATCTGGGACAGGAGTTTGCATTTGGGACTTGGGACTTTGGTAGGATAGAGAGACAAAAAGGGAGATTTTTTTAAAGGCATATAGAAGTGTTAAGAGAGAGTGCATTGTCTATATAAGCAAGATATTGTTTTCTATACATCAGAGAATAGTGAAGACCCATAGTTGGTTCTCAGGCTAATCTAGTCATTTGGCACTGAAAAGTAGTTTCTAAACTGTGCTAAAACTATTGACCCAAGGCTTTTCAATTCCTGCCCATAGTTATAGACTTGCTGGTAATTTTCATTAATCAGGGAACATAGGGATGCTGCAGGACTGAGCGAATGATTGGCTTCTTGCCAATGCTGAAGTGATAGGGCAGTGATTTCCGCCATCAAGTATGAAAGATAACAATCCTCTAAAATATGTGCATGTGCCTGTGTGTGTGCAAGTGTGTGTATGCTTTCCTTTAGTGGTGGTCACTCAGTGCAAGTGTGGCAGGGGTGAGAATATGCAGAAAATCAATGGAAATAAAAGTTTTATCTTGTGCAGGATGAGTCAAGGATAATTTTGTGGAGTTTCTTTTGACATATTCAGGGGAAAAATCCTGTCAACTGGGTAGAATTTTATGTCTATTTCTTCTGTCAGAAAGCTAGATGTTTTGTTAGAGGTACCTGCCATTGTGAGAATGGAATTATCAAAGCTTGTTGTTATACAAAAAGGCCTCATTACACACAGCAAAGCATGCAAATACCAGTGTAGTTTCCTATCATAGCTAAACAATAGTGCTTCTTCTTAAGGAGCTTGATGGCTTCTGTTAAATCTCAGGTCTTTCTTGCTAGTGTATCAGTTATTAATTTTACTCTATCATAAACACCAGATACAACCATTATTTTCCAAACCAAATTTTTACAAATTTTTTTTTATTTCAGCATGTTACGGGGATACAAATGTTTAGGTTATGTATATTGCCTTGCCCCACCCGAGTCAGAGCTTCAAGCGTGTCCATCCCTCAGACAGTGCACACCACACCTATTAGGTGTGTATGTTCCCATCCCGTCCTCCCCCCTCCCATCTGCCCGACACCCAATGAATGTTATTACTATATGTGCACTTAAGTGTTCATCAGTTAATACCAATTTGATGGTGAGTACATGTGGTGCTTGTTTTTCCATTCTTGGAATACTTCACTTAGTAGAATGGGTTCCAGCTGTATCCAGGATAATACAATTGGTGCTATGCAAACCAAATTAAATCTGACCTTTAGGTCTTCCTTATGGGGGCCAGGAGGATGATTTAATATCACTCATTATTGTGACTCTGGTCCTGCCTCCCCAGGTTGTGAGAAGGCCTTGGGGGTTTATGCAGTTCAAAATCTCAAAGATCCTAGCTGATGTGCTTATTAGCCAAGCCTTCATTTTCTACTGAGAGTGGTGGTACTGCTGCTTCTCTGATAGGCTTGGGCACCGGGTTTGGGGCGGCAGCTGAGTCTAGCTCATGTGTTCTCTAGATAAACTCACCTGAAGTTCCATCTCTTCCTCACCAACTCTCAGGGCTTAAAAGCATATGTCCAAGCTGTTTGGAGACCACATAAAACACAGTCACTTACCCAGGCTCAGCCATTTCCCCTGTCTACCTCTCTAAGTGCTTCTCTTCTTCTGGGGTGATTTTGCATTATCCCTTCCCAGTGGACCTTTAGAGACACATGTTTGCCACTCTCTCTTCTGGGAGTGTGGGGCAGGAAATTCTAAAATGAGTCTGTTTTATGCAAAATACCTCCTCATGTTTAGTAGTAGTTTTCATTAACTAAATTACAACCACTCCTATCACTGCAAAGTGAATCTATGGTCCACATAGTTGCAGTCTATTATTGATTGTATGAGCTCAGAGAGACAGACTGTGTCTTAGATGAAAAACACTTCTAGATAAATGCTCCCCAAGTATGAGTCCATTGCATCATCTTCCTCTTTAAAACAATTAGTAGTTTATCATTGACTATCAAATAAAATAAAACTGTTCTGACCTCTACAACATAGTTTCAACTTACCTTTTGAGTTTTCTCTCTTGTCAATATCCCAGGCTCAGGCAAAACTGGACTCAGTTAGTTATATGAACATTCTGTTATCAGAACATTATCAACTGCATGCTGCTGATCTTGCTGTTCTGGCTGGAATGTTCTTCTTTTGTATCTGACTGTTGAGATCCTATTTAGTACTCAAAGTTCAGCCTGGATGCTATTTCCTCAAGGAACTCTTTCCTGTTTCCTTTCATTGCATTTTATTTCTTTCTCCTTTGAGCCCCAGAACATTTCATTTGTATTTCTCTTTTTGAAATTCTCATATTCTGCCTTAGATTGTGGTTTTGCTTTAGTTTTTTAGCTAGATTGCACATTTCCTGAGGGCAGGGACTGTGACCAAGGGCTGAGAAATCTCCTAGCAGATTGCCTGAATGGCTAGACATTCAACAATTAATTTTGAAATTATTAGATCAAATCCCATGCTATTTTTAGATCAGACACAATTTTCTTTTTCTTCCCATAGTTCCTTCAGATGTTTTGGGCTATATCTGTTTTTCTACATGTGAATTTCACTCTCCAGCAGTTCTTACACCTTGGCCTCCTGCAGAATAAGCACAGTTAGCTATTTGTTCCTGATTGCTTTGTTTGAACTTTCCTTATAGTTCCGTTTCTGATTTATTACTGACAAATCATTTCTTTGTCCCCTTTGCTGTGTTTCCCTTGGAGTTACTTTTGACTGTACTAGTATAGATTAGGTAACTCTAGACTCCACATTTGTCTAACTTTTTAAGAAGTTGATTAAATCTCTAGACACCAGGTGAAAAATTCTGAAAAACAAACAACAAAAACATTGTAAACTTTTTGTTTAAAAAGTTAAAAAGCTTCTACACAGCCAAGGAAACAATCAACAGAGTGAATAGGCAACTTACAGAATTGGAGAAAATATTTGCATGCTATACATCCAATAAGGGGCTAATAACCAGATTCTACAAAGAACTCAAACAAATCAGCAAGAAAAAAATCAAACAACACCATTAAAAAGTGGACAAAAGACATGAACAGAAGCTTTTCAAAAGCAGATAGACAAATGGCCAATAAGCATATGAAAAAATGTTCAACATCTCTTATCATTAGGGAAATGCAAATTAAAACCAAAATGAGATATCACCTAACCCCAGTGAGAATGGCTGTTATAAAAAAGTCCCAAAACAATAGATGCTGGCATGGATACAGAGAGAAAGGAACACTTATACACTGTTGGTGGGACTGAAAACTAGTGCAACCTCTGTGGAAAATAGTATGGAGATTCTTCAAAGAACTAAAAGTAGACCTATCATTTGATCCAGTAATCCCACTAATGGGTATTTACCCAAAGGAAAAAAAAGTCAGTTTATCAAAAAGACACTTGCACTAGAATGTTTACTACAGCACAATTTGCAATTGCAAAGATGTGGAATCAACCCAAGTGTCCATCAATTCATGAGAGTGGATTAATAAAATGTGGTATATGTATACCATGGAGTACTACTCGGCCATTAAAAACAAAAATGAATTAATACCTTTTGTAACAATCTGGATGGAACTGTAGACCATTCTCCTAAGTGAAGTATCTCAAGAATTGAAAAACAAACACCACATGTAGTCACTATTAAGTTGGAACTAACTGAACAGCACTGATGTGCACAATAGAAAGCAAAACTCAAGGGAAATCAAACAGGTGGGGGGAAGGAGATGAGTAAATTCACACCTAACGTGTACAATGTATGCTATATGGGAGATGGACACTCATAACTTTGTTGCAAGCAATCCAAGTAGCCAAAACATTTGTAACCCTGTAATATTCTGAAATAAAAATAAATAAATAAAATGGTAAAAAAAAAATAAGTGGATGGTGAAGGGGCTATTCCAAATTGAAAGGAGCTTTTTACCTTTGTAAATGCTGGTTCCCTAGTCTTTAATGCTCTTCTCCTCTACCTTGAAAACTGCTACATATGCATTATGGCTCAAGTAGCCTTTTTAGTGATGTTAGTTTCACTTAATTTTTGCCACTATAGTGCCTTACGCTGATATCAAACATAACACACATCATATTGTATTGTTCCTTTAAAACACTCTCACTATTCCAATTAATTATTTTATAAATATTATTTAAATGATGACATTATCACTAAACTGTGATTACATAGGGCAGATAATATTTCTATTTTTTTCATAGTTGAAATCCCCAGTGCTTACCATTTAGTAACCAGTCATAAAAATTTGTTGTATATTATGTGCATAGATTTATTTTTTTTGTTTCCACAGTTTTCTTCCCTATTCAGCTATGGAATGACTGTATATTTATTTTTGTTACATACCCAGCACCTAGTACAGTACCTAAACCATAGAAAATATTCAGTAAATGTGTGATAAAGGCTACATTAATGAATTATATGATAAGTACTCCAGCACACTATTTCCTTCACTAGATTCTCTGCTTTTTGAGGGTAGTGGTTGGTTCTTATATATTTTTGTTTCTTTCCAGAACTTAACATAGTAACTAATGAATTGAAAGTAATCAATAAGGTGAAAGAAGCCTTAATTCTAGCACTGACTTGCTTTAAACCTCAGTAAGTCATTTGCTTACATGTTAGTCAACATGTATCAGTTGAGTGTTTTCTGGGTGGAAGGCACTTTAGTACCTCTTAAAATTCCCCATGTGTCACACAGGGGTGAATTTTCTAGATTTTATTGGGGAATATTGATAAATTAGTAATATTAGTATTATTTTGAAGATGAGGGAAGTATAGTAGATAATAAACTTGCATCAGCCTGAGCCTTTTGGTTAATTTCATATTTTTGGTAGTTAAATGTTGCTATACAGAACATACATGGCTTTCATTTCTCAAAGGATTAAAATAAAATATAACAGAACTTAGCCTTAATACTATGGTGAACCATTTTTTAAGTTGATTTGAAATGTTTTCCAGATCTTGAAGTAGCTCTGAGTCATGCTGGAATTGAATACTCTCCATCTTGATTCTTAATCTATAGAGCTAGCATGTATAATCTTGCAAAGACTTACAAATCCATGCTTTTTTTGAGCCAGAGCAATGATGCCTTGACGCCATTTGCTGGTGTAAGGCCCTCCATGCAGCAACCTTGTCTAGGCATGTTATCTAGAAGAAGCCAGTTCATACCCTTGGCTAATGCATACTCTGACTGCTTGGGTAGATGGCTAAACATCTAATTAGCCCCTATAGAATAGAATGAAAGAAAGGGGGCATGGAAGTCCCCATGTAGTCATGGAAACCCTTCTGTATAAAGGGAGCTGTTAATGTTTAAAACTCACACAGCAACAACCTGAAGAAAAACCCAAAAATATACAAAGAGAAAGTGGGCTCACATATCAAAAGAAAAGAGTTCTGTTTGCACACTGTAAAATGTTCAATATTGTGCCACTGTTCCAACAGTTTGCTTTGTACAAAATTAAAAGTCGCATGTTGTAATTCTTATTGACTGAAGAGGGAGAGAGGAGGGGAGAGAACTCTAAATGTAATCATTATGCAAAAACTCACTTCGAAGAAGGGGATAATGAACATTTATGATCATCTAGAGACAGAACCCCTGGTGAGAACAAGATAGTGCTAAATGCATACAGAACAAATAATAGGTACACAATATTGATTTAATACCATTTAAAAATATACCTCTGTGATGCTAAATGAGAATTTAAATATGAAATATTGTTAACATGTAACACAGAGAGTGAGAGGCTTGTTTTTTTACCACATTTATATTGCAAACACAGAAGCCCAGTATTTTAATAACGAAAAACTTGTTTACCTGTCTAGATAATATAACCATTTTAACTAATTATATTTCAGAAAATTATGCATATCTATCTGGGAAAGCATTCAGGATTAAAAAATATTTAAAATCATCAAACGCACCAAAAGAAGCCCATTATGTTTTATTGTTATCTACCTAATCCAAGGGCAGATTTTCCTTTTTGTTCTAATTCCTTAGAAGTTGAAATAATAAAGTATATAACATGTACTGCTTCTGTAAGTGATCATGCCTCCGTTGACCTTATAACAGAACTAAATATTAGAAAGTGGACATTCTCACTGAGATTAAAAAATGCTTTTATTGTAAAATTATAGTAAAATTAATCAGAGTTTGAATTTTATTTGACTTTAATCTAATGATACTATCTGAATACAATATGAGCTGTCAACATTTTTGTCTTTTATTTTTAGTTTCTTATTATTAAAAGAAAAAATGAAATCTGCAGTTAAAGCAGTGCATCACTAAAGCTTATCATCCTGGTGAGAGCCTCAAGATATATTCCCCTGGTTCTGCTATTAGCTAGTATATAGTTTTTTAAAACCTGTTTTTATTTTTAATTATTATGGGTAACAATAGTTATATATCTTTATAGGGCACATGTGATATTTTTGATACAGCCATACAGTGTGAATTAATCAAATCAAGGTAATTGGAGTATCTATCACTTGAGGAATTTATCATTTCTTTGTGTGAGGAACATTCCAATTCTCCTCTTTTAGTTATTTTAAAATATGACCTAACTTATTGTTGATTATAGTCACTTTGTTGTGCTATAAAATATTGTTCCTTCTATCTAACTATATTTTTGCACTCATTACCATCCCCAGTTTACCACCTTCATTGTCTCTTTTTACAGTGTTTATCTTGAAATCTATTTTACCTGGCAGAAGTATAACTACTCCTGCTCTGTTTTGGTTTCCGTTTGCATGGAATATCTTTTTCCATCCCTTTATTTTCAGTCTGTGCATGTCTTTATAGGTGAAGTGTGTTTCGTGCAGACAAGATACATTTGGGTCTTATTTTTGTATCCATTCAGCCACTCTGTATCTTTTGAGTGGAAAGTTTAGTCCATTCACATTCCATGTTATTATTGGTAGGCAAGGGCTTACTACTGCCATGTTGTTATTTGATTTCTGGTTGTTTTATGGTCCTCGGTTTCTTTATTACTTCCTTCCTGTTTTCTTTTGTTAAAAGTAATTTTCTCTGATGTTGTGTTTTAATTCCTTGCTTTTTATTTTTTGTTTATCTCTTGTAGGTCTTTTGATTTGAGGTTAACATGAGGCTTGCAAAAAACATTTTATAAGCAATTATTTTTAACATATGATAACTCTGCTTACAAACAAACAAACAAGCAAAAAGAAATCTAACAGAAATTCTACCCTTTAACACTGAGGTCTCCAACACCCAGACCATGCTCACCAGGACCGGGCTGCACAGCAGGAAGTGAGAGGCAGGCAAGCAAGAGAAGCCTCACCTGCACCCACAGCCACTCCCCATCACTTGCATCACCTCCCCCTTTCAGATCAGCAGCGGCATCAGACCCTCATAGGAGCATGAACCCCGTTGCAAACTGCAAATGCAAGGGATCCAGGTTGCGAGCTTCCTGTGAGAATCCAATGCCTGATGATCTGAGGTGGAGCCGAAGCAGTGACACCTCCTCAATCCCCCAATCAGAGGAATAACTGTCTTCTATAAAACTGGTTCCTGGTGTCAAAAAGGTTTAACCACATCCCTCCTTACTTTTTAACCTTTTAACTTTTTGTTGTTTCCATCCATATCTTTTTATACTATCTATCTCTGAAAAAGTTGCTGTTGTTATTTTTGATAAGTTTGTCTTTCAGTCTTCCTACTCAAGATACAAGTGGTTTATACACTGCAATTTCAGCAATAGAATATTCTGTATTTGTGTCCTTACTGTTACCAATGAGTTGTATACCTTCAGAATATTTCTTATTGTTCATTAATGTCCTTTTCTTTTAGATTGAAGAACTCCTTTTAGCATTTCTTGGAGGACAGGTCCTGTGCTGGTGAAATCCCTCAGCTTTTATTTGTCTGGAAAAGTATTTCTCCTTCATGTTTGAGGAATATTTTTGCAGTATATAATATTCTAGAGTTAAGGTTCCTTTCCTTCAGCACTTTGAATATGTCATGCCACTCTCTCCTGGCCTATAAGTTTCCACCAAGATGTCTACTGCCAGATGTTTTGGAGCTCCTTTATATGTTATTTTTTCTTTTTTTTCTTGCTTCCCTTAGGATCTTTTCTTTATGTGTGACCTTTGGGAGCTTGATTATGAAATGCCTTAAGGTAGCCTTGTTTGGGCTAAATCTGCTTGGTGTCCTATGACCTTCTTGAACCTGAATATTGATAGCTTTCTCTAGGTTTGGAAAGTTCTCTGTTATTATTTCTTTGAATCAACTGTCTACCTCATTCTCTCTTTCTCTACCTCCTCCTTAAGGCCAATAACTCTTAGATTTGCTTTTTTAGGCTATTTTCTAGATCTTGTAGGCATGCTTTATTTTGATTTATTCTTTTTTCTCTTCTGACCGTGTATTTTCAAATAGTCTGTCTTCAAGCTCACTAATTCTTTCTTCTACTTGGTCAACTCTGCTATTGAGAGACTCTGATGCATTTCTCAGTTTGTCAATTGAATTCTTAAGCTCTACAATTTGTTTGATTTTTTAAATTATTATTTCAATCTCTTTGTTAAATTTCTCTGATAGTCTTCTGAATTCCTTCTTTATGCTGTCTTGAAGTTCACTGAGCTTCTTCAGGATAGTTATTTTGAATTCTTTGTCTGAAAAATCACCTATCTCCATCACTCTGAGATTCGTCACTGCTACCTTATTTAGTTTGTTTGGTGGGGTCATGTTTTCCTGGATGTTCTTGATGCTTGTGGATATTTGTTGATGTCTGGGCATTGAAGAGTTAGGTATTTATTTTAATCTTTGCAGTCTGGGCTTGTTTGAACCTGTCCTCCTTGAGAAGGCTTTCCAGATACTCATACAGAATTGAGTGTTATGGTCTAAGTCTCTGGTCACTGCAGCCATATTAGCACTGGGGGTGACTTAAGCCCAGTAATGCTGTGACTCTTGCAGACCCCTGGTGGTACTGCCTTGGTGAGCTTGGGCAAGATGTGGGAGAATTCTCTGGATTACCAGGCAAAGTCTCTCACTGTCTTTCCTCACTCTTTGTGCTGGGATGCTGGAGTTGGAGGAGGAGTGACATGGTCACCCACTCATGGCCACTAGCACCAGGTCACACATGTAGCCAGCCCAGTCTCACCCAAAGGCAGTGGTGACTGTTGACTGGCTACCTCTGATGTTTATGCAAAGCCCAAGGGCTTTTTCATCAGCACGTGGTGCATCCTGCCATAATTGGATCCTTCCCTTCAAGGCAGTATGAAAATTCCATCCAGGAACTACAGCCTAGACTCAGGGGCCTCAAGAGCCTGCTTGGTACTTTATTTTACCATGGCTGAACTGGCACCCAAGTTGCAAAACAAAGTCCTCTAGGCTCTTCCCTTTCCTCAAGTGGAAGAAGGCATTCCCTTAGCCAGGATGTCTGATGCCTATAGTTGGGTTAGGGGTGACACAAGCACTGGCCTGGCTGTAGCTGCTGGTGTCTCACTGGGTCACACACACCCCAAGTCCATTGGCTCTGAGCCAGCACAGTCACAGGAACTGCCCAAGGACTGCAGCCTTTGTGGCCCAACTGCCTTACAAATTTATTCCAGGGCCTGGTTGTGAGGCTAGTAGGAACTCTGGCTTTAGAGTGAAGGACTTCCCTCTAGTGGGGCTGGTCAAAATGCTCCCTCCGTGGGCACCAGCAGAATTCTGCCCTGTGCTGTGTTCCCCTGGGCCAGGGTAGCCCTGGGTTTCAATTGAAAGCCCCACAATCACTTCATTCTCCCTCTCCCAGGGCACACAGATTCTCTCTCCACTCAGTGTGCTGGCATGACACTCTAGTATATAGTTTTGAATAAGTCCCTTCTGGTTCTCAGTTTTTTCTTTTATAAATTTACTTTTGAAATACTAATAATTCATAATTCTAAATAATGAGAAGATTGGGGTTCTGTTCTCGTGGCATTGTTTAAAGGGCGTTAGCAACAGCTTATACAGAAAGATAGAAGGGTACTTTACCTGACTGAGTTTTTCTCCATGAAAGCCAAGTAAGAGCTGTGTGGCCTTTATTTAGCCTCTATCCTGCACAGTGATGGCCCCAGTCCCAGTGTGAACCATGAGATCCTTAACTTAAAACAGACGAAGTCTTTTAAAACTTGTTCTTAGTACTTAATTTTTATTTATTTATTTATTTTTATTTTATTTATTTTTTTTTTGAGACAGAGTCTCACTCTGTTGCCCAGGCTAGAGTGAGTGCCGTGGTGTCAGCCTAGCTCACAGCAACCTCAAACTCCTGAGCTCAAGCGATCCTCCTGTCTCAGCCTCCTGAGTAGCTGGGACTACAGGCATGCGCCACCATGCCCGGCTAATTTTTTCTATATATATTTTTAGCTGTCCATATGATTTCTTTCTATTTTTAGTAGAGGTGGGGTCTCACTCTTGCTCAGGCTGGTCTTGAACTCCTGACCTCGAGTGATCCTCCCGCCTCGGCTTCCCAGAGTGCTAGGATTACAGGCGTGAGCCACTGCGCCCGGCCCAGTACTTAATTTTTTTGATGAACTAGGAAGTCAAGAGCTTTCCTTGTGGAGTGTGAGAAGGCCTTTGTGTCATTATGGGGCCAATGCCTAATACATAAGGACAGTTTTCTGCTGTGGTGGTGAAAGACATTTCTCTTCAAGATAGCGTTGAGGGTTTCTCACTGTGCCTGTGATAAAACTTTACACCCTCCCCAATTTCTTCAACATACTGCTTGTCTGAAACTATTTAGAAAACCTATAAACTACATGTCAAGATATAAAATAGAAGTTTAACAATGTAAATATGAATCTCTTACCTGAAGACATTGTCTTTCTGGATGTGGCATTATTTAAAGACTGCTGGTCCTCAATTGCTACAATTGTATTGATGCTTCTTTTGAACAAATCTATTACTTAAAATGATTTGTTTCCTGTCATTCCAATTACAAACAAATGCATTAATGAAATGCTAAATGTAACATTTAAAGTGGCATTTTCCTTAATACATCTTAGGATAGCTTCTTTGAAATGTCTTAAGATAGTTTATTTGGTACAAGGAAACCAAGGAATTTATAATGAGCAGAAAGACAAAGTAAATTTAACAAATTCTTTGTATTGCATAGTGTATGATAAAAGTATGACAACTGTACTTAAGTCCCTGCAGGCAGAAGGATATTTATTGCATTCAATGTGATTACTTGATATATACTTGATGTTTTTGATTTTATCATTACATTTAGTCAATTAACAGATAATTTATTCCAGTCTAAGAGCAAATGTAGGAACAAATTATTTCTGAGAATACATAGGAAGGAGCAGATAAGATAAGGAGCTGTATCCTCTAGAGTTTCTTCGATCTGAGAGTCATTGAATATCATGATAGGGATGTCACAAGAATAAATGGTAGAAGGGTTGGGTGGGAACAGTCATGGGCAGAAGGAAGTATAATTTTGAAAAATACTGGTTTACTGTATGAAGGTGACATTTTGACAACTTATCGTTATCCAAATATTTCATCCTTTTTATAAATTATGAATATTCTAGGGAATATTTCATTAACATCTCTAAGTGATATTCAATGATAATCTTAAAACAAACATCATTAATTCCTTTTGCTTTGTTTCTTGTGTAAGGAAAAATGAACTCCATCATACGAAACACATTTTTTTAACTCCTGAAAGGTATTTTAAAGTCCCTCTGCTTATTAAATATTACCAGTTGACATTCAGCATAACCCACATGTAACATTAATTTCTTCAGTGACTAGAACATAGCTCAATTTACTGGGTAAAATGTAACAGTGGCATAACTAAGGTGCAGTGAAGCAGGAGTGCGTACTAATTAGGACAGATTTCTGACCATCATTCCACTTGTGCAACTCCCACTGAAATCAACAGGGACCTTGCAGCAACTCCGTTTTCTCATGTAGCTCTCAAATCTTAAAAGTATTGAAGACCTTAATCAGTTTGTGAATGCTATGTTTCCACAGAAAGTAGAACTTGTGCATTCCAAAGTAACATTTTGCATGGGGAACAACTTATGTTATTTAATCAGATTGAAGACTGCAACCTAGACTAAGAGAAATTACAGTCTCATCTCTGCTCTGGCCTTAGACCAGGTCTCCATTGGCAAAGCTAAGTAGAGAATTATTTATTTTTTCATAGATACCTTCAAGTTTGGAGTAGAAGTTAAAGAGGCCTTTTGTCATTTAAATTATTATAAGGTCATTTAGAATGAAAATAATACTTTGGTGGTACTAACAATGCTGTCCTTGTGGACTAAAACATAAATAACAAAATTGAACATGCTTTGTTCAATTGTATGTATGCATGCCCACATGTATATATGCTTTTTAAGTTCAAGTTATGCTGTATTTAAAGAAGACAAGCTTTCTCAAAAAAGTTTATGAGAAATTTTCTTATTGAGTCACTTTAGAAAGTAGCAGGTTACAAAGGCTTTGCGAGGCATCATTAAATTAAATTGTTTTTATTTAATATATAAAACATTGTCCCTAAACTCCTAGCTAATTGTCTGATAGGGAAAGAATATGATCTTCTTTTGGAATTAGTTGAATATTTACCTCTTCCTGATTGATTGAGAAACTCTTTTTTAATTGCTGAAGATGGAAACACTATATAGCTTTTGATACATTTCTGCCATGGGAAAACATCGTGTATTAGTTTGCTAGGGCAGTGATAGCAAAGAACCCCAGACTGAGTGGCTTAAAATAACAGGAATTTGTTATATCACAGGCCTAGAGGCTAGAATTCCAAAATCAAGGTGTCAGCAGCATTGGTTCCTTCTGAGGGCTGTTAGGGATAATCTGTTCCATGCCTCTCTCTTTGCTTCTGGTGTTGTGCTGTTATCACTCTTATCTCTGCCTTCGTCTTCACATAGCATTCTCCCTGTGTCTCAGCCTCTTCACATCCTCTTCCCACAGTGCATGTATGACTCTGTGTCCAAATTTTCCTTTTTATAAGAACATAGTCATATCAGATTAGGACCCATCCTAAGGACTTCAACTTGATCAGCTGCAAGGAGCTTATTTCTAAGTAAGGCCACATCCACAGGAATTGGGGGATTAGGATTTCAACATCTTTTTTGGAAGGGGATACAACTGAACTCATAACATATAGATCTGAAATTAGGTGCAAAAACAAAAATTAAAAAGTGAGGATAAACATCTTGGTGACAGATTTACATTAGTGGAACAGAGATAAAAAGAATGTGCCAGGTGGAGTGCTAAACTACTCTGATAACTACCATACTACATGTCAAAAATGTTTAGATAAGTAGGAGCAGGTAGCTACTGAAAGTTTAGCTAGATGGATGGGTCCATATTTCAAAAGGTTAAAGCATTCATGGACGGGGTGATCATACAGTACAGATTGTTTGTTCTCTGCCCTATTTTATTTTGCCTGTTTTCTTTGCTCATTTCGTGTTGTGATAGCAGAATACCACAGACTAGGTAATTTATTTAAAAAATAAATGATGAAGCTTGGAAGTCCAAGACTGAGGGACCTATATCTGGTGAGGGCCTCTGCACTACCTCATCCCATAGTGGAAGGTTGAAGGACAACAGAGAGAAGAGTGAGAAAGGAAAAGAGAGTCAAACTCACTTTTATAACAAAGCCACTCTTGCGATAACTAACCTTCTCCCAGGATAACAACATTAATCCATTCATGAGGGGAGAGCCCTCATCTCCTGATCACCTCTTAAAAGTCCTACCTCTCAACCCTGGTGCATTGGACATTAAGTTTCGAATACATGAACTTTGGGAGACACATTCAAACCACAGTAGCTGTATTGAACATAGACTCATGATGCCCAAAAGAAGCTCAGATTCCTATAGTAAATTCTTCTATTTATTGAGACTATAATATAAATGATACAGTAGACGCTAGATTACTCCATGCAAGCTGTTAAAAAAAAAAGCCTACTGTAATATATTACCTAGATAAAAGAATCCAGCCAAAATTACCACTTCCTTAAATTGGCCTGATATCTTGGAGTGATGTACTCATCCCAGATTTAAAGTGTATTAGAAAAAAATATTCTAATTAAAGTTTATAGATACATTATTAGTTAGATTTAATTATGATTGATACAAAATAAAAGAGAGAGTTTTACTTATTTAATTAAAAAGTAAGTTGGTTATTTAATAACCCTGGGGTAGTTACTTAAAAAAATTGCTCAATAATAATTATTTTATTTATTTATAAATATATAATTCATTATTTTTTATTTTACTCATTTATTTTACTAGGTAATATTGTGTAGGTTCAATTTTAAAATAATAATTTTATTAGTTTTCAAAAATTAAGGCACAGGACATTTTTATTTCAAATTTAAATTTCAGGCTTTATTGTTAAAACAGAGGCGTATATCACTACATGGTGGCACTATCTCTAAATGCTGGGGAAAGAAATCTAATTGGAAAAGAAAGACCTAATAAGAATTGAAAGTAGACTCTAATGCTATCAAGTGACAGCAACATCACAGCATGCATAAAAATGGATGCATGTTTCACAAGCTTAACTGAAGTAAATATAACCATGTCACATACTTTACTAAAATATATTGGTGGCCTTTGAGGGTAATAATAAGCATTAGCAATCAACAGAAATATTCCAATCTCTTTATGTAGTCAAAGTTAAAATTTCAACTATGCGTAATCAGCATGACATTTTGCAACTTTAATAATTAGTTCAAGTTCAAAGAATATTCCTCCCTAGTGTTGCCTGTCTTCAACTCCTTATGGAGTTCCCCTGTGGAAGAAGACAGACTTTGAAGTTATAGAGACTTTGTAGAAATGATGATGAAAATTTAGTCATTTATATTTAACAAAATAGACATTACCAATGACACTATCTTTGCAAGCTTTATTTAAATCCTTAAACATTTTCTTTTTCCCAAGTATCTAAATGAACAATGTACTACTGACTTAACTATTAATAAATAATAGAGTATTCTGTCATGAATTTTCAAGTAGCTGAAGAACATTTGGTGGAAAGCAAGTATAGTTCTATTGCCTAGGCTGGCTTAAGAGCACAGTACAGGGAGTCCATAAACAGTCCCAGAGCTGCTACCAACACACTGTATGATGTTAGGAAATCTATTTTCTCTGATTGTCAGAGTACTCATTTGTAAATTGAATAGGTTGGACAAGTTAACCATCAAAGTTCATTTGAGTTATAACATTCTGTGACTATATGGTCCAATGTTTCACCTTAGTTGATCGTCTTTAAGTAACAATGATGATTAATCTATTTCAATTCAATTTTCACCTTTTGATTATAACATAAAATACAGATACAGAGAAAACATGCAAAAAGGGGTAATTTATTTATTTATTTTTTTTTTATTTCATCTTATTGTTATGGGGGATACAGAATTGCAGGTTACATACATTGCCCATGTACCGCCTTTCCCCCCAAGTCAGAGCTCCAGGCGTGTCTGTTCCCCAGGTAGTGCGCATTGCACCCATCATGTAGGTATATATCCCTCCCTTCCCCACCCCCCCCCTTCCCGAGTCAGCACCTTCAAGCGTTACCATTCCCCAAACGGTGCGCAATGCACTCATTGTGTAGGCATACCCCCATCCCCTCCCCCACCCCCACCTCAGTCTGATATCCGATTGGTGTCGTTCCCAGATGTGTATTTAGGTGATGATCAGCGAAACAAATTTTCTGGTGAGTACATGTGATGCTTGTTTTTCCATTCTTGGGATACTTCACTTAATATAATGGGTTCCAACTCTCTCCAGGAGAACCATAGAGATGTCGTATCTTCATCATTTCTTATAGCTGAGTAATATTCCATGGTATACATATACCACAGCTTACTAATCCAATCATTTATTGATGGGCATTTGGGTTGTTTCCACATCTTTGCTATTGTGAACTGTGCTGCTATAAACATTCGGGTACATGTGTCTTTGTTACAGAATGACCTTTTTTCCTTTGGGTATATGCCCAATAATGGGATTGCTGGATCAAATGGCAGGTCTACTTGAATCTGTTTAAGATACCTCCATAATGCTTTCCACAGGGGTTGCACTAGTTTGCAGTCCCACCAGCAGTATATGAGTATTCCTGTCTCTCCACATCCATGCCAACATGTGTTGTTTTGGGATTTTTTGATAAAGGCCATTCTCACTGGGGCTAAGTGATATCTCATTGTGGTTTTGATTTGCATTTCTCTGATGATTAGGGATGTTGAGCATTTTTTCATATGTTTGTTAGCCATTTTTATATCTTCTTTCGAGAAGTTTCTATTCATGTCATTTGCCCACTTTTTGATAGGGTTGTTTGATTTTTTTCTTGCTGATTTTCCTGAGTTCTAAATAGATTCTTGTTATCAGTCCTTTATCTGATGTGTAGTATGCAAAAATTTTTCCCCATTCTGTAGGTGGTCTGTTTATTCTCTGGACTGTTTCTTTGGCTGTGCAGAAGCTTTTTAATTTAATCATGTCCCATTCATTTGTTTTTGTTGCTGCTGTGATTGCCTTGGGGGTCTTCTTCATAAATTCTTTGCCTAGGCCAATGTCTGTAAGAGTCTTTCCTACATTTTCTTCTAGAATTCTGATTGTATCATGCCTAAGGTTTAAGTCTGTTATCCACCATGATTTGATTTTTGTGAGAGGTGAAAGCTGTGGGTCCTGCTTCAGTCTTCTACAAGTGGCTAACCAATTCTCCCAGCACCATTTATTGAATAGGGATTCTTGTCCCCAGAGTATATTCTTTCCTGCTTTGTCAAAAATTAGGTGACTATATGAGGATGGTTCTATATTTGGATTTTCTGTTGTGTTCCACTGGTCTGTGTCCTTGTACTTGTGCCAGTACCAGGCTGTTTTAAGAACCACAGCCTTGTAGTATAGTTTGAGGTCTGGCAAATTAATACCTCCCATTTTGTAAAAAGGGGTAATTTTATAAGATATTATGAGGGGTGCATGCTTATAATCACCATGCAGGTCATGATATAAAACTTTGCCAATTCCACATAAACCCCTTCATGTGCCCCATCCCAATATTGCCTCCTTCAAGGTAAGTACTATCTTCAATTTTAAAATAATCAGTAATTTCTTTGTATTCCTTCAATTCAATTATTATTTCTTTTACTTTATAAATCAACTTTATCAAGGTACAATATACACAGAATAAAGTGCAATTATCAAAAATGTACTGTTTAGTGGGTTTTAACAAATGAATGCATTCGCGTAACCAGTGGCCAATTCAAGATACAGAATATTTCAATTAACCTCAAATGTTTCTTTATGCCCCTTTGTAGTCAATTTCCATCTCTCTCTCCCATTCTTAGTCCCAGGCAACCACTGTTCTTTTTGAGCACATACTATGTGGAAGTCACTGTGCTTCAGAGAATGAAATAATGAATAAATACAGGATTTTCCATCAAGAAACATAAGAAAATTACCATTTCTTTTTTGATCACCAATGTATTACCCAACACCAAGCATAGTGTGTGCAACAATAGCAAGAACTCAATAAATATCTATAACATGAGAGTTAGATGAATATGTAAACAAATGCAGAGGAGGGGACATAATGGCTGACTAGAGACATTGCTCTCCAGACTGTTCCAGAGGGAAGGAAGGGTTTCAGATAAAGGAAAGAGAACAGGAAAGGCAGCTCAGGTGTAGGTCAGAGAGGGAAGTGCCCTATCCTTCTGGGGACCTCATGGAGGAAAATTGTGAAGTAGAGAAGGTTGAGGATAAAGGAAAAAAAAATATTGGCAAGGATCAAACCCACAGAGGCTCAGAGCCCAGTGAAGGAGTAAGGGGGATCCCTTTCTCCCTTCCACACTCCTTTGGGGATCAACAGTCTACCAAGTTACTTGGAAAATTTTTCACCCCCATGAGCCCAAGCACTGCAGTGACTACAGAATTGTGGGGAGATCTTGCATGATCCCAGAACTTGGACATTCCATGCAGGGTTCCCCTCTAAGGAGAAGGATCTAAGAGACCAGAGAGCTGGCTTTCTTCCATTCAGACTCTTGTCCTTCCCACCCATCCCCTTCCCACTGCAACCAGGAGAGCAGTTGGAGCCAAGAATTTGCTTAGCAGCCACCTCTTCCAAGCTGGCATGTCCTACAGTCTGAGGTTTACACAGGGAGTGGGGACCAAGCCTTTCCCCTTGAGGACCTGCAATAGAGCTGGGGTGCCCAATCTGGGAGCTCCCTGCCTGCCAGCATTTCTCAGAGACACATGCTAGTGGGTCAGACATGCAGGCCAGATCCCATGTCCCCTGGACTGAAGTGTGTTGCTGTGGGACACAGGGGGAGGTTTGGGAGTTGGACTTGGGAGGTGAGGGAGCCCACGTGAGTGGGACTGATGGGAAAATGCTATGGGGTTCTGAACGTGGCAATGTTGGGAAGTGTCCATCTCCACCACAGGAAAGCCACAGTGTCAGACTAGGGTGGATCCTCCACTGGTGAAGATCCTAGCCTGTAGCGCCATAGCAACTGAATGTGGTGCATTCAGGCATGCCCATTTACAACCAGACACTGGAGAGCAGGGGTAACACAAGAGGGGCGGAACTGACTCTTGACAGCCAGTCAGGGAATTGTGGCCCCTCCCTCACAAACACCCTTCCGAGTCTGGAAAGCCTGCCTTGACCCTCCTTCCAGAGGCTTCCCCTAGCAGCCAGGAAAGCAACCTATGAGCTCTGCCAAGTCTTTTCAAAGACTTCCAAGCTTGCATAAGCTAAACACACCCAGACTCGCTCTTCCACCCACCTCTCCTGTGGTGGAGATCAAGCAACCCCCTGGGAGCTACAGGGCCTCTCCCAAAGTATGGGCATTCAAGTGCTCCACCCGAGGGACTAGAGCTTATCACAGGCACAAAAGAACATCTCTGCAGTTGGTTGTTTCCTTCAAGTGTCAACCGCTGACAGGGAGAACAACTCTATAGCTCATTACAGCATCTACCAACTCAATCAAACAGCACATCGCTGATTCTTACAAGCATGACCCACAATCTAGAGATTAAGCTGGGGATTCCAATACAATTCACACTGCTGGGAAGAGGTGAAGACAGCAGGATAGAAGGAACATGAGGGGACACTGCTTTTTACAACAGAAACAAAAGTTACAGGCAGCTCAATCAGTGTGGGGTCTCCTTCTGCCACTGAAGACCTCTGGGCTGATAAGGGAGCTGCTCAGAGTTTGTGCAGAGACATTCCACTGGAGAGTAGGTGCAACAGAGATTTGGTGCATGCCAATCCCAGGTTTCTGCAACCAACGCCATCCTGATTGCTCCGGCACATGGAGCCAGGTCTGCTCAGGACCCAGCCTTCCAGCAGTAGCCTTTGCATCACCCCTGCTGGGCTGGGGAGGGAACAGAAACTCCCCTGTGTTGAAACCTGTGACTTGGGGCTGAGTAAACCTCCTCCCCAGTGTGGGGGCCAAACAGAGGAGGAGTTCCTGACACCACAGGTACCACCTGGGAAGCCTGGTGAGACTGCCTCAGTGGATACTAGGTGTTCAGGGAGAACCTCAGCCAACCAGCAGCTCTGGCCTGCCTACAAGGACCCTGGGCCACTAAGACAAATCCCTGCCTCTGTGACTGGGCATCAGCAGTCCCCATGCTGGTAGAATAGCCCCCCATATGGGCAGCTCTTCCCCCAAAATCCCCAGAGCCAGCTCTGACATTCTCACTATGCCCAAGTCGGAGGCTCTGCCCCTGTATCTCCAGGGCACCCATAGTGCCTGTGACTCCACCCCTGAGACTCCAGAGTTGTGCGTTGACCACAGGATGACATTACTGAGTCCCCACCACTATTGCTGGCCTGGAAAAACCTCCCCAAGGTCCAACACTTCATTCAGGACCCCCAGCCCTGAAAAGCCATCACTCCTAGACTTGGTTTGAGAGAGTTTCCAGCAAAGGAGAACAGATGCCCTGTAATCCTATTGGACCAGAGCTGAGAGAAGAGGAGCCAGATGAGAAGGAAACAGCAAAAGAACCCTGGTAACATGAAAAAAACAATATAGTTTGACACCCACAAGGGAACACAGTGGAGTTTTAATAGTGGACTCCACCCATAAGGAAATTGCAAAAATGACAGAAATGGAATCCAGAATATGGATGGCAAATAAGATAAATGGAATTAAAGAGAAAGTTGAACTAATAAAAAGAAGCCAAAAAATATTTCAAGAAATCAATGAAAAAGTTGCTAGAGAGCTAGAAAACATAAGAAAAGATATAATAGAACTTAAAGAATTGAAAGAGTCATTTAGGGAATTTCAAAACACAGCAAAAAGCTTAAACAACAGGCTAAACCAAGGTGAAGAAAGAATCTCAGAGCTAGAAGACAAAGCTCTCAAGATAACCCAGTCATTCAAAGAGGCAGAGAAGAGAATAAAAAAAGTTGTGAGCAATCATTGAGAGAGATATGGGACTATGTGATGCAAACTAACATTTGAATTATAGGTATCCCTGAGGGAGAATAAGAAAGAGCTAAAAGCATGAAAACCTATTTGAGGAAAACTTCCCTGGTATTGCCAAAAGTTCAGATATACAGATACCAGATGGATATGAAACATTGTGAAGATTCACAGCAAATAAGTCATCTCCAAGATACATAGTGATCAACCTGGCCAAAGTCAAAATTAAGGAGAATATTCTGCAAGCAGCAAGACAAAGCATCAAATAACATACAAAGGAAAATCCATCAGGCTAGCTGCAGACTTCTCATCAGAAACCTTACAAGCCAGAAAGGACTGGGGCCCCATCTTCAATCAACTTAAACAGAGCACTGCCATCCTTGAATTTTGTATCCTGCAAAACTAAGTTTCATAATTGACAGAGAAATTAATGCTTTTCTAGACAAGCAAACACTGAGGAAATTTGCTATGACATGCCTTGCATGAAAAACTCAGAGTAGCACTATACACACGGAAGGGCATGCCTCTAAACCTCACTTAGGTGAGGCAAAGACATAAAATGTAACCAGAAGATATTTGCACTTCAGTGTTTATTGCAGCATTATTCACAATGGCTAAAATGTGGAATCAGTTTAAGTGTTTATCAAGGGTCAAATGAATAAAAAAGATGTGGTGTATGTACACAATGGAATATTATTTAGCCATGAAAAAGAAGGAAATTTTGTCATTTGCGGAAACATGGATAGATCTGGAGGACATTATTTTAAGTGAAATAAACCAGGCACAGAAAGACAAATACTGCATTTTCACACTCATATATGGGCCCTAAAAAAATTGATCTCAAGGAGGTAGTGAATAGAATGGTGGCTACAGAGATTGGTAAGGGTGGTGGGAAGGGGTAGTGAAAAGGTTTTGGTGAAGGGCTAATTCTGTTAAATAGAAGGAAAAAGTTCTACTGTTCAATAGTGCAATGGGGCAACTATAGTTGGCAATGATTTATTATATTTCGGAATAGCTAGAAGTTTTCAAATGCTCCCAGCATGGGGCAATGATAAATGTATCGGGTGAATCATGTCCCAATTGCCCTGATTTTATCATTGTATGTTGTATGCTTGTATCAAAACATAACATGTACTCCATGAATATGTACAATTATTATGTATCAAAAAAATTCTCTTAAAAAATACTAGCAAACCAAATTCAATAACACATCAAAAAAAATAATCCACTAGGACCAAATGAGCTTCATCCAGGGGTTAAAAAATGGTTCAACATGTTTAAATCAATAAATTTGATTCGCCACATAAACAGAAGTGAAAACAAAGACCATATGATCATATCAATAGATGCAGAAAAAGCATTTGACAAAATCCACACCCTTTATGATAAAAACTCTCAACAAACTAGGCATAGAAAGAACATAGCTCAGAATTATAAAACCCATATATGACAAACCCACAGCCAGCATCATATTGAATGGGAAAAAGTTGAATTCATTCCCACTAAGAACCGGAACAATACAGGAATGTTCACTGTCACCACTTCTATTCAACATAGTGCTGGAAGTCCTAGCCAGAGCAATCAGGCAAGAAAAGAATATTAAGATATCCTAATCAGGAAAGAGGAGGTCAAGCTATCATTCTTCACTGACAGTATGATCTTGTACCTAGAAAACCCCAAGATTTCAACAAAAGACTTGCTGTTGGAACAATTTAGGAATTGATAAATAAATTCAGAAAAGTCTCAGGATACAAAATCAATGTACATAAACCAGTAGCATGTCTGTATACCAATAGCAGTCAAGCCAAGAGTCAAATCAAGGACTCCATATCATTCACAA
This sequence comes from Eulemur rufifrons, assembly GCF_041146395.1. Lineage (NCBI taxonomy): Eukaryota > Metazoa > Chordata > Mammalia > Primates > Lemuridae > Eulemur > Eulemur rufifrons. The sequence goes on from NC_091012.1 coordinate 72,142,616, forward strand.
TAGCTACAAAGAAAATAAAATACCTAGGAATATACTTAAACAAGGAAGCAAAAGATCTCTACAAGGAGAAATAAGAAATTCTGAGGAAAGAAATCACAAAGGATACAAATGGAAAAACATATGACGCTCATGAATAGGCAGAATCAACATTGTTAAAATGTCCATACTACCAAAAGTGATTTACAAATTCAATGCAATCTCCATCAAATTACCAAAGTCATACTTCACAGATCTAGAAAACGTATTTCTACACTTTGGAACTGGAAAAGAGCCTGAATAGCCAAAGTAGTCTTAAGTGAAAAGAACAAATCTGGAGGCATCACATTTCCAGATTTCAAACTATACTACAAGGCTATGGTATTGGTACAAAAATAGAGACATATACCAATGGAACAGAACAGGGAACCCAGACATAAAACCATCCACCTACAAATAACTGATAGCTGATGAAGCAGACAACAACGTACATTGAGGAAAAGAAGTACTGTTCAATAAATGGTGCTGGGAAAATTGGATAGCCACATGCATAAAAATGAAACTGGACCCCTAACTCTCACCAATCACAAAAATTAATTCAAGATGGATAAAAGATTTAGATCTAAGGCATGAAACCATAAGAATTCTAGAGGAATATATAGGAAAAACTCATCTAGATATCGGCCTAGGCAAAGAATTTCTGGCTAAGACTCCAAGGATAAACATGGCAACAACAAAAATAAATAAATGGGATTTGATTAAACTAAAAAGCTTCTTCACAGTTAAGGAAACAATCAACAGAGCAAATACAGAATCTACAGAATGGGAGAAAACATTCACAAGCTACACATCCAATAAAGGGCTAACAATCAGAATTTACAAAGCACTCAAGCAAATCAGCAAGAAGCAAGAAAAAAACAAATAACCCTATTAAAAAGTGGGCAAAATACATGAACAGAAGCTTCTCAAAAGAAGAAAGACATATGGCCACTAAACATATAAAAAGATGCTCAATATCTATCACTAATCATCAGGGAAATGCAAAATAAAACCACAATCAGATATCAGCTTACCCCAGTCAGAATGGCTTTTATTAACTCTATCCAGTGATTATGAACAACGCATCCAGCCATTAGTCTTGTCTTTTGCAGGTGGCTTTCTTCATGCTTTAATTCATAATGTTCTTATATTTAGATTAATTTTCTGTAATTCCAACATAATACATCACTTTTACTGTGATATTATCCCATTGTTTATGATTTCCTGTACTGACCCTTCTATTAATATTTTAATGATTTTTATTTTGTCTGGTTCAATACAGGTTTTCAGCATTGTTACTGTTCTTAACTCTTATACATTTGTTTCATTATAATATTAAAAAAGAAGTCTATCAGAGGCATAAGGAAAACCTTCTCCACCTGTGGAGCTCGTCTCTTATCTGTCTCTTCATACTATGGCCCTCTTCTCTTCATGTATATGTGCCATACATCTCCAGAAGCAGAGGATCAAGATATGATGGACTATTTTATACTGTCATAATTCCTCTGTTAAATCCAATTATCTACAGCCTGAGAAATAAGCAAGTCATAGATTCACTCCCAAAAATGTTAAAAAGAAATAGTTAGTTCTCATACTAATATCTCTTCTCATTTCAGTAAAAAGTTACAGAATTTTGTAGGTCAAATGTGGCTGTATTTTGTTAAATGTTCAAAGTTTTTTTGTAATTATAATTGTCCTAGCATTTTAATGACTTAATGTTTTGTACCTATTAAACTCCTTAAAATATTTATGTCTATAATTCAAAAGCATACAAGAAATTTTAATCAAGTATTCATGTCACATTAGAATAATTAAAGCAGAAACAAATGAAAGAAAAAATAAAGTCCAAAAACATTAGATGCTGACATGGATGCAGACAGAAAGGAACACTTATACACTGTTGGTGGGACTGCAAATTAGTACAACCTCTATGGAAAACAGTATGAAGATTCCTCAAAGAACTACAAGTAGACCTACTGTTTGATCCAGCATTCCCACTATTGAGTATTTTTCAAAGGAAAAACTTTTCCTCTAAAATTCAGTGCAAGGGAAGGATGCCCACTCTTGCCACTTCTATTCAACTCATTACTGGAAGAACTAGCAAAAGGAATCAAATAAGAAAAAGAAATAAAAGGCATACAAATTGGAAAGGAAGTAATAAAATTATCTCTATTTGCAGATGCCATGATCCTATATATAGAAAACCCCCCAAATTCCAGAAAACACTGATAGAACTAATGAATACATTTAGCAAAGTTGCAGGATGCAAAATCAACATACAAAAACCAATTGCATTTCTGTGTAAAAATAGTGACCTATCTGAATAAGAAATCAAGAAAACAATCCCATTTATAACATTTTAAAAAAGTAAAATAATTACAAATAAATTTAACCAAGGAGATGAATGATCTGTACACTGAAATTTATAAAACATTGATGAAAGAAATTCAATAAGACACAAATAAATGTAAGATATCTGTCTTCATAGATTGGCAGAATTAACAGTGTTAAAATATCCATAATATCCCAAACCACATGATCATCAATATACAGATTTAAACCAATCCTTATCAAAATTACAGTGGCATTCTTCACAGAAATAAAAACAAAAGACACTGATTTTCCAGAGAAATTCTGAGGGAAAAAAATTGTAGGCATCATATTTCCCAATTTTAAATTATATTAAAAGCTATAGTAATCAAACCAGTACAGTACTGGCATAAAAACAGACAAACTGGTGGAACAGAATAGAGAGCACAGAAATAAACCCAAACACTTATGGCCATCTAATTTTTGACAAGGGCACCAAGAGAACACAATAGGAAAAGGATAGTCTCTTCAATAAATGTTGTGGGGAAACCTGGATTTCCACATTAAAAAGAATGAAATATGATGCTTATCTTACACCATACACAAAAATCAACTCAAAATGGATAAAAGACCTAAATGTAAGACCTGAAACTATAAAACTCCTGGAAGAAAACACAGGGGAAAACCTCTTTGACGTTGGCCTTGGCAATGAATTTTTGGATATGATACCAAAAGCTCAGGCAACAAAAGCAAAAACGAATCAATGGTACTACATCAAACCAAACAGCTTCTGCACAGCAAAGGAAATAATCAACAAATTGTAAAGGCAACCTACAGGTTGGGAGAAAATATTTGAAAATCAAATGTCTTATAAAGGGTTAATACTCAAAATATATTTAAAAAACTCACATAGCTCAATAGCAGAAAACCAAATTAATCCAATTAAAATGAGCAAAAGACCTGAATAGATTTTTTTTTCCAAAGAAGACATAAAAATGGCCAACAGGTATATGACATGGTACTCAACCTCACTAATCATTAGGGAAATGCAAATCAAAGCCATAATGAACTATCACCTCACACCTTTTAGTAACACTATTGCCAAAAAGATAAGAGATAATAAGTGTTGGTGAGATGGTAGAGAAACAGGAAACTTTGTACACTGTTGGTACAGATGTGGAATGGTGTAGTCATTGTAGAAAACAATATGGAGGTTCTTAAAGAAATTAAAAATATAACTACCATATGACCCAGCAACCCCTCTTCTGGATATATATCTAAAGGAAATTAAATCACTACCTCATAATGATACCTGCACTCCCATATTGGTTGCAGCATTTTTCACAATATCCAAGATATGAAAACAACTGAAATGTCTATTGATGGACCAGTTGATAAACTATAGTATATATTAAGTATTATTCAATTTTTAAAAGAAAAGGAAATTCTGCCATTTGTTACAACATGGATTAATTTGGAGGAGATTATGCTAAGTGAAATAAACCAGACATGGAAAGGAAAATACTGCATGATCTCACTTATATGTGGAATCTAAAAAATATTCAAATACACAGAGATAGAGACTAAAACAGTAGTTATTGTGGAGCGATGGGGAGATGTAGGTCTAAGGATAAAAAGTAGCAAATATATAGGATGAACAAGTGTAGAGGATTATACTTAATGATATTGTATTGTACTCAGGATTTTTGCTGAAAGAGTATATTTTAGGTGCTCTTGCCACACACAAAAATAGGTGATTATGTAAGATAATGGATATGTTAATTTATTTTATGATAGTAACCATTTCACTGTCTGCATGTATATCAAACATGTTATATACATTAAATACATACAATAATATTTTAAAAAAATAAAAATAGAATGCAAACTATGATACTTTATAAGGCATTATATAATTAATTGTGGAAAATATTTAATTAGCATATACCTTTGCTAGGTATTTACTAAATGATAGCCGTGGTTGTTAAAATGCCTTCAAATGAAAGTAGCTCAAGTGCTCTTTTTTAAAATGTCCCACTATTTTTGACTTTATACCATATCTAGATGAATAAGTCTCATTGAAAATTTTTTAATAACATAGAATCATACTTTAGAATAGTAATTAAATGAAAAAATAAATGAAATAGATAAGTCTAGGACAAAGATAATTGTTTGCAAAACTGAGGAGAGATATGAATAATATATCACAATTACACAATTTTATTTAAGTATAACTACTTCCCTAAAATTTTTGGTTCTTTTACTACCACAATTTCAAAATGAATAGTCAACACCTGATCTACATGTCTACCTTATATTCTTATGATCTGAATTTGTTCTTTAGGTCCTCTTTGACGTGCTGTTCTAGGGTATCATTAATACATTCTTTTAACCATAAAAATTTAAAATAATAATTTGTATTTATTCCCTGAATATAATTATAGAGAATATCAGTTGTGTATAATTTAGAACATGATAATGTGGGCTAATTATAAAAACTTACATGGTCAATTTCAATGTCACATAAGTTAATATTAAATGCAACTTGTATTTATTAGACTTTCTTATGATTCATCAATGGAAAAATGAGTGATAGTTATTCCATTAAGGAAAAATAGAAAAATTTAAATATTGAAGCAGACCTATTTAGAATTCAAAGTTCATATTAACTCCATTACCCCCTTCGAAGCTATATAAGAAGGACAAAATACCATAGTAAAAGTTTGAGTAACTAAATCATATTAGTGTTTATTTATAGGACAAGCGAGCTCATTTTAAAGGAATCTAGTACAATATCCCAGTGGCAAGAAATGTTTCTTCTTCCCCATTGATGCCAATTGTCAGATTAGTTCTAGATTTTAAACCCCAATTTTTTCTTGCTGAGTTTGAAATTTTGTTTAATGTTGTGAGTCTTTATCTTTTCTTGACCTATGCTGTCATGGATGTGATGCTTTTGATTTCCCTCCCAGCTTATATAACAGAACTTTTCTTTCTGGAAACTGGTAATTTTAAGATTAGAATTCTTTGTTTGAAAGGAAGAAACCATTGACTGACCTCAACCCTTTTCATTTTTTATCTCGGTTTTATCTAAACCCCATGATAGCATCAAGGTCCAAAGTTTTAAAGATACAATTTTTTCCCCTATTCCTTTTTAGAGAAAATATCAACTAAAAACTCCTTCTGTCTGAAATACTTTCTCTTTGTATTGGAGGAAAGTTAATGTGGCTCTTGAATCTCTTTATGCAAAGGTGTTATTTCAGTGTCTTGACCTCTGCGTCTTCAGCTTCACTTAAAGCTAGTGCACTACTGTTAAAATATGATTCCTTCTTCAATATTAGTTAATGTAAGAGTTTAGTTTAAGCAAATATTAATATATTTTATGTAGAATATTCTATAATTAGAGGTAGAAATTCTAAAACAAAGTTTCTATGATGGTCTGTAATTTCTGAAGTAGGATAAGAGCAAATCACCTTGTGAATTCAAGGTTTAAATTTAAAAAATATAATGATCAAAATTTTTTTAAATCAAAGAATTTTCTCATAGTAGAGCAAGAGTGAATCATTGCATTGGTGAATCAGAAGCTTAAAGCAGACAATTCTCCTGGAATGCATTCCACTGAAAGAAAAGTTAATATAAGAGAAAAGTCAATAGACAAAGAAAACACCTCCACAAGTTCCAAGATCAGTACAAAAGGCATTCTATGAAAAGAAACAGAAAAAAATGGAGAAAGGAAACAAAGAATAATAAATAATACATACATTAATTCTTCTATTTAACAAATGAGAACCCAATATGTCCCAGGCACTGTTCTAGGCTCAGGGGAACAATAGGAAAAAAAAGGGAAAAAAAGACAAAAATGTATGTAGCTCACATTCTGTTTGAAAAGACCTACATTAAGTAGGATAAATATATAAAACATAATATATTAGAGAATGATAAAAGATAAGGAGAAAAAATAAAGCAGGGAATAAGAATTTGAAATAGTGAGGTAGATTTTACAGTTTAGATATGGTAACTATGGAAGGCCTTACTGATCTAGAGATAAAGTATAGGAGTGAACCATGATGCTCATGCTGCTATCTGGAGGAAGAGCATTCTAGATAGAAGTAATTGTATGTATGAAGGCCCTTGAGCCAGGAGCATGCCAGATATGGTCAAGGAACAGCAAAGAGGTTCAGTTTGGAGAGAACTAGGGAAGAGTGGCAGGAGATAATGTCAGAGAAGAAAGGAAAGACAGGTTGTGTAGTTTTAATTGTTATAGCAAGAACTTTGACTTACTATGGAAAGCCATTGGAAGCTTTTTAGAAGAGATTTTCACAAGATCACTGTTTGTGTTGTGTGGAGAAAAGAGTACAAGAGAGCAAAAATGGAAGCAGGATGGTCAATTAAATTGTTATTTTATTAGTTCAGGTGGCTTGAACCAAGGTGGTGGCAGTGAAATATTAGAAATGTCAAATTCTGGATACATTTTGATATTAATGCCCAAAAGATATCCTGATGGAACAGAGGTTAAATGTGAGAGAATGTGGAAAATCATGGGTGAAACCAAGATTTTTGACAATAGTAATTGAAATTAACTCAGATGGGGAAGACCTCAAGAAGAAAAAGCTTGTGGGGATGAATGTTACGGACTCAGTTCAAATATATTGAACTTCAGTGACTATTAGACATCCAAGTGAAGATAGCCAATAAATATTTGGATATACAGGTATGGAGTTCAGAGAAGAGTCTGAGCTGGGGATAAAAATTTTGGAGTTATTAGCATGTCGATGATAATTAAAGCCTTGAGATTATGTGAGGTCACCAAGGAAGTAAGTATAGATAGAAAGGAAGATTGGACTTTAGGGTAACACAATGTTTTTAGGTTGAAGATAGGAGAAACTAATAAAAGATATTAAGAAGAAACAATCACAAAAATAGGAGGAAAACCAGGTGAGTGTACTAACCTGTAAATGAAGTGACAAAGGGTTTTAAGGAGGAGAAAGAGATAAATTCGGACAAATACTGCTGTTAGCTCATACAAGAAGAGAACAGAGAAATTGTGAGGTCATTAGCAACTATGAGAGGATGAGTTTCTGTGGACAGCTAGGTGTGAAAGAAAACCCAATTGAGTTAAGAGGGAATGGGAGAAGAGAAATTGAGAGGTGTATAGGTAACTGTTTTAATGTTTTCTTCTATAAAAGAAAAGAGAATACAGTGTGGGGGCTGGAAGGGAAATAGGGTCAAGAGATATTTTTGTGTGTAATGGGAGAAGTAACAGTTTTTTTACTGATGGGAATTATCAGTAAAGAAGGAAGATTTAATGATGAAAAAGGGCAGGATATCTGGAACAACGGTGGAAAGCAGATAGGATCTTATTCATAGGGGAAGCATAGACCTTAGCCAGGAACATGGGAAGCCATTTATAGAAATAGAGAGGAAGTAGAGCATGTAGGTACAGATACAGGTAGGTAGGTAAATGTGGTGGTGGGAAAGTATGGGAGTTCTCATGTGGTTATTCACTTTTCTCAATGGAATAGAAAGTAAGGTCATTATCTGAGAGTGAGGTTGGGAGAAGAGGTGCTAGAGGTTTAAGGAAACAAGAGCAAGTATAGAATAGTCAGCTAGAAATGTAGGAGGGTGAATGAACTTAGGAAATAGGGCATGATAGCAAGTAAGCATTAAGGGCCTATTTGAGGTTAATGGTCATGAATTAAATGAGAGCATTCAGTATGGATTTATGTTTTCTATGGCCATGTTCAGCTGCAGGGGTGCAAGGATAAGTAGCTGGAGAATTCGATTTAGCCAAGGTTGTAGTCTCTCTAGGTGAGTAAAATGAAATGAGAAAGAGAAGCATGGGAGGTTACAGAAGGTATGTGCACAAGATTCATTATTTTAATTGGTTTAAGCTGCATCAAGATGGAAGGGAGGATATCAAGGAAGTGAGTACCATTGAAAAGATTTAGGATCAATGATTATAGGTCTTACTTAGTTCAGTGGAAAGATTGTTGGTGTCAAGGTAGCAGAGAAAGCCAGCTGGAAAGATAAGAAGTGGTAGTTTAAGAATTGAAATGTTTAAAATCGGAATTATGGAGTGATTGTTGTTATTAGAACACTATGGTCAAATGTATAACCATGGGGTTAAGTGATTGAGCTAGGATGGAGGACTAGATTACAAGAGTAGAGGAGGTCCAGGATTTAAGAGGCCAGTTTCCTGAATATATCCTCTAGGTGAATATTTAAATCTCCATGAATTATGCCAGTCAATATTTGATAAAATGGTGTTGAGACAGGAGCTAAAGAAATTAGGGGGAGTGTATTATGGGTGTTTTTATGGGGAGAAAGTGAATGTGATCTCAAAGAGTCTAGAAATGACAATGAAGAGGAAAGAGTGCAGCTACCCCAAATCTAATCCCCATGGAATGAGTAGTATGGGAGCCAAACAACCACCTCTATACCCCATTTTTGTTTTTTCTTCTTAAAATATTTATTTGTAATTGAGTTGCTGAAATAGGGTATTCCAAAACCTGTAGGTGAAACCTGTAAAATTACTCAGATTACAAATTGAGAACATGTCTCCAGAAATTAGACATGATATGTGCCTCATATGAGGCAGATTCATGTATGTAGAAGTATGATTGATTTATTGGGAGCTATTGGGGTTATTGATGAGGCAACTAAGTGATTATAGGGAAAAAGAGAAAAGTCTCTGCTTTTCTTAAGATATGGTTGCTTTCAACAAACTAATTGATTAGTTTTGCCCTCCAGTGACAAGATTCTCCTGGGGGCGTGAGCAAAAGGGTTTTTTGCCTTATAAATGAATTTAACTGTGACAACTTGACTAGGGAATTTAACTTTTAGGGTATCTTAACTGAAATCCTTCCTTAAGAATCAATTCTTGGCCGGGCGCGGTGGCTCACGCCTGTAATCCTAGCACTCTGGGAGGCCGAGGTGGGCGGATCGTTTGAGCTCAGGAGTTCGAGACCAGCCTGAGCAAGAGCGAGACCCCACCTCTACTAAAAATAGAAAGAAATTATATGGACAGCTAAAAATATATATAGAAAAAATTAGCCGGGCATGGTGGCGCATGCCTGTAGTCCTAGCTACTCGGGAGGCTGAGACAGGAGGATCGCTTGAGCTCAGGAGTTTGAGGTTGCTGTGAGCTAGGCTGACGCCACGGCACTCACTCTAGCCTGGGGAACAGAGTGAGACTCTGTCTCAAAAAAAAAAAAAAAAAAAAGAATCAATTCTTGTATAAACTTCAGACTGGTTGCTCAAACCCCAGTCTTACCTATAGTGGAAGCTCTACTGTTTCTAGGTTTTGGGGATTTTTTTGTTTTTAAAAATTGTCACCTTATTTATATACAAGATTTTTGGGAGCCTTTGTGGTAGCTCTCTTTGGTTGTGGGTTTTTTTGTTGCTATTATTACTCTTAAAATGTTTCATGTCTTCATTTATTGAGGAGTTACTTTATCTTATGTTCATTTATTCTCCCCTTACTCTTTAAATAAAAAATGTAGCACAGAGGCTAAAATGAGGGCAATTCATGATCCAATCAGTGGAAACCATGTGCCATTTATTTTTCCCTCCTGTTAGCTCTTCACAGGTCCTTCCTGAACCTCCAAAGAGGTTTCCCTAAGTGAAGCCCTTCTCTGTAAAATTTACTTGGGTATTTAGGAATTGCTTTATCTGGGCGTGTCAGAACTATAGGCCATAATTGCTGGAAGAATCAGTTCTCTTTTTCAAGAGATATTTGGAACTTCTGTGAAGAAATACAAGAACTAAAATCCATGGTGTTTGATATACATGTCTACCTGATTCAGACTGTTTTTCTAAGCAGCCCACAACACAGATGGAAAAGGAAGTAAAAGCAAAAATTGAACCTAGAAGAATCCTCTATTGATAGCATGACAGGTTTTATACAAGAGAAGAGACATGTAGTTTTAAAACATACTTTGAGACAAAACAATAGGAGATACAATTGCATGACTATAAGCTTTTGAACTTTCTTTTGTGCTAGCTTGTCTTAAGGATAAACTGGCCTGAAGAACAGAAACTCAAAAGAATTGTGCTTTTGTGCAGGACTTTTCAACTCTTTTATATAATCATCCCAAATAAGAAGCAGCTTGGTATGGCCGGGATAATATTCAATACAAATTTTTAGGATAATCGTGGTTGTTTTTCATGCTAAGTCTCTCTGCCTGATGTTATCTTTCTACAATTAAAACCTGCAGAGATTCATAGACTGCCGAATCAGGGCCCCATTTACTCCCTGATCACCTTCAGCCCCTGTTCTTCTCAAAATAAGAGAAACAGGGTATCCTAGAGGCCTGCAAAAGATAATTAATCAATATGCTAGCTTGAGGCCTTGGCATTAATTATTCCAATAAAAAGACTTTTTAACCAAGTGGATTAACAAAACTTAAACCCAAGTTCCACCTCACTGCTCCATCGGGAGCTCCGTTTCAGCTGTGAATCTGTTCAAGTTGACAGCTGCAACATCTGAAAACACGATTTCTGTTTTTTCCCTGACCTGCTTTTTGCTGATAGTCTTCTAGACCTCAAGGCTGTTTTCCTCCCCACCATTTTCACTTTGAGAATTATTGAAATCTCAGTCTTTGGAGCCTACTGACTACTCATTATCTCCTTTACTTTTTACATAATCTGATTTCAAATGCCTGCAAATTCAACAAAGAATTGCCCAAATATAGGTAGATGAGCTAAACATCTCTAAAATAGTTGTTAGCAATAAAGCACTCGTACTATTATTCCTTTCCAAAGACCTATATATTTGACATACAAATTATTTCATCTTAAAATCCTTAGACTTTTAAATCCTAAAAGTGGTTAGATTAAAATCAGTTAACAAAGTAGTATGGCAGACTGTTAATATTGATTTCTATGATGCTAAATGGGTAATTCCTAAGTTACCTGATATTTACAATAAGGACCCATTGATTTCCGTTCAAACTCTACTCACTGATAAATAGACATGATAAATCTTAACTAACATATTAATATCTTTCTCTAAAGACAGATATGGAGATGCAAGGTAGCTGTCCACATGAAACTGTTTTGGCTTTTCTTTAGCTAACATTTTGAGTGTCTACTGATAAGAAGCATGATGCTATAGAGTTTATTGTCACAGTCTCACATAATCATCATGCTACTCTATGAGGTAGGTATTCGTATTCTTATAGAAGAAGTAACTGCGGCTCACAGAAATTAATATCTTGTGTAATGTCACACAGCTAGTAATTGGAAAAGCTTAAATATGAAACAAGACCCAAATATGTCTGACTTAAGCCATTGCCTATTCCACTACACCTTTCTTCTGGCCTACTGGATAATTAGAGACTACTGGATTTCTAGGACCAAGAATGATAGTGCTAAAACCCCAAACGTGAAACGTGTACCGGGAAGATGGCTCACCTGAAAGCCATGCTTCTAGAGACATTCATCTAAAGCAAAGAGGGTAAATTTACCAAATCCAGTGTATGTGAAATGGCAATGAGTGAATTCAGTAGGGTTGCCAGGTAAAATACAGATACTCGGGTTTTTTTGAATGTCAGATAAAATGAGTAACTTTTACAGTATAAGCATGGCATCTGCAATATTTAGTGCATACTTATACTAAAAAACTAACCCTTGTTTATAAGAAATTAAAATCTAACTGGATATCCTGTATTTTATTTGCTTAATCTGGCAATCCCATGAATAAGGCAGTCATAGAGCTTCCAATTTTACAGTACCATTTAGTTGTGTTTTTCTTGAGCCATTTAGAAAGACAGCCTAGATATATTACATAGCAGTTGGATAATGGCATCAATGTTGGACCTTGAGGTAGGGAAATGGTTTTGTTTGGGGAGGAAGGCAAAATATTTAAGTGTCTTGAACTTTTCTGTCATGCAGGATTATTTTAAAATTTCCTATATATAGTTTTTGAACCTGATTTCTTGTGTATTATGGAACATACGAGGTAGCATTCATTACATCTGAAATTTTAGAATAAAATTCACTGGTGAAACTAAACTATTGAGCAATGAAAATAATCATTCATGGGGTATATTTTTGTTTGTTCCATGATTACATACTGTAGTAGAGAAACTATTCACTCTAAATTAGAATATCTGGGTCTTGACCAGCACAGCCGACCCAGAGCCGAGAGGAGCCCCAGGCCACCGCCCCCTCCCTGTTTCTCGCCGCAGGCCGCCCGTGTCCTCGGACCTGTTCCTACAATCAGTTAAAACATGGTGGATTATTATGAAGTTCTAGGCGTGCAGAGACATGCCTCAGCCGAAGATATTAAAAAGGAGTATCGAAAACTGGCGCTGAAGTGGCACCCGGATAAAAATCCCGAGAATAAGGAAGAAGCAGAGAGAAAATTCAAACAAGTAGCCAAGGCGTATGAGGTGTTATCAGACGCTAAAAAACGGGACATCTATGACAAGTACGGCAAAGAAGGATTAAATGGTGGTGGAGGAGGTGGAAGTCATTTTGACAATCCATTTGGGTTTGGCTTCACATTCCGTAACCCAGATGACGTCTTCAGGGAATTTTTTGGTGGGAGGGACCCATTTTCATTCGACTTATTCGATGACCCATTTGACGATCCTTGGATGAAATCCATTTGATTATGATAAATTATCTTTTTGATGTGTTGTTGAATTAGGTGTGTTAGTATTTTGTTGAAGATTTTTGCATTTATGTTCATAAGGGATATTGGTCTGTAGTTTTCTTTTTTTGTTGTGTCCTTTCCTGGTTTTGGTATTCAGGTGATACAGCCTTCATAGAATGAGTTAGGGAAGATTACCTCCTTCTTGATATTATGGTATAATAATTACAGTATAATTTCTGTAGGATAGGTATCAGTTCTTTGTAGATCTGGTAAAATTCGGCTGTGAGTTCATCTGGTCCAGGGCTTTCCTTAGTTGGGAATTTTTTTTATTATTATTATTACTGCTTCAATCTCACTGCCTGTTACTGATCTTTTCAGGATTTCTATTTTTTCCTGATCCAGGCCTGGGAGATTGGGTTTCCAGAAATTTGTTTATTTCCTCTAGGTTTGCTAGTTTGTGTGTACAGAGATTTTCATAGTATTCACACATGCTTTTTTCTCCTATGATATTAGTTATAATGTCTCCTTTTTCATTTCTAATTGAGCTTATTTGAGTCCTTTTCTTCTATTTCTGATTATTCTGGCTAATGATCTGTCAACTTTGTTTATCTTTTTAAAGAACCAACTTTTTGTTTCATTGATCTTTGTATTATTGTTTTGGTTTCCATTTCGTTTACTTCTCATTGCTTTTCTTTTTCTGGCTTTGAGTTTGGTTTGTTCTTTTTCTTTTCCTTGAGATGTGACCTTATATTGTTAATTTGTGATCTTTCTGTATTTTTGATGTAAGCATTTAAGGCTATGAACTTTCCCCTTAGGACTGCTTTTCCTGTGTCCCATAGATTTTAAAAGCTTGTGTCCCCTTCATCGTTCTGTTTGAGGAATCTTGATTTCCATCTTAATTTCATCATTACCCAAGGATCATTCAGCAGTAGGTTAATTTCCATAACTTGTGTAGATTTGAGTGTTTTTCCTGGAATTGATTTCTAGTTTTATTCCACTGTTGTCTGAGAAGATACTTGGTATGATTTTTTTTTTTTTATTTGCTGAGACTTGTTTTGTGGCCTAAGATATATTCTATCTTGGAAAATGTACACATGGGGTGCTGATGAGAAGAATTTATATTCAGTAGTTTTGGGGTAGAATGTTCTGTAAATGTCTGCTAGGTCCATTTGTTCTAGAGTCCCATTTAAGTCCAGTGTTCCTTTTTCATTTTCTGCTTCCAGGATCTGTCCAGTTCTGTCCATGGGGTGTTGAAGTCCCCTACAATTAAGGTGCTACTGTTTATTTCTTTGCTTAGATCCTAGTAGAATTTTCTTTTTTTTTTTTTTTTTTTTTTTTTGAGACAGAGTCTCACTCTGTTGCCCAGGCTAGAGTGAGTGCCGTGGCGTCAGCCTAGCTCACAGCAACCTCAAACTCCTGAACTCAAGCGATCCTCCTGTCTCAGCCTCCCGAGTAGCTGGGACTACAGGCATGTGCCACCATGCCCGGCTAATTTTTTCTATATATATTTTTAGCTGTCCATATAATTTCTTTCTATTTTTAGTAGAGATGGGGTCTCGCTCTTGCTCAGCCTGGTCTTGAACTCCTGAGCTCAAACGATCCGCCCACCTCGGCCTCCCAGAGTGCTAGGATTACAGGCGTGAGCCACCGCGCCCGGCCAACCTAGTAGAATTTTCTTTATGAATCTGGGAGCTCCTATGGTAGGTGCATATATAGCTAGGATTGTTATGTGTTCTTCTTCAATTGCTCCCTTTCTCACTATACAATGGTCATCTTTGTCTTTTTTTTTTTTTACCATTGTTTGTAGTCTATTTTATCTGATATGAGAATGGCTACACCTGCTCACTTTTGGTTTACATTTGCATGGAATATTTTTTTCTATCCCTTCACTTGAATCTTTGCAAGTCCTTGTGCTTTAGATGTGTTTATTGGAGACAGCTAGTACTTGGGTTGTGTTTTTTCATCCATTCACCTGGTCTATGTCTTTTTAGTGGGGCATTCATACCATTCACATTCAGTTTTAGTATTGATATGTAGGATGCTATTCTGTTTATCATGTGGAGTGATATCTTTTTGGTTTTTTTCCTTCTTGTGCTATTATTTTATAAGAGCTATGAGCTTTAACTTTTGGGTGGTTCTACTCTGGTGGGTATCTATTGTTCTTTTCCATGTATAATGTACTTTTGAGCACTTCTTGTATGGCAGGTCTAGTAGTGAAAAATTCCCTTAGTGTTTGCTCACCTGGAAAAGTCTTTATTTCTCCTTCATTTATGAAACTTAGTTTTGCAGCATACAAAGTTTTTGGCTGGCAGTTGTTTTATTTCAAAAGAGTAAAAAAATGAGGCCCCAATTCCTTCTGGCTTGTAAGATCTCCGTTGAGATGTGTGCTATAGTCTGATGGGTTTTCCTTTGTGTGTTAGTAGTTGCTTTTGTCTTGCCGCTTATAGAATTTTCTCCTTCATGTTGACTTTGGGCAAGTTGACGATTATGTGTCTTGGAGATATCCTATTTTCTGTGAATCTTCCCAGTGCCCAGTGACCATTTTGTATCTGGACATCTGAATCTCTGCTGATACCAGGGAAGTTTTCCTCAATAATTCCCCTGCATAAATTTTCCATGCTTTTTGCTTTTTCTTCTTCTCCCTCCAGGATACCTATAATTTGTATATTGGCTCGTGTTATACAGTCCCACATTTCTCTGAGTGATTGTTCATTCTTCTTTGTTCTTTTTCTGTATCTTTGACCGACTGGGTTAGTTTAAAAGCCTTGTCTTCTCTCTCTGAGATTCTTTCTTCTGCTTGGTCTAGCCCATTGTTGAAGCTTTCAGCTCTATTTTGTAATTTTCCAAATGACTCTTTCATTTCTTTAAGTTCTATTATATCTTTTCTTATGTTGTCTCTTTAGTGAGTTTTTCATAGTTTTCATTCACATCCTGAAATATTTTTTTGGTTTCTCTGTGTTGGTTTTCAACTTTCCCTTCAATCTCATTCATCTTATTTGCCATTCATATTTTTAATTCTATTCCTGACATTTAGACAATTTCCATTTGGTTGAAGTCTATTGCTGTGGGTCTTTTGTGAACTTTTGGGGGTGTCAAAATAGCTTGTTTTTTCATGTTGCCGGAATTCTTTTGCTGGTTTCTTCTCATCTACAACTTATTCTCTCAGCTCAGTGCTGATAGGTTTGTGGAACACCTGGTCTCCTTTCCTGGGACTTGTCCTACTTAGTGAGAAGGAGATGTCCATAGACAGTGCTTTTATGTCCTGCTCCAGAGGACTGACCCAGCAGGAGAGGGGTGGATGCACTGACAGCCCGTAACACAGCTGTTCTCCTGCATCATCCCATTCCACTGCGGTTGTCGTAGTCCGAGCCGGTGCTGGGGGATATTTGTTCAGAGTAGGGGCTTGGTGCCCAGGCCACTGTTGGAAGCTGAGACAGGGGGTTTGGTGAGTCTCTGTCCATGGAGGCTGGTGGCATGACCTTGGCCAGTACGTGGCTGGGTCATGGGACCTAGGTGGATACCTGGGCAAGTCACAGGACCTTGGTGAGTGCCAAGGCATGTTGCAGGACTACAGCTGGCAGCAGGGCAGGTGCAGGATCTTCTGGGCACCTGGGTGTGTTGCAGGACCTTAGGGGTGCCTGGGCTGTCATGGGACTGCAGGTGGTGGTGGGGCAGGTAGCGGGAACTTGATGGGTGCCTGAGTGGATGCTGGGACCTTCATGGGTGCCTGAGTGCATTGCAGGAACTTGGTGGGTGCCTGTGCAGGGCGTGGGACCTTGGCTGGTACCTAGACAGGTCAGGGGGCTTTGGCTGGTGCCTGAGCTGTTTGCTGGATGGCAGCTGGTGGTGGAGTGGCTCATCAGGTCACGGTGGCTTGGCCACCTGTGGTGGTGGGACCAGGGAGCTGCAGAGTACCTCATGGGGGAAGTGCAGTGGCTAGGGCTCTCCCTCTGCCAAGGTCTGACTATGGCAGCTGCTTCAGTGCTACTCAGGCGGCAGGGGTGGTGCTGTTGAGATGGCAAGATGGCTGTGGCTGATGCTGAGGTCTGGTGGACACCTGCTCTGCTTAGATCCCTGGGAGGTGGCCAGTGGGGGAGGTTGGGGAGAGTGCATGGTGCCCAATCACAGTGTGCATGAGAGCACCTTCCCTCCCTGCTCCTTCCCTGGCCCAGCAAAGGTAATAGGAAGGTGGCTGCAGGGGAGCCTACCCCTCTGCAGATTGGATGATCTGGTGCTGACAGCACAGAATGACATTTGTTGCAGCAACCTGGGACCAGAAGCTGGCCGGACCCTACTGTGCCCATTTTCTAGTGCAATGCTTCTGCACAGTCTCCAAGCAGCTCCCTGATCAGTTTGGATGCCTGATGTGGTGGGGGAGTCCCCCTTGCACCTTGGGTTGCAGTGTATGCTGGGGAAGTGCAGAGCCCCAGGTATCTCTCCCCTGCCCCTGCCCCACGTGTGGACACTTCCCTCCAGGTATCTTCTGATCTTGCCCAGTGGATCACCCTGCTCTTTTGTCCCCCACTTTGGGTGTCTCCAGTCACTTCTCTGATGATTCACAATGCTCTGTCTGAGACAGTCTATCTGTGGGTGAATCTCTACCCACAACCATTGATCCTCTCCTTAAGAGCAGCATGTGCAGGCTGCTTCCAGTCTGCCACCTTGGCCCCACACCAAAATTTATTTCTATGATTTAAGACTGCCTACTGGGGCCGGGCGCGGTGGCTCACGCCTGTAATCCTAGCTCTCTGGGAGGCCGAGGTGGGCGGATCGTTTGAGCTCAGGAGTTCGAGACCAGCCTGAGCAAGAGCAAGACCCCATCTCTACTAAAAATAGAAAGAAATTATATGGACAGCTAAAAATATATATAGAAATAATTAGCCGGGCATGGTGGTGCATGCCTGTAGTCCCAGCTACTCGGGAGGCTGAGACAGGAGGATCCCTTGAGCCCAGGAGTTTGAGGTTGCTGTGAGCTAGGCTGACGCCACGGCACTCACTCTAGCCTGGGCAACAGAGTGAGACTCTGTCTCAAAAAAAAAAAAAAAAAAAAAAAAAAAAAAAAAGACTGCCTACTGGAATATTGCCTTAAATATCTATTGATATCATAAAGGAAACAAAGCTACTGAAAGCAAGCAGGGATGGTTTATGGTGCTACATATTGAGAAAGAGTCAGGCTATTTTTAACTAAACCAATTTTTATAAAGCCACTGAGTTTCTCTCTCTCTTCCTCTCCCTCTCTTTCCCTCTCCCTCCTCCCTCTCCAATTTGAGATTTTTTTTTCTTTTAAAAAGTATGTTTGTTGCACATTAAAATGAAAATCCACGGGTCTTTGTCTTTTCACCAGTATTAATTGTGCCTGCTTAGAGTGGCTTCTAGCAATATTTTCTTTTTGAACAATCATAGGATGTTTATTTAGTTCCTATGATGTCATGGCAGTGATATGTAGATTTGTATCAAAGAATTTCTGAAAACCAAAATTGCTTTCAGAGAGAACTAAGCAAGAAGTAATTTTTAAATGTGGTAATTTAATCTTGATTCCATGTTTGTTATTTCATAAAAGTATTGTGATGTCCCTTATAAGACATCCCATTAAACTACAATCTGGTTGGCAGGAGGGTGGAATTAAAAGTGGTCATTCAGCAATGACCTAATTATGAACTGTCTTCTTTTATCAAAGTATTTTTAGGTTTGATTATTTAGTCCCATTAAACCTCTATTAAAAGTTAAATATTTTTGCCTACTTGATATAATCGAAAATTTCTCACATTTTTAGCTCTATTTTCAGAATGGATTCTTGTACTGCCAGTAGTAAGATTTTATTATATTATTGATTATCTGCAGATACTGATCTGATATTTTTTTTACTTATTTATTTATTTATTTTAATTTTTTTTTTTTTACATTTTTTTATTCTTATTTCAGCATATACTCAGCTATAAGAAACAATGGTGATATAGCACCTCTTGCATTTTCCTGGAAAGAGTTGGAACCCATTCTACTAAGTGAAGTGTCCCAAGAATGGAAAAATAAGCACCACATATACTCACCATCAAATTGGTTTCACTGATCATCACCTAAGAGCACATTCAGGAATAACATTGATCAGATGTGGGTCAGGGAAGGGATGGGTGTATACATACATAATGAGTGTGATGCGCACTGTCTAGGGGATGGACACCTTTGAAGCTCTGATTTGGGGGGCCGGGGGGCAAGGGCAATATATGTAACCTAAACTTTTGATCTGATATGGAACAGTATTGCTGTAGAAAAACTTTACTCTTCAGTACCAAAGACCACCTACCTTCCCTTTGCTTGGCTCAGAAAGCTATTGTTATTTTATTAATATTTTCCTTAAGCTATTTAGTGTCAAGGGAGTCATATGATGATCTTCCAGGGTATTTGCTTTTTAAAAGTGGACACTGGGAGAAAAACTAAAGATACATACATAATTATTTACATATAATTATGTGTGTGTACATATATACATAATATTTATAACATCTTTGGACATTAGGTGAGGGTCAGGTAATTCAAAACCTGAAAGACCAGGAGGAAGTGAGAACTCTGCCCCATCTCCCCAATTCATCATTCATATTCTACCAAATCAAGACCTTGGCTCTGTTTAGGATACTTTCACCTGCTGAGTCTTTCCTTAGCAGTAAACTGTAAGTTCCATGAAAGCAGAGACCTTTTTAACATATTGGTGTCATCATTGCATTTCTAGTGCTCATCCCAGTATCATAGTGCCTATAAAAATACTAATGATATTTATTGAAGTAATGACAACAAGAACTAAAATTCACACATAATATTAGCAACCAAAAGCAGCTACTCCTAACATTTTAGTGCATTAATTTACTGTCTTTTCTTTATGTCACTTTCTTCCCTCCCTCTTTATACACACACACACACACACACACACACACACATTTTTTTCATTGTTACTAACATTTCCACCATGGTATCAAATTTTCTTTTTAAATATTTTTAACATTTTTTATAATTATAGATGTAAGTCATACTGTAAAAATGAACATATAGAAAAGTAAAATTGTCTTTAATCACTATACTCAAAACTACTTTGACATTGTAATATATTGAAGACTTCTCTCTCTCTCTGTCTCTGTGTCTCTTTCTCTCTTTCTCCTATACCAAAATTTTCATCATTCTGTATATTTTTTATCTTTTTTTCACTAAACAATATTCTGTATTTTATTATCATATACTCTTTGAAATTGACTAATAGCTAAAGAATATGCCACATTATGATTGAATAATTTTTATGCTAATATGCCAAATTTGGATATTTATGTTTCTTTCAATGTTTGCCATAGAAAATTTCTCATTAGAGCTTGACCTTATCACTGAATTATTTCATTAGGATAAATTCCAGAATTTAGAATTATTTACTAAAGGTATAGACCTTTTTAAGGCTGTGAGCAAGCAAGCCTGTGTGAGTCATCTCTCAGCCTATTCTCACTAGGAGTGAATGCCTTTTTTAAAAAAAAATATTGTGTATTTGTTAGGCTAAAATTCATTGCATATATTTTTCCCATTTGATTATATTTGCTAATGTACATAAGTTTTAAAAATTAGGTGGTCAACCTATAGATAATTTCCTTTATGGTTTCTTCTATTGCTTTTATGTTTCAAAAATTTTGTATTCTGAGATAAGTTAATATCAACCTATATTTTCTTCTAGTTAATCTAGGGTTTCAGGATATACATTTAGTTTTTTTTTCATATATAGAGGTTTTTAAAATTAAAAAATTAAAGCTAATTAACCTTGACAAATTTAGAAAATTTGTAAGAGAAAGTAAAAATGAACCTCATTCCTACCATTGTATTTGTTCAACAAATATTGAACATCTACTATGTGGCAGGCACTAGGTACTGAAGACACAATGGTGAGCAGGTCCCTGCTCTTGCTGAACATATAATCCAGCAGGGAAGTATAGGGGTAAATACAGTGTTATTGGGTGTGTACATAGCAAGAACATATAACCTAAGTTTCCATGAGGAAGCTATAATTAATCTGAGAAATGATGGATGAGAATTAGTTAGCAATGTGGAGATTAAAGGAAGAGTGTTCCAAGGCAGAGAGAATGATGCAAGAGAATGTCTGGGGCAAAGGAAAGCTTAAAAATTTCAGAGAACTTGGAAAAAGTGAGAGTGGCCAAAGTTAAATCACTGAAGGTGAGACCGATGAGAGATAAGCATAAAAATGTAGATAGGGCTTAGGTTGAAGAGATCTTTATAAGTTAGGCTAAACATGTTGGGCTTTACTTTGTGAGTTATTAAAAATCATTATTAAATTTTTGCATGCCTCCTTAGAGACTTTTTACATATAAAAACATTTAAAACATAAAATAAGAAAATGGGATTATGCTATACAGTTTTATTACTTGTTTTTATATTCATTCATTTATCCAAAACTATGCATTGAACGTCTGCTATGTGCCAGGTACCATAGTTGGTGTTGGGATACAGCAGTAAGTATAACAGAAAAATGCCTACTCTCATGGATGTTATATTCTATGGGGGTGAGGAGACAAAGAACAAACAAATATATAACATATTGGGTAATGATAAATATTTAAAAGGAAAAGTAGGGTAAATGGTCAGAGATGATGAACAATTTAATTCTGATTAGGATGCTATCTTAGTTTGGATTTCCTAGAAATAGACCCTGAGATGGGAATTCTTGGACAAGTAGTTTGAGAGAGTGCCTTCAGGGGAGACCTGTAAGGGAGTGAGGAGCAGGATAAGGCAGGGAAGAAGCTAGACAAAGACGTATAATAGTTTCAACTGAAATCTAGCCTTAATCTGATCCCAGGGGGAGCTCTTGCGTATGAATGACACCACAGAGTTTTCCATTCCCCACAGGGAACGTGGTCAGCTGCTCGATTACCTATTCTCTTACAATAGATCCATTTTAGCATGTCTCCTCCCTTAGCCACATGGCAATGTTGGCACCTTTACTTCATTTAATATGAGCTACACTTTCACCAAGCTGCCAAGAGGCACCCTGGCAGTGTATCAGAAGCACTAAGGAAGGCCCTTGGCATAGAAAAGTGTCACAGTATTAACAAACTTTCCTTTATCTATCTTTATTTTCTGCCTCCTTTGATACAACACCCTCAAGATCTATTCCCAGGTACACTTTTCCAGTTCATTACAGTACATGTTAACCAGGTCTTTCAGCTTCTTTGGTGTATAATCCATCCACTCCCTTAGCGGATCTAGCACTCCTCCAGGAGGATCAGGCTGAGCTCTGAATCTAGTTATTGATGTGGAGTCCAAGAGGGGAGGTAGGGGCCGATCCTGAGGAAGGACAACATTGTCTTGTAAGATACTTACCACATTTGAGGCTTGTGCATACTCTTCAAATGAGGCCTTCTCTCTTTTAACATAAGGAAGAGTGGGGTCATTTTTCAGGTCTGTGGGGTTAAGGGGAATCTGGGAGTTCAAGTTGCTCAAGTGAATCTACCCAGATATTGGAAGTTTCAGGGCCCTACTCCTTCTCTATCTGTGCTCTGACTTTGGCATAGGACACTTACTTAGACTGAAAATTCAACCACCTCTGATGTTCAGTCTCTTATAATCAAGTCCTGTGTCAGTCTGCACTCCAGCTATAGGAGATGAGGTTCTTTTTAAGATGCTTCCAAGGATGCTCTATGACACTCACACATTGTTTTATGTTGCTAATTAAGTGATCCAAGCCTGTCATTTCTTTTTTTCAAAGCATCAGTGGTGCTTAGCAACAGACATCCGAAAACCACAGGCCAGGTATTCACTAAGATCTCTGTATTTTGCAAACATCAGAGACTTTGTGCAAGCTAGTGCATCCTCGCATTCTAAAGACTTGTTAATACTCCACCTATGGCTACTAATGGGATGATACTGGCCATTCAGCCAAGCCAATGAGACTCTTTCCTAGAACTCCTCATGATACCAACTGTATTTGTTCTTATTTCATAGAAGCAAGTCTGAGTTGTGATTTTTGAATTGAGGGAGCACTTTCAGGTGAATCCTTTAAGGGAGTGAGGAAAGCAGGTGAGAGTAGAGGAAGATACAAGGCAACGATGTGGTTTTAGCTAAACTCTAGCCTGTTCTAAGTAGAAGGCTCTGTAGTATGAATGACACTACATACTTATCCCAAGGTCTGAGGCAAGGGTCTGGCATTTTGTACCCCTATATTAGTTAGTCATTCATTGCTGACATAGGGAGGATGTAAACTTCCAGAAATTTCCAGGAAAGATAAATCTTTGCCGCTGACACTAGCTCTCGGGGATGAAACTGTGAACTGCTAACATACAATGTTCACAGCAGCTAGAATTTTTGTGCCACCAAGTAAAAGGGATCTAAGCAGGGTACTAAGAACTTCTACTCTATGGGATCAGGGAAAAATTTGAGCACAAAACTGAAAGAAACTATGCAGATGTCTGAAGGAAGAACATTCTAGGCACACTAAATGGGAAGTGCAAGGGCCCTGAGATGGGGATGTCTAGTAATAATGAGGAGGCCTATGATGTGGCAGTGCTATGAGTGAGGGGGAGAATAGTAGATTAAGTCAGGGGGATAATAGGGGTTAGACAGTGAACAGCCAAGAAGGACTTGGAATGGACCTTGGATTTTATTTTGAATGAGATGGGAAGACAATGGAGAGTTCTAAGTAGGGAAATGACATTATCTGAGTTAACATCTTAAAAGTCTTAATCTGGTGGCTGTGCTGAGAATAGACTGTAAGGTGGTAAGAGCAAAAACAGAGAGACAAGTTAGGAAGCTTCTGAAATAGTCCAGGCAACAGATATTTATGGTTTGGATTAAAGCTGTGGCGGTATGGGTGATGAGAAGTGTTTGGATTCTGGATATATTTTGAAGGCAGTCTTTAAAAGGACTTGTTGATGGATTTGATGTACCATGTGTTCAGAGGGTAGATCTCATGTTAAGTGTTGTTACCACAATAACATTTTTTTAAAATTTGGTTTTGGATATGTTAATTTGGAGATGGCAGTTAGAATCAACTGGAAATTATAGAGTAGAAGTTCTATATGTAAATTGGGAGTCTATAATTTATTTTTAAAATTCCTTATTATTCTTTTGGATTTGTTGCTGTTATGAACAACATGGTTATAACTATCTTTTAATATACATTGTTGTACATTTATCTAATATTTCAATCTAATTTGCAGTTCACCGATTACTGATAAGATTGAGGATCTTCAACTGTTTCTCTCTCTTTCTTTCCTTTTATTTTTTTATTTTTGCTAAATTGCTTGACCATTGTTTTAATTTGCTGAGGCTTCCATAACAAAGTACCACAGACTAGTTGGCTTAAAAAACAGAAATTTATTTTCTCACAGTTTTGGAGGCTAGAAGTCTGAAATCAAGGTATTAGCAGAGTTGATTTGTTCTGAAGCCTTTATCTTTAGCTTATAAATGACCTTCTCCTCCCTGTGTCTTTACATGGTATTTTTCTCTGTGCACGTCTTATCCTAATCTCTTCTACTTACAAGGATACCAATCATATTGGATTAGGGCCCACACATGTGACCTCATTTTACCTTAATTACCTCTTTAAAGATCCTATCTCCAAATACAGTCACATTCTGTGGTATACGGGGTTAGGACTTCAACATATGAATTTTGAGGGACATAATTCAACACATAACAGCCATACGTTTTTCTACATTTTTCTTTGGTTAGTTGCCTTTTTCTATATATTTTGAGTTGTTTATTAAGCAAGTATATTAATCAGCTTGGACTACCATAATAAAATTCCATGAACCAAGTGGCTTAAACAACAGAAATTTATTTTCTCATAGCTCTGGAGGCTAGAAGTCCAAGATTAGGGCACCAGCATAGTCAGGTGCTGTGGAGGACTCTCTTCCTGATTTGCATATGACCACCTTCTCTTTGTGTTCTCACATGGTGGACAGAGATATCTCTTTTCCTCTTCTTATAAGGCCACTAATCCTCTTGGATTAGGTTCCCACCCTTATGACCTTATTTAACCTTGATTACTTCCTAAAAGCCCTGTCTCCCAATGCAGTCACATTGATGGTTAGAGCTTCAACATACGAATTTTGTAGCGGAACACAATTCAGTCCATAGTGCCAAGGACATTAATATTTTTTCTTAAATATGTCAATTGTATTTTTTTCTAGACTTTAGACTGTTGACTTTGATTAAAGAGCCTTTTGCCATATACAAGTTTAAATTTAACTCCTTAATTCATCTGAATTCAAATGTGTGATAAGATATGAGGGAAAGCTTTAACTTGACTTTTTCCCATGTAGCCCATTATCTTCATACTATTTATTGTAAATTTATCATTTTCATATTAATTTTTTGATTCTTTACTTATAGCACATCAAGATCTGTTCCATCAAGGTTTGTTGATACTTGAGTCATTGCCATGTTGTTTTAACTGTTCTAATTTTTTAATTTGTTTTACTATTTAGTGAGAGTTATTATATTCACTCCCACTTCTCTTAATTCTTAGGCTTATCTGGGCTTTTTTGTTCATTTTTTTATAAAGTGATCTTTGGAAGCATTCTTTTATGTTTTCCTAAAAAATCCATTGGAATTTTTACTGTAAAATATTCCATATTTCATGTTAGAGTTGTTCCTATATAGCTTATATTTTTGGTTGCTTTGGAAGTGTCACTTTTTCCTTTTTTAATTATGAGTTACCTCTAACATAAAGTAAATACATTTATTTTTGTATTTTTCTTTTATTTACCATTTTATTGAGCTTTTATGCCATTTCTAATGATTTATAAAATCATGCTTTTGCAGTTTTTGGCATATGATAATCTACAAATAGTGATAATTCTGTCTCTTTTTCTTCTAATAGGTATAACTCATGTTTTCATTTCATATTATTGAATTAGCCAGAATACCCATACAAATACTCATTTCTAATGAGGATAGCAGGCATCCATATCTTTAATTTTATCTTCACTGTAACATTGCTGGTATTTCTGCATCTTTTACATATGCCTGAATCTGACTTTATTGAGGCAAACTGTACCAATTCTCACATGAATGTTATGTTTGTTTATTTGTTTTTCATTGGCGTTCCTTGTACATAGTCTGCATTTCATCAAGTAATCCCTTTACTCTGTGAAATGTTGTGAATAAGTGAAAGAGGAGGTGACACTTTGTATCCCATGCTTTTCAAATGTCTTTGAGTAATTTTTAATAGTATTAACTTATTATTTTATTAAAAGTTTTTAATTCAAATCAATAGCTATTATTGAGTACTTGTAATATGCAAGGCTCTGTGCCAGGAACTGAGGATATAGATGAATTAGGCATCACTGGTAACCTCAACATTTTCTTTCTACTGGAGGAGACAGACACATAAACCAATAAACAATAAATTATGATTTATTCAAGGTAAAGTGGGAACATAAAAGATATACTCAATTTTACCTTGATTAGTGGAGGATATTTTTTCTGAGAGAATATGAAGGAGATAACACTTAGGATGAATCTTGACAGTTGGATGAGTATTTAGCAGACAAGCAAGAAAGAAAAGGCCATTGCTGGCAGAGAGGGCAGCATGGTGTATATGTAGGTGTGAAATGTTCTGGTATATGTGAGGCTTAATGATAATTCAATACTGTTGGTCTTGATTGTTTAGGCATCAAAGAACCAGAATATTCAAGTCAACATAAAATATTAATTATGTTTGTATTATCTGCCACTTTTGATTATTTGTGATTCTCCTCTCCTCCCAGGTTTTAGTATAAACCATTAAGAATTGACTCAAGTAATGATAAAGTGAGATAATTGAAAGAGCTCAGAAAAAAGTGCTACATAAATGAAAGGAATTATCGACTTACTATTAATTTTCATTTCCCTGGATAGTGCAGTGGTGGAGATTGTTAATTGTCCCCCAATATTTATTCCCCCTATATACAATTATTGTTGTGTATATGGCCACCCAGCCAAACATTGCCTTTCTCAGGCTCCCTTGCCGGCATGTAGGGCTAGCCATGTGGCTAAATCTTGGCTGATAGAATGTGGACAGAAGTGATGTACTCAACCTCTGGCCTCTTCATTTAAAAGGAAGAGGCATTCCTTACCTTGTGTCTTTACATCCTTCCCTCAGATTAAAATATAAGCATGATGTCAGGAGCCACACAGCTCTCTTGGACAAGGAGATGGTAGCTGTATATTGATAACATCAAAGAAATATGTTGGAAGGAACCAAGATCCCTGCTGATTTTGAAGCTGCCTACCTAGCTTTTGATGTGAAAGAAAAATAAACTTCTCTCTAGCTTAAGCAACTGTTATTTGGGGTCTTTGAGTTATAGCAGCCAATTCAGACTTTAACATAACACAGGCACTATTTTTATAAAATGATTAGAAAAAATTCTTAGTGATTAATTGTGGATTTGCAATAAGGGAACCAACTGATCAAAGTGAAAATTCTTCATTGGTAGCCTTGGCTAATGTTGATGAAACAGACAACTCTGCTATAGCATCCCTTTCCATTTATAATGGCAATGATACTTAAAACAAATTTTTATTGTTATAATTTAAATACCTCAAGATACACAGAAATGTTTTTCACATATTGACAGAATTTAACACTAAGAGAACTGCAATATTCATTATAAGAAAATTTTCCACATGTGGCATAAAAATAATTCATATAATTAAAAATATATACTGATTAAGCTACTTCTGATCTATTGTTCTTGAGAAAAAGTAAAAAAAAAAAAAAACCAACTCAACTAATCCAGAAGCTCAGTGCCATTCTAAGCCCTCAGAGGGAAGTCGTCTCACCTGCAAAGAACTCAATGACTTTCTGTCTGAAAATTTTGCTCAGAATTAACAGTAGGAGAGATTGGTCATTTAACAGATGGCTTAAAAATGTCTTTCCTTTTGACAAGGAAAGCAGAACAAGCTGAAAATATACTTAACAGAAATGTTGACATGAAAGGTAGTATAGCTGGTGCATGATTATCAGATGAATCAATAATTAAGTAATGATATCTATTTTTCTGTGGTCTACAAAGCAATAAATGGCTGCTGAGATTAATTAATAATTGAATTGAAGCTAAGGGTTTTCATCAATCTTAAAAGCTGCTTATTGTAAGCATACCACAACCAAACCCACATATCAAAATAGAGACAAGTCTTTCTATTCAATTAGCAGGCTTGGAAAACATCATGCTTACTTTCTGGGAAGCATCCCAGGGAGATGCTGATTAGTCAGAATGAAAGCCTGATCAAAGGTATAGTTAAAAATGGAATGTTTCTTAAAATGTCAGCTCAAAAGATTGAATTATGTTTGATAAGGGATTTGGAGTGAGTGATTATTTTATGTCATTTAGGTCTTTTTGTCTAATTGGAGATTTAAAATACCTATTGCAGCCAATTGAATCAAATTAGATTTTTTGAGACTTTGATGGTGCAAATGAACCATTGGGCATATGGAGAAGTAGTGTTAGGTAGTAGAGAAAATACTAAAATGGGAATAAAGAGATGTGGGTTCTTACCTAGCTCTGTCATTGACTAAGTGTTGCCGAAGGTCTCTTACAGCTCTGAAATTCTATGATTTCCAAAAGAAATTTTAAACTTACTATGAAATTTTATGTATGTCCCTGAATCTGAAATTTTGAAGGAAAGGGTTTTAAAAAATTTAATTTGCAATGCATATGATTCAGATCTTAAATCCCAGATCTCAACCTAATGAATGAAAGAAGACTTTTTCTGATTAAGATTGATAAAGAGCCACTTATATGGTTTTTATCAAAAAGACAGGCAATAACGAATGTTGGTGAGGATGTGGAGCAAGGGGAACCCTTGTACACTGGTGGTGAGAATATAAATTAGTGCAACCACTATGGAGAACAGTATGGAGCTTCCTAAAAAAAACTAAAAATAGAACTACTATATGACCCAATAATCCCACTGCTGGGTATATATCCAAAGGATGGGAATTTAGCATATTGAAAAGATATCTGTACTTCTATGTTTATTGCAGCACTATTCACAATAGCCAAGATATGAAATCAACTTGAGTGTCCATCAATGGATGAATGGGTAAAGAATTTGTGGTACATATACACAATGGAATATTATATAGCCACAAAAAAGAATGAAATCCTGCCATTTGCAACAACATGAATGGAACTGGAGACATTATGTTAAGTGAAAGAAACTAAGCACAGAGAGACAAATCTCACATGTTCTCACTCATATATGGGAGCTAAATATAAAAAACAATTCATCTCATGGAGACAGAGAGCAGAATGATGGTTACCAGAGGCTACAAAGGGTAGCAGGGAGTGGGGGATAAATTGGATACAAAAATATAGTTAGATAAATAGAATAAACAATATTTGATAACACAACAGTGACTATAATCACCAATAAATTAGGGCATACTTTAGAATAACTAAAAGAGTATAATTGGAATGTTCCTAACAGAAAGAAATGTTAAATACCTGAGGCAATGGATACCTCAATTACCCTAATTTGATTAATGCACATTGTATGCCTGTATCAAAACATCATAGGTACCCTGCAAAGATATACAACTATTATGTACCCATAAAAAATAATAACTTAAAATAAAATAGGTCTGTGATGACAAAAAAAAAAAAGAAGCCAAGTATAGGTGTTTCTATTTGATGAGGATCATTCATAAATGCAAACAACTCTATTCTAGGAGTGCAAAGGAGGTTACATCTGCTTATTATATGCACAAATGACTTGTGTTTTATTAAAAAACCACAGCTTGCTCATAAGTATTATGAATAGTATAAATGGATTTGCTTTTCTCAAAGATTTAAGAGGGAAATGGTACTTACAACACTGGAATGGTGAAAAAGCATTTGATTTAGCAGAAAGGAATTTTTATGTTTCAGGTTTTACGGGCTTTTGGTTTTTAGGAGAACTTCATTAAATGGATTGTAACCATATATTCTCAACTCACAGCCCACAAAATAAGCAATTCTATAAAGTTACCTTTCTTTATATGATTGCAAAGCATTACACAGAGTGGCCTAGTGTCATTACCATTATCTACTTGTGGTCATTGAAGAATCTTACCTATAGAGATCTCAATTCACATGAACACTAAGTGAGAAAGATAGGGGGAAACAATGAATCCTACTTTTACTCACATGACCTAATGATTATCTTAAAATAAGAACTGAAAGATATTGGCACAGAATTAGTACCAGCAGTAGAGTGACAACTCAGTATATTCCTTCCAGACTCTACTTTAGGATAATACTAACTTGATTTCATTAGAAGAGGAGAATACCCTGAAGGTTGCCCCAGTACTTGGCAACATTCAAAATGGCGCCAATCACTGGCAACTACTTCTGTCAATCTTTAGAGGCAGTAATTTAATTAAAATGAATTTTCCCCATCAAATCTCATATTCAATGTCAGTAGTACTCTTTATTTGCCAAGATATTTTTTTAACTGAGTTAGACAGATGGTTGTCTCTCTTTGAAAGATAAGGCAAAAAGCCAAAAAAAAAAAAATGCTAAAATAGCATGCTTCTATTAGAAATAGGAATTTTGGTATTTCCTATATTTGACATATATTAGCTGGAGGCTCAAAATACACATCTTAAAGAAAACTAATATTATAAGTCCAAATTTATAAAATGCAGACTCATTCCTTGTTAAGCCTGAAGCTCAAAGTATTATATTCATAATGTCAAACTGAATCACAAGCTATTGTAACAGATCTGAATCAAAATGTTGTGGGTTCAATTGTTCCCTGCCAGTAGAAATATTTAAGTACTAACCCCTAGTACCTGTAATGTGACCTTATTTGGAAATAGTACCTTTGCAGATGTAACCAAATGAAAATGAAGTCATAATGGATTACAGTGGGACCTAAGTCCAATGATTGGTGTCCTTACAAGGAGAGAGAGATTTAAAGACAGACATACACACAGGGAAGAAGTCCATGTAAAGACAAAGAAAGAGATTGGAGTGATGCAGCTACAATCCAAGGAATGCCAAAGATTGCCATCAACCACCAGATGCTAGGAGAGAGGCATGGGACAGATTCTCCCTCAGAGCTTTCAGAAGGAACCAATCCTGCCTACACCTTGAGTTTAGATTTCTGGCCTCCTAAACTATGAGAGAATACTTTTCTTTTGTTTTAAGCTACCTAGTTTGTGGTACTTAGTTACAGCATCCCTAGGAATAGTACACAAGGTATTTAGGAAAAGAATATTAAGGGAGCAAGTGAAGAAGAATGAGAGAGTTTACTTTAAAGATCATGTGCTTACATAATTTAACAATCTTTGATTTGAGGATATATAAAGCCAATTTTACCAGATTGTGACTGTAAAAGGAAGAGGCTTATTTTATATTTTATTTTAATTTTTTAAAGTTTTTATTTTTAATCATTATGGGTACATAATAGTTGTATATCATTATAGGGTACAAGTGATGTTTTGATACAGGCATATAATGTGAATTAATTAAATCAGGGTAATTGGGGATACACATTACCTCAGACATTTAACATATCTTTGTGTTAGGAATATTCTAATTCCACTCTTTTTGTTATTTTATTTTATTTTACTTTTTTGGAGAAGGCTCTTTTCCCTAGAAACCTCTACTTTATACAAATTAAGAACTTTGGCAAACTTTCTTAGTCATCTATCAAGCATTTCTTACTTCCAAGGGTATGAAATCACTTTGCCAGTAGAAAGGTTATCAGATTGCCTGGGAAATTCAGGCCACAAAATCGTGTGTGTGCCTATCTATCTATCTATCTATCTATCTATCTGATTTTGGCTTTTTGCAATGTAGACTGCTTTGTAATTGGGATAAGGCCTTTAGTGGTATTTCTTGTTTCACTTTTAGTGACCTCACATAACCAACCCCCATATTCACTATGTTTTTGGCTCTCTATCTATAGCAGAGTCTGCTAACAAATATTTATTGGGTATCTATTATGGCACAGATATTTCTAGGCACTAAGGATTTCATGCTAAGGGTCCAATATGGACTTAGTCCCTGTCTTCAAGGAACTTACATTCCAATGGGGAAGACAGATAATAAAATGCAAGTAAATAGGATTTCTAGTACTGATAAACAATAAGAAGAACTAGCTTACTCTAATGGAAGGTGAGCAGGTGACCAGTTTAGATAGGATAGTTGGGGAAAGCCTTTCCGGGGAAATGCCATTTGAATTGAGACTCAATGGATGAGAAAGAGGCAGCCATGTGGGGGGGGGGGATATGGGGGAAAAGTCATCCAAGCAGAAGAACTTTATATCAAAGTCCCTGAAACAGAAATAAGCTTGCTGTGAATGAAGAACCAGTCTGACTGGGAATAATGAGGGGGAGGGTAGAAGGAGCTGAGAAGAGAGAAATAAGAAGAAGCTACATCACACAGAACCTTCTGTTCCTTGGTAAGGAGTTTGGATTTTATTTGAAATTTCATGAGGATACACGGGGAGGACTTAAGCTGGGAAGCACAATTATCACATTGATGCTTTCAAAAGATCACCCTAGGTGCTGTGAAGAAGACAGGCTGGAGAGGGACAGAAATAGAAATAGAGAGACAAAGTAGAGGAATACTGTAGCAGTTCAGGTGGGAGTAATCCCGTAGTCCTAGTGACTTGGACTAGGGTTTTCAAATCCAGTGGAGATGTATTTGAAATATTTTAACCCTGTAAATAGTTTTGGAATTAGATTTTTGGAGGTGTGACAGGACTTACTGATAATGAGATCTGAAATTTGAAGGAAAGAGAAGAATCGAGGGAACAGATTAAGAAATAAAACTCTAGTCTTATTTGGGATCTGTTAAGGTTGAGAGGTCTATTAGACATGCCAAGTGGCAATGTGGAGTAGTGAGTTGAATATACTATATGATTTCTGAAGTTCTGTAAAGTAGGCCAGACTGGAGCTATATATTTGAGAGTCATCTCAAATAGATGATACAGGTATGGATGGTATTTGAACTCATGGTACTGGATGAGATAACTTAGGGAGAGTATACAGAGGAAAAAGGAGTAAAGAAAGAGTTCTGGGGCATTCCAAATTCTAAAATCTTATAAAGGAGGAAGGATCAGTAAAGGACACTGAGAAAAAGTGTCTGGTGAGATAGAAGGGAAACCAGAAGATACTTCAAGAAGAACATTGTCATGCCAAGTGCTGCTGATGGTTCAATCAAATTAGATCAGATATTTCACCATTGGCTTGGGCAACATATAAGGCGTTGGTGTCTTTGGTAAGAGCTTTCTCAATATAAAGAAGTTGAGTACAGATAAATATTTGGAGGATTGTTACCACTGAAGGAAAATAAAGAGATGGAGGTTTTGTTTTTTGGGTTTTTTTTTTAAGGCTTTTAAGATGAGTGATAATGAGGCATATTTGAATGACAATTGGGTTGGTTCAGCAAAGAGGAAGAAACAAGTAGAGAAAAGATGTAATTAGGAGAGTAAAGTCCTTGTGAAGGTAGAAGGGATGAGAGATTCAAGGCACAAGTGAATAATACATTTGTAGAAGGCACTTCTTTTGTAACAGCAGCCATGAAAGAAAGTATGGGGTTTAGAGTCAGTCTCTGAAGACACATTTCCTGGGTTCAGACTGTGTTTGTCCCTTGTTTTTTTTTTTTTTTTTGTGTGTGTGTGTGTGTGTGTGTGTGTCCTTAGACAAATGCTTTTATTTTGTCATCTCTAAAATGGAGTTGAAATAATAGCACATAGCTCATAGGGTTGTCATGAATATTAAATAAGTTGAAATGGGTGACATGTATAAAGTAGTGCTTGGCACACAGTAAGTCCTTGATAAATGCCAGCTGTTGTTGCTGCTGCTGTTATTATATGGGAACAGATGCAGGTATGTTGGTAAAATTGTTGATGGGAAGATGAAGTAGTAGTCAGCTGCCATTATGCCTAAGAAGAATGCAATGAAATTATTAGAGGGATTAGTGAAAAAAAAGTTGAAAATTTGAGGAGAAAGGAGAAGATATTAAGTGGTTATTTTTCTCCCAATTAAATGAATTCTGATGTCAATGGAAAGAGTCTAGGATCGGGAACCCTATATCACTAAATTGTCCTGAGGACCAAATGAGATAATGTCCAAGAAATACTTAAAATTAAAAGCACTGTATCAATGATATTATTATTATGTCGACACAACTAATTGTAAAGTGAAATGTTTCCTTAAACAATTGGGTGCAGGGGATGCTAAAAGACATCATATAACTGGTTTGATTTTGCTTAATGAATCATTGGCATATTTGTAATGTTTTATAGACACTGACTATATTATTAGAAGATTTATTTTCTTATTTGTATATATTACATTTTTAATAAGTTTGAGGCAAAAAATAAGTTTGAGTCTATAAATTCAACATGAATTTAGGTAGCGAAGGATTACAGTCTCAAAATATGGAATATACATACCTCTTGGCTTTTGGGGTTCTTTCACACTGCAAATGATGTGATTATTTATCAGGCAAAGTTTATTTTAAAACAAGGCTTAGGTGTTCATGTTTGTAGCAAATAAATGGCATGTAAAAATCCTGGCAAACTTACCATTTTGACAACATGAAATTTTCCCATCCAGCTGGTCATTAGGCCTTTCCAACTGTCAATGTCTCTTGCAATCTGCTTTAATAGTAGCATATAATTAGCTTTATACAGATCAGAGACATTGGGGGGTAATATTCCAATGCAAATATCAAAATCCCAAGAAAGTTAACTCAAAGAGACATATGTCCCCACCATCCTTCATGACAATCTTTATCTCTGAAGGCTGTAACAGCTGATTTGTGTAGGGTACTTTGAATCATAATATGGAAATATTGTAATTAAATACCTACTGGAGTTCTGGAAAATATATTCAGGAGAATGATATAAATAGCATTATGTCATTAATGTACATTGCTTGTCTTCAAATATATAGTTTAGTAATCACTTCAAAGAAATGTGACAAATAATTGTAGAAAAATGGTTTCTAATGCTAGAGCAAATTTTTCAAGATTTGTATATATTGATAAGTTTAAATCAAAACAATTTTATTTGTAGATAATTCATTGATAATCAATCTCTGATTAATCTCATTTTAATGTATCATACTGAGTTATGTACACATTTCCACACCTATACACATACACACATACAGATTCTCTAGAACAAAAATATGTCACTTTTAAAGCAAAGGTCATTGATGTTCAAATAGCATTTGAAGCATCTTTTTATCTCTTGAGTCAAAGAATTTCATTTGGAACTTTAAGATTTCAACACCTGATATCTTTACTTCTTTAAGAAGAATCTCTTCATCCTTGGTAGTTCAACACCACCTTAGCAAGGTTTCTGCTTTCCTGAA
This sequence comes from Eulemur rufifrons, assembly GCF_041146395.1. Classification (NCBI taxonomy): domain Eukaryota; kingdom Metazoa; phylum Chordata; class Mammalia; order Primates; family Lemuridae; genus Eulemur; species Eulemur rufifrons. The sequence continues at coordinate 72,177,880 of NC_091012.1, forward strand.
ATGCAATCTTAGAGAGTGCCTAGCAGGTAGGATAGTCACCTGCTCCCTAGTCTTTGTTTATGTCGAAGTATTTGTAATAGCTATATGTGAAAGTGTTGTCTAAGCAGAAGTCTAATGGCAAAACTGAATAGGAAAAGGCAGTATGCAGATATGACTTTTCAAAGCAGAGAAAAGAAAGAAATTACCCTACCATATCTGCCATTTCTAAGAATTTCCGTTTCCTTGAAACAAATTAATTTAAAGACTATCAATAATTAAATAATCCTGTTAAATGAAAAAATGGAATTTACCAGGCTTTGAATTTGCCCACAGGAGACTTACTATTTGGCAGAGCAAGTCCAAGATGCCAACTGCATATCTCAGTTTATAAGTTGGATAGAACCATGATGCCAACTCACATGACAGTGGTGAGTTTAACATCTACTGAAGACTGTAGGGTTGGCTTTATGATAGTTGCTAATGACAAATTGGGAAAGAACCAGAATCCATAGACAGTAAGAAGGAAACTGCAGTCTGGAATTTACATGTGAATATCCTAAGTGAAAAATGCTCACTAATATAGCCTGAGCTAGATGTCAGATGGGATTTCTTTATTCCTTTTGAGTTTTCTGTGAGCCCATTGCCTGCACCCCAGAGAGTCAGCAAAAAATTCCTGACTAGAGTTTCTTATTCACCATTGATTTATCTGTGCCCCTCAGTGATTATGCTCTTGTCATAAAACCATACTCATTTTCTGGTGAGGGATTATTAAATATTTTTTTTTTTGAGACAGAGTCTCACTCTGTTGCCCAGGCTAGAGTGAGTGCCGTGGCGTTAGCCTAGCACACAGCAACCTCAAACTCCTGAGCTCGAGCGATCCTCCTGTCTCAGCCTCCCGAGTAGCTGGGACTACAGGCATGCACCACCATGCACGGCTAATTTTTTCTAAATATATTTTTAGCTGTCCATATAATTTCTTTCTATTTTTAGTAGAGATGGGGGTCTCGCTCTTGCTCAGGCTGGTCTCGAACTCCTGAGCTCAAACGATCCGCCCACCTCGGCCTCCCAGAGTGCTAGGATTACAGGCGTGAGCCACCGCACCTGGCCAAGGATTATTAAATATTTGTTTACAAAGTCGTTTCTATTTCTGTATAAAATACATATTCTAGCTCCTGTTAAGTATTAGAGTGGACCAAGTGAGAACTTGAAGGATAAGCATATTCACTCATCTATAATGTCCTACAAGCAGCTCATTAGCTACCCTAGTGATGGGGGTTTTAGGCAAGTCAGGGCAGGGAGGGGAAGAACAAGGATATTATACTAATATCCCCATTTGATGGTTGAAAAATTGGAAACCCAGAAAAGATAAGTGATTTGCCTGAGATCATAAACTAGTTACATTCAAACTAGAATTAGGAAAATAGGTCCTATTTTCTAGTGTTTTCCATAAATGTATTCTACTTTTTACTGTCTGATTGCAACATTAGTATAACTTATTTTCACCCCTGAGGTCTGTCACAGTTCTGGAGTACATTCTGTGTAGAAAATGCATCTCCCTGGCTTCTCTGACCTATAGAATATGATTCTTTCCTTGCAATAAATGACCCTAATATAAATTCCACAAATACTGTGCAATGGATTAAATGTTTGTGTCCCTTCAAAAATCATATGTTGAAATCCTAATCCCCAAGATGATGATATTAGGAGGTGGGGCCTTTTGGAGGTGATTAGGTAATGGGAGCAGTGCCCCCATGAATGGGATTAGTGATTCCCTTATAAAAGAAGCAGAAGAGAGACCCCTCATCTTTTTTTGTCATGTGCGGTTACGGCAAAAAGATGGCTGTCTAGGAAACAGGCCCTCATTAGACGCCAAATGTGCCAGTGCCTAGATCTTGGACTTCCCAGCCTCCAGAACTTTAAGAAATAAATTTCTGTTGTTTACAAACCACTCATTCTATAGTATTTTGTCCTAGCAGCCTCAATGGATTAAGACATACTGTAGCATTGGAATTTATTAATGAATGATTTAAAATCCTCCTAAAGCTGTACAAAATGCTCAATGTTGCTTATTTTGGTTATAGTTCCTTATACCTTGAGCAAGTGATAAACATGTTTAAATATTGAGATGATTACATACCTTTCAATCACATAGCACCTATAATCTCCCAGAGATCAAGGTAATTTTGCTGACTTCACTTCCATAAGACACTATTATATGATGGTTAAGTGTGTAGCTTCCAGAACCAAATGGACCAGGGTTTGAATATAAAAGCAGCAACTTATTAGCTATATGAGCTTGGGAAAGTTATTTAACCTCTCTTGATCTTTGTTTTCCTCATGTGTAAAATTGGGAAATACTGGTACCTGCCTCAGAGCATCTAGGAGAGAGGTAGCAATTTAATTATTGAAAAGAAGCTTAGAAAAAGTGCATACTATGTAGTCAGTATATAAACGATAGCTGCTGTTGTTGCTGCTGCCATTGCTGCAGCTGTTATTGTTGTTATTAGAGGATCATTAGAAATCCCACAGAAGCAAACTGGGAAGGGGAAAGGACAGGCATAGAATAAGGAATAAGTGATATATCTCCTCTGTGTGTAGTATAAGAGAATGATGGCTTACTAGCCAATTTCTTCAGCTCTCCCACATAATTCTAAAGAAAGTAAAGTGCCTTTCCTGGTTTGTCAATGACTTCTCTAACGCGTTCGAACAATCAGGGTTATTAAATAAAAGCCAAAACATGATTTTGCAAGCGTTTTTGCTTTTCTTGTAAAGTATATGCCACATGCTTAGGAGAAATTTAATCAAAAGGTGATGATTCACATATTACTAAATCATCACAAGGAGAAGCCTTTTGATATTCAAAAGATTTTTTTCTTATTATAACCATATACTCTTCCCTATGGAAAAATAGGTTATTATATTTCATAAATGAATGTATTTCACATCAAAGATTTAGTTTGAAACTCCGAATTTGTGGATTTTGAGGGGGAACAGGGAGAGGAGGGAATATTTTGGACATACATAATAAAGAATTCCAACAGATACAGCCTGTCTGAGAACAAGGTGATTATACCATAGAAACGGATTGCCTATCTTTTTATTCTCCTGTGCACCCACAAAATATCCAGAAACATCTATCTGAAAGGTATTTTAATTAATATATTGGCATGAAATGTCACAGACAAACTAAGTGACAAAGTAATCATAAATGGACAGGACTGGTATAAACATGTAAAATATCATGAATACTGGTATTTATGGCAAGAACCAGATACTCAGGATCATAGAAGTTGGAGAACAGGTTAGAATATATATAATTATGACATTTTGTCACAGACAGTACAATAGCTTAAAAAATGAACTTTTGACTGGGGACATACTCTTTGCATGGTACAGACAAGCACTTTTATTTATTATTTACCAGAACCCCAAACACCATTTAGTAGCTGAAAAGTAATAGGTCTAGTCCATTTATTTCTGGCAGGAATGGGGAACCTGCAGCCATGGGGCCACACGTGGCCTTCTTGGTCCTTGAGTGTGGCCTTTGGATGGAATCCAAATTTTACAGAACAAATCCTTTTAATACAGGGATTTGTTCTGTGAAGTTTGGATTCGGTCGAGGGACAGCACTTAGGGATCTGTAGGGCTACATGTGGCCTTGAGGCCACAGGTTCCCCACCTCCTGGGCAATCAGGTAGGTACTTTCTGGCACACAGATAAGCCTCTGTGAGGCCTTTACCAAGATTCTGTTACAAGGTCCTGCCAAAAAAGCAGGTCTGGTATAAGATTGTTTCCCCTAGTCTAGCAGCCCGTATTCTTCTAAGTGTTCTTAAACATATTAGGTATTAAAGTGTAGAATTTCAAAATGACAAAAAAAAAAATCACAAGCAGAAATGCAGATGGTCCAGGGCCTTGCCTTCAGAAGCCTGATATTAGTAACATACCTAAAGAAGATCAATTTCTCAAGAGCACTTGCATTTAATCAAATCATAACAACAAAAACATAATGGCTGTTTATTAGTTTGCAGTGATAAAAAAATAACAATCACAGTTGCTAAAATACTTAAAGTTTGCCTAACCAGCATATTCCCTCTCTGTAGGCACTTATAATGGAACTAAAATTATTGTCAGAAAGTTGCTTGGTGAGAATAGAATCAAAGAACATTAGATATTTTGAATTTTTCATGTTATCAAGCTAAGATAGATAATCATAATAAAATTGATCTTACCAGTGGTAGTAAAATTCTTGACTCGTTGGCAGCAATACCCTGCCCCCGTTTTCACACTAGAGATAACTGTAAATATTTAAAGGTAATCATTCAAGGCCCTTTATCTCTTGAACAGAATGGACTCTGCCAACATTTGCCTCTGTGATGTTCCTTTTCCTGTGTCAATGACTCATCATTTCCAACCACCTTCTGATGTTCTTTGATTTGATAATAAACTCAAGCAAATTAGAGTCAAATCCTGTGGGTTTTGGAGTTGTGTCAGTCAAGGTCCCAGCAGGAAATAGTACACTCCAGATGGTTCAAGTGAAGAGACATTAATGGATAGATATGAGTCATCCAGAAAGTAGCAACAGTTAGAAGTTGTTATCGCCTCTAATCTTGAAGGGATTACAGCAGATGAATGAAAGTGGGAACCATGGGAGACTCCACCTGGCAGGAACTGTAATCCACAGAGGGGCTCAAGTACCATTGGGGGCAAGGTGCTGAAGTAACAAGGACTTAGGGAAGAAGGACTCTGACGTTTTTCTTCTCCTAACCTAAAATTTCTTGCTGGTGCCTCCTGTTTGCCTACCAAATGGAAAGTCAGCTGGCAAGGGAGGATCCAGTCCACAGAAGTCAGCCTCCCAGGGAATAGAGCAAGAAAGAGAAGGGGGTAAAGAAGGGTATTGGTAGTAGTTGTGAAGAAGGTAACAAAAGATAATAACCAGCATAGCACCCATTGTGCTTCTTTCTAGAGACCTTTTAGATCTACACTCAGGCTTACCGTGTATTGATCTTAGGTACTCTAAAAGGAAATTCTTGTTTACCTCATATCCAATATTTTGGTCACAGAGTCTTTACTGTAGTCTCCCAAGTACTGAAATCATAGTCTAGAAAATTAAAACTGGTTCATTACTGGGACCATGAAACTGGTGAACATTGGGAGCAGATCTAAAAGCCAAAGTTATACTTGCTTATTCCCCAATCTGGACCAGAATATAGACATAGAAGAATGGAGATGATTGGAAGGAAGCAGATAGGCATGGTGGTGAGAACACTTGTGTGATGGGGATGCAAGTGATCCGTGGGCCTGAATCATTACTGCATACCGAGACACAGTGGTTTCTTTTAATCATGAGGGAACTAGTATTAGTGCTGCCCTATTCACTCAGGAATTCTGAACCAGGATAGAGAAGAGAGAATTGATGATGTTTGTTGGAAAGTCAAAACAACTACATGATATCTAGGGAGGAAAAAAAAGAAACTTTGGCTTTGACATTGCTTTCAAATAATCAGTTATCAAAGGAAGTCCACCACTGTGTATAGCTGAAATATGCAACGATGGGAAGTTTACATAAATAAAGGAATTCATGTGGGCACACTAGCAGGAATAAAACAAACTAGAAACATAGGGCATGATTGAATTGTGTTGATCATATGAGGTTTTCCAAAGTATCTATATATTTTGTTTTGTTTTATCTTCCATCTTAACATGCATTGTGTGATTTTTTACTGTTACTGAATGAACAAAACTATAACTGATGTTTCACTATTTAAATAGCTTTTGACAGTTCTATTACATTTCTGAAAGCACTTTAGATTCCCTAATATATATTTGGGAAGGATGATATAGCCAGTCAATTGTTACATGAATAATTATTTCACACTTACGATGTGCTTAGCACAAACCTGGGTTCCAGATGTTACAAAAACACTATAAAACGTGGTCTTCCCTCAAGGAGCTTGTGATCTGACCTGCAAGAGAAGCATACACATATAGTGCTAAGCATTATGCAAGAAAATATATAATTAAGTACCAAAATATGTGATATATACTGTAAGTGCTGGACCATCAGTGAGGGCTGAACTTAAGACATATGGCATGGATGAAGTAGACCTTGATTTAAACTCTGAAACATGAGTAAGATTTGCTTAGGTGAAGGGAATAAGAAAGACGTTACTAATATGAATTCTGTCTTAGTCATGAATGTAAATATTTTCCCAACTTGCCCCTTCTCCTTTAATTTTGCTTATGGTGCTCCTAAAATACAGATAATTAAGTATTTGTGAATTTAAAGCTTTAAATGCTTTGTTATGCACTTTATTTTATTGTTCTTATGTTTAGAAAAGCCTTCCATATCCACAGTATTAAATATTACTTCAAATTTATTTTACAAGTTTTGTTATAACAATTGACTTTTTAATCTGTCAATTTATTTTCATATATTTTGTGAGATAAAAATCTGCAAATTTTTCATATATTGATTTTCTACAAGAGCATTTTTTGTACTGATTCATCACATCTCAATCATTTGTTATGCATCCCTTTTTTACATGTTCACTTCCAATGAACGTTAGATTCTCTTTCAGTTAGATTGCTCTTGACCATTAATCTGTCTTTAGAGTCATGTAGCAGTACCACTTTTAAAAATTATTTTACATAGGTAATATACTTTAATGTTTTGTTTTTCATACACTTATTTACTAGTTTTGTCTGATTATTCCCTAAGAGCCCTTGAAATCATTTTGTCAATAAACAAAAATTTGCTTATGATTATTTTTGGATTTTTTTCACTATTACATTTCAGTACTTTTCACTACTTTCAAGTGTAATAATATCCCCCTACATATAACCTGTACTATAGCCAAATTGGATTTTTGTCATATCCTTGCTTTTCTACTCTAATACAGTTACTTATTCTGTTTCTTTGTCTTTACCTACTGAAATTCTGTCCACCCTTCAAGGCTCATTTCAACATTACCTCCTATTCTTTCATGAAGCCTTTTGCTGATCATTCTATTAATATATCACTGTATTTATTCTATTTATGTAACATCACTTTTTGCATTATTTTACAGTTGACTGGAAGATCTTTGAGAGCAGAGGCAGTGTCAAATTTATCTTTATTTCCCTAGCAACAACCAGCAGAGTGCCCAGAATGTCCACCTTTGGTATAAAGAGCCTTGGAACTCCTTAAATGCCAACATACTACTCGGTGCAGAATTTTTGCTAGTGCGATTGACAACTGTGGCATCATTATTATATCTGCTAATAAAAACCATGGAAGCAGATGCTTGTAGGAATAGGATTTAAAATATCATTGGATATAGATGTTGTTGATATGAAAAAATATATCTTCACTGAACTCTGAGTTCCCCTCACAGGATGCTAATAATTTAACTACCCTTATCGGTACCTTTTAAAATGAATCATTCATTGTATAAAACTTTTAAAAAAGTTATCCTCAAGTTCTATAAAAATGAAAAATTAAAATTCTGTTCTTTTCTAATTTGGTACTATTCACAAGCATGATTTTCAGTTCGTTACTTATACCCTAGTAGGTATTCTCTATCACAGAATCTATTTCCAAGTTACAAGAGGTAATATACATTTTAATTGGATCCCTGTTATCTATTTAAAAACTGCAAATGAAATAATTACTTAACATTCTGCCTTTAAGATTTTATCCATTTTTAATGACTAAATTCTACTTTCACGTTAAAAAAGTTCAGCACTTATCAGCAATTATGAATATAAAAATAAAGTCTAATGATGTAATAAAATACAGTACATAAAAATGGTGCAGAAATATAACTGGTGGTTAATTAAGAGATAATGCCTGCAGTATTGAATAGTGTCATAGGATAGTCATCCTTTGACACAAATATTAAGGTGAAGGAAAGCCATTATTTTACAAACAGGAAAGTAATTTATAAGCATCATATTTATTTATATTGCAGTCTAATTTACAGGAATGCCACTGGATGACAAAGAGAAGGAGGGCTGTACAGAACATTCTCTGCAACAGAGGCCTTTCTGTCCTTAGGCAAAACATCCTACCATCACTTTAGTTTCCTCATTTGTAAAATGGAGAAAACATCTCTGCTTTAATTACTTCATATGATTTTGATGATTGTAAAATAAAGTAAAAGATAAAAAGGAATATTGACAAGTTAAGCAATGTTATATAAATGTAGGGGAAGGTTTAAAAAGCACACACATACACACACACGGAAAACAGACATGAGCTGCACTGGTATTGGTTTGAAGATGTACTATTTTAGTCAATTAGAAGACAGTGTATGCTCCACAATAATATTCTCAACTATTCTTCAAGATGTGTTCATAGACATATATATGACTAGGAAGTAGTGTAAAACAGGGAGCTGTTAAAGTTATCTAGTGCTGAAAAAAATATGAAATTCTAGTGATTTGCAAGATACACATCCTAGATCATTGTAAGCTGTACTCCCTAGGTCATTTCTAAGATTTAAAATCTCTAAATTTAGTAAAAAGAATATACGAAATAATTCTAACAAACAGGATTATAAAGAATATTAAATTGCATGCTATTGAGATATAAGGCCAATCTAATAAGGTGACTGTTACAGAACCAAACTGGGATCTGCTCACCCAGCACAGAGCAAAGACAAACACTGAGCTGAGAATTGCAGCAAGAGAAAGAGGCATTTTTATTGCATGGTACCATGTAAGGAGAACAGGCAGGTAACAATTATGACCCGAATTCTCCAATGGCTTACAAGCAAGGGTTTTTAAAGGCAGGAGTACATTTCAGGAAAGCAGAAGTTGCAGGCAAAAGTCAATACATAGAGGTTATGCATAGGCCTGGCTCCAAAAAGTGGGCTATCTGGAAGGGGAGGGGCCTATGGATCATAGGTGGATTCAGAGATTCTTGGATTAGTGGAAAGGAATGTTAAGATGGGTGTGACTCTCTCCAGACTGCTCAGGGAGAAATTTAGAAAAAAGAGCAGTGGTCACAGTTCAATATCTCAGTTCCCCCTTATCTACATTTTCTATCAGGTAGGGGAAACTATCTACATTTTCTATCAGGTAGGGGAAACAACTCAGAAACCTATGTTAGGATGCCATCTTTTGGTTTCCATGGGGAACTAAAACATCTCATGACTCTGGCTTGCTTGGAGTGCCACTGTTATTATCTTGCTGCTTATCAGGTTGCCCATTCAATTTTCAAGCCTAGCTAGGTGCCCAGAATTTACCCTGACGAGACTCAAGATTTTCCTTTATTTCCATGCTTGGGGGCATACAGACAGAATTAAAAGTAACTCTTTTCATAAGGGGATCTCAGAGATCTGTGTGAATACCAGCCTGAGAATACCAGAAAGCTGGAGAAAGGCATTTTCTCCATTTTTGCTTAGAATATACCATGGCCAGTCTGACACCAGAGTCCTGAGGCCTGAATGCAGGACAGTGATATTTTTGTGCCTCAAAATGTTTTATAGCTTTAAAGAGCATAGGAAGCATTGCCAAAGGTGAGATACTGTTACTGAAAGTGCAGCACTTGTTGCCGAGGCTGTATGAGAAGAATGAGAACAAATGGTTTAAGGAGAAGGAAAGGGAGATTTATTAATATGCCCCCAAATAAGGAGGATGGAGACTCCCATCTTAACGTGCCATCATACTCTCTGTAAGCAGAAATACAGAGCTTTTAAAGGGAGGGTTTTCAGCTTCAGGGTACTGTTGTTTAACTACAGTTGATGGTTCTGATAGATCCCATCTTTGGCGAAGACTATCTTGTGCCTTTTGCTCAGACAGTTCCATTGAGCCATCTCTTGTGGTACAAAGAACAAAGGACACTTCCCTACCCCCTGACCCCTGGCCTGAGTCAGGGATGCAAGTTTTAATTCCCAAAAAGAGTGGGGGAGATTTTGAAGAGACAGCTTGTAATACATTTTGCCCCTTTTCAGGCCATTCCCTCTGTTACAATACCATCTTCATCCTTAAGTGCTTTTGTAACAGAGAGAATGGCCTGAAAAAGGGCAAAATATTTTACGAGTTGTCTCTTTAAACCCCCTTCACTCATTCTGGAAATTAAACCCTGCATCTCTACCCAAGGCCAGTAATCATAGGGGCAGAAAGTGTCCTTTTTTCTTTGTACTACGGGAGATGGCTCAATGGAACTGTCTGGGCAGAAGTCACAAGCTTGTCTTCACCAGAGATGGGGTTGATCAGGACCATCAACTATAGTTAAACAGCAATAGCTCCAGGATGAAAACTCCTTTTAAAAGCTCTATATTTCAGTTCATAGATAGGACAATGATACTTTAAGATGAGAGTCTCCATCCTCTTCATTGCTGGCAATGGCAAACTAATAAACCTCTCTTCCCTTCTCCTCAAACCACTTGCTCTTGTTCTTCTTCTTTTTTTTTTTTTTTTTTTTTTTTTTTGAGGTGTTGAATCTGATTCTGAAAGTCCACCTACCTGTGGTTTTGCCAATTTTTTTTTTTTTTTTTGCTCTTGTTCTTCTGATGCAGACTTGGAGACAAGTGCTGAGCTTTTGGTAACACTTTTAGCAAAGTACTTGAACGGTAGGATAAATTAACATAAGAAAAATATTTGTCTTATGGATGGAGGGTTGGTGGGGAGACTCCCAGGAACCCCCAGACAAAACTGGGGGAGGGACCACTGGAGCCTGGAGAACTAACCACAGAAGGGTGAGTGTAACAAGCTAGTGAGATTTGAGCATTATGTTATTATGATCTTTATGCAATGCAAGTTGGAAAATCTTGGGGAAATTCTGGTTATACCTAAATTTTAGAAGATTTTGCATTTAGTCTTAAAATGTAACTTTATTACCATTATAAACTAAGGTCATTTAAAATTTATAATTCTTCATTTAGCTAGTATGTTGAGGGAGGAGGGGGTGATGGAAGGTGCACCCTGTGAAAACCATAATGCTGCCTGAGTATCAATCATTTAATTAACAATTATTTTAGAAAAAAGTCTAGGTGACTAAAGAAAATTTTATACTGAGTCCATACACACACACACACACACACACACACACACATACGTGCACACAAACACACATACACACACAACTAAACAAACAAACAAACAAACACACTGTCATTATGAACTGGCCATGAGGTCAGGAAGGAGCAGTGGACTTGTAGTTGTGCAGCAACTATCTAAATGATAGTTGGATCTTTAAAACTATTATTTTTTTGCTCCATCAATATTCAACCCTCTAAAAAATATCCTGGTCAAAATCATTTACCCACTTTTTTGTGACATTTTACCTCATAATTTAATACATGTAAGAGAAAATAAATGTTTTCCAAGGGAAAAATTAGGGCCATTTTCATATCCTAAATAATACAAATGAATGAAGAAAGACTGATTAAAGTCTTTTAGGATAAAAGAATAGAGTAATTTGGAACCTTAATTTTAATATTCAAAAAGTTATTGAAGCAATATAAAATCACTATTTATGTTAATTTGCACTTATTAGTTGAATGTGAATTAATAATGTATATTTATCTTATTCTCTGTAAAAGGTTTTAATATCAGCAATTATAGTTTTAGAGATATTAAATTCAATTAAAGAAACAAATGTGCTAATTTTTCCTTTAAGCATTGAAGTCTCTTCAAGTTTTAGGTGTATAAAAAATTTTGAAATTGGATGCAACTTTTTATATTAAGAGAACAAGTTAAACCCAGAAAGCATGTAAAGGCATTTATATTTTAATTTGAAAAAAAGTCAATGGAAACAACCTTACAAAGATATATCAATTTGCAGCCACAAAAGCCAATTGTAATGTCAGGAAAATAAATTACCACAATAAGAATTTATTTAGGAAACAGTGGCATCACCTTTAAAAGTTCAATCACATATTCATTGCATGCAATCATTTGTTAAAACTCCAGTCTGTCTGTTCTAATTTGTTTTCAATAAGCCACTAATATCATCCCTATCATTCCTCTTCAAAGCTCCTTATATTGGTTTTTCTCTTTGTCCTACAGCATTGTCATTAATAAGGGATTTCAATTGTGTAAAGGAAAGAATGGCTAAAGATTCCGTTGATTCATTGTTAAGCAGAGAGCATTGTAGAGTCATTTGAAAGGTATGTAGTATGGTAACAGATTGCAGTCAGAAAAGAAAGAAAGGAAGAAAATAAATGTAAATATTAGTGAACTCATTTTCCTTGTAGGAGTATTGATTTCATTTATCTTGCTTGATAGATAGGATGACTAAGCACAAATTCCAAAATCAAAGGCATCAGTTGAACAGGAAACAGGAGCGTAGTAGAGAAAGGGTGAAGTGATGAATGTTGCTTCGTTAGAAGAAGGAAAAAATTCAATCCTTCTTGAGGGATTCATCATTTTTCTGCTTGTTCTTAAGCCATCTTAATAAGCATTTGATAAATGTCCGTTTAGCTATAAGAGAAAAATCGTGTTTAAAATCTTGGTTCAGGGTTCATCTTTCAAATATTTCAACCTAAATAGAAAAGAAAACTTTATCAGATTCCCTGTACAATTGTTTAATGTCTTGGGTTTAACTTTCTAGTAGTCATAGAGAAACACTAAAAAATTTCATCATGAGCAATAGCAAATTTATGACAAAATAGTGTATCATATATATTTCCCCAGCAACACTGAGAACAGTTTATATGAAAATTTCACTACAGATATTGGTCTCAGTAGATAGCACATTCTTCCAACTGCATATATGCAGACTTAAGATTAGGCTATTCTCAGAGGGATTCCATGATATTAAAACGTGGGGGTTTGTGAAAATTGTAAAAACTATGGAATGAAGGTTGAGAATACAAATATTTACAACTGTTAGTGGGCATGCCAGCTGTCATACATATACATGTGGAAGTTTCAAAAAGAATTGGAAGGGATAAAAGAACAAATACTGTTTCTCTTATTTTATATAGAAGGCTAGTCTTTCCATTTATCTCCATTGAGTAGATTGTCTATTCCAGATAGTTGTGCTAGAAGGCATTTGTCTAGCAAAATTGTGTTATAGTCAAATGAAAATAAAAGGAAAAACAAAGATTTATTGAATTTTTTATTGGCTAGGTTGGGAAGATAGGATCTATTTGAACAAAATACATGTAAAAGTATAATATTATGTGCACAAACTAACAATCTTCAGTGATATTTTAACATTTCTTGTAATAATGATTGCAATAATATGCATTTAATGTCTTAGCAAATAAGCAATATTTTGTGTGGTTTATTAAGAAAAATAATTAGTATTTGATCTGACCACAGACCTGATAGGTAAGAAATATGAGAGAGAGAAAATGAATAATTTATTTGTCAAAGCATCTTTATTAGTTAAAAAAGATATGTAATTTGGATAACATTCCAAACTTAATATTAACAACTATTCTGTTTTTAGTTCACATTCTGTGGCAGGTTGTTTATAATATTAGCTTATATAATGTTAAAAGAAATTCAATGGTACCTGTTAAAGCATGGTAAGGAAGACTTTATTCAGGACCATAGCAATAGGTATAGGGACCACTTTTATGAGGTCTTGCAGTGGCAGACAGAGATTGGGATTAACTCTGAATACAGCATGGGCAAGTGGGAATTTATAGCCACCAAGCAGAGTGGAGGTCAGTGGATGGAAAATTAGTAAGAGGAAAATTACTAATCAGGGGTAAGAGGGATTCTGGCTGAACTGAATTAACAGGGTTCTTTGTAAAGACAGGCCAGGGTGACCAGATGTGACCTGAGGAATGGTGGAGGATGAGGAACCAGATCAGATATCAGGGTGATCAGATATCAAGGATCAGGGGGTTCTACTAAGCTGACTTAGCAGGGTTCTTTGCTAATACTGGATTTGAGAAGGAAGTAAACATATTGACTAAAGTTTGACAAGCAAAGACTTTTTGTCAATAACCATCCCAATATGCCAATGAGGTATTATTATTGTAATTATTGTTGTTATCCCCAGTTTACAAACTCTGCTACAGAAGTTCAGAGAGGTTATGTGATTTGCCCAACTTTAGCCTGAAAGAAAGTACTTAAGCTCTTTCCTTAATGTTGAAATATAAATCTGAGAAGTAGGTATAATGCAGGCTTATTTCACTGATAGAACAGGGAAAAAGCACTATTTTGAATTTTCCCACTGTTGAAAGGAAATAGGACAAAAGTGTCAGCCTTCTTTTCTGGAAATGTTTCTGAAATGAAACAAAACTAGTAAAGATTCCTGGACTGGTCTTTGCCATACGAGCAAACACAGATAATAAGAAAAAAATCCATTCTGAGATTGCTGATCATCATAAAATATTTCTAAAGGGTTGAAAAAAGCAAAAACAATGCCTTTTCCAAGACTAGATCAAGATGGTCAGATATGATTTGTTCATTAAGGTGCAGAGCCACCAATTATCTTCAGTGGTTTTTAGCAGCTGGAGATACTTAGATAGTGTCATCTAGACATGGCAATTTGTCAGTATACTCACAGAGAAATAGGACTATTCTTTATTGCTGTGCATGATCATTAATTACAAAAGGCAATCAGTTAAGGTTCAAAGAGTGTTATATGCATTTCATCTCATTTAATGGAAACAAAGTATTGTTTCATTTGTATTTCTCATTCGAATTTGGAAACACCAGCTCTGGATATGCATCTGCAGTGTTGCACACAGAATCATTTCACCAGATAGTGTGGATGTTTGCTTTATTTAGTCAAATTGGATCTAGTAATTAGTACTGTTGTAAAACCCTATTACGTATGGAAAACAATCCATGGAGTGTCATTAAAATGTGGCGGTGTCTTTTACCCTTGGATCTCTTGCTAATGTTTTTGTTTAAAGACAGATTTTACTAATTTTGCAAAATTCCTTATCCATTTGTTTTAGTATAATAAGCACTTTTTAAATCGGAGTGAGAAAATACTACGAAAACAAATAGACCACCTGTGGCTATCTTCTTTACCACCACATTTTAGGTTAATTACTATGCACTTATTGGTAAATTAGGATGTCCCAGAATTCCTAGTTCTCCCCCAAATAAATCCCTAAGGTAAACATGACCAAATGAAATTATTCAGCTTTAATTGTGTATTTATGCCCCAACCTGTCTGTAAAATTGGTAAATGTGTCCATTATCATATAGTATGTTTGAGCTGGGAAGAAACCTTAAGGTGACCTAGTTACAGAGGAGGAATCTGAGGTCCAGAGCAGTGATCTACCCATGATAACAGCTAGTTTGGGACAGAACTAGAACTAGAACCACAAATTCTTTCTTGATTCAGAATGTCTTATACTATGTTGCACCTCTTCAACTTCATCTGCAGGTATGGGAAACAGAAAACTTTTCTCTTTTCTTTGTACTACTTATACATTTAAGAAGTATACTCATGAAAACTATTTCCTGAACAATGTGATTAAGGAGATAACTTCCTTACAGTTAAGTGTATAAACTCATTGCTTGTGGTGAAGAAAAGAATATGTGATGACAATTTATTATTCAAATTTTATTATAAGCATTATTTTTCCAATTGTAATTCCTTTCTATGGTCTATTAGATACTTTCATATGTCTATTTAATTCAATTTGGGTGGGTACAATGGCTCACATCTCTAATCCTAGGGCTTTGCAGGGCCAAGGCAGGAGGATTGCTTGAGTCCAAGAGTTTGAGACCACCTTGAACAACAAAGTGAGACCCCGTCTCTACAAAAAAATTTTAAAATTATCCAAGCATTGTGGTGTGTGCTTGTAGTCCCAGCTACTTTGGAGGCCAAGGTGGGAGGATCACTTGAGCCAAGGAGTTCATGGTTACAGTGAGCTATAATCACACCACTGTACTACAGCCTGGGTAACAGGGGAAGACCCTGTCTCTAAAAAATAAAAATTAAAAAACTTAAAAAATAATTCAGTTTTGTTAAATCAACTTAAAATTCAGGTACTCAGCCTATAATTTAGAAAAATTCATTGAAAGAGAAATATTTAATGTTAACTTTTTAAATCTATGGAACAAAGAAAATGATCATCAACAAAAAGCCTTAATTATTTACAGAGCATGATGGTCCTTTTTGCAAGGGATTAAGGACTATCAGAAAGGGAGAAAAAAACTTTTGTTTTGTGGTATTGAATAATATTAAATGATAATATTTGTTTTGCTTAACCTTGTGTTGTTTTGTATATACTTCACAGTATTCCTATACACTGTCATAATATAATATACCTCAGGATGCCATTCCCATTTGGATGTTTCTTATATAAGTGAAAAAAATCATAGCTTCATGAATATAGATGATTGATATAGAAAATGGGCAGCTTAGAATTTGGCTTTGGGGGTTTTATAGCATTCTCAATATACACATATCAGGCTTTTCTCTTGTTCAAAGCTGTCTTGCTTAGCCCCATCAACACCTTTCCTTGAATTATTGTTTTCTATCTTCTCTTCTCCCTCTTTCACTCTCCTTTCTCTAGTCTTCTTTGGTATATGCCAGTGTTTATGTGTGTCCCTCAGTCAGTCCTATTCGACTCCCCTTCCTTCCTCTTCCTTTGACATTTCCTTATTGAAGATCCTAGATGCTATGGTGATTAAAGGCTTTGAATTCACAGGATGGCTAAAATAGATAGGCTTATCACAGATTAGCAGTGAAGCCAGCTACATATTATTAGTGCCTCTGAAGTAGAAATGGCCTCATAGTTTGGTAACCCAGTCTTCCTTTGAAACAGGTGCTCTTAATAATTTTTCTTCAACTAAAGGCAGTGTGGTTTTATTGATATGGCTTAAACTTCTTTGATTGAGGTTTCTGACAGGGAAACCCCAGGGGTTTCTGGATTCAAAGAGGGAAGGGGAATAGGGAGATAGAAATGATTGAGATCTTTAAAGAAGAATTGGCAGATTCACAAAAGAGAACCTCCCTATCAACCAAAAAGAGTTCCTGAATCAGTTGACAGACCAGTAAATAGAGGTGAGAGAAATTTCAGGTAAGACATGTACCTTTGATGGTCTAAGGAAAAGTAGGCTTAATAACATTACCGCTCACTTCAGATCTCTTGGCCTTGTATATAAAGGAACCTAAAAGTAAAGGTTGATTGATTTGATAATTAAGAATAGGAATGAGCTTAAAGAATCTTTCAGTAGCATGTTAATCTGAATTCTAAGTATCCAGAAAAGGCAGCATTTTTCCAACTGACCACTGCACAGTCTCAGATAGGGCCCTTCTCCTAAAGATAGCGTTGTACCTTTGTTTCAACCTTCACGTAAGAATGAAATCTATTAACACAGGAAATATCGCAGACAGGTGTGTGGGTAGCTTTACAAAGCATTAATTTCCTGTATCCTTGTAAATAAAGTCCATGTTAACAGAAGCCCTTTCATTGTGTTCTTCAGAAAATTGTGCCCTGATCAATAAAGGTAAATTACAGATAACCTTTGGGGGTAAAGATTGGCATTTAAAATACTCATAAACACTGTAATGAATTATTCTTTTATGAATGAACCAATAATATGCTTGTGGAAAATAATAAAATATTTGATTTATCACACATTAAGACTCAGATGCCAGCATACAGAAAACACAGAAGCTAAGATGTCCTTGTTCCTTTTTTATATAGAGTATTGACTTACTGTTTATTGATCATGCTTTGCGTATCATTTGCTAAGCAATTATATTACTAATCATCTTGTGTTTTATATAGTAGAACTGACCTATTCGTAAGCACATTTTCAGGTAAATAAAGACAACTTCCAGGATAGTTAGATCTATATAAGCTTAATTGAAACTATTTAGATCTAATTTGTCTTCAAATTGCCATAAATTGTATATATCTTCACACTGTATTGTTACTGACTGGAAATGTAACTCATAAATGGGGTTCACACCCTTAAATTGCCATAATCAACCCTGCTCTTTAACTGCTCATGATAGTTTGTAATTTTTCTTTGAATACTGCTTGCTTTATTACAAAAGTGAAACTGAATGAAAATCATGTAAATAAATAAATGAAGTGAGTGAAATATATCTCTCTAATATTATGTAGTCTACACCTTCCTAGAACAACTTTGTTCATTTAAACCATTTTTTGTTTTGCTTTGTCCTTCAGATAAAGGTCTCTTTTGGGCCACCTTTTCTTCTCTCTTTGTATTCTCTTACTGGTAAAGAGATTACATTTATCACACAACATTATGAATTTTTGCATGCCTGCCTCTCCAAGTACATTGTGATATCTAGTTTATTCTCACATCTTTTTCTGATTATTTATTGCTGCATAAAAATATTCTAAAACTTAATGGTTTGCAATTGCTTAAAACAATAACAGCATAATTATTATTGGTAATAGCAGTAATAGTGCTACATATTATGAATTTGTGAGTCAGGAACTTGCCAAGAGGATGGCTTGGTAGTTCGGCTCTGACCTACATGGCATAAGTCTGGATTGCTGATGCTAGAGGCTCTACTTGCAAAGTATCTTCTTCCTACAAATACCTGGCATCTTGGTGCTTTTTGGCTTCTCGCTTTTTCTTCAAAGGGTGTCTCAGTTTTTAGGACTTTTTCATGTGGTTTGTGCTTCTCATAGCATAATAGTAATCAGATTTATTATATGGAAGCTGGCTTTCCCCAAAGCAAAGGTTTTCAGAGGTCCATACAGAAGTTGCAAGACTTTTATGACCTAGCCTCCGAACTCCTAGACCATTATTTTTCCCACTTTCAATTGGTAAAGCAAGTTTTTAATCTGGCCTCTATGCAAGAGATGGGGAGGAATAGACTCCACCTCTCAATGAGGGCATAGTATATACATATAGGGAGGGAAAGAATTAAGATGGTCACCAGGGAGACAAGCTTTTGTTTAAGCTTTTCAGGGCAAAATTTTGTGTCTTATTCATGTTTCCTAAGTACTTTGTAGAGTGCTTGGCATATAATTGGGTTTGGTAAATATATAAGTAACTATAGTTCTAAACAGAAGATTCAATATCCATCTTAAATAGAGTTACTGAATTTACAATTGCCTATTGAACACCTGTATCTGTCATCTGTTTTCTGGTATTTCAAATTCTACATGTCCAAAAAGAAGTTCATTAAAACAGCTTCTCTTCTAGGCTTCCTTAGTCTCACAATTCTCCCGACTTGATGGCTCAAAAGCTAAGAATACTTGAATCCACCATCCTTAAAGCTTTCTACTTTCATCAACTTCTATTGATTCTACTTTTCTTTCCTCTGTCTGCTCCTTTCCATTCCCATGGCTACTGCAGTAATTGAGGTCTGTTTAACTTCTCTTTTTAACTGTTATGATAGTCTTCTAATTGTTTTCTTTGTCCCCAGCCTCTGACTCATCTAATCTATCCTATGAATACTGCCCATTAAATTTTTCTACTGAACAGCTCTGATCATGTCACCTTTCAATTCCATATTATTGTAAGTGAATCATGTTTTGTAGTTGGTCACTCATGTCCAAGTTTTTTGTCCTTATCCTTGTCAGATAACAAGAGAGCCTTTGTTTTGTGAGCCCTCAACCAAATTGGGGTTCCAGTACTAGAGTGGCTAGCAACTCTGCCCTAACAGGAAATGAAGGGGAGCTGGAAGTGGGTGTTTACAGAATGTCTTTCATGGAATATGTCTTTTACCTGGTGCATGGCATATGTCTTTTACCTGGTGCATGGCCTAATACTTAATTGTCCAACCCATGACCAAGGAATCCCTCGCATGGGAAACTTGTGTATACTAGCAGACACCCTTATAGTGCTTCTCTGACCTGTGTCCAGTTTCTACCTGCCTGACCATTGCTCTGGCACTGGGAACCCGACCTTGTGTCCTTATGTTCCCCCTACGTCCCACGTCCTGGGTAAAACTAGGCCTGGAGCAGCCCCTAGTTCTTTAGATGGGAGATGCAAATTCAATACACCATCACAAGAGGAAACGAGTTCAAAGATTTTTATTAATAGTTACAGATCCAGAGCAAGGAGGATATAATGAGTTGGGAAGGCAGTCCTCCATTCCCGGGTCCCATGAGGCAGGAATAAAGAGTCAAGAAGAGATAGGTAGATACATTGAGAGCTCACATGAGTTGGTGAGTGTACATAGCCAACGAACAGTATATATAAGGGAATAGGGTGTGGGTCACTTTAAATTCATGGGCAAATGCCTAAATGCTTTCTTCAAAGGAAGCAGTAGTAAGAAAGCTGGGAGCCCAGTCTGCTAGTCAGGAGAGATGCCTCTAAGTTCTCAACTCTGCTAACTGTCTTGAGCCAGTTGTGTGTGGTGTAGAACTGAAAACTGTGTCAAGGATGACTGAGCCGTGCTTCTGCTACAATAAATTAAATCTGTAATCAAAATGGATGCCAAGGCAACAGAAAATTTTAAGAGCTCACTACACTCTTCTACAGGCCCCCATAACAAGTGTACCCATCATGTTCTGTAATGCCAGTTTGTTTCTCTCTGTCCCTCTGTCTCTGTCTCTCTGTGTGTCTCTCTGTCTTTCTCTATGTATCTATATCAATCTATATATCCATATCTATATCAATATCTGTATCTATCTATCTATAACTTCTTCACTAAACATCAAAATGAGGGACTATATCATGTGTCTACATATTCCCAGAGCCCAACATGGTGCCTTACACAAAATAGGGTCTAAAAGTACATAATAGAAAAATGGAAAAACGAATGGGTGACCTATAATCACTTCTGCCTGGATGAATAATTTATAAAGGATAGGCATTAGGAAAAACTGTGCATTATGAGAGATATGTTTTGACAATTTCCATTTTCATCTTTCAGTACCATACTTTTATGGGCCTTTGGTCCTAGTTTCCAAGGTTTCTCATTAGTGTGTACCAGGCACATTTGCCTTTCCTTGGAAGTCTTTACAATCTGGGACAGTAGGCTCATTTATGGGCTTCTGGGAGTAACCATGAACTATATTAAACTACATTTAAAATTGTGTTTATATGTGTGACCATGACCAAAATGGTTAAAAGCCACTGGTCTGGGTTTATGTTTCCTCTATTATTAAAATTAACCTTAGCTATGTTTTATTGCCTAAGGAATTTGTGAAGTCACTACCTTGCTTATCTCTGACAACTAATGTCCATCATTATATTAATATCATGATATACTACCCTTATTATATGGGAAGGGCATAACTTAAAAGGATACATCTTTATTGGTGGTAATTTCTATTGTCTGCTAGCATGTCGTATATTGATAGATTGGATTTAAATCCCAGCCCTATCATATACTAGTTACCACTTTTCATCTCTGAATGCCACTTCTCCATCTAAAAGAAATGGGGACAATAATGCCAATCTTAGAATGTCTTTATAGAGAGTAAAGTAAACTATGCACATAAATTACTTAGCAGAGCTACAGAACAAGTACATATGTAATAAACATTAGTTGTCACTCAGACTAATTGGAAATGTATTTGGGGCCCTAGTCCACCAATTACTAGCTGAGCCCATGTCAAAGTTATTTAACTGTTCTGTGCCTCAGGTCTTCATCTATAAAATGTGAGGATTTAATAAGAAAATAGTTATATAGACCTCAGAACAGTACTTTACACATAGAAAACACTCAACAAATGTTAGCTATTGAGATCAGAGTTATAGAAGTTAAGGTTAGACTTTGCCCATTTTGTCTGCTTTCTGTTTTATATATGCAATCTTTGTAATTTACCATAAAGATAAAAATCTCCTATGTTTGCATCAGTGCTTTGCAAAGACGTTATTACAGTGAGAAATGACTACAGATGAAGAATGCCATTTCTACAAGCATATGTATTTCCCTTTTAGCATAAATAGCAAATGTTAACATAATGTTTTATTTGACTTTCTCTTTGGTACTTAGATCTGACATCTTATAAGTTCTTATTTAATGTTGACTTTTGTTTACTCTTGTCTTTTTGAGAATAGACAGTTAAGAAAAAATGACAGGATGAAATGGGAAAGGAATGGTGACAAAAAGAGAATTTTCAAGCCTTGTAATCTTAGGAAATTCCCCTGAAATTTGGAGTTCATTTATCTACTTTTCTTAGTCAGGTTGCTTTGCTAAATCTCAGAGAAAGATATTTTGCTTTTCTCGGCTTTATTTGGAAGTTTCCATATGATAGCAAGGTTTCATTGTGGTGGTTGTTACCATCCTTGTTTCTATCCATTTCCATTCTTCTGGCTGATTCACAGAACAATGTTCACTGAGGCCCCAAAATATACCTCCCACTGATATGCTACAAGCAGTTGCATTACCAGGGTAATGATACAAAATTCCTTTTTTTATTTTGTTAAGATATATTGAACTATCTTTGTATTTATTACAAAAATTCAAAATAGCTTTGCCTTCAAGTATAATCTAGGGTATGTATTTCTTTCTGATTCCTCTTCCTCACCTACAAGGTCCTGCACTTTTGTCCCATGTCACTCTCTTCACTTACCTCCTTACTCCTTTATTAGAGCCTCTCCGGCCATCCATCTGTACCTTCAGTGCACTGAGCTCCTTCCCTCCCTGGGACCTTTATAAATGCTGCTCCCTCTACCTGCAACATTCTGGCCCTCTTTATCCAGCTAACATCTTACCTCCTTTTTGTTTTTTGTAATTTTTGTAATTAAATACAATAAAATTTAAATGTCACTTTCTTAAAGAGGCCTTCCTTGACCCCTCAGAATAGAGAAAAATTCCAAGTTATGTACTCACCCAGATGGTTTTATTTTCCCTCATAAACCTAACCAAAATAGTATCTAGTTTGCTCTTTGTGTGAATCATGGTCTAATATGTTCCTCTTCCATTAGACAGGAGGGTAGAGACTCTGTCTTTGTCATGGTACTATCCCAGGCAGCTACCACGGGGCCTGACACTGTGTAGGTTTTCAGTAAATATTTGTTAAATGAATGAATGAGGTATAGGAAGAATTGCAATTTACTCCACTATCTTTGGGTTTATACTCAAAACATCTGCTATTTTTAAAGGCACTAATATAATTTACATTAAGGGTACTGCCTTAATGAGAGATCTTTCTGTCATCCTCTGTGCTCATGTGGAAAAGTCCTAGTTTCACATTTATGTGATGTGGGCATATGTAAGTAAGTAGGAGGGATGAATAATATATTTCATTTATGACAGAACCAATTTTATGGAAGTGTTTAAAACATTTAAGACCTTTTGTTCCCATTCAGCTCAAGCCCAGTTCTCATGTAATGTAGTTCATTTTCTCAGTATATTAATTAAATTTGCAGCAACAAGAAGCACGAGGACACTTGACATTAAAAAACAAAAAACAAAAAACACAGAAAGCACTTGCCTCATTACCATGTGTTCTTCCAGCATGGTGCTCATTAAGACATTGAAAACCCCTACTGGCCTAAGTTGTTAGCAGGTAGTAGGAAAAAACAAGTGGTAAAATACAAGAAATTAAAATATAGAATTTGGAATCAGATCTGAGTTCCAACTATAGATCCTCCACTCACTTGTTGTGTGACTTGAGGAAAGTTACTTAACTTCTCTAAACCTTAGTTTCTACATTTATAAAATGGGTCTATTAATATTTGTCTTGTCTGCTCATTGTGAAAAGTGAAAGAAATTATATGAAAATTTAAAGAGTCTGGAATTTTACAGTATCATAGCCTGTAGCTCTTACTATTACAAATGAGGGAAGTGGGAGGAAAAGAAAAAAAATAGGACAGACACTATACAAAGGGAAAGGATGAAAGGAGATGTTTTTGGTTAACAGCATGGCTGGCTTGATGAGTTGAAAAGGCACTTCATGAAGTGGCAGTAGTCATAACACGTTAAACTAAAACAGCAAGTTAAACTATAATAGGTGAAACAATAGTAAGTTTATAAAAACCAGTGTTATGGGCTGACTTGCCCCACTTCCCCAAATTCACATATTTAGGCCCTAATCTCCGGTACCTTAGAATGTGACTGTATTTGGAGATAGGGCCTTTAAAGAGGTTATTAAGTTAAAATGGGACATGTTAAGGTGAGCCCTAAGCCAATCTGACTGGTCTCCTTGTAAGAAGAGATTAGGATACAGACAACATAGAAAGAAGGATGACCATGGAAGGACACAGCAAAAAGGAGGCCATCTGCAAGCCAAGAAGAGAGACCTCAGAATGAAACCAACCCTGCTGACAACACCTTGATCTTGGATGTTCAGCCTCCAGAATTATGAAGAAATAAATTTCTGTTGTTTAAGCACAAATTTCTGTTGGGATATTTATTATGGTAGCCCTTGCAAACTAATACAACTATAAAAATAGCTTGATTTTTAAAAGGAACCCATGAAAAATAACATATGTGAAAATACCTACTATAGATTAGTTCATAGGAAATGCTCCCTATATACCAATTGAATCTGTTGACAAACAATTCTAAAGAAAAGCTTAATAGGTTGGGCATCATAAGAGTTGAATCTTATTCCCTGTTGTGTTTCTAAGTAGCCTTAGGACCTTCATTTTTCTGGGCCACAGCACTTTCACCTATAGAAAGAAAAGTTTAGAGTAAATGGATTTTACTTTTCCATAGAGTTGAAGAATTTAATTGTTGGAAAAGCCCAATGTCTTAAATGTGTTACCAGCAGAGATGGAACTTGAATTCTGACCTTCAGATTCCCATAGCAGTGTTTTTCTTTCTTGCTGTAAATTTTCTGCCACCATGAAATGTATTTTTAAGACTCAGGGGTCAGAGAGAGATATTGCTAGGTTTTTTTAATTAATAGTGTTCAATAGCAGAAATTTACCATTGTATTTGCCATGGAACTCCTCTGATTTTAATAAATACAGTGTTGAAATATTTGTTGACTGTACTGCATTAAAGATTGCTTCAAAGAGGGCTAAGTTAAAGGAAATCAACATGTAAAAGAATAAGCCACAAGTGAGTCTGTTTTCTGATTAAGAAATTTATCTTCTATAATCATATTGCCCAAAAGAAAGGGGGAGAAAAAGCCACTGCTTCGGCCTACTTCTGGTTTGGTCAGACGCAGCTGTTTATATTTTGAATTGATGTTTTTTTAGTGATAAGGCCTCAAGGTCCAACCCATGTGCTGCTGCAAGATAAATTGGTAGCCATGTGAGTTTATGCAAGGAAAGGTAATATTTACTTCTATTCTTCAATTTCATCATGTAAAATAGTTTAGGGCTATATAGTAATGGCAAAGATTTTATTTAATACAATTTAGACAGGAATAGTTGTTAACCTCTGCTTTTGAAGCTAACAAAAATAAACATTACACGTACAACACTGAAATTTACCAACTTCATCATAAACTGGAAATATGGAATAATCTTGTGTGCTTTGTAACTTTCACTTTGCGTTGGATGAGCCTGATTAAATCTGAACTGGGTTGCTTCAGAATGGCACGGGCCATTGTATTTTGTGCTTAGATTATATTGCTTTTTACGGATTATAATAATAATTGCTAACATTTATATAAAATTGGTTGCCAGCCAGATTGCTTTACCTGTGTTAACTCATTAAATCTTCACAACAAATCATTTAATTCTCACA
Organism: Eulemur rufifrons; assembly: GCF_041146395.1. Taxonomy (NCBI): domain Eukaryota; kingdom Metazoa; phylum Chordata; class Mammalia; order Primates; family Lemuridae; genus Eulemur; species Eulemur rufifrons. The sequence continues at coordinate 72,203,303 of NC_091012.1, forward strand.
ATAAACTCATAAGCATATAGAGGTATGTGACTGGCTCGAAGTTACAAAGCTTGTTAGTGGCACAATTGAGATTTAAATCCAGGCAGTCTGACTCTAATTACTTTGTGAACTGTCTCCCAAAGGCAACACCCCTAAGTTACCAAAATCCTACATGCTACTAGTAGCTCCGCCTTTGACCTACCTCTTTGATTTACTTCCTCAAGGCTTGATAATCCTCAGACAGAAATGTTTTCAGATTTATCTTTGAGGAATAAGGTGTGAGATCAGAAAGAGCACTTCTTACTAATAACTTGAAAATAATCCTTCAAAATGGATATTTGGACATACAAATATGAATTGCGAGTACTTCAAATCAGCCTCAGCCCCAGCTGGTCTGCCATAATACACAAATTAGGATCTGATCCTACATACCATGTAACAGAAAGCAGGAGATTTTAGATGGTCTCCATTTTAACTGACAGTGTGCCTACCTTACTGTATTTGTTTTTCCTGTTAGAAATAACCTTAACACACATCTTTGGAAATTTGGAAAGTAGAAAAGTCACACATATGAAAATTTAGATTGTTGGTTTCATTAGACATAAGTCCCTTTCTTTTAAAACTCAAAAGTTTAATAAATGTTTCAATTTATTTTTCCGAAAAAGATTTCTATCAGCAGAATGTTATGAAAATTTACATTAAATATTTTATGAAGCATATGTATACTTTTATTAATTTTATTACATACTTGTCAGGATTTTCTTGTTTCAAATCATCTTTTCTATGTTTCAAAACATCTTTTCCATGTTTCAAAAATGGAAAAATGCAATGAATCTATAAAATATATGGATAGTTCAAGAAAGCTGGATGATTTTATATAATATGCACACACATATCATAAAAATATTAAGTACATAAATATTTTTTTCTTTAGATATTTAAGAAATCAGCAAATTTCAGTAGAGGGCATTCTAGTAAATGATACTTTGTGCTTGCTCAGCCCTATGGGGCAAATATCTGGATTTCTAGGGAAAATGAATGAATAACCAGCCCATTATTCAGGATTATTTTCTAGATAGCTACCTAACCTCTATGGGCTATGCCATTGGTACATTCTTCTTGCTGGTAGATTCCTGGTTAAAAGCACCCTGTTCAGTCAGTCTTTCAATCCCATCTTATTCCCATATTCTTGGGATCCCCAGCCATTTCTATGCTGATACCAGGCTAGCATATATATACACATAACATATATATATATATATATATATATATATGTATTAATATTAGTCCAGAGGTTCCAGGACAACTCCAGACCTAGACCCAAATGTGACCAAGGCAGAAAATATAGCAACATACTTAGCTTGAGTCTTAAAATCTTGTTGCCCTAAATCATATATCTGCTGTGATCTGGGTCCCAATGTAGCCTCCAATCCTCTGGGTCTCCAACACTCACTAGTCTCTCAATTGGTTCAATATAGTCATTCACTGTATAACAATCTTTTGGTCAACAATGGACTGCATATACAATGGTGGTCTGACCATTAGGAGCTACCCTATATAGGTGAACCATTTTTTTTTTATCTCTTATACCATATTTTTACTGTACCTTTTCTATGTTTAGATATGTCAAGGTCTACTAATACTTACTATTGTGTTACAATTGCCTACAGTATTCAGTACAGTAACATGCTGTACAGATTTGTAGCCTAGAAGCAATAGGCCATACCATATATCCTAGGTGTGTAAGTAGGCTATACCATTTAGGTTTGTATATGTACACTCTATGATGTTCACACAATGACCAAAATCATCTAATGATGCATTCTTCAGAACATATTTCTGTCATTAAACAATGCATGACTGTATATAGTTGGGATTCAATCTCAGTTTTCCTGATTTACACTTAAGTTGTTTGTTAGAATTTGAGCCTATTCTAAATCATGATTCATTTCTCTATTACCTTAATACTCTATTAAAAAGTTTCACACCCCTATCATGAGAAGTAGATTTAGTTGCCCATATCCTAAGCTTTTGGATGCAGTCTTGCTTTGGTTTGACTCATCACCCAAAACTATAATGCTTGGCACTTTAATACTTCCTCATATATCACATTAATACTTGCTTAGATCATAATTGAAATTCTCTACCCATTGGCCCACTCAGCTAACCTTTTAGGGTAAGACTATGCAGCCAGGTTAATTTTCCCTGCCCCCAGCTAACTGACCTTTAATGCTATCATGAGAACTAAGTATGTCTAAACCTAGAGTCTATTACTATTATGACATGGATGTATTTTTTTATTGTGGTAAAGTATACATAACATATAATTTATTATTTTAGCCATTTTGAATTGCTCAATTCAGTGACATTAAGTATATTCATATTGGGCAACAATTGCCACTATCCATCTTCAGAAATTTTTCATCATCTCAAATCAAAAATACCCATTAAACAACAACTCCCCATTCCTCCTTTTTCCCAGCTGCTGGTAAACACTATTCTATTTTCTGTGTTTATAAATTTGACTATTCATATATATCTCATATAATTGAAATCATATAATATTTTTCCTTTTGTGTTAATGTTTTGAGCATTAAGACTCAAAGCATGAAGACTCAAAGGTTGACTATGTTGTAGCATGTATCATAATTTCATTCCTTTTAAGGCTGAGTAACATTCCATTGTATGTATTAAATATATACCACATTTTGTTTATCCATTTATTCATTGCTAGATATTTGGATTGTTTCCACATTTTAGATATCATGAGTAATGATGTTGATGAACATGGGTGTACAAATATTTCTTCTAGTCCTTGCTTTCTGTTCTTTGGGATATATAACCAAAAGTAGAATTACTGGATTATGTGGTAATTCTATGTTTAATTTTTTTGAGGGACAACCATACTGTTTTCTACAGCACCCACACCATTTTACATTCCCACCAGCAATGCACAAAGGTTCATTTATTCACATCCTCTCCAATACTTGTTATTTTAGTTTTCTTTTGTTTCATTTTGCTAATAGCAATCCTAATGGATGTGAAGTTGTATTTCTTTGTAGTTTTGATTTACATTTCCCTAAGGATTAATAATATTGAGCATCTTTTCATGTGCTTATTGGCCATTTGTATATTTTCTTTGGAGAAATATCTATACAGGTATCCAAAAATGGTCCTTTGGCCATTTTTGAGTTGGGTTATTTTTATTGTTGTTATTGTCTTGAGTTGTAGGAGTTCTTTAAATACTATAGATATTAATACCTGGTCAGATGTATGCTTTGAAAATGTTTTCACCCATCTAGTGGGCTGCCTTTTTGCTCTGTTGATAGTGTTCTTTGATGCAAAAGAGCTTTTATTTCTGATGAAGTCCAATTTATTCATGTTTTTTTTGTTGCCTGTGCATTTAGTGTCATACCAAGAAATCATCGACAAATCCAGTGTCAGGGAGTTTTTCCCCTGTGTTTGCTTCTGAGAGTTTTGTACTTTTAGGTTTTATGTTTAGATCTTTGATTCATTTTGAGTTAATTTATGTATACAATATAAGATAAAGGTCCAACTTTATTCTTTTGCAGGTAGACTTCCAGTTTTCCCAGCACCATTTTTTGAAGACTTTCTTTTCCTTATTGAATGGTATTGGCACCCTTGTCAAAAATCATTTGATTATATATGTGGAAGTTTATTTGGGGGTTCTCTATTCTATTCTAATGGCATATATGTCTGTCTGTATGCCAGTACCACACTTTGTTGGTTACTGTAGATTTGTAGTAAGTTTTGAAATCTGGAAGTATGAGTCATCCAATTTTGTTCTTCTTTTTCAAGATTGTTTTGGCTATCTGGTTTTCTTGAGATTCCATATGAATTTTAGTATGAATTTTTCTATTTCTGAAAAAAATCATTGGAATTTTGATATGTATCACATTGAATCTGTAGATAGTTTTGTGTAGTATTGACATCTTAACAATGTTAAATCTTCCCATCCATGAACATGAGATGTCTTTCCATTTATTAATATCTTTTTAAATTTCTCTCAGCAATGTTTAGTAGTTTTCAGTGCACAAGTCTTTAAACTCCTTGATTAAGTTTATTTGTAAGTATTTTATTTGATGCTATTATAAATGGAGCTGTTTTCTTAATATCATTTTCAGATTGTTTGCTATTAGGATATAGAAATGAAACTGATTTTTGTGCATGGATTTTGTATCCTGTAACTTTATTGAATTTGTTTATTAGTTTTAACAGTTTTTCATGCATTCTTTAGGGTTTCTGACATAGAAATAGTAAAAATGGGCATTGTTGTCTTGCTCCTAATCTTAGAGGGAAAGCTTTCAGGCTGTCACCATTGACTATGATGTTAGCTGTGGCATTTTCATATATGGCCTTTATTGTATTGGGGCAGTTTATCCATATGCCCAGTTTGTTTAGTGTTTTTTTTTTTTTTTTATCATGAAAGGGTGTTGAATTTTGTCAAAAGCTTTTTATGTATTAACTGAGATGATCCTGTTGTTTTTCCCTTCATTCTGTTACTATAGTGTATTATATTGATTGATTTGCATTTTTTGAAATATCCTTGTATTCTAGAAGTAAACCCCACTTGGTGATAGTTTATAATCCTATTTATATGCTACTGAATTCTGTTTGTTAGGATTTTGTTGAGTATTTTTACATTAATATTCATCAGGGATTTGGTCTGTAGTTTTCTTTTCTGTTGTGTCTTTATTTGGCTTTGGATTCAGAGTAATGCTGGCCTCATCAGTTAGTTATTTTAGTCAGTCTTTAGTTCTTTTTAAATGCAAAAAATAGGGAACGGGGGTTGGGGGTGGGTGGGGAGGGGGCTGGAGCTTTCCCATTCACCATTTTGCTGACCTCACATGGAAGTCTTACATTAAGATTTTCTATGTATACTCAGCCCCTCTTTTGACCCCCAACATGGCTTATTGATTTGGAGAAGGAGCCTTGAGGTGGTATACTGCAGTAGCTAAAACAGATACTTTAAATGTCAAGGAGATTTATACCCACGAAGTGTAAATTACAACCACAGTGCAATCTAGTACATAGCCACCAGAGTGGCTAAAATAAAACTATGGAAATTATCAAGTGTTGGAAAGGATATGGTACAGCAATAACTCACATATAGTAGGGGTGGAAATATAAATTATTATAAGCACTTTTGTTAGTATATACTGAAGCTAAATGTATACATAGCTAAGACCCAGCATATACCCAGTGCAAATCCATACCTATGTTTCCCAAAAAAATACACACTAGAATATTCAAAGAATACTCAAATATCCATTTATAATGGAAAAATACTGAAAATTACCCTAATGCCCACTGAATATAGAATAGATCAATAGACTGTAGTATAGCCATACAATGAAATACTCTAGAGCAATAAGAATAAATGATTTACAATTATACTCAACAATATGGATAACATGGATGAATCTTAGAGCCACGAAAGAAGCCAGACACAAAATCATAGATCCTGTGTGATTTTATTTATATTGAGCTCAAGAACAAGCAAAAGTAACTTCTATTTCAGAATCAATATAGTGGTTATGCTAGGGAAGAAACTGGACAGAGCATAAGGAGGGGTTTTGGGTTGTTGATGATGTTACATTTTTTAAATTCAATTTGTGGAAAAAACATCAGTCTGTACATTTTTTATTTTTTCATTTTTCTGTAAGTGCATTATATTTCAATAAAAAGCAATAAAGAATTAAAAAGAACAATTTGGAATGACTTAAATTTAAATCCGAGCTCTAACTCTTGTTAGTAGTGAGACTCTGGTCAAATTTCTGAACTCCACTAAGAGCCACAATATTCTTACTTGTATGATGATATGGGTGGTGGTGATGGTGATGATAATGATAGGAAGAAGAAGAAACATTTACATGACACTTATTTTGTGCCTAGTCTAATAATTTTGTTTCAATTTCATTCTCATAATAACCTTATTAGGTAAATAATAGGTAATATTATTAAATATCATCTTCATGTAACAGATGAGGAAAGCTAGGCATGGAAATATTAAATACCTATCCCAAGGTCATTCAGATCCAGAGTTCACACCTAGGCAGTGTTTCTCAAGAGTCCATACTTTTACTCACTATATCACTCTGATCATCACCTAAGAGCACATTTAGGAATAACATTGATCTGGTGTCGGGCAGATGTGGGTGGGGGAGGGGATGGTTGTATACATACATAATGAGTGCGATGCACACTGTCTAGGGGATGGGCACCTTTGAAGCTCTGACTTGGGGGGTTAGGGACAAGGACAATATATGTAACCTAAACTTTTGTACCCCCACAATATGCTGAAATAAGAATAAAAAAAATAAAAAAAAACTGTAACCCAATAAACATATGTTAGGTCTGCTTAATTCCCATTAATGATAAAACATGACCTCTAGCTCTCCTTCCCATGCCAATTGCTCACAGTTATGCTCTGAATTTATCCCACAGACAGCCAGTCCACCATTCTATTCCCCACAATCCTAGAGTTCTCTGTCTTTCCAGTTATAGATTGTTCTTAAATGCCCTTTCAAACTTTGGGAAGCATAATGAAGAGGTTACATGTTTCATTCTATGCCAGTTACTTTCCATAATTACATATGGGTGTTTTTTAATCTATTCTACAATCTTATACAATTACAGGAAGGGAGTTTTTAAATCTGTATTTTCAGAGACTAGCAGAGGGCTTAGAATATATTAGGTGCTAAATAAATGTTTGGTGAATTAAACATTCAAATTAAAGAACTTTCACTCTTTGGAGACATAACTTTCAGAGTTATTTTATGTGTTTTCTTGATTAAAGTCCTTTTCTAATGCTATTGAACACCCCCCGACAAATGATAGTTAGTGGAAGGCAGTGGGGTAGGTTTTTTGGAGCAGAAGATTTTCTTGAGCTCCTCCAAATCATAAGTTCTGCTATCATCTTATTTGGTCTGTAAGCATGGCACCAACTTAGCTAGTCACCAAAACTTTTCAATTCAGTCTATTGGAATATCTCTTTCTGGGGACTCATTCCAAATTTTATCATGGAAACCAGAAGAACAATAAGATTTTTATATCAATTAATTTTACAGCTACATTTTTGGAAACACATCTGTTCCATAAAGAGAAAAAGCCTTACTTATAATGATAGCTTGCTCTATGCAATGTGAATGGCATTGTTTCTCTTTTGTTTAATGAACTTTCCCATTATCTGCTTGCCAGTTGGATGTAGACTTAAGCAATTTAGAATCATGGCTCTGAATCTGATCTCATTACTATACTGTGATATCCTTGCCCATGTTATGTTACAGTGGAATCCATCACACTCCTTGCCAGCAAGGATAACCACAGAGCCATTCCAGTTTTTGCTATTGCTAAATTTCCTCTGTGTAAGTTTTGGTATGCTAGCTGGAAGCCATCTGTAGTGTGTTTTCCTGGCTACCATCAAGTTTTCCATCTGCCAGTATTTAACACTGCCCGGGTCTGAACTCATAAGCTAAATAGTTCTCTCAAATCTATGACTACATTTATAGGAGCAAAAGGATGAAATAATCCACATTTTAGTTAAATCAAGAAAGAAAATAAATGGAGGAAATAGAAGAATCTCACTGTATGCAAGTAAGGTTGATAGAAATTATTTGCTTGCTTCATCTGAGATTTAATAAATAGTATTTCAATAATGACTTTAGGTGTGAGGGAAAGTATTTTTTTCTGGCATTGGAATAAAGCCACTTTAGAAATTAGAGTGATAAGGTAGCAAAAGCAAGACAACTAACATAGTTTAACACAAGTTTAACACATGAATACTAAGCTGTAGTGTCTAAGAACATGTTTGTCATCTCTAAGTATCAGTTGTTGTGTGTGTGTTTGTGTGTGTTGTTTGTTTTTGTTTTTTGGATAGGGCTGTAGTTTTTCCTGGGGAAGAGTTAAGAAACCATGGATCTTACACCTGGATGGCTTTTGGAAACTTAAGAACCACTATGATCTGTGCTTTTACAAACTGAAAGTTGAGAACTATTACTGGGCTATAAAACCAATTTAGTAGATCACAACTAGAATATTTTAAAAGTAGAATAGGATAGAATAAAATAGAAAGTCTCAGTATGCATCACCACATCACATGTGGTTAGGGTAAGTATCGATTTATGAAACTTGGCTTCATGTGCACACACACACGTATGTGTTCTAGGTCACAATGTGAAACATATCTCTTCTAATGTGTTAACGTAAAAAAAAAGTTCGAAGTCCTCTGATTTAGAGAAATATTAAGAGCCATTGTGCACCCTTCACAATCTTATCAGAATAAATGATGATGAAATTTTTCCTGATTTGAGAGGGCCCCCACACCACTAGTACTAATGTGTTAAAATGAATTATAAATTTTGGGGGGGGGTGCTGAGAATATCAAGGTGATCTAGTATTAAGATCTATCTAAATTAATGATTCTTAAATTAACTCATACTTAAGAGTTATATATACGAGTATATTGGTAAGTTTCATATCATCTTTATAGGATAGCTCTTCATTTTGAAAACAAATAAACAAGGATCTAGTCAAATTTGAATCTCTGGGAGTACTTTGAACACCTGGGATTTTCCAACTTTAGGAGCTCCTTGAAACAGAAATATAGCCCTCCTTCTTCCCCCAGCACCCTCCCCCCACCACACACACAAACTAGGTGGTTGTGGTTACTCTGAAGTTCCCAGTCCAAACCCACAGTTACAGTAGGGTTTGGGGCCTTCCTTAGGATCCTGCAGTATTCCTTTGAGCGCTCTTCAACATGATGCTGGTGTGGCTACTGATAGCATACTTCAAGCTATTTTGGTCTTCAGTTATTTTCATTTCAATGAGACAATTGAGTAGGCTATTTGATGATTCATTCTTTTTCAACATCCATGGCCTGAAACCAAATCAGGTTTGTCTTGTCTGCAGAGTGTGTGCTAGTGTCAATCTATGTATGAGCTGTCTTTTTTAACCCTCCATTTGAGTATATATACTTCCTGGTTTCCAGATACAGACAACTTCTAAGCCAACCACTGGTTTTTCATGAATTAAGACAAGTGCTTTGATTTTTATCTACATGATGTCAGATTAGAATCATGAGTAAAATTTCCATTTTTTTCAGCTAGACTTGCTATTTCATAGAAATAGTCTGAGATATTTTTGTATGGTTATACTTATGTGGCAACTGATCTGTCTGGCTTTGACAAAGTAAAATGGCATTATGAATGGAAAAACCATTTGTTTGCTAGCCTTGCTTATCCAGAGGATCAGAGGGAGTATTATTCCATCAATATGCACAAAATAAATGGTCTATGAAAATAACCATTCATTTTATATTGCCTCAGTGATCAATGACGATCACCACTTGATTGATCCAGCTGTGGTGATCAGAATTAATCAGGGAAAGGCTGAAATTAATGGATTGACAATGCTATAATATGAGTTGCTGCTGCCTAAAGCTCATCATAATTATTCAAAGAACACCCTATTTATTGTTTGTTTTGCTTTATTGTTATTTTTTGGCCAATTTTACTGTTAAAATGGGCACATATTTGATAAATGACAACAAGCCCATTAGTGTGGTAAATATAATAATGTAAACGTCTCTGATTGCATTTGTAATGACAATCAATTTTCCCCTCTAATTACATTAATTATAGCGTTACATACCTTTGCAATTTGCATAGGATTGTACTCAATTAGGTTCATGTTGTATTTCAATAAAGCGTTTTTGCCACTGTCATAGATCTTTGGAACACTAAGTCGTGGAGATAGTGGCAACCGAAGATTGATCTGCAGTGTTGGAATTCAGTGGGAAATCATGTCTTGTTATTGATTACTAAAAGAGTCATTAATTTATGGAAGCTAGTTGGAGATTTTGGCAAGTTTAGAACTTATTTCAAAATCATTCTCAGTCCTAGCCACAGCTTTTCTCAGAGAGAGAGAGAGAGAGAGAGAGAGAGGATGGAAGGGAGAGAAAGAGCAAGTGAGATGAGGAAGGAGAGAGAAAGGATACAAATTAGAATTTTAAAATTGCAAAATGACTCTATGTTGCATTTTGTTAAACAGAGTAGAGTGAAGAGCGTATGTGTGGTTATATCAAGGTCAGTAGCAACGTGACTATTAAGAGGCCACAATCAGGTTGAGTAATCGGTTTCTGGCAGTAATCTTTATTCTCTCAGAAATTTAACTGACAGAAAACACCTAGCTATTCAGTCTAAAAGCAGACGGTTCATCATAAGAATTCAAGTAGCAGGCGAAAAACAGCCCCTAGAGTAAGCTCTTCCCTTGCTTTCAAAATGGAAATATTCTAAAGGTATAGTCTCATTTTCAGACATTAATTAAAATGGTATAGAAAGGAATCTAGAATTAGTTTGTAAAAGGAAGAAAACCTTTATGCCTATAAATCTCATAATTTTCATTTAGTTTATGATACAGTATTTGATTTTGGTCATGTATACCACCTAATGGAGGTTTTATGTATCTCTACATTACAAGTATATGTTTTGTTTACCTTACATTCATTTAGGGCTTTGAAGTACCTGTGACTAATTATGTAAGTTGACAGATTGGATATAAATAACCCCATCTTCTATTTTTTTTCTTTTACCTTATTAAATGTTTGAAAATGTTTGAAATAGTATAGGTTATGTAATGACAGGGAGCTTCTGAGCTTTTACCCGCGGGTGGAAGATTTGAACACCAGCAATGCAGTACGGCTGATAAAGAAAGAAACCTAGTATTATTGTTGCTAGATTTTTATTTCTATGGTAACCATGATGTCACTGGTGCCTGCAATGCTTAAACCTCTCATCTCTAATAACTTGATCTGATCTGGTAGGACAGAAATGTACAATGAAAAAATTCTAATTAATAGAATGTAATCACCAGATGCAATGATATAGATAATGTTTGGGAATGTAAAAGGCTGAATCTTGGTTGACAGTGAAAGAAAAATGTAGCATAGAGTTTATTAAAAGGAAAAGCATGTTTTTTAAATATAATGACTGTAACATGAGTGTAAAGGAGATCTAAAAATACAGTAGAGAAGGAGCTATCCATATGCTATAGCCTTTATAATTTGTAGCTAAAGACAAGAGACTGGAGGAAAATCATGCTTTGGGGATTAACGTTTAATTCTTGTTAAGAAACAGAGACTAAGTGACATGTATGTAATCTAATAGTAACATTGATAAAAAGTATATTGATTATTTGATTATATTGCAAGTGGTTTTTGCTATTTATACTCCTTTTTCTAAATGAAACTACCTCCATTCTCTTCCCAGTGCCACAGGAAGCTTTCTCTTTGCTATTACTGTCTTTGGCAAAGAATAAGCAGTCATTTGCTTGCTGATCTCTAATCTACCCCTCTCGGGGAGGAGTGAACTTATTACATGCATAGGCTCAGAAAGAAGAAAAGGTGTACCATACCCATATTCTAGGGGAGAAGAAAAATACTGGAGGCACTAATAAACAACCAGAGAACTCCCAGAGTGTTTGCAGAGGGGACTGTTGAATGACTAGGAGTAACGCTTGAACTCCATCCTCTTCAAAGTGAACTTTATTATTCCTCAGCCAGAGAGCTTTCTACAGTCAAGACAAGGGGGTAGAGTGAAAAATCAGAAGTCTGCTGTACCTACCGTTCCCACTCTGGTCCCTGTCCTGCCTTACCCTCATGGCCAAGAATCTTAGTTCTCAAGTACAAAAGGACAGGGATGTCACACAGACAGTACTGCCTCACCTATTCCTGGTAATTGTAGTGGAGGTGAAGCTGTGTGAGAATGGCATGTTCACAGTGTGCCAGGGGACTGTTTCCTCTGCCTGGCATAGCCCTGGCTAGCCCCATAATGGCAGAGAGGCAGAAGAGGTTGTTCTAGGTGGGTCGAAGATTTGAGACTGTTTCCTGGGTTGTTTTTGTGAAGTCACTCTGCTGCAGTGGTGGCTAAGTTTCCAAACTAATGAAACTCATTGTTTTGGGTCTAATATTTTAAATACTTCACAGAGGACAATTCTTCCCTGGTAGATAGCTATAACTTGCCTAGCTTGATCATATGCCTGCCAGCACTATTACTTTTCTATTGTTATCTGACTACAGCTATCAACTGTATAGACATTAGAGTGATAAAAATGTGTCCAGTTGACATATAAGCTGAAATTCAGCTGACTATGAGCTCTGTAAATCTCTGCCTTATAAACACTCCTATCCTTGATAACATATTGAGAAAAAAAGACAAAATAAGAATAGCTCTTTGTACTGCACAGGCAGCACAAACTCATTTAGCTTTCAATGGGCAAAATGGAACATTTCCCTAAAGAAAATATGAACTTATATTTCCAGGATTGATGTAGTATGACTTAAAATTACTTCTTGCTTGTCATTTACATATTTATGTATCCTAACAGTAGAGATATAAAGAAACTGTTTTATGCATAAAGAGATTACTAATTGTACAATGAAAAAATACTCTAGACGAGTAATATTGATTATAGCTAACATGCATTTATCATTATTATAAAATTGTACTTTTCAAATACCAGGTGCCTGAGATTATGTGCTCAGCAAAACGCAGAGAAAATAACATGGACATAATCTCTGCTCACACTGAGACAGGATCTAAAGAATTTCTAGCATGATTTGCATAAGATATCATCTAGAAAGAAAAATTAATGAATCTCTTTCTTTTATAACGTCCTCTAATGATATTAACAATAGGCTAAGTAATTTATGTGATGAAATCAGTATATAGGGTGAAGATTAAGGGGACGCCCTTTAGAGACAGACTGCTTGGGTTCCATCCCAGCTCCATCAAGTACTAAGGGCATTTCGACCTTGGCAACATTCTCAACCTCTTTGTGCCCCAGTACCCTGATCTGTAAAATGAGGACAGTACCAGTATCTACATCAGAACACTACTGTGGAGATTATATAAAATAATGTATATAAGTCCTTTAGGAAACTGGTCCATAGTTAGTGCTTGATAAATGTTAGCTACGTTTATTGGATCACAATTGCATAAGGTCAAAAACCTGCTGGGAGGAGAAGGAGGTAAAGAAAGGAAGCAGTATTTCATATTTCAAAAACATTATGCAGCTATGTATGTATTTAGTATATTAATAGGATTTTAGAAAAGTTTGTGGTCATTGCCCCCTATGTCTTTCCCACTGCCTGTAGTTTCCCAAATTATTGTTTTCTTTATCACCTTCAAACTTAAAATGTCAGTTTGTTTCCACATGTGGCCATTTCCTTCCCATTGCTTAGTTCAGAATGGCCCATTCTACACTGCTTCTATTGCTGAGGGATGAGTAATGAAAGCTCTTTTCTAGCATTTCAACATTTGACCCATCATCTGCTCCAAGCAACTCTGCCCATGCCTGGCAATCACCTCAACAATGTAACTATGCTATTATTGCTAGTTCTTTATTGATTCTCCAAGGGTGATATTTGCTGTTGGTGTTTGTGTTGTGTCATTGCCATTTTTTGCTAACTGTGGCTTTCATATAGTCGCATGTTTCTAGCTCTCTTTCTTATTAGATTATTAAACTATTTGATGGAAAAGACTTTTTTCTGTATCCAAACACTCTGCAGAGTGTCAATAAATATTTTGGGAATAAAAATAATGGAGTCCTATAGAAGTGACCACCAAACATGACACCAACTTGTCCTAGGGAAGGAAATAAAATCTCAAGAGAATCCTATGTATTGTGATGCAGGATAAAGATTGATACTTAGAGTCCAAATTTGACTCCATCACTTATTAGCTGAGTGATTTTTGTATAAATGAGTTAACTTCTCTGAACTTCAATCGTGCAATTCTATAAAAGGAGTTAGCGATCATATCTGTCTTTTAGAGTTGTTATGGGCATCAAGTGACATGGTGGTTAAGAAAATGCTTTGTAAATTATACAATTCTGGACAAATATTTGCTGCAGTGGTGATCGTGATTTATGCCTTAGTCTGCAAAGGAAGTGATGTTTCCATGAGATTTTGGCTATTAGTCCCCATGTTATTTAGATGATGTTCCAATTATCTGTTGCTATATAACAAACCACTCCCAAATTTAGTGGTTTAAAACAACAGCAATAACATGTTTATTTTGCTCATGAATCTGCAATTTGGACAGAATTTAGTGAAAACAACTCACTAAGTGTGAGTTGAGGTGTCAGTTTGGGGAGATTTAAAAGCTGAATGAAGGCTGGAATCATCTGAAGTCACATTCACATGTCTGGCAGTTGATGCTGGCTATAGGTTGGAATCTTAGATGGGCTGTCAGCTCAAACACCTATACAACATGGTGACTACATTTCAAGGATGTGCAGTGAGAGAGAGAGAGAGAGAGAGAGTAGAGGCAGAGCAGTATTCAGAAGTCACACATTGTCATTGCTACCATATTCTATTCAGTAAAAGGGAGTCACTAGTCTCACTTATATTCAAGGGAAGGAAGATTAATTTCTATATTTTGATAGGAGGAATGTCAGAGAATATGTGGACCACCACAGATATTACCACCACCATTACTAGTTGGAATTTTTTGAGCATTTAGTACATACAGGGTACTATATTGCATTGTACCATTTAATCCCCATCAAATACCTACAAAATAAATGTATTGTACCTATTTTAAAGGTGCAGAAAATGATGCTCAGAGATATTAAATAGCTTGCCCAAAATTACATATGGGAGGAGCTGGGACTAAATTCAAAGTCATGTTGTTAACCACTGTAATATGCATTTTTCCCCTTTTGTGCCATTACACTTCTGTGATGTTACGAATACATTTAGGTTTGTGTGTGTGTGTGTGTGTGTGTGTGTGTGTGTAATGGGGTGTGACTGCTGAATTTATTTGACTTTGTTGTTCTGATAGAGGAGCAAATTTGACACCTTTAAATAGGTGCTGCATTAAAATTATAAGAACATGCCCATAGTTCTCTCTGAAGCAACTGCCTAACTCTGGTCAATGTGCAAGAGTTTAAAACTCTTACAATCAGTACTCTTTTAATAATCAGCTCTCAACAACTTATAAGATATTTACTGGCAGAGTAGATACCCTACTACTAGGTGTCTAACTTTGTCACCAGTCAGGAATTCTCAGGAGCATGTGGTTCAAGGAAATAAAAAAAGTTGAAGTTAGTGGTCCAGCTTCTTGGTCACTCATTTGATGGATTCTGTGCTTCAGCAACTATGGTAAGTGGAACCCTTCACTAGATGGTGGCCAGAGACATTTGATGCTGTAACTGGCACTGTTTATTTCTATGGCCAATGCTGAAGAATGCCTTGTGATTACAGTAATCATTGCCAGCCCCATTCAACTTTTGAACTCTGTCCAGCCTTGTTTATAGAGCTAACAGGTTGGCCACTTATTTGCTGGTTTTGGAAAATCCCAACACTTTGCCTTTGCCTGAATTGCCTTGATTGACAGCGTGATGTCATTAATTTAACTCAATAAGTGCACAGCCCTCTAATTTTCTTGGCTTTGTCAGCATAGCTTCATGGAGGGTGGTAATTATATGTGGGAGGCAAACAGCTGTATATTGTTGTCCTTGAGTGTGGAATGAATTTTGAAAACAGAAAGAGACCCACAAAGGAGAGAAATATGAATTGCTAAGGCTATTGTGTGTAATACATAGTGTCAAATGAAATGGGTGAAATGAGATTGATAGCGTCATTAGTTAGCCATGCCTTTTGGGACATTCAAATTCAAAAATGTAAAAAATGCAAAAAAAAAGATGGTTGTACATACAGAGTTATGTATCTATATTCATATACTTTCTTTACTCAGATTCAACTATATTATTGCTTCAAGGAATGTTACCTTTTAAAAAATTCATATATTAAAATAAGTAATATATTTAAGTTACAGTCCAGATTTCAATCTTTTTTTTTTTGTGAATTTCAAATGAAGCAAAGTAAGACATTTTCATACATGAGAGACATTTTTGGTCCATCAGGTCATCTAGTAAAGACCATTTCTATAAAAGTATAGTTAGTCTTAATGGAATGCTTGTCCCAATTTGGGCAGAAAAATTTCTAGAATAAAATCATTGAGGAAAAGAAACTCAGTGCATGCAAAATGAACTTAAGATGCTGTGGTATCTGTCTGTCCATCACTTTTTCCTTCTGCTCAACCCTTTGTTTTATGGAAGAGGAAAGTTTAAAACTATTTAAACTGAAAGGTTAAATTCATTCTTTGTAAGCCTTTCTTTCCTTTTTTTTCCCTTGCCTGCTAAGCATGAAACACTTTGTTTGTATTGTTTGTCAAGTGAAGGCTAAAATGGGCAGTTATCCATGAGAACGACACATGTTTTTACTCCACAGAGGCATATATTTAATGAGCATATGGGCATTTGGTGAACACATAATTATCTTATAAACATTTGTTTTGTGATGTTTTCAATGAAAAAAATACTACTTTTAAAGAGAGCAAGAGAAGTACATTTTGTGGTTCATCACTTTAAGTGTATCATTTCATGCCAAGATTAAAGAGGCA
Source organism: Eulemur rufifrons (assembly GCF_041146395.1). Taxonomy (NCBI): domain Eukaryota; kingdom Metazoa; phylum Chordata; class Mammalia; order Primates; family Lemuridae; genus Eulemur; species Eulemur rufifrons. The sequence goes on from NC_091012.1 coordinate 72,219,769, forward strand.
AAAGTTGATGTTGTACCTATCTACTGCACCATAACTATTTATTTCAAGATGACTCCTGTTTTGATAGCTCTTTCAAGAAGCTGCATTCAATTTTTCACTGTATATGTATAACTCCAGATATCTATGCACTTAGGTTTCAGAAGTCAGGGCTGGAGAGTCCAGATTACAGCTTTAATATCAAGGAAAATTTTAGATGTGGTTAAATAGCAAACAGCTCTTAAATTTTCTCAAGGTTTATGAGTATAATAAATGAAAAATGAGGCACAGATGAGATGTTTACTACTATATACCCTCTATACAAAATCAGCCAAGGTGTGTATAATCATTAAATATTTCATCCCACAAAATGGCTATACTAAAAAACTATATTATTTTGATTTGTTCAGAACTGTCTGAAGAATTCATGACATTGAGATTTCACTTCTCTCAAATCTGGGTAAGATTTCTATACAAATATTTTATTAATGCCTATACTCGAAGTAGAGAGAAGATCTGCATTTAGATGCCAGGTCAGTGAATTTGGATGTAGGGCTTGGGGGAGAGGGTGGATATATGGAATATTCTAAATTATGTGTTTACTGCCCAAATATGAGCTTCCCATTGAGTGTTTGTACCTGCCCCCCAAAAAGTTTTAAAGTAGTTAATGTATAAAATCTGACTAAAAATAGTCTACTCATAGCCTTTCAGAGCCCACAAAATAGTAAGCATTGGCAAAGTTATCTGAATAACTGAGCCTCAAATGTGTGCTTCCCCCAGTTCTTTTGAAAATAGAAAAATAATGCATTTATCCCACAAATATTTTTTGAGTGTCTAACGTGCCACTTTTATACAGCTTATCACGTTGAATTATAATTATTGCTTACCAGTATGTTTCCATGATTAGGCTATGTTCTCTAGGAGAAAAGAGATTATGCCTTAATCATCTCTATAACCTCCTGACTCAGCACAAGGAATGACACATAATGCCCAATAAATGAATAGTGAATATGACAATAAATGCATAAGTGCATGAGTGAAAAATCTGGTCATCAGTATATCAATGGTTACATGAAAGTAAAGGAAGGAAAGATTATTTCCAACTTGGAGAACAGAGTGGTAGGAATACCAGATAATTCACTGGGGATGAGATGACACTTGAGTTGGACCTTAAAGGATGAATAAGAGGCTATTAGATTTGGTCATCAATCCTTGGTTGCTTTAGACAACAGATTCAATGAAATATTGAGGGCAAACAGCAGACTGCTCTTGGCTGATGATTGGGATGGGTATGAAGAAACAGAGATATAATTTCTCCTTTTAAATAATTTCGTGATGAGTATCATGTGTCTGAAGCCATCCAGTCCTAGGTTTCAATCCTGGTTTTGCTCTTTGCATGCTGTGTGAATGTGAGCAAGCTACTTAATCTCTCTGTGCTCCAATTTTCTTATCTATGAAGTAAGGATAATGGCAGTAACTATCTCTTTTGAGCATTGGATGAGAAACTAAATGTAGGCAAATATCATAGCATTTGATGTAAGTACTCAATAAACAGTAGGCTGAAATGTGAAACAAAGAAGGGAGAGGACAGTGGCAGAAGGGAATAGAAAGGTAAAATAAAGAAATTTCTCTTTTTCAAGAATTCTGAGATCTCAAACGAATGATGGCAATTTTCCCATAGTAAAATCTTATAAAATATTCCATGATGTTTCCTCAATCAAGAGTTTTAGCAACCAAGAAAATGATTTTATTTGATGTTGGTGTCCCCTCCTGTTCTTATGTGTTGCCTTTGCCTAGTGCTTTTATGCTTCCAAGCAATCCTTCCAATGAATCTTTATATTTCCAGAGTTATGAATATCTGTTGACTCTGCTTCTAAACTATACCTGTGATGCAAACTTAGGATCATGCTATGAGAATTAAAAGGTGAAAAAATCATACTACTGTCACTTTCCCAAGTAATATATTTGAATTTTAGAAAGGGTCTTCCAGAGACACAATGACTTAAGTCATTTGCCTATTGATAATATATATTCTGCCTACTTCCACAAGAGATTTGTCATGGCACAATATGCCAAGACAGTGAGTCTGATTACTGATGAGAATTTTAGGTTTGACTTTACTCATTAATTTTTTGAAGCTCTTTGGATAGATTTGCCAGGAAACTGATGCAGGCCTGCAAGAGAGCTATTTATTGGAAAGTATGTATTTCACTGCCCCGTGAAGCATATTCTACTAAAGTCTTCTCTTTAGATTGGCTTGGCCCACAAATCAAAGGTCTACATTCTGTGTGGAAAATATGCTGCTTCTAAGTTTCATTAGCTTTGTTTGTATCAGCATTATTGAGGTTATTTATATATAATAAAATGCATTTATTTAAAATGCGCAATTTGATGGGTTTTCACAGATGTTTACACCTGTGAAACCATCACTGCAATCAAGATGGAAAACATTTCTAACAAACCAAAAGTTTCCTCATTCTACTTTGCATTTCTCCCCTTCCTCTGCCACCAGCCCTGGACAACCACTGATCTGCTTTCTGTCATTATAGATTAGTCTGCATTTTCTAGAATTTTATATTAATGGAATCATACAGCATATATTCTTTCAATCAGCCTAATTGTTCTGAGATTTATGCATGTTGTTGCATGTTCCAGTAATTCATTATTTTTACTGAAGAGTAAGTACTAGTGCTGTTTATCTATTCACTTATTGATGTGTATTTTGGTTGTTTCCAGTTTTAGGCATTATGAATGAAGCTGCTACAAACATTCATGTGCAAGTATTTTTGTGAACATATGTTTTGATTTCTCTTGGATAAATATCAAGTAATGAAATGGCTAGGTTATATGGTAGATCTGTGGTCAATTTTTTTTTTTTTTTGAGACAGAATCTTGCTCTGTTGCCTGGGCTAGAGTGCCATGACATCAGGCTAGCTCACAGCAACCTCAAACTCCTGGGCTCAAGCAATCCTACTGCCTCAGCCTTCTGAATAGTTGGGACTACAGGCATGCACCACCATGCCTGGCTAATTTTTTCTATATATTTTTAGTTTTCCAGCTAATTTCTTTCTATTTTTAGTAGAGATGGGGTCTTGCTCTTGCTGAGGCTGATCTCAAACTCCTGACCTCAAACGGTCCTCCTGCCATGACCTCCCAGAGTGCTAGGATTACAGTCATGAGCCACTGTGCCCAGCCTGTATTCAACTTTTTAAGCAATTGCCAAATCTAAAATATATAAGGAGCACAATTCAATAGCAAAAAAATAATAATAACCTCATTAAAAAGGGAGCAAAGGACCTGAATAGACATTTTTCCAAGGAAGACAGACATACAAAAGGCCAACAGGTATACGAAAAGGTGTTTAACATCACCAGTCCTCAGGTAAATGCAAATCAAAACCACAATGAGATAGTACCTGACACCTGTTAAGATGGCTATTATCAAGAAGATGGAATAAGTGTTGGTGAGGGTGTGGAAAAAAGAGAACTCTTGTACATTGTTGGTAGGAAATTGGTGCAACTATTATGGAAAATAGTATGAAAGTTCCTCAAAAACTAAAAATAGAACTACCATATGATCTAGCAATTCCACTAATGGGCATATATACAAAAGAAATAAAATCGATATCTTGAAGAAATATCTGCACCCCCATGGTCATTGAAGCATTACTCACAATAGCCAAGATAAAGAAACAAACTGTTGACGGATGAATGGATAAAGAAAATGTGGTGTGTGTGTGTGTGTGTGTGTGTGTGTGCGCGTGTGTGTGCATTGTAATGTGGAATATTATTCAGCCTTTAAAAAGAAGGAAATCCTGACATTTGCCACAACATGGGTGAATCTGGAGGACATTATGCTAAGTGAAACTAGTCAGACACAAAAAGACAAATATTGTATGATTTAACTTTTATATGGAATCTAAAAAAGTTGAACTCATAGAAGCAGATAGTAGAATGGTGATTGCCAGGGACTGGGGAGTAGGGTGAGGGGAATGGAAAGATATTGGTCAAAGTACCCTTTAAAACTTTAAATTTTAAACTTTCAGTTATAAGATAAATAAGTTCTGGGGATCTATTATACAGTACAATGACTATAGTTAATATTGTATTGTGTACTCAATATTTGATAAGAAAGCCATTTTAAGTGCCTTCACCCCCATACACAAATGGTAACTATAGGTGGTGATGGATGTTAATTAAGTTGATTATGGTAATCATTACACAATTTATACATATATCAAGTCATCCATTGTACATCTTGAATACATATCATTTTTATCTGTCAAATAATTTTAGTTTGTCAGTTAAAAAAAACAGTACTAGTTGAAAATAAAATCTTATTTCAGTTCTTAGGCTAAAGGTTGCTTTGAGTCTGACCTACACATGCATGGTTTGGGGGTCAGCCAAACACTTGGGAAGATGTTATACACAGAATTGGAACTCCTTGTCCTCTGCTTTTCTTTCTTCCAGGATTCAGTATTCACTTTCCTGTAGTTGTGATTGCCCCAGACTCTGTCCTCCATTTGCTTAGGGGATAAAAGTGGCATGTTTTTCATTGGAGTTTTATTTGCCCTGACCTGCCTTATAATCTTATTCTGCCCTCAAGCTAACACTGTAAATAAACATAGAAAGAAATGTTACTCCATACTTGTCTCTTTTCCACATTTGCCATGCATTCATAAATTCCATCCATATTCCATGTTGATTCTTATTTGATCAATCAAAATGCCTAATCTTTCCTCTTGTGCTCAAGTCAAACACAATACCTTGCCCTATCCTTTACTTATATGTTCTTAAATTTCACTGTTACTCATAAATTGTGGTTATATTAGTTTTCTATTGCTTTGGTAACAAAGTAATACAAACTTCGCAGTTTAAACAACACAAATTTATCATCTACAGTTCTGTAGCTCAGAAGTTTGACGCAGATCTCACTGGGCTAAAATCAAGGTGTTGGAATGGCTGCATTCCTTTCTGGGGGCTCTAGGAGTGAGTCTGTTTCCTTATTTGGCTTGTTGGAAGACTGTAGTTCCTTGCAGTTGTAGGACTCAAGTTTCTGTTTTCTTGCTGGCTGTCTGCTGAGGAATGTTTCCAGCCCCTAAAGGCCACCCATGTTTCTTTGCTTGTGGCCCCTTCCTACATCTTCAAAGCCGGGAAAGATGGGGCAAATCTCTCTGATGATTAGAATAAGTCCTCTTTCCATTGCTTATCTATGACTGAGACTTTTACCTTCCAATTCCACTTTTAAGAACCCATTTGATGACATCAGGCCTACCCAGATACTCCAGGATAATCTCTTCATATCAAAGTTCCTTTTGCTATATATGGTAACATTTTCACAGGTTCTGCAGATTAGAGTCTAGACATTCTGCCTACAACACTGGTCTTTAAAACTTTTTATTTTGAAACAGTTAAGGTATACCAAAAAAATCACAAAACAAAATTTCATAAGCTACCATATTCTCACGGAATAATTCCCTGTGCACTTCTGATCCTTTATATCCCTCTCCTATTTGTTCCTTAGATATCTATTACCATGAATGCAAGATTCAAATTCTCATGCATTTCTTTGCATACCTAAGCAAAATATAATGTTTGATTATTGAGCTTTACTTTTTATCCTGTTTAAATCTCACTTAGTGGATCCATTTTGTATTTCAGCCTAATCAGATTTTTATCATTCTTCCAAGTATTGGTATTCATTTTGTCTCTGATTAACATACAAAAGAAATCTAAATAAAAGTTAATAAAAATGTTGATACAGGCAGCACTAAGTAGTCAGCAGTAGAGAATACCATCAGGGTTCCCTTTTACATGATAATGATATTTATTCATTATTAGGAAATAACTGGGTACTATGATTCAACCAGTGAGCAATACATCTAATATTACATTCTAAGTGGCTTATAAAAATGGCTTCTTCTCATTCCTGTTGCATGCCATTATTTAAAATTAACAGATTATTTTTTAGAGAAGTTTTAGGTTTATAGAAGTTTGATCAGATGGCACAGAGAATTCCCATATACCACTTCTCTCCACCACTCATAGTTTTCCTTATTATTGATATCGTACATTAGTTACCATCATGGGCAGAGATGTGTCCCCTCCCCATTCATATGTTGAAGTCATAACTCCCAGTACCTCAGAATATGATGGCATTTGTAAAGAGTCTTTAAAAAGGTAATTAAATTAAATCAGGTCATTAGGGTGCGTCCATTATGATTGATGTACTTGTAAGATGAGGAAATTTGGGCATAGATGAGTACAGAGGGAAGATGTTATAAGGACAGAAGAAGATGTCCATCTATAAGCCAAGAAGAAAAGCTTCATAAGAAACAAATTACTATGGACTAGCCTGTGTCTCCCCCAACTGAAATTCATATGTTGAAGCCCCAGCCCCCAAAGTGATGGTATTTGGAGGTGGAGTTTTGGGGAGGTGATTAGGTTTAGATGAGATCATGAAGGTGAAGCCTTCATAATGGGGTTAGTACTCTTATAAGAAGAGACTGGAGAGCTCTCTCTCTCTCTTCCCCATACGAGGACACAGCAAGAAGGTGGCACTCTGCAAGCCAGAAAGACAGCTCTCAACAGAACCTGACCATACTGGTACTCTGATCTTGGACTTCCCAGCCTCCAAGACCGTACAAAATAAATGTCTGTTGTTTAAGCCACCAAGTTTATGGTATTTTGTTATAGCAGCCAGATTCTGCTGACATCTTGATCTCAGACATCTAGCATCCAGAAATGTCAGAAAATAAACTTCGGTTGTTTATGCCACCCAGTTTATGATAGACTGTTATGGAAGCCTTAGCAAACTAGTACAATTATTAGTTATTATATTAGTATAATTATTTGTTATAATTGATGAATTAATATTGATATATCATTATTAACTAAAGTCCATAATTTACATTAGGGTTCTCTCTTTGTGTTGTATATGCTATGGGTCCTGACAAATGTATAATGTCATGTATCTACCATTAGAGTATTATGCAAAATATTTTCACTGTTCTATAAATCCTCTGGGCTTCACCTATTAATCCCCCTCCCCACCCCAACTCCCAAGCCACTGGCAACTACTGACCTTTTTATTGTCTCTATAGTTTTGCCTATTCCAGAATGTCATATAAGAATAATACTAGGTAACCTTTACAAATTGGTTTCTTTCACTTAGCAATATACATTTAAGATTCTTCCATGTCTTTTCATGGATGGAGAGTTCATTTCTTTTTATCACTGAATAATATTTCATTATATCACACTTTGTCTATCCATTCACTTATTGAAGGGCATCTGGGTCTTTCCAGTTTTTGACGTTTATAAATAAAACTGCTATAAATATTCACTTGCAGATGTTTTTCTAGCCATAAATTTTCTATTCATTTGGCTAAATACCTGGGAGTATGATTGCTGGATCATTTTGTAAGACTATATTCAGGCTTGTAAGAAACTACCAAACTATCTTCCAATTGAATGGCTGTATCATTTGTGCATTCCCATCACCAATGAATGAGAGTTCCCATTGCTCCACATCCTCACCAGCACTTGGGATTGTCAGCTTTTTGGATTGTAGCCATTCTGATAGATGGGCAGTGGTATCTAATAGTTTTCATTTACAATCCCTAATGTCATGTGATGTTGAGAATTTATTTATTTGTTTATTTGCCATATTATTTCAAGAAGTAGCTGTTCAAATCTTTTGCCCACTTTTTAATTGGGTTTTTATTTTCTTATTGTTGAATTTTAAATGTTCTTTGTTTATATAAGATATAAGTTCTTTATTATATGTGTTTTGCAAATATTTTCTCTAGTCTGTGGCTTGCCTTTTCATTCTAACAGTGTCTTTTGCAGAGTACATGTCTTTAATTTTAATGAAGTTCACCTGCTAATTTTTTCTTTAATGAGTCATATTTTTGATGTTTTACCCACAAAGTCATTGCCAAATCCCAAGTCACCTAGATTTTCTCCCAAGTTATCTTCTAGGAGTTTTATAGTTTTGCATTTTACATTTAGACTTATGATCTATTTTGAACTACTTTTTTGTGAACAGTATAAGGTCTGTGTCTAGATTCATTTTTATGCATGTAAATGTCCCATTGTTTCAGCACCAATTTTTTTGAAAAGACTATCTTTTCTCCATTGAATTCCTTTCCTCCACTGTTAAAGATCAGTTGTTTATATGTGTTTGTGTCTATTTCTGGGCTTTCTCTTTTGTTCTATTAATCTATTTGTCTATTCCTTAACCAATACCACATTCTCTAGATTATTGTAGCTTTATATTATTAATAAATTTGGAAGTTGGATAGTGTCAATCCTCTAACTTTGTTCTTTTTCTTTAGTATTGTGTTGGCTATATGGGTTTTGTGCCTCTCTATATAAACTCTAGAATCAGTTTGTCAATACTGACAAAATAAATGGCTGAGATTTTGTTTAGGATCACATTGAATCTACAAATCATTTTGGGAAGAATTAACATATTGATGGTGTTGAGTCTTTCCATCTGTCAACATGAAATCTCTCTCCATTTATTTACATCTTCTCTGATTTCTTTTAACAGAATTTGTAGTTTTTCTCGAGTAGCTCTTGTATACATTTTGTTAGATTTATTCCTAAGTACTTCATTTTCGGGGTGCTAATGTAAATGTATTTTTAATTTCAAATTGCAATTGGTCATTGCTAGTATATAAGAAAGCAATTGACTTTTGCATATTATCCACGTATCCAGAAACTTTGCTATAATCACTTATTACTTCTGTGAATTTTTTAATTGATTCTTTTGGATTTCCTACACAATTAGGCCATCTGTGAACAAACACAGTTTATTTCTTCCTTCTCACTCTGGATATCTCTTATTTACTTTTCTTATCTTATTACATTAGCTAGGACTTCCAAAATGATGTTAAATGGGAGTGGTGAGAGGGCACTTCCTTGCCTTGTTCCTGATCTTAACAAGGAAGCATGTAGTTTTTCACCGTTAAGTATACTGTTAGTTGTAGGTTTTTGTAGAATTTTTTTATCATATTCAGGAAACCCAGCTCCATTTCTAGTTTGCTGAGAGTTTTTAATCATGAATGGGTGTTAGGTTTTGTCAAATGCTTTTTCTTCATGTATTGATAAGACCATATGATTTTTCTTTGATAGTATGTTGTGATAGATTATATTATTTGAAATTCAAGTGATAAACCAGTCTTCTCCTGGATAGAGTTGGAACCCATTCTATTAAGTGAAGTATCCCAAGAATGGAAAAACAAGCACCACATGTACTCACCAGCAAATTGGTTTCCCTGATCATCACCTAAGTGCACATTTGGGAATAACACCAATTGGGTATCGGACTGAGGTGGGAGGTGGGGAGAGGGGATGGGTATATAACTACATGATGAGTGCATTTCGCACCGTCTGGGGAATGGTCAAGCTTGAATTCTCTGACTCAGGGGGATGGGGGGTGGGGGGAGGGGATGGGGGTATAACTACATGATGAGTGCAATGCACACTGTCTGGGAAATGGACACGCTTGAATGTTCTGACTCGGGGGGATGGGCGGGACATGGGCAGTGTATGTAGCCTGAACTTTTGTACCCCCATGATGATAAGCTGAAATAAAAAAAGAATCTCATTTGGTCATAGTTTATAACAGTTTTTTACATGTTTTTTAATTTAATTTGCTGAAATTTGTTGAAAAATTTTTCATCTGTATGTTCATGAGAGATATTTGATCTGTAGTTTTCCTTTCTCGTGATGTTTTTATCAGTATTAGCCAGGGTAGTACTGGCCCCATAGAATGATTTAGCAAGTGTTCACTGTGCTTCTATTTTTCGGAAGAGATTGTACAGAATTGGTATCAGTTTTTCCTTAAGTGTTTGATAGAATTCACTAATGAAACCATCTGAGTTTGGTGCTCTCTGTTTGGAAAATTTATTCATTATTGATTAAATTACTTTAATAGATATGGACAAACCAGATTCTCCATGTGTTTCTGCTCTCACTATAGTGCTGCCCTGAGACTTTCATGTTAATAAATCTTGGGAGGGTCTCCTTAAGGATGAGAGAACATGTGGAAAGAGTGGTCCATTTTACCACTTGTATCTACTATTGAATGATTCATTCTCAGTTGAGCCAACAGGCAACTGCAGCCACATGAATGATTATGGTTGAGACCAGCAGAAGAATTGTCTGATTCCAGTTATATTTTCATAGGTATATAAAGTAGTTATTTGTTAAGCAATTGAATTTTGGAATGCTTTGTTATGCAGCAATGACTACTGACACTCCCTTTCTATGAACAAAAATAATTCCTCTTTCCTCAGAATGTTTCTTTCATTTCCTTAACTGAAACCCAGATCTTCCCTGCAGTTTTCTCAAATGGAAAGAAACTGTTCTTGTGCATAAACCACAGAGACAGGACAAAGAATAAGTATACTCCTTCATGCTTATTGCTGTTTCTAGACCATTACTTCTCGCTGTTCTTTTTTTTTTTTTTTTTTTTTGAGACAGAGTCTCACTTTGTTGCCCAGGCTAGAGTGAGTGCCGTGGCGTCAGCTTAGCTCACAGCAACCTCAGACTCCTGGGCTTAAGCGATCCTACTGCCTCAGCCTCCCGAGTAGCTGGGACTACAGGCATGCGCCACTATGCCCGGCTAATTTTTTCTATATAGATTTTTTTTTTAGTTGTCCATATAATGTCTTTCTATTTTTAGTAGAGACGGGGTCTCGCTCAGGCTGGTCTCGAACTCCTGACCTTGAGCAATCCACCCGCCTCGGCCTCCCAGAGTGCTAGGATTACAGGCGTGAGCCACCGCGCCCGGCCTAGACCATTACTTCTCTTTTCTCCTGATTAAGACCCTCTGTATTTTTTACTTTTATGCTATCAGACTGTCAGTCATGAGTCCTTTTTGTAATTACCATCTTCCTGACATCCCTGACAAACTCCCTAATATGGATACTTGTAGAAACCTGCTCATCTACCATTCCTAGTGATTTAACTATCATTGTGAACAATTTAATAGCTCAACATGTTGGTAATCCAGGTCCTTGATCTCTATTCACCCTCAGGAAACTTTTCCTATATATAATCACAGTTGCTTTTTGTCCTGATCATATCCTAAATCTTATATTCAGTCTCTTTTGCTGGATTGTACTCCTCTACCCAACCTTTAAGTGTTAGAATAACTTAGAGCACTGTCCTGGATACTTTTTCTACCTATATTCTTCGATAAGTTGATCTTATTAATTCTTATTTATTATTTAAATGTTGTGCTGCTGGATGTATATACTCTACCCAGAACTTGTATCTGAGATCCAGGAGTATATTCAACTGTCTACTTGCAAGATATGCATTTCCATTGCATATCTTGCAAATATCTCAAATTTACTATGTCCAACACAGAACTTGTTCCCTTTAAGCTCCCACTCAGTAAATCTGTGTCTACTCAGTTGCACAAAACAGACACTAGACTTTCTTGATTGCTCCATTACTCTCACACTTACATCCAATCCTTCCCTAAGTGCAATATAGTCTTCTTTCAGAATGTATTTAAATCCATCTCTACCCAATTATCTACATTTGCACTTCACCATACCAGTTCAGAGCAAGAACATTTCTTATCTGCACTATTCTAACAGCCATCTAACTGGTCTTTCTGCTTCAATTTGTATACACTTAGAGTTTATTCTATGTAGAGAAGCCAGGGAATTCTTTTTTAAAATTCTAATGAAATCACACCATGCTTCTGCTTTAAAACTCTCCAATGGCTTCACATTGAACTTGTAACAGATGCTGCAGTCTTTAATGTGGCTTAAAAGATCCTCCATAATCTGGCCCCTGACTACCTCTCTGACCTTATCCACCATGATCCCCCTCACTAACTATGTTCCAGTACAGTAGCCTTCTTTCTCTTCCTGAAATATGTCAAGCTTTTGCCTGTCTTAGGGCAATTGTACTAACAACTCTCGCTGCATGCTATCATCTGCCAGAATCCTATACCTTAAGTATTTGTGTAGCTTCTTAAACTACCTAATTTTAAGTAGCTTTTCCCATTTATTCCCCATTTTAGCCCTCTTTTTTTATTTCTCTACAACTTTACAACAGTTTTAATTATATACTTTAAGAAGGTTTTCTTGTTTTTGTGTCTTCCCTCACTATAATGTCAACTCCATAAGGGCAGGCACCATGCCTCTCTTGTTTAATGCTATATCCTTGGTACTTAGCACAGGGCTTCACATATAATAGATACTCAATTGTATATGTTGAATGAATGAATAAATAGAGTGACTGCATTATTGACTGTATCAGGTGCTTCAGCATTAATTCCTACATAGATCTCAGGATTATGGGGTCAGAAAATAATCTAATCCATGCCGTCATCAATAATTACTGAATAACAGTTATAGGAGTAGTGGAATGATTTAATTTATCTAAAAAATATTGAATAAGCAATATGTAGTATCTACCAGAGATTTTGCTAAATGTTGTGCATTCAGTGGTAAATATAAGAAAGAGATTTCTGACCTTATGGAAACTGCAGTCTAGGAAGATTTTTTTTTTTATTTCAGCTTATTATGGGGGTACAAAAGTTCAGGTTATATATATTGCCTGTGTCCCGCCCATCCCCCCGAGTCAGAGCTTCAAGTGTGTCCATTACCCAGACAGTGTGCATCACACTCATCATGTAGCTATACCCCCATCCCCTCCCCCCACACCCCATTCCCCCGAGTCAGAACATTCAAGCGTGTCCATTCCCCAGACAGTGCACAATGCACTCATCATGTAGGTATTCACCCATCCCTTCCCCCCACCCCCCACCTCAGTCCGAAACCCAATTGGTGTTATTCCCAAACGTGCACTTAGGTGATGATCAGGGAAACCAATTTGCTGGTGAGTACATCACGAGAATAAACAGACAACCTACAGAATGGGAAAAAATTTTCAAATACTACACATCACATAAAGGACTGATAACAAGAATCTATTTAGAACTCAGGAAAATCAGTAAGAAAAAATCGAAACCACCCTATCAAAAAGTGGGCAAAGGATATGAATAGAAATTTTTCAAAAGAAGATATAAGAATGGCTAAAAAACATATGAAAAAATGCTCAACATCTCTAATCATCAGAGAAATGCAAATCAAAACCACAATGAGATATCACTTAACTCCAGTGAGAATGGCCTTTATCAAAAAGTCCCAAAACAATACATGTTGACGTGGATGCAGAGAGACAGGAACACTCAGACACTGCTGGTGGGACTGTAAACTAGTGCAACCCCTGTGGAAAGCAATGTGGAGATACCTTAAACAGATTCAAGTAGACCTACCATTCGATCCAGCAATCCCATTATTGGGCATCTACCCAAAAGAACAAAAGTCATTCTATAAAAAAGACACCTGTACCCAAATGTTTATAGAAGCACAATTCACAATTGCAAAGATGTGGAAACAAACCAAATGCCCATCAATTCATGAGTGGATTAGTAAAATGTGGTATATGTATACCATAGAATATTACTCAGCTATAAGAAATAACGGTGATATAGAATCCCTTTTGTTCTCCTGGAGAGAGTTGGAACCCATTCTATTAAGTGAAGTATCTCAAGAATGGAAAAATAGGAAGATTTTCAATGAGCATTTGGTGATCTTTTTTTGTTTAGAGCAGTGTTCAATACAGGGACATGAGAAGGAGAGTTGATTTGGGGGCCATGGGAAATAAGAGTTGGTATATAACTTGAGAACTTGAGAAAAAGGAACTAGTAAAATAATGGTATAAGGAAAAATCTTCATTTATTCATTCCTTAAATCTCTTAACTCCTGTTCTCCCAACACACACACACGCATATATACACATACACATACATGCACACGCATATTCACACAAACAGAGTTTACCTTTTCCCTCTATGTTCTAGGGTGTACAGTGTGAGGAAAGGGGATTTTTTATACTTAAAGTAGTTCAGTGAATGCCCTACAGAGATTTCTAAAGCCCAAGTACTGAGACATTGGAGTTATAATTGGAAAGGTAACTGAATTATATGCTCAGAATATACAATTATAGGGCCATGAAAAGACTGGGAAAAGATGAATTATATCTGATGGTGAAGCGTATTTTGAAGAAAAAAGCAGAACTAAGTCTTTGAGTGGGGAAGTTAAAGGATCAGGGGAAGTATGTGTTCACGGAACTAAAAATGGTTTTTGTGATGAGTGTCTTTCATTTGCTTAAAAAGAGAGTCATATTAAGGAAAAGAATACAATGGTTTGAAAGGGGAAATGTAGCATTATTTGTAGAAAATACAATTATACACCTACAAACCCATTAAAATAAACTGTAAAATTGAGAATAAGAGATTGTAGTAAATTGGTCCATTATAAGATATATATATATATATATATATATACACACACACAAAAAAAAATCAATGTTCTTCTACATGCCACCAATAAACAGTAATTCTAGTGGGCACAATCTCACAATCACAAAAATATCAAAACACAACATTTCTATACATAACCCAAATACAGTAAATATGATAAATATGACAAAACTGAGATACATTTAAATAAAAAAATTTGAGAAACAGAAATATACCATGTTCTTTGTAGGAAGATTCAGTATCATAACAAATCAATTTATGGAATTTATAGAATTAACACAATTTCTAAAATTGTTCTAAAGTTAATCTTAAAGAAGAAACAGGGAAGAATACCCAAAGGAATTTTGAAAAATAAGTATAGAGAGGCATTTATCTTACCACATAATATAACCCATTATTAAAATATAATAATTCAAATTATAGCATGATAATGCTACAATCTACAGTCAGATAAATAGGCTACTATAAGTGACATTCTAATAGACTCCAGAATAGACAAGAGTTTAACATAAGATAAAGGAAGCCTCATATACTATTAATAAGATTAGTTGAGAGTAAAAATTCGTCCATGTATTTGGCAAAATTAAAATCCAATGATATCTTCACCTTTACCATATATTACATTCAAAGAAATTCCAAAAGAGATAACACTTTAAAAATTAATTAAATATAGGTCAGTTTAGAGTGGCTAGAAACTTTTTAGCATGAAAGCTATGAAAAAATTCCAAACAGAATGATTGATAGAGTGAACTATGTAAAATATTACAAATAACTGAACATCAAACCAAAATGAATCAACTCAAAATGCAGACGACAAATTAAGAACATAAATGAGGTAGATGAAGGGTTAATATCCATAACATAGACATCATCCAGTTTAAGGGGAAAATAACCTGTAACACTTCCATAGAAAAGTAAGGAATACAAATAGATAATTCACAAAAGATAAAGTAAAAATGGCCAATAAACATAGGAAAATGCATTCCACCTCACTAGAAGCTGAAAAAATACAAATTGAAACAGTAAGGTGTCATTTTATTTTGACCTGTCAAATTGGATTTTTTTGTTTTGTCTCTTGTATTAGTGCTCAGTGGTGCTGAGGATAGTAATGGGAGTCTACACTGCTAAAGTTTCTAAAGGAATAATTTAAAAATATGTATCAAGATTTTAAAAATGTTTTATGCCACTTAACCAAGCATTCCACTTCTAAAACTATGTCCTAAGGAAATAATAAGAGCTGGGGACAATGATTTATATATAAAGTTGTTCATAACAACATTATTCAAATTGCAAAAAATTTAAACCATTTAAATATTTGACAAGGGTTTGGTTAAATAGATTATTGTAGATCCATATTTTCCAGTTATGAAAATCATATTTTGGAAGTTTTTAATGATGAGGAAAAATGCTTTCAAGAGGATATATTATCTAAAATTTTTAAATGGATCATAAAGCCATAAATAAAAAATGTAAAAAAAAAATACTAGAAGGAAGTTAACAGCAATTGTCTCTTGGAGTTGGGATTTGTTTCATTTTATTGATTGATTGTTTGAAAACTAATTAGAAAGCACAGCATTATTTACCCTTCACATACATTGCCTCACATATATTCTTCCCCATAACACAGTGTTATGGGTAGCATTCAAATCATGATATCTATTTTAGTTACAATGAAACAGGGAATGAGAGATCAAGTGACTTATGCAAGGTACCACAGTTCCTGAGTGGGAATCTTTTATCCTTTGTGTAGTACCTGGTACATAGTAAGCACTCATTATGTATCTATTGAGTGAATGACTAAGTGTGCCCTTACTCCAGATTTTCTGACTCAGCTCAGAATTATTTCTGCAAGCATGTCTGTAAGGTTCTTTCTGTTATAGCCCAAACTTCTGAAGCAACTCATTGTGGTTTGGACCTTTAACACTTGGCCCCTTCTGGCCACTCTTTATGAGATATTACAATACTTTACTTGCATTCACAGAGCATTTAACTAAAGCCAGAAATACTGAGTGCCATTATGTTTCGTCAATTTGATTTGGTGTTATAACAATAATGTTTTAGTATTTAGAAAGTAATTACCTCAAGATCAGAGGCTGTGCCTTCTCTACGTCCAGGTCTGTACAGAGTTACTCAATTGGCCGTGGCACAGTCAATTTGGTAGTTTAGACTATCTTAATGATTGCTTGTGCAGCAATCCATCAGATTGAATGTGCTTTGATCCAATTTGATTGTTAAAATGGACAAAAGCACTGGATTGGTCCTGTAAAGCATCTAACATAGTGCCTTGAACATTAGAACACCTAATAAATAAATGTGATAATGATGGTAAAAGCAAACTTAACCACAGTTATAGCATTTGTTTCTAAATGATCAACAATCCTACTTTGAAAATAGAAGTGCATATATGACATTTTTTAAAGCTCTTTCATTTATATCTTCAAAAACCCCATCTGAAAGTATAATTAAGTTCGATACTTAGTATTTTATTGTTTGGGGTTTTGATTTTTGCTTATTTTCTTCATTATCATGGAGACATCCTATGTAGGCACACTTTAATTTTGTAACCTGGTCCCTATGGAGTTTTATTAAACTTCTTCTCTTTATAACCTCATATTAAGATAGCACTTATAACATAGTCTCTGCAGATTTTATTTAAATTATCATGAGACTTTTATGCCCATTATTTATGTCAAAGTGTCTGCTGCGAAATGCTTATGCTTTTGAGAAAATGTTATATTATTTTTATACTTTAATAAAAAATATCTCTTATAAAACAAAAAAAATCCATTTTATACCAAAGTTTTTACTTGGATGACTAGTAAAAGAGGAATGTTGCCACGGGGAATGCAGTGTACCAATATTTAGCATAGTTCCAGAAAGCACACATCACAGCAGTAATGATGCAGGATGTTATAGACTGAACTGTGCCCCTCCCCCCAATTTCATATGTTGAAATCCTAACCCCTAATGTGACTGTATTTGGAGATAGGGCCTTTAAGGAGGTAATTAAGGTTAAATGAAGTCATAAGGGTCAGGCCCTAATCTGATAGGACCTGTATCCATCTGAGAAGAGGAAGAAACACCCAAGATCAGGGATCTCTCTCTCTCTCTCTCTCACTCTGCACACAAAAGAAAAGCCACATGAGCACACAGTGAAAAGATAGCAATCTGAAAGCCAGGAAGAGTTGTTTAGAGGTTTCACCAGAAACTAACCCTTCCGCACTTTGATCTTGAACTTCCAGCATCCAGAACTGTGAAAAAATAAATGTCTGTTGTGTAAGCCACTCAGTCTGTAGTATCTTGTTATGGTGGCCCAAGGTGACTAATATACAGGATTTGTTGTAGACAAAATCTCTGTCACCAACTGCCTGCTAAAAATCAGAGTTTTAACCCATTCAAACTAAGAATCACATTTCTTAAAGATGGGTGGAGGAATGCCAGAGCAAGTATCCAGAGATTATCTTCAAAAGAGCCATAAAACACAATATTTTTTTATTGATCCTAGTAAGGAAGAAACGGAAGAAGCTATGTAGCTTTGCAGAGAAATATCCAATGAGCTCAATTTAAAAGACATTTTTGAAAAATGGGAATAGATGCTCATATATAAAGACAAATACAAAAGACTAGCACCAAAGCTTTTAATAATATTAAGAGTGGAAAAGACTATTTTTTGTTTGTTCTAGTTGTACTTAGAGCTGGGGTTGATAGTAAGTCCTGCACTAGTGCAGCCATTCTGGTTTACAGCAACTATTCTAAGAGGCAACTATTCTGACTATTTAGTATCAGCGCCATATTTGTTAATTTTTAAAACTATAATCCATGCTTAGAGCAAGAAGAATGAAAAGAGGAAGATTCACTGAACTTCGACACAGAAAGCTGACATGGTCAACTCCTTTTTTGGCTCTGTCTTCTCTGTCAAAATAAGTTATTACAGATATGAAAAAAGCAGAAGGAAACTTGATATGAGAGAAATGATGCTCATTCTGGGGAAAGAGACTCTTTAAGAGCTTGGATCTTTAAGAGCTTTGTTAATCTGTTAATCTAACCTTTAAATTCGAAGATATGCTTCTTATTGAGACTATCCATGATAGTGCTCCAACAGATTGAAAGATCAGGTTGAGAAAAGGAGATGCAAAATATTTAATATAAACAGCAGAATTATCATTTGTTGTAGTAAATATAGATGTTTCCATGATGATTGCTTTAAAAGAAGGCAACATTTGTTAAAATAATTAAGTTGTTCCCCAAGGTTTGTTGAAAAAGAAATCAGACTCTGCTAAAGTTTTTTTAATCAGTCACTTAACATTTATTGAGTGATACTATGTGTAAGGCATTGGATTAAGTATCTGTGATAAAAACTAAAACCCAATACCTGAAGGGTTTATATTTAGTATAGTGATGATTAAAGCATGATGGTGATTCACAAGCTACTGAACAAAGTAGCTAGTAAATGCTAGAAAGGCATGCCTAGAAGCTGTTTTCTTGCTGAATTAACATTATGGATACAAGTCTAAACCACTCTTGACTTTAGAGGTCAGGAGAAGAAACTCTAGTTCAGCATTGTTCAATAGAAATATAAGCCATAAATGCAATTACATATATGTAATTTTAAGTTTTTTAGTAGCTACATTAAATTAAATAAAAACAAACTAGTTAAGTTCATTTAAATAACATTTCTTATTTGTTCTAATGTCCAGAATATTATAATTTCAACATATAATTAATATAAATTATTAATTAAATATTTTGCATTCTTTATTTGGACTGTCTTTGAAATCTTATGTGTATTTTACACTTATTAAACATCTCTATTTCCACTAGCCACATTTCAAGTGTTTAAAAGCCACATTTAGCTAGTGGCTACTATATTGGATAGCACCGGTTTAATCTGTACTCATCCTGAATTGCTCTTGGAGTTTGAATCTATTGTGTTCTTTCTGAAACTTGCCGTTTTGAGGACTCCAAAGATGAACTTTTTCTGAGATATCATTTTGAGCTTGTTAGTTCAATTGAATAATGTCTGCTGATTTGATCCCTATAAGGACTCTCTACAAATAAATGCTGTTCTAGTCCTTTAGAATCTCTCTAAACCCATGAGAGCCATCTTTTAAATGCCCTCTTTCATGCTCCACTGGATATACTTCTATTATAGCATTCATAAAACTTTAGGACATTTATTGAGTAAATATATCTCCCTCTATATGATACAACATAACAAGGTGCAAGGTTTTCAGTCAAACCAATTTGGATTCTGATTCCAGATCTGTTAGTTGGCAAGTTCCTTAACCTCCTTAAACTCTCCTCATATTTAAAATGAAAATAGTAATGATACCTACTTTGTAGTGTTTCTGTAAGAGGTATCATAACATAGCATTTATAAATTTACATAAAACACTTAGCACATTGATGCTTACATTTCATAATTAGTATTTTCTATTATTGTTAATAAATATTTTTAATAAAAGGATACCATTTTTATTTTGGTATTCTTTATGCCTAGCATAGCAGACCTTCAATATATTTTACTGAATTAATTAGTTTAAGGCTCACCAGATCAGATAACGTATAAACTTGTCAAGCTTTTAACTTTCCATAAAATGGAAACCTTAGAATTATTGCTGTTAAGCAATTAAGTTGAACAATCTTGGCTTAAAATCTAGAAAATTAGTCATAGATTCTATTATTTCTCTAAAACTTCAGGAAGCAATTTTAGAACATACTTCTCCAGAGAAAATGACTAAAACATCCAAAAATCTGTGGGCCTGCCATGGCCTTAGTGTATACTCAGGAGCATTTGTAGTTCTTGATCTTTTCCTATTGTCTAGTAGAAATAAAGAAGGTTCTTTGGCAACCTGCTATAAAACACCTGGTCAAAGCAAAAAGGCTCAGAATGGAAAATCAAAAATCAATTGTCCAACTTTACAAAGAGTGTTCTTATTTCTTAGAAATAAAGTCTTGTTGGGAGAATAGAGTTTAGAATCAAAGGAAGCTGAAATCTTGTTAGAAACACACACATACTCAATACATATTACATGTTCATTCAAACACATGCACACAAAAACACACACACATTCACACAAATGCACAGGCTGAGAACTCCTGCTTGGAATTTTTAAATATTTTCTGGAATCTTTAAACAATCTGTCAGGGACTTAGAACATTCCAATGTGTTAGTGGTTTGAACTCCCTGGTTGAGTCACTGATAAGCTTATTTATTTTACCCTCATTGCTTTGTCTGTCTCCCCAAGGATCTCCTTTAGAGTAGCAAATTTGGAACTGTTATTAGCATAGGACATGGTATGGTAGTAGGTGGATGGGAACTCCTCTCTAAGAATTGCTCATTCAAATAAGCCTCATCTGGGAATAGTCAATTGAAAATTGAAAATGGCTCACAATCTTGTACAGGTTATTCCCAAATAGAAAAATGTGAATGTTTCAATTTTGCAGATTAAAAATGATATCATCCTTAAGGACAAAACACTGGAATTTTCTTCATCCAGAGCTGTGTTATTTTAAACTCTTTTTTTTTGAGATCATTGTCAGAATTGCATTTTTGCTTCTGATTAATGTTACATTTTTAGATTGTACAGCCCTTAAGAATATGGTTGGAATTCTCAAGTTAAGGGCTAACCCACTGGGGATCAGATAGACTGAGGAAAATGAATCTCCTTGCCATACTTGTTAAGGGACAGTATTCAATAAGATTTGTAAGCCCTAGCTTTAGGGTCAGATAGACCTGAATTTGAATCCTGGCTATGTTACATTCTAGCTCTGTGACCTAAGTTTACTCACCTGTAACCTGAAAATGATAATGCTTACCTATGTGTAATGCATTCTTGTGATTACTTAATGTGCAAATTACTATCATTATCATTACCATTGCTGTTATCATTCTATATAGATCAGCTCTGTCTCCAATAACTAGACAATATGTTGTAATAAATTATGACTTTAGGCACTTAGTAAAGCTTTGAATGCTTTTGGAAAAAGCCTAGCACGATAAAAGAAATCTAATGAAAGTTGACAATTGGTGACTCAGGCTGAAGGGTACATAGGAGTTCTTTGTATTATCTCACAACTTTTCTGTCAGTTTTTAATTTAATCAAAATAAAAAAAAATTACAGAGGTGCCTAAATGTATAATGTCTTTGAATTCCCATAGTGTGTTTGCCACTAGGCAATAACCCAGGAATCATGGAGCCCTTGAGAGTTTACAATTGATTTTGTTATAGTCTAGTATGATCACAGCACCTTTGTTAGGTTTTGTGCCTTTTGATAAATTTGTCTTATTGTGGTGATTTTCCTAATACTGAGGGGAGAAGAGATTAGCAAAACATTTAAGATGTATTAATTTTAAGCAAGTTTGCATTAGCAACCAGAGTAAGGTGATTCCATCAGCTAGTTGGGGGCCCTCTCTGTGGTGAGTGGTCTCTCTGAAGTCTGGGAAACTTTTGTACCCTGGGACCTCTCTAGGCTTTTTGTTTTTTTGTTTGTTTGTTTGTTTTGTTTTTTAAAATCCACCCTCTAGTTCAATCCAAGGTTTCCAATAAAAACACTGATCATTGCAGTGCCCTTTTCCTAGACTTACTGTCAGCTAGAAAAACACTGAAGCTTTTCAAATAAATTCTTTTCCAGCCTGGAACTCTTTATGTAGGAAAGTTTTATAATCTATTATAGAATTTCAAGAGTAAATCTAAAACAACCATGAAAGTGCCTTTACATTGCAAAGAAAGCCTTGGGTAAACTTTTCATGTGCTTCCAAATTCCCTTTCCTCAATAAATCAGGTAAGGGCTGTGAAGGTTCACAAATATGTCAAGGCAAACTACATTGGTTTGATTGCACTTTTGAATTTAAAATGGGATCATCCTTGGCCATGAAGGCCAAGTTCCAGACATGAGGCCATTTGGAATAACTCTAGAAAGGCAACGTTGTGGACTTGTTTACAAGAAAAAGAATTGACTGTTACTTCTGTCTGTCAGTTTCTGTGAACAAGTCACTTAGTTGATTGAATAATTTCCATCCAGGAGGAATAATCAGACTTGTCCTTTGCTTGTTTGGAAATAGTTTGTAAGGACAAAGCCTATAAAAATGTTTGGGTGTTTGCTTTAAGAAAACTTATTAAATATAATGCAATTTAAAAAGCACCAGGGGTTTTTGAGGTCTCTGTGGGAGGCCCATGCAAGGGAAGTTGGTCAAAAATGTATCCAAAGCCTTCACCACATGGGTATGGCTTCTTGACAAGGAAATTTGGGGGGTTTCTATTAGGAGCTTCACAATTCTGATCATTATATTATTATATTTTTCTTATTCATTGAAAGTAGAAATTCCTTGGTGTTCCAAGTGCCCATCAATACATGAGGGGGTTAACAAAATGTGGTATATGTATACCATGGAATTCTACTCAGCCACAAAAAACAATGGTGATCTAGCACCTCTTGTATTATCCTGGATAGAGCTGGAGCCCATTCTACTAAGTGAAGTATCACAAGAATGGAAAGACAAGCACCACATGTACTCACCATCAAATTGTTATTAACTGATCAACACTTAAGTGCACATATAGTAATAACAGTCATCGGGTGTCAGGCAGATGGGAGTGGGGAGGAGGGGATGGGTATATACACACCTAATGGGTGCAGTGCACACTGTCTGGGGGATGGACACACTTGAAGCTCTGACTCGGGTGGGGCAAGGGCAATATATGTAACCTAAACATTTGTACCCCCGCAATATTCTGAAATAAAAACAAATTTTTTTTTTTTTTGAGACAGAGTCTCACTCTGTTGCCCAGGCTAGAGTGAGTGCCGTGGCGTCAGCCTAGCTCACAGCAACCTCAAACTCCTGGGCTCAAGCGATCCTACTGCCTCAGCCTCCCGAGTAGCTGGGACTACAGGCATGCGCCACCATGCCCGGCTAATTTTTTTTGTATATATATATTTTAGTTGTCCATATAATTTCTTTCTATTTTTAGTAGAGATGGGGTCTCACTCTTGCTCAGGCTGGTCTCGAACTCCTGACCTCGAGCGATCCACCCACCTCGGCCTCCCAGAGTGCTAGGATTACAGGCGTGAGCCACCGCGCCCGGCCTAAAAACAAATTTAAAAAAAGAAATTCCTTGGTGTCATATATTTGAGAAAAGGAACTAGTACCTTTGATAAATCCTTGAATCTCCCTGGCCACACATACTGACAACTAGCATACAGTAAGTCTTGCTAAATAAACTGACCCTTTATCACATGCCCATATGAATTCATGTCTTAGAGGCATAAGGTATGGGGGGGAGTTTTTTTCCAAGATCTGTGGTCATCCATGTGATATTTATGATAGGGAGCACAACTTGAGGTTTGGTTTTGAGCTTTTGGGTCTGAACACTTTGCTTTACACCTTATTTGGGGAGAAAAAATGGCACCTCAATCCTACAGTGTTCTCAGTGAACATAACGTACATTCTATTTTAATAGCTTTTTATAGTCTCCATTTTTTATTAATGCACCCTGAATATGCTGTGCTTTTTATTGTGAATAACCAATAAAGGATGGCTGTAAAAATAGTCATAACACTATACTATTTTCTTCCATACTTTTATCTCCCACTGTAAACTTAGATGCTGCTCAGAAATGCAATTAAAGTAAAATGAACTCACAAAGAAAACATTTAGGGCTATGACAACAGCCCGTTCAGCAACCCATGGCTTCTTTCACTGGACATATTCGTAATAGTATAATGTTTGTTTGGCTTATTTCTCTATATAATCTTTCTTATTTATAATTATCTAATATCAATGATTAAAAATTGCATATAAAAATAAGTAAAAATTGCATATATAATTTGGAGAGTAGGCATCTTAACTCCTGATAGCCTGGTTAATATTTGTAACATGTGGTGAGACTTAAAAGTTACTCTGAGATAAAAATGTTTCTGAAGTATGATTCAATCCTTTGGGATGCAGGAGGGCTTTGCACTTTAAATGGTTACTGATCAGTAAGCTGTGCTATCACTTAAACGTGCTATCAGCAAGGACAAATTAATTACCTATTATGTGCAAGCTATTGTTCACAGGCAAAAAGAGGTATAAAACACAGCCCCTGACCTCAGGCAATATATGCTCTATTTGGGGGAAGACAGAATATAATTTAGTAAATAATGATTAAT
The DNA here is from genome assembly GCF_041146395.1 of Eulemur rufifrons. NCBI lineage: Eukaryota > Metazoa > Chordata > Mammalia > Primates > Lemuridae > Eulemur > Eulemur rufifrons. Next base: position 72,244,257 of record NC_091012.1, read on the forward strand.
ATGCATAGGCAATAATTGCTTAAGACTCATAGAAAAGAAAGAATCTTGCTAGGCTTATTTTCTAAGGAAAGTTTCACTATAAAAGTGGGATTTGGGCCAAATCTCGAAGGATTCCTAGTGATAAGCAAAATGGAGAGGACTAAAACAACCTTGCAATTTCCAAAATTGGGAAGGCAGAACTGTTTCTAGGAGGACAAGAAGTAAAATCTTTTTATTCCTTTATTTTTAGTTTTTTAATTTTTATGTTTTGCAGGAAGAGACATATGCATTATGAAACAAAGAGAAGGCTGGAAAAGAAAGGTCAAGCTAGATTTTAGAGATTCTTAAATGCAAAGCTGACAAATTTGAGCGTAATTCTGTAGTTGATAAAAAACTATGGGAAGTAAAGCTTTGAGCAGTAGAGGAACGTTATTTAAGAAAATCACATAGTGATGTGAGCGGATCATGGGGAAGGTAGAAAGGAAAACCAGGGAGGCCGGCAAGGGTTGTACCATCATCCTTAAACCAGGTAGGAGGGTACCCAGCCCCGAGCCTATTACTTTGGAAAACAACTGCATACTAGAAATCCAAAGGACGAATATATTAAAGAACACAGGGTTGTCTCTGGCAGTTGGGGTCCAGTACTCAGCGATGAACGTCTCCTTCTACGCCAACATCTTTCAGTTCTGGGAAAATGATTTGCTACATCTCCTGCCCTATTACTTGGAAAAAAAAAAAAAGGGATGACATCTGCAAAGGATTTTTGACTACGCTGCACCCCACACTGGAGATTTGAGCCACAGAATTGGTTAGGTAATAGAAAAGACTTTTCAAATCCTTTTTCTAGGTGGCCTGAATGACTAATTTCTTCTCCAAATGAGACATTATTTCCCAGTAGTGCCTTCAGGATGCTTCCTTGATTCTTTTCATGTTCCTATTCCTGAAATCCAAGGAATTCAGGAATAGGAACATGAAAAGAATCAAGGAAGCATCCGGAATTCCAAGGAATTCAGGAATTAGCTGATATTCCCAAGAGTTGTACATTGTGGGTAAAGAACATTTTGCAATATTAGACAATTCATATTCCTCACAGTGCATATAGGTAGGTCTAGATGCATCAAGCATGAATTATTGATACCAGTTCTTTACATCAGCAGTTAGACATTGAATGATAGAAGTTTAAACAGTTTTATTCAAGTAAACTAATGCATTTAATTCAATTCTTGAACAAAAACTGTAGCTTTATTTAGCTTGTATTTTTATATTCATGAATTATAATTAATATTTAGCAGTTTAATAGAAAAATCAGAAGAAAAATAACTGAAAATGTAGATTAAAATAACTTTAATTTTTAATATTTTACCTTTAATTTATAATCTGTTGATGAAAATAACCCAAATACTATATAATTTCAATGAGATTATATTTATTTTTAAGCTTTTGGTTTATTACTGTCAATAGGACCTAACATAAAAATCTTTATTATAAAATCATAATTAATGATTTTGCTGAAGTGAAGATAAGAAAAATTAATTTATGGAATAAATAATATATATTAATTTATTATTTTTATATATTATAACATCATCTTATCACTCATCCAACATTCCTAGCCCATGGAAGGGATCACTCAGACATGTGCAATAACAATTAAATTCAGTCATCTTTGCTATTTTGTCAACATTCAGTCATATGGGCCGGGCGCGGTGGCTCACGCCTGTAATCCTAGCACTCTGGGAGGCCGAGGTGGGCAGATTGTTTGAGCTCAGGAGTTCAAGACCAGCCTGAGCAAGAGCGAGACCCCATCTCTACTAAAAACAGAAAGAAATTATATGGACAGCTAAAAATATATATAGAAAAAATTAGCCTGGCATGGTGGTGCATGCCTGTAGTCCCAACTACTCGGGAGGCTGAGACAGGAGGATCCCTTGAGCTCAGGAGTTTGAGGTTGCTGTGAGCTAGGCTGATGCCACGGCACTCACTCTAGCCTGGGCAACAAAGTGAGACTCTGTCTCAAAAAAAAAAAAAAAAAAAAAAAAAACACATTCAGTCATATGGAAATCACAGCTTTTCACATTTTTTTAGTTTTATAGTTAGGAAGATATACTTGTCAATATAGGGTAGAGCATATTTTATTCAATAGTTATTTTTTTAGCTTGATTTATAACTTGTGAATATTTAGACAAATGATATGTGGGTCTCCATTTGTACTCTTGCCCCACGTTCCTGTTAGGAGTAGGCCCGACTGAGGGCTCTTTTGCAATAAAATTTTTGTTTCATTTGTGTGTGTGTGTGTTTGTTTTAGTTATGCATGTGTGGGGTTTTTTGAGGTATAATTTACATAAAATAAAGAGCACAGATTTTTATTAATAAATATATAATTTGATGAATTTTGACAAATATAAACGTTTGTGTAACCACTACCAAAATTAATATGTAAACCATTTTCATCTTCCCAGAAAGTTCCTTTGGGTCTCTTTCCTGCCAATTAATCTCCCACCCCCACACCCTTACCAGAAGCAACCACTGTTCTTATTTCTGTCACTATAGAGCAGTTTTGCTTCTGGAACTTCCTATAAATGGTTTTATAAAGAATTACACTTTGTATTTGGCTTTCATCAATCAATGTAGTGATTTTGAGTTTTATCTATGTTTTATATTATTAGTGTTGCATGTATCATTTGTTACTAAATAGTATTCCATTGTATAATAAACCACAAATTTGTTTTCCATTCAGTTGTTCATACACATTTGAGTTGCTCTAGTTTGGAGCTAGCATGAATAAATCTGCTATGAACAATTTTGCATTCACCACAATTTGCGTGTATGTGTGGATATAAGTGTTAATTTCTATGGAGTAAACCCTTATGAGTGAATCATAGAGCCAGATGTATGTTTAACTTTAAGAGAAATTGTCAAATAGTTTTCTAAAGTATTATACCATTCAACAATTCCATTAGAAATATATGGAAGTTCAAATTGTTCCACATCCATGCCAACATTGAGTATTAGCAGTATTTTTAACTTTAGCCATTCTAGTGGGTGTGAAGTGGTATCTCCTTCTTTAATCTACATTTGCCTGATGTATGGTGATGTTGAGCTCTTTTTTATGTTCTTATTGGCTATTTGCACATATTTTCTGAAATAACTTTGAAGTTTGTTTCCATGTTTATTGGGTTGCTTGTGTATTATTGTGTTTAGGAGTTCTTTATATATTATGAATATGTATTCTTTGTCAGATATACATGTTGCAAATATTTTTGCCTCATATGTGTCTTGTCTTTTTCATTTTATTAATGTTGTTTTTCAATGAACAAATATTTTGATTTTAGTTTTAGTTTTGATGAAATCAATTTAACTATTTTTCTCTTAGTTAATGCCTTCTATGTCCCAAAATAAATTTGCCTATCCCAAGATGACAAAAACATTCTCCTGGACTGAGAAGATGGCCAACTAGAGACACGGCTTGTTGGACCATCCCGGCTGAAGCGTAGAAAGTTGGACTGAAGAGAGTGGAGAACTGTTGCGGCTCAGATGTGGATCACAGGGATGGACAGCAGAGGCCTCCGGGGACCCCACTGAAGGGCTGCAAAGCTGAGAAAGAGGAAGAGAGAGAAGAGAGGACAGTGGTGCAGACCAAATCCAAGGAGGCCTGGAGCCCAGTGAAAGGATAAGGGGGCTCCCCTCCCCCACTTGAGTGACTCTGGCAAGCAATGATACACAAAACTCTCACTCCCCAGGAGAGTGACATGAGAAACCAGAAAGCTGGCATTCTTACACCTAGACACCTCCTTGTAGCCACGGCCCCTCCCACCCCATAGCAACTGAGAGAGTGCTCTGTGCTGAGAAGGCTGTTTCTAGGCAGTAGGGGTGTGTTCCCAGCTAAGCCTGCCACTGAGAATGGAGCAGCCACAGCAGCATTTCATGGGATTGCTCACTGGCAGATTGTACAGGTAGGCAGGACCCAATGCCTCCAGGACAGGAGAATGATGCAGGGAGACCATGACCCACTCCCCCAATAGTAACCACAAGAGTGCTTGGTGCTGATGTAACCAGCTCCATAAGAAAGAAAAAAAATGTATAGTCTTTTTTTTTTTTTGTAGTTCTCTTATGTTTCAAGTTCCAGTAAGATTTGCTGACCAGAACTTTGTAAACTTTCTGTTGCACTGATGCATTCCCTTTTGAGTTTCTTTCCCAGGAATGGTGGAGCCTCTTCGTAATCATAAGATACCTACAAAGCCTTAAACCACCTATTTGTCCAGGGAAGACAAGATAAGCAATACCCTAGCACAGATTATACCCAAAGACCCACTGAGCCTGTGCACAAGGCTGAAAGAATGACCAATATTAACCCCTAGCTCATTATAATACTAAATTTCCTGCCCTGGGAGGGACTTATCTGCCATTTTAGGATCATGGAATGTATGTACTAGCATGACTTCTCACTGTTCTTTCATGCCCTGCACTCCAGCCCAAACAAATAATGATACTCACTACTCTCATACATTATTCATTTCACCTCCAGAAAAACCCCTGATCCTGTTGATTGGGGAGGCAGATTTGAGGAAGTCCATACCTTCTCCTCCCAGTAGCTGCATCCACTGTAATAAATCCTTTCTTTCTTGACAATCCTTGTTGTCTCAGTAATTGGCTTTCTGTGTGGTGAGCAACAGGAAAACCCCTTGTGGGTTCATTAACACTGAGAGACCTATTTCACTGTGGAGAGGGCACATTCCTGGCAGAGCCCACCACTTAGAGCAGAGCTGCCACAGCAGCATAACCCAAGAGGTTCATCAAACCTGCTAGAGCAACCCAAAAGCAACTCAGGACCAGCACTCCTCTCGCTGGCATGGTCAGGGACTGATCTCTGGGGACTCAGAGACAAGTCCATAAGCCAGCCCTAGCACCATTAGCTATGAATTGAGAGGCCAGATGAGAAGTAACCAGTGAAAGACTTCCAGAAATGTGAAAAATCAAAGTGAAAGGACACCCTCAAAAGAAAACAATAACTCCTTACCAATAGATGCCAAAGTAAATGAAAAGATTAAAATGACAGATCAAGAAATTTGAATATGGATTGTAAGGAAGCTCAATGAAATATGAGAGAAAATAGAAACCCAACACAAAGAAACCACAAAAACAATGCTGGAAATGAATGGAAAATTTTCTAAAGAAATCAAATTATTAAAGAATTACCAAACAGAAATTCTGGAAATGAAAAATTCATTCAAGAAATTACAAAACACTATGGAAAGCCTTAAGAAAAGGCTGGATCAGGCAGAAGAAAGAATCTCAGAGCTTAAAGATAACATCTTTGAGATAAACAAGTCAGTCAAAGAAAAAGAACAGAGGAAAAAGAGGAATGAACAAAGCCTACAAGAAATGTGGGATTATGTAAAGAGGGCAAATGGAAGAATCATAGGCATCCCAGAGCATGAAGAAGAAAATACACTAGGGTTGGGAAATCTGGTTGAAGGAATAATTGAGGAAAATTTCTCTAGCCTTGCTAGAAATCTAGATACCCAGATACAAGAAGCCCAAAGGACTCCTAGGGGATTCATCTCAAAGAGGCAATCACCACAACACAAAATCATCAGACTGGCTCAAATAAACACAAAAGAGACACTCCTACTAGCGGTAACATGAAAAAATTAAGTAACTTACAAAGGAAAACCTATCAGACTAACTGCAGACTTCTCAACTAAGACCTTACAAGCCACAAGAGACTTGGGCCCCATTCTCAGTCTTTTCAAACAGAATAATGGCCAGCCTAGAATTTTGTAATGTGCAAAACTAAGTTTCTTATATGAGGGAGAAATAAAGACCTTCTCAGAAGAGCAAACACTGAGGGACTTTGTCAAGACCAGACCTGCCCTGCAAGAAGTATCCAGAACTGCATTATAGATGGATCAAGACAATAAACACTCACCAGTATAAAATTACCCAAAATACAAAAGTGAGAGTCCAGATCAAGCCAATACCTGCTGTCTCCAGGAAATATATCTAACCCACAAGGACCCATTTAGACTCAAGGAGAAGGGATGGGACACAATATTCCATGCAAATGGAAACCAAAAGAAAGCTGATGTAGCCATTCTCATATCAGATAAAATAAAATTCAAATCAACAAAAGTAGAGAAAGGCAAAGATGGTCATTATATAGCAGTTAAGGGAAGAATTCCAAAAGAAGACATAACAATCCTAAATATTTACACACATAACACAGGAATGACCAGATGCATAAAGCAAATCCTGCTTGATCTAAACAAAATGATAGACGGCAGCGCTGTAATAGCCAGGAACTTCAACACCCCACTGACAGAATGGGACAAATCCTTCAAACAGAAAATAAACAAACAAACAAAAAACAGACTTAAACAGAATTCTAGGACAAATGAGCCTAACAGAAATTTATAAAACATTCTAACTCCAAACTACAGAATATACATACTTTTCATCAACTCATGGAACATTTTCCAAGATTGGTCATATTGTAGGACACAAAACATGTCTCAAAAAATTCTAAAAAACAGAAATTGGACCCTGTATCCTCTCAGACCAGAGTGGAATAAAATTAGGAATCAACTCCAACAGAAACACTCATCTACACACAAAGTCATGGAAACTAAACAACCTGCAGCTAAATGATAGCTGGTCACAGAGGAAATTAAGGTAGAAAACAAATGATTCTTCAAACTAAATGATGAAGGGGGCACAAGTCATTAAAATCTATGGAATATAGCTAAAGCAGTACTGAGAGGAAAATTCATAACCCTAAATGTCTACATCCAAATGACAGAAAAATCACAAATCAACAATTTAATGAATCATCTCAAGGAACAGGAAAACGAAGCCCAAACCAATCCCAAACACAGCTGAAGAAAAGAAATAACCAATAGCAAAGCAGAACTAAATGAAATTGATAACAAAATAATTATATAGAAGATTAATGAAATGAAAAGTTGGTTCTTTGAAAACATAAACAATAATGACCAGCCTCTCATTAGATTAACCAGAAGCAGAAAAGAAAGGACTCTGATAAGCTCAATCAAAAATGAAAAAGAAGAAAGCACAACTGATACCATGAAAATACAATAATATCTGAATACTATAAAAATCCCTATGCAAATAAACTTGAGAACATGGAGGAAATGGACAAATTATTGGAAACACACAGCCTCCCTAGGCTCAATCAGGAAGAAATAGAATTCCTGAACAGACCGATATCAAGTATCAAAATTGAAGCAACAATAAAAAATCTTCCAACAAAAAAACATCCTGGACCAGATGATTACACAGCCAATTCTTACCAGACCTTCAAAGAAGAACTGGTTCCTACACTACAGTTTTTATTCCATAACATTGAGAAGGAAGGAATCCTCCCCAACTCATTCTATGAAGCCAATCTCACCTTGATACCAAAGCCAGGAAAGGACACAACAAAAAAAGAAAACTACAGGCCAATATCCTTTATGAATATAGATACAAAAATTTTCAATAAAATCCTAGCAAACCGCATTCAGCTGCACATCAAAGAATAAACCACCATGACCAAGTAGGCTTCATACCAGAGATGCAGGAATGGTTCAACATATGCAAATCTATAAATGTAACTCACCACATAAATAGAAACAAACAACAAAAAAAGACCATATGATTCTCTCAATAGATGCAGAAAAAGCATTTGACAAAATCCAGCTCCCACTTATGACAAGAACTCTTAACAAAATAGGCACAAATGGGACATACCTCAAAATTATAAAAGCCATTTATGACAAACCCACAGCCAACATCATACTGAATGGGGAAAAACTGAAAGCATTTCTGCTTAGAACTGGAACCAGACAAGGTCATCCTCTATCACCACTTCTATTCAACATAGTGCTAGAAGTCCTAGCCAGTGCGTTCAGACAAGAGAAGGAAATTAAGGGTAATCAAATGCAGAAAGAAGAGGTCAAAGTATCACTCTTTACTGATGCTACAATCTTATGTCTAGAAAACCCAAATGATTCTTCCAAGAGATTCCTGGAACTGATAAACAAATTCAGCAAAGTTTCAGGTTACAAAATCAATGTACACAAATCAGTAGTATTCTTGTACTCCAACAACAGTCAAGCTGAGAATCAAATCTGAATAATATTCCATTGTCTGGATGTACCACAATTTATTTATCCATTCATTTATTGAAGAACATCTTGGTTGTTTCCAGGTTTTGCTAGTTATAAATTAAGCTGCAAACATTTGTTTCCAGATTTTTGTGTGGATATGAGTTTTCAACTCCTTTGGGTGAATACCAAAGAGAGTGATTGCTGGATCATATGCTATGAGTATATTAGGTTTTATAATAAACTGCCAATCTGTCTTCCAAAGTGGCTGTACCTTTTATATTTCCACCAGTAATGAATGAGTGTTCCTTTTTTGTCCATATCCTTGCCAATATGTCAATGTTCTGGATTTTAGCCATTCTAATAGGTGTGTAGTAGTATATCATTGTTGTTTTAATTTGTGCTTTCCTAATAACATATGATATGGAACATCATTTTGTATGCTTATTTGCCATCTGTTTGCATTCTTGGGTGAAGTATCTATTAAGGTCTTTGACCTGTTTTGTTTACTTTTTCTAGAAGGTTTATAATATTAGTTTTGCATTTATATCTATGTGCTATCAATAATTATTTTGGTATATGTTGGGATGTAAGGGTCCAGGCTTATATTTTTCCATAAAAAATCTGATTGTCCCAGCACCATTTGTTGAAAAGAATTTCTCGCCCCCATTGGATTACTGATTTGCTTTGTTTTGTGTTTACTTTTGGGGTGTGTGTATATATGTGTAATTTTGTAGTTTTTCTGTTGTTTAGGAAAGTTTTTATTTTTGTCCTGATGACTGCATTTATAATGATAACTTTATGTAAAATGTTTAAATTTCTGTTTATGTGGACTGTATCTAAATAAAAACAATCAAAACAAGTAATTCATTTCTCCTTTCTTTCCTTCCTTTCACTCAACACTCAAAAATATTATCTTTATTACTATTTATCTTCTTACTAGTATATGTTTTAATCACTCTACAATGTTAACTTCCAATTATTTTAGATAAGTTGTTCAGTGAAACCATCTGTTTCCCATCTTTTTTCCACCTTTGACCATTCATTATTTTTTTCATATCATTTTTAGATATATTAATTGCCATAAAATTTACCCATTTGAAATATATAATTTGATGGTTTTCTTATATTCATAGAGTTCTACAAATATCACTAAAATCTAAGGTTAGAACATTTTCATCACTCCAAAATGAAGCTCCATACCCATTAGTAGTACTTCCTCATCCATTTCAACCTCTGGAAACCTCTAAATCTAATTTCTGTTTCTATGGCTTTGCTTATTCTGGACATTTATATAAATGAAATCATATGAGACTTTTTGTACCTAGTTTCTTTTACTTAGCATGTTTCTGAGGTCCATTCATGATGTCGCATGTATAAGTACTTCATAACTTTTTATTATAAAATAATATTCCATTTTATGTATATACAACATATTTATCCAGTCATAATGAATAAACAATGAATTTCCAATTTTATTTTTATATAAGTAAATAAATAAATTGACATGTAGGTCATTTCCACTTTGGGGCTATTATTAATCTTGCTATGATTATTCATGTACAGGTTTTTGTGTGAACATGTTTTCAATTCTTTAAGTTAGATACTTCAGGAGTGGAATAACTGAATCATATGGTAACTCTATGCTTAGCATTTTGAGTAACCGTTAATCTGTTTTCCAAAGTGGTTACAACATTTCATATCTTAATCTGCAGTGTATGAAGGTGATAATTTCTCTACATTCTCTCCAACACTTGCTATTTTCTGTTTGCTTGTTTGTGTTTTAATTATAGCCACTCTAGTGGGCATGAAGTGGTATCTCACTATGGTTTTGATTTGTATTTTTTAATGCCTAATGATGAACATCTTATTATCTACTTACCGGCTATTTGCATATCTTCTTTAGAGAAATATCTATTCAAATCCTTTGTCCATTTTTTATTGTGCTAGTTGTCTTTTTATTATTGAGTTGTAAGAGGCTTTTATATATTCTGGATACTAGTCTCTTCTTATATATATGATTTGCAAATGATTTCTCCCATCGTGTGAGTTGGTTGTATTTTCCTTTATGATATCATTTGTAGCACATTTGAAAAACTGGTTGATGTGGTTCAATTTAGCTATTTGATTTTTTTGTTGTTTGTACTTTTGGTGTTATATCTAAGAAACCATTTCCTAACACAAAGTCATGACAATTTATCTGTATATTTTCTTTTAAGAGTTTTATGGTTTTAGGCCTTATATATTTATGATTAATTTCAATTTATGTCCAATATTTTTCAGTAGTATAGTACCATTTTTACATTGACATATACATATGTCATATCATAAGTATATGTCATATATATGTTGTGTATGATATATATAGCATATATATATCACCAAATATTCTCCATTATATTTAAAATAATGAGGATATTTGGTTGAAGTTTTAATCTGTTCTTTGGCAACACAGTTTGGTGAATTTTCTTGTTCCACTAAGTGTTACTACTCTTTTTCACCTTTTCTCTTTATTTGTACCAACATTATGCCAGCTTCTTTCTTTTATTCATTTTAGAATGAGTTGGAATAAATCAGGCCCACCAAAATGGAAGAAGTTCCTTCAGAAAGGTATTTTTATTTGATATTTTCTGATAGTGACGACCCCCGGTTGCTTTCAACTCTACTTCCTGTGTCTTTTTTATTTTTTATACTTCACTTCATGTGGCTTCTGTTCCATATCTGAACTCTTACCACCACTTTCCCTCATCTCAAACCTACAACAGTTTTTGTAAGCAAGAGCTATAGAGTTATGACCTTGAGGTAAGCATCTTACCTTTAAGAGATTATATGTATGTGTGTGTGTGTGTGTGCATGTGTGTGTGTGTGTGTGTGTGTGTGTATAACTTTTAGCCAGTGTTTTCAATGATAGGGTGCTGTTGGACCTCTATTCACTTAGCCCTGGCAAATTTTTGTTATATTTTACACCCAGTATCTCCAATCTAAGTTGTGTTTCGCAAGCATTATGTCTTGACATGTAGTTTATAGCTATGGCTTAGTTTCAATGAAACAAGATCTGCGTGGTTTTATGAATTCATCTTTTTGAATTTTTATTATATTTAGGAGGAAAAGAGACTTTCTGTATTATTTTGCCATAAATATACTAAAAATTATCTTCTTTTCTCTTGATTAATTCCCATCACAACACTGATTCTTTTCTCACCTATGGCTTATTCCTCATTTATAATATAGAGTTGCTTTATTTTTTTAGTAGGCAGCAAAGGTACAAGGTTCTTATGAACCTCGTAATGGACTTATCAAATATTTTTCTAAAATTTAGCTATAGTTGTGAGCAATAGCTTATATGCTAAGTTGCAGTGTCCAGCAGATACTTAGAAATTATGACTTAGGACTTGGCAAAAGGCCAAGATTATGGATCCATACATATCTATTATTAATGAGTATAAGAAGAATCATTGCTGGGGCTTTTGTGGAATAGTACCCATGCTAAGACTAGTTAGCATGTCTAACCTTAAGTATAAATTCAATAGTTGGCTAGCCAGCTACATGGAATGATTTTATACCAAAGTGATTTCTCCTTATGATCTGTGATAATATCTTAAACTATACCATTAGGATTTATTCCATTTGATCAGGTATTGCACAAAAGTCTGTGTTCACAAGTGCTATGGTTTGAATGTGTCTTCTCCAAACTTCATGTGTTGGAAACTTAATCTCCAATGCAACCATGCTGGGAAATATGGCAATTAGGGAGGTGTTTAGATCATGAGGGCCCTCATGAATGAGTTAATGTCATTTTAAAAAGGGCTTGCAGGAGTGGGTTCTTTCTCTTTTGTTCTGCCATGTGACATATAATGTTCATCTTCTCTTGCCCTTCTGCCTTCCACCATGTGAGGAAAAATCAAGAAGGCCACCTCCAGATGTTGACACCTTGATGTTGTACTTCCCAGCCTCCAGAACTGTGAGGGAATAAATTTCTGTTCTTTATAAATTACCCAATCTCAGGTATTCTTTTATAGCTGCACAAAACAGACTAAGATGAGGGGAAATATAATAAGCCTCTATTTCTCAAAGCGTGTTCTTGGGAATACTATATTCATAAGCTGGAAATAGTTATTCTGTAACAAATAATAAATAAGCTTGGGAAATAATATTTTAAATAAAATGAAGCAAGTTTCTTTTGGGGGGGACTTCTCAGACTCTATTGTAATATAAGTGCATTCTGGTACTTCAAAATGTAATATATGTAGCACTTCCAAATCCTATTTGGCCATGATCCCTTTCTAAAACAGATCATCTATTATACTTCGGTTTTTTAATTATAGTTTTAAAAATTCCTTACAATATAAGATTATTTCTCACTGAGAGAATGCTGGGAAAATGGTGCTAAAAGTAGCCCAAAACATTTAAGTTTTGATCAATGAGTGAGAGAATAAGAAAGAGAGAGCTGTTGGGATCTTTACAATCAGATCATGCAGCACCATCTGGCCTTACTTAGGTCTACAAAATTTCCCTGCATTGAGTGGCCAGTAGAGAAGATGGGCACTGGAAATCATTTGGGAGTATTATTTTCATGTTATTAAACAACTAGTATAGATGAGTGAGTTCAGATTTATATAAATCTTCCTAAGCTCCTCAACTTAGAAGTCACTTAGAAATATTCCTGTTGCAATGACATTCACCAAGTAAATGTGCTCTTTTAATTGGTAAAATTGGCATAGAAATAATTCATATTAGGGAACAAAAATTCTGTTTTTATCAGTGAAACCATCATTCTTCCAGTAACACAGCCTTGTAAGTTTGAAATCATCTATGGCATTAATGTCTCCCTTGCCCCCATATTAAATCTATCACTGAGTCCTGCTTCATTAATTTTGTTGCAATTTTTCCACAATTCTAGCTCAGAATTCTCATCCCCCTATTTAAAACCATTCTTCATATTATGGTCAACTTCACCTTAATGAAAAAAACTTTCTTTTTTTTTCATTTATAACTATCCCTTGCTCAGGCACCTTCATGGATACAATATCCAAACTCTTTCAGGTGGCATTCAAGGACTTCTGTTTCTTAGCTCATTCATACTTTTTCAATCCGGTGTTCTACTGTCCCCTAACAGGTTCCCTTTGTCAGGGAGATCTATCAACTGGTTATACACACTTTCTTCCTATTCATTCCCTCCTCTCCGAATACCTCTTCACTTATCAAAAACCGACCCATTCTTGAACACTCAGAACAAGCGGTATTTGCTAGAAAGCCTTTCACAACATCAACACATAATGATATCTACTTATTCTGGACTAACTGAATATTTACCATCAGTACTACTGATTTGGGACTAAGTCTCGTTGTCTTGTGTTTTGATGCCTTATCTTCCTAAGTAGACGGTAAGCTCATCGAAGATAATAATTATGCCTTAAAATTATTTGCATCATCTAAAACACAGACCAAGCTTTTGAAGAAGTCTAGTAAAATAAATATAATTTTTTTAAATGAAAATGCTTCAAGTGACCAAATTTTGATGCCCAAACACAAACTTGAGCATGATGAAAAGAACTCCACTCTTTTGTCCTCAAAATTAAACTTTGACCTGTATTCTTATTTTATAATAGTACTTGAAATTGCATCTATTTTTTCCTGAAATAGTATCTTTATGTATGATGTTGTGTGCATGCAAAGGCCCCTGATTTATAATTAATAAAAGTCCCATTTTCATCACTGATTTTTTTGTTGACTAAAAAAGAATAATGAAATATCATTACTTCTGTTGAATGTTGAAGGAATTTCTATGATGTTTTCATGCTATACTATCTCTCAAACTTAGCACTTCTCCATCTCTGAGAACTTCATATTTCTCTAACTGCCAGATGAATAATTCATATTTGTAATAAGCAAAGATGTTGTTCTCTTCTGGGAGAGAGGAATCATTTCTGATGATCCTAAATTGTTTATCAAAACCACCTTGAAAGTGTTGCCTTGATTTCCTTATTGACTAATTATAATTTGAACATGTTTTGGCACAGGCTTATGATATAGGCTCTGATTGCAGACGTCTAGTATAGCAAACTTGTCCTTTCTTTATCATTTTCTTTAAAATAAAACCTTTTGAAAAATGCCAACATTTGGAGTGTTTATATGAAATATGTGTCTTCCAGCAAAATTTCAAGGAAAATTAGCAGGCAAGTAGTGTGTGTGTGTGTGTGTGTGTGTGTGTGTAGCATGTTTGCATGTATGTGTATAAATGGGGGATGGGTGAGAGGAAAGAAGGCTATAGAGCAATAGAGCTTCCTTTAAAAGGCACAGGAACAGTTCAACATTAATATGCACATGAGACAACATCATGATAGTTGCCTAGAAACAAGTGAGAAGGAGTCAAATAATGGAAAGGACTCTGATGCCCCAGTGAACCAAATTGAACTTTAAAAGTACTAGAGAAAGGGGTGGTGACCAAATTAGCTTACACAATTCACTGCTTGAAAATGTACTTTTAAAAATCCCCTTGCATTTAATTTTCCTATCACTGTATCATTTTTTTAATAGGACACTTAGAGGCAATATTAATTGGCCATTCTAAAGAGTTTGGGGAAATAGAATGGTAAAGTCTGAAATAAGTGTTTTATGGGTCCATTTGAAATCGTATAAATAACAGGGTATCTCTTAGGACAACATCTTTCATTACACATTGATAATCTTACCTTGAAATATCCTATCCTATTGAAGAAGGTGCCTGTTAACCTTGCAGTTTAAGGCAATGCTTAAAAATTCCCTGTAATGGTAATATGAAACAGAATTGACTTCAGAAAGTTCAGGGTGAGTGATGTAATTGTACTTTGTGTTTTTCAATGGAAAATACGAGAATACCATACAGTGAAATGAGCGGGTCCCTCTGGCTAAATGCCCTTCCTGGTAAACACAAAAGATACTCTACATATCAAACATGACAATGGTAGGAAAGACAAATGCATATGCTTTTATGGAAACCTTAGATCTAGATCATTTAGGTGAGAGGAAAAAAAACATAATAGAAGAAACTAGCCAAGGGATTCTATCATTTTATTGTTAAAAAATGAAATTATGAATGAAATAATGAAATTATATTATTGTTTTTATAATGCTATTAAAGACCTCTTTTGTAAGTACTGGAAACTTCTGTGTTAAGACTAATGCATTTCTCTCTTAGTGGCATATGATTTGACAGAGTATCAATTCATTTATTCAATAAGCATTTGACAATAATCTACTAAGAATCTATTGTGTCCAGGGTCTTGGGCAGGGAGAGATGTGAAAATGATAAATCTCTAGTGCTTAAAAGTTGAAACTCATAGCCCAGCAGAGGTGAAGGTATGTGAATAAATAACTATAACAATCTAATTAGATGCTATACTAGAATGCTGCACAATGTTTTCCAGAAAACAGAGGAAATAATAATTTTTTTCTGGGAGAATTAGGAAAGGCTTCACAAAAAAGTATTAGAGTTGGGGTTTTAGATGATGAATAAGAGTTTTTTGCCTTGTGAGGAAAGGAGGAAAGGAGGAAAGGAGGAAAGTTCTGCCAGGTAAAATAATTTCTTGTAAAAAGGCATAGAAACCTGAAAAAGATGAGGTAAAAAAGGAAGGGTGAATAGGTTCCAACCTATGTTGGAAATCTATGGTTGCATCTATTGAGTTTTAGTAACCACTGGACCCCACACTTTGCTGATCATTAAAAATCTCTTTGGAGTTTTGTAAAAATATAGATTACCTGATCTTCCTCCTGAAAATTTGTATTCAATAGATCTGGGCTAGAAGGAATCTTTTTTAAAAATGGTCCTGAGGTTATCATAGTGATTAGCCAGGTTTATGCTCTATGGTGCTACCTAAATTTTAATGTGCAGTGGAATTACCTGGAGACTGTGAAAAATGTAGATTCTGATTCAATTGTTCTATGATGGGGTCAAATAGTCTGCATTTCTAACAAGCTCCCAGATTATGCCATTGCTGCTGGGTTTGGACTCTACTTAGAGTAGCAATGTTCTTAGCCACACTAAGGAAGGAGATAAGGAAAATACTGAGCCATAGAAAATTTGAAGCTGGGAAGCAACATGGCCAGATTTGTATTTTAGAAATCTCACTCTGGCACTTTTGTAGAGAATGGATTCATGCGGTGGATAAGAGTACAGATGGAAAAAAAAAAATGAGTAGAAAGCTAATTGCCATAGTTCGGGTGAGAAGTAAGATAGAATAAAGTATAGAATTGTCAGTGATAATGGGAAAGAGGACATATTTAAGAAACAGTTCTGATGGAGACTCATAGGAAGTTGTGATTGATTGGTGGTGTGTGGGAGTGCATGGTGAAGAAAATGGAGAAATGTCTTGGGGCAACTTGAACATTTATGTAGATGAGGATACAAGGGAAATAAGTTTTTCAAAAAGATAATTATTTAGGGCATCTTACATTTGTATCAGTCCTATTTTCCAGAGAAACAGCCAACAGAATGTGTGTGTGTGTGTGTATAGAAAAAGACAGAGAGATTTTAAGGAATTGGCTCATGCAATTCTAGAAGTTTGGCAAGTCTAAAATCTGAGGCTTGGCAAGTCCAAAATATGATGGGTTAGGCCAGCAGGATGGAGACTCAAGGAAGAGTTGCAGTCTGAGTTCAAAAGCAGTCTGCTGATAGAATTTTTTTTCTTGCAAAGGAGGGGTCAGTCTTTGTTCTAGTACGGCCTTCAACTGATTTGATGAGGCCCACACCCACTCACATCATGGAAGGTAATCTGCTTTATTTGAAGTTAACTGATTTAAATGTTAATCTCATCCAAGAAAGGAAAACTACCTTCAAAGTTACATCCAGAATCCAGAATAATGCTTCACTAAATATTTGGACACTGTGGCCCAACAAAGTTGATATGTAAAATTAACTATCACAACATTTGCAACATTTGACTACAGAATAGTCATATGGAAATTTCTAGACAGCAATTGTTAAATGTGGGTCCACAGTTCAAGAGAGAGGTCTGTACCATGAATACAGTTTGGGAGACAGTGACACATAGGTATCGGGTGAAGCCATAGAAGTGATGGATCAACCTGGTAGGACATGCACAGAAAGAAAAGGACTGAGGACAGGAATCCAGAGAATGCCAATATTTAAGAGGCAAGAGGAGGAAAAACAACCCATAGAAGATACTGAAAAGTTGACTGGAGTGGATTAAACAAAAACAATGGAGGAAAGAAACTTTTGAGTCATCCCTAACACCTCTCTTCTTCATCACCACCACCTCCTCCCATATTTGAATCTATAATTTATTCTTTTCAATTTAACTTTTTAAATATTTCTCACACCTTTTGACCAGTCTCAATCCTACAGCCATTTCTCTATTTCAAGCTTAGCCATACCTGATTTAGGTTATTAGAAAATGATATTTGGGATATATGAGTTATTAATAATTATATTTAGATGACATTTTGTCATGGTTGATGCCCCCATGCCTAGCATAGTGTCTGACTTATAGCAGACTTTCAAAACATATTTATTAAATAAATAATTTAATAAATGAAGGAATGTTACATGAATAGAATGTTCTAACAGAGAGTTTTTGATAGTCTGCCAGTTTTAGAAGGGGAAAAAGGAGTCACTGCATCTGTCAATTATGATATCATTGGCAAGCAGTTTAAAGAGTATTCATTACATTGGATTAGGGAAAGGATGAAGATTAGGGATGTGTATATAATTCTTTGATTTTTGAGATCAATGTGGAGAGAGAATTGTAATTTGCTAGTATCTAGTTAAGAATGGAGGATTTGGGTCCTAGGATCAGCAGAATAAGCCAACAAATAGGGATATATGATTGATACAAGAAAGGAAGAATCCTAAAGCAGTGGGGAAAAAATGGATAAAGAGCACCAATAAAAGAGACACATTCCCAAGGAAAGTAATCTCTTCCTCTAGCAGGCAAGCAGGAGATAAAGATAGATGCATAAAAATATATTTAGAAGTAGAAGAGAGACATATTGAGAAAGTTGATCACTGATAATCTCTTTTTTCTTTGCAAAATAGGATACTAGGTCACAAAAAGTGTAGAGTAGTTATGCAATTTTCTTTACCAGCTCTTTAACCATTCTGTAGCAAGAGATAGGAAAGCAAATATTCATGTTACTTTATGATTGGAGAGTGGCAGGGCAGGTGGTATAGAAGGAAAAAGTAGTAAAGATATGGACTGTGCAGATAATATTTATGAGAATAGAATAGAATTGCTAAATTGACTGAGGGCTCTCATATGGGATCTTTTAAATTCTGAACTGATTGTATACAATTTATTTTAAAAATACTCTGAATCCTGGGTAACTCTAAGAAAATGGGTGCCACCTAAGTCTATATTGCCCTACATATCCTCCAAAAATATATACAGATCAACCAAAAAGCAAATAAAACTACATGGAAACAATGCCTTCAGTATAATTTGAAGACAGAATACTATAAATTTCATATTACCTGAGAGTAGAAAAATAACCCTATATTCAGTAAACATATCTCTTGAATTCCTACTGAAAGCCTTTTCAGAGAATAAGGGGAGTCTGAAAAAAAATTGTAAAAAAAGAGAAGAAGAGAGCTAAATCCACCCCAATAATAAGAGCATCCACCAAAAGTGTGAAAATACTGAAAACATAACAAGTGGACCAAAACTCTGATCTTTGCAATTGTGTTGCACTCATTTCTCAGAAAGGCCTTCCTGCTGAGTATTTTTTTTTATTTCAGCTTATTATGGGGGTACAAAAGTTCAGTTTATATATATTGCCCATGCCCCCCCATCCCCCCGAGTCTGAGCTTCAAGCGTGTCCATTCCCTAGACAGTGCGCATCACACTCATCAAGTAGGTATAAACCCATCCCTTCCCCCCAGCCCCCACTTCTGTGTTATTCCCAAATGTGCACTTAGGTGATGATCAGGGAAACCAGTTTGCTGGTGAGTACATGTGGTGCTTACTTTTCCATTCTTGGGATACTTCACTTAATAGAATGGGTTCCAACTCTCTCCAGGAGAACCAAAGAGATGCCATATCACCGTTATTTCTTATAGCTGAGTAATATTCCATGGTATACATATACCACATTTTGCTAATCCATTCATGAATTGATGGGCATTTGGGTTGTTTCCACATCTTTGCAATTGTGAATTGTGCTGCTATAAACATTCGGGTGCAGGTGTCTTTTTTATAGAATGACTTTTGTTCAGCCTTCACTGTACTAGTCAGTGGGTACCTAGATGCCGTTGAGTGAGCATGTGTACTGTGTGGTCCTGACATTCTAAATAACTGAGCAAGTAGAGCAATGAATCTGCATCAAATTTTACATTAAGCTTGAACATTCCTCCTCAGAAATTATTTGGATGATTCCGGTTTTCAGGGACGATGCAATGAGTATAGTGCAAATAAAAGTGTGGCACAAATGCTTCAAAGATGGTCAAGAATCTGTTGAAAGTGATCTACTTTCTGGAAGACCTGCAACAAGCAGAGCACCTGAGAATGTTGAGCATGTACACGTTAGGTTAAGAGACGCTGGGAGAACTGTGTGAGGTCTCAGAATGCCTACTTTGAAGGGAACTGTGGCATCATTGTCCTATGTACAGTGTTTCCCGTGTCTTGTATCTTCTTCAATAAACGTCTCTATTTTTCATATTACATGGCTGAATACTTTCTGAACAGACCTTGTATACTGCACACTGGCAGTCACTGTGTGTCTATGGCTTTAATTACTATCAATAGAACCTGTCATTGATTAAAGCCACTTTTTTGCCTTGTAAGCTCTGAAATAGGAACTTCCCCTGTGATTGAAATAAACAAAGAAGGCCTATCTGCTATAGTTGATGATCACGTCTTTGCAGTTGTGCTTCAGAGTTTGTCCTTTCTTATCCCACACTCCATCAGCAAATGGCTTTAATTTTGTGGCAGTTTCTATGTGAACTATTATGGCAGCATTATTTTTAGCTAGCTTGGTTGAAGGGTCTCATTATTATTGAAATAGATCACATGGTAACAGAATAAAACAGTGCTCCCCCTTTCAATAATGTCCCATATTTTCATGACTATTTTTCATTTTTATGACTCTTCAACTCCCATTTTTTGTCTTTCCCAACTGTATATTAAGTTTAGGTTCAACCCAGTTAAACCTATCAGTGTTATACACTCTCAATTTCTCTTGAACAAAGCTGCTGGCAAAACCAAACAAACAAAACATATTTATTTTATACAAGCATTTACCACATAATTCTAGGGTAAGGAATAGGTAAACAAGAACACAAGCTAGACGAATTTATAATATAATCACAACAAACATCACCACAGTTTCATATGAAATGTTTGTGTGGTTGGGTTCCATGTTTTTGCTCTCTTCTCATTTCAGGTCAATGGGGCCTTGAAACTTGTCACACTA
Organism: Eulemur rufifrons; assembly: GCF_041146395.1. Lineage (NCBI taxonomy): Eukaryota > Metazoa > Chordata > Mammalia > Primates > Lemuridae > Eulemur > Eulemur rufifrons. The sequence goes on from NC_091012.1 coordinate 72,264,746, forward strand.
GATGACTCATCTACTTTTTCATGGTTTCTAAGTTAATAATATTGTGGCCAGAGAATATACTTAGTATGATTTGAATTCATTTAAAGTTTATGTGCTTGTTTTGTTTTATGGCCAAGAATATGGTTTATCTGCTAAATGTTCTATGTGCATTTGGAAAGAATATATGTTCTGTTGCCATTGAGTGAAATGCTCCATAAATGTCAATTAGGTCAAATTGGTTGATAGCGTTGCTTAAATCTATTATATCCTTGCTGATCATCTGACCATTTAGTCTATTAGTTATTTAGAGAGGGGTATTTAAATCTCTCACTACATTTAGAATTTGTTCACTTCTTTTTGCAGTTATATCAGTTTTTGTTTCCTATAATATGAATCTCCATTATAAGGTACATAAACATTTAGGATTGTTCTATCTTGATGATATCTTCTTGAAAAACTTTTAATTTCTTTGTTATTATGAAATTGCCTTCTTTAACCCTTATAATATTCTTTGCCTTGAAATTTACTTTGTCAGTTATTAATATAGCTGCTCCAGCTTTCTTTGACAAGGATTAGCATGATATATCTTTTTCCATTAACTTATTTGTGTGTTTATATTTATAGTGTGTTTCTTGTAGGTACTATATAGTTGGATATTGCTTTTTTATCTAATCTGATAAATTCTGACTTTTAATTTGAGTGGTTGACCTTTATAGTTAATGTGATTATTGATGTGATTAGATTTACATTTAACACCTTGATACATGTTTAATCTTTGTCCTCTCTGTTCTTTGTCCCTTTTTATCCTCTTTATCTGCCTTCTTTTAGATTGAGTGGGGTTTTGGTGATTCCCTTTTATCATCCTTGTTTACTTGTTAGAAATAGCACTTTGTTTTGCCACTTTAGTGGTTGTTTCAGAGTTCAGAGTATGATTCTTTAGCCTTTCACAGTCTACCTTCAATTTATATTATGATTTTTCACCTATAGTATAAGAACCTTACCATACTGTATTTTGATTTCATCCCTCCTGCCTTTACATGTTTTGTGTTATATATTTTAAATCCCACAATAAATTCTTGATATGTTTGTTCAAACAATTATCTTTTGAAGAGATTTAAATAATTTAAAAAATGTTTTACATTTACTCATATAATTGCCATTTCTAGTGCTCTTCATTTGTTTGCATAGATCCATATTTCCATCTGTTGCTTTTTTCCTTTTGTGTGAAAGATTTCTTTTAATGTTTCTAGTATTACAGATGTGCTGGAGTTCAATTCTTACAGCTATGATATGTGTGAAGATATTTTGTGTCACTTTCATTTTTTAAAGTTATTTTCACTGGGTATAGTATTCTAGGTTGAGAGATGTTTGTTTTCTTTCATTACTTTAAGCATATTGCTCTACTGTCTTCTCATTTACATTGTTACTAACAAGAAATCTGCTGTAATATTTATCTTTTTTCTCCTTCTGTATATAATATTTCTTTTTTTCCCCGGTTGCTTTAGAACACTTTTTTCTTTGTCACTGGTTTTGAGCCATTTGGTTATGATATGCCTTGATGTAGTTTTCTTGATATTTCTTGTATCTGGGGTTCATTGAGATTCTTGGATTTGTAGGTTTATAGTTTTCAACAAATTGGGGAAAATTTGGCCATTATTTCTTCAAATATTTTTTTTCTTCTCTCCACTCCTCCTTTGATGAGTCAAATTACATGTATAATAGGATGTTTGAAGTTGTCCTGTAGATCACTGATATTCTTCAGTTTTTTATAAATATTTATTTTCTCGATGTTTTATTTGGATAGTATCTTTTGTTAGATCTTCAAATTGACAAATCTTTTCTTCTTCATTTTCTAATCTTATGTTAATCCCACACATTGTAATTTTCATCTCTAAAGGTCTTACTTGAGTCCTTTAAAAAATATCTTTATGTCTCTAACTTTTTGAACTTATGGAATAATCTTATAACTTCTTCAATGTCCTCCTAAACTAACTCTAACATCTGTGTGAGTTGTAGTTCAGTTTCAATTCATTGCTTTTTTCTTTTCATTATGGATTGTATTTTTCTTTTGCTTTGACTGATTTTGTAATATTTGATTGGAAGCCAGACATTGTGAATGTTCATCTTTTTGGATACTGGATGTTTTTGTATTACTCTAAATATTTTTGAACTTACTTCTGAGATGTAGTCAAGTTAATTGGAAGTAATATGATCCCTTCAGATTATACCGGGTTGAATAGCATTCCCCCCAAATTTGCATCCACCTGTAACCTCAAAAGGTGACCTTATTTAGAAATAGGGATGTTTCAGATATAATCAGTTAAGATGAGGTCATACTGGATTAGGGTGGGCTCTAAATCCAATCACTTATGTCCTTATAAGAAGGCTACATGAAGACTAAAGGAAAGAAGGCACTGTGACAATGGAGACAGAGATTGGAGTGATATAGGTACAAGCCAAGGAATGCCAAGGATTATAGTGCCCAACAGAAGCTAAAAAAGAAGCATGGGACAGGTTTTCCCTCAGAACCTCCAGAAGGAATCAGCCTGCTGACCTTGATTTCAAATTTCTGGTCTCCTGAGCTACAAGAAAATAAATTTCTGTAGTTTTAAGCTATGCTGTTTGTGATAATTTGTTATGGCATTCTTGGGAATGTAATACACAAATTCTGCTTTTAAGATTTGTTAGGTGGGACCAGAACAGTGTTTGGCACAGGGCTAATTCTTCCCCACTAATGAGGCAAGACCCTTCTGAGTACTCTACTCAAGGCCCCAAGAATTATGAGGTCTTGCGTCCTGGCTGATAGGAATAGACACTATTCCTGGCCCTATAGGAAGTTTTCCCCCCACACGTTCAAATACTTTCCTCACACTCCTGTACTGGTGAATACTCTGCTGAAAGCTCAGGGAGGAGACTCTGCAGATTTCTGAGGTTCTCATTCTGAGCATCGCTCTACTCTTTGGTACTCTGTCCCATGAACTCTAGCTTTCTTGTTCTCCCTGGACTGTCTGACTCCCAGCTGCTTGTCTTAAACACAGGGAGCCCTTCATGCTCTCCCTCTGCTTCTACTTTCTGGGTCATGCCTTGGACATTCTCTCCAGTCAGTAACCTGAGACAATCATGGCTCACCTTATTTGTTTTCCATTTTCAGAGGTCATTGTCCTTTATTTCCTGGTGTCCAGCACCTTAAAAACTATTGTTTTATAGATTTTGCCTCTTGTTTGTTATTGTTTCCAATCTCTCTTATTACATTGTGTTTGGAGGTGGAAATTTTCCACAGCCAAAATTATGATAAGGCTGTGAAAGTGATTTTAACTATTTCCCTGTACTTGAAAGGAAGAAGAGCAAACTAGCTGTAGCCAAGCAATTACAGGCATACCTTGGAGATATTGCAGGTGGGATTCCAGACCACTGCAATAAAGTGAATGTCGCAGTCAAATGAGTCAGACCACATTTTGGTTTCCCAGTGCATATAAAGGTTATGTTTCCACTATGTGGTGGAATAGAGTACACAGAGTACTTATTAAGTTTGCCATCTTATATGGGCACAGTTATGGAAACACCCAAAACAATTACAAGAGTAACATCAAAGATTGCTGATTACAGATCACCATGACAAATAAAGTAATAATGAAAACATTTGAAATATTTCAAGAATTACCAAAATGTGACAGAGATGGGAAGTGAGCACATGATGTTGGAAAAATGGTGCTGATAGACTTGCTTGATACAGAGTTGTCACAAACCTTCAATTTTTTTTTAAAAACACATTATCCGCAAAGTACAATAAAGTAAAGCACAATAAAGCAAAGTATGCCTATAGATAGTGGTGGTTTCTCTGGCATTCAGAAGTACGTGTGGTGCTGTTTCTCAGGGGGTAATAAGAAAGCACAGAGGCAGGCAGCATTGCTACCAGACCTGAAGTACATCCTTTCTCCTGATGACTCTTGACCCTTGGGTGTTGACCCAGTGCTCACATTGTGTCAGATGTTCATCAGCTTGTTGTGAGAATTAAGTTGATCAATACATGTTAAGTACTTGAAAGATCCTCTGTTTTGACATCTCAAAATTTATTTTCTATGTGAAGCAGACATTGTCTTGAGTGATAGGTTATTAATTTCCCCTCAATAGTATGTATATAAAAGATCTTCAACATTTTTCTGTCACATAGTTTCTGTCAAATTAATTTTTTTCCTCAGATATCCAGGCAAAGACCATGCCGTGCAGGACAATACTAAGTGCAAACATCCTGAAGCAAGAGAATGCTTGATGTGTTGTAGCAATACTGAGGAGGCTAGAGTGGATGGCATGCAATAATATTAAAGCACTTTGGAAGGATATTAGTCCACAGGGGTGGTTTTTGGGTGTATGGACCCCATGGTTCACCCATAAAAATATGGTAAAGCCATGGTAAAATTTTTAGGTTTTGCTCCAAGATAGGGGTTCTTTGGGGGTTTTAAATGGTTAAGTGACATTATCTGATTTATGATATTTAATATAATTACTCTGACTACTGTGTGAAGAAAAATGTATGGGTAGCAAGAATGAAAGCAGGAAGCCTGTTAGGAGGCTACTGAAGAAATTCAGGTGTTAGATCTTAATTGTATGGTCTGTGATGTTGGTATTGTGAGTAATGAGAAATGGTCAAATTCTAAATATATTTTGAAGGTAGAATCTAGGGGATTTGCTGATGGGTTAAATAGGTGTGAGAAAAAGAGGAGAATCAAAGTTGACTACAAGCATTACTACAACCTGTTTTTATCTCATTAGTTGGACAAATGAAACGTACCTTACTATGATAGCAAAGAGGGAGAGTTTGGAAATGGGGTTATGTTAAGATGCATATAAGACATTCAAGTGAAAATATCTAAGAGGCATTTGGGTACATACGTCTGGACATCCGGAGAACAAAGAAGGAAGATTTGGAAAAGTAGGAGAACCAAGAGAGAGGAGAACCTTAGAAGCCAAGCGAAAAAACTAATCAAGAAGAAGGGAGTGTCAAATTATACTGCCAGGCTGATAGTTTAAGTGTGATAAGAAGCACAAAATAATCATTGTATTTTTCAAGATACAGCTCATTGGTGACTGTAAAAATATTGAATAGAGTAGTGAAAGCCTGATTGAATTAGGGTCAAGAGAAAATGAGACTTCATAATTGGCTGCATAAATCCAAATGTATCTACACACCCTAAAAGAAAAGCTATATGGATCAACAGAAGAGCAAATTAAACCACACATAGCCCACTTTTCACCATCAATGAGAAGACAGAGAATACTACAAAAATCAAATTACAAAGGGAAAAGGAGTGACATTACATGGATCAGAAACATGCCAGACACCACCTTAACCAAGAGTGGTACTCCTCCCCAAAATGTATAACCTGGACTTATTCAAAAGGGATTATCAGGAGACCCAAAACAAAGCAAACTCTACAAAATAGATGTCCTATGCTCTTCAAATATAAAGATGAGTAAAGATTAAGAGTGAAGAACTGTTCCAGAACAAAGGACAATAAAAGACATAACAACTAAATGCAATACTGAGTACAGGATTAGATACTGGGATGGGAAAAAGAAGCATCTATAAAGGATATCTATTAGTGAGCCAATTTGTGAAATTTGAATATGGACTGTGAATTAGAAAATACTATTTTCTAATGTTAAATCTTTTTTGTTCTGAAAATTGTATTGTGATTATGTAAGAGAATGTCTCTGTTCTTAGGAAATGCATACCACACTGAAGTTTTTTGGGATAAAAGGACATAATATTGGCAACTTACTCTCCCTTAGTGATTTGGAAAAAATGTATATGTATGTATGTGTGTGTTTATCTATCTAATTTATCTAAAGAATGATACAGCAAATGTGGCAAAATCTTATGTTAATAACTAGTGAATCTGAGTGAAGGATAGAGGATACAAGGGATCTCTTTTTACTATTTTTGCATTTTTAGTGGGTTTTAAATTGTATCAACATAAAAAGTTAAACTAGGAGAAGAGGAAGTAAAGATAGCAATTGTAGGCAAATCATTTGAGAAGTTTGTTGTGAAGAGGAGAAGAAAAAAAGGAGGCAGTTACCGAGAGGGAATGTGATATCAAGGAAAATTTTTAAAAATAATAATAAATGATGTAATAATAATATTGACATAGTGCTTACTAAACTCCAGATATAGTTCTAAGTGTTTTACCTATGCTAACTCATTCATTTTCTACACACACACACACACACACACACACAATGAAGCAAATACTAGCATTGTCTTCATTAACAAATGAGAACATTGAGGCAAGTAGCAGTGAAATAATGTGCTGAAGGCCACACTGCAGTAGGTGGCAGAGGGGAAATAATGCAGAATGTTTGTGTGCTCATGGGAATGATTGAAAGAGAGGGAAATAAGGGACAAGGCCATTGGCAGAGAAGGATGGTAAAAAAGGTATTTGAGGTTTAAAAAAGAAAGAAGATGATATTATTTAATCTTCAGGGAGAGTGAAGAGTGAATTGGTCAGAGAAATGTAATAAGATTGCAAAGCAGCAGAATGGACAACTTCAGGCTTTACATCATGAATTGAAAGTGAAATGAGTTCTGATGGTTCTGTTTTTCTCCAGGCAAGTCCAGTTGCCCAGTGTAGCAGAGAATAGGTGCAGAGTCATGGCTTTCACATCATTATAGCAGAGGGAGAAAAGAACAAGGGATTTGAGATTATGTGCAATGGTATTGGAATGCAAATGGACCATGGAATTTAAACTGGATAACAAGCAAAAGGAGGACATGATGATGAAAGACTGGGAAAAGGTGGTAGGATAGATTGATTGTAGGTATCAGGGATAAAATGATTTTTATAGTTGAGATACCATTGGGAGTAAGCTGAAAAGATAGGAGGTGGTGGTTAGAGATGTGAATATGTGAAACTGAGATTATGGAGGCATTGTAGTTAGTGGTAATGACAAGATCTAGGGTTATATCTGTAGGGCTGGGCAGCTGAGGTAGTTTGGAGGGAATGGTCCTTGGAGGAAAGGCTACTATGGAGCAAAGAAGCCATGCCATTAGAAAGATTACTCAATTGTATATTGAAATTATTGAGAATTCTGAGTCAAGGCTAGTGCTCAAGTTCTTTGCTCATTAATTCATTCACTTATTTAGTTGATAAATGCACATTGAATGCTTTTTAATGTGTTAGGTACTTTATCAGGTACTAGCAATACAATGAAGAGAAGACAAAGTCTAGTACCTCAAGGAGCTTATATTTCAGTTGGATAGGTAGATAATAAATATATAATATAATATGAGGTAATGCTAATCCCATGAAGAAAAATAAAGTTGAGTAAATGAATATTTTGATAGGCATGTGTAAACATGGATTTATATATTATTTTAGATAGGGTATATGTCAAAGAGAAAGCCATGCAAAGATCAGGGAGAAATGCCTTCAGACAGAGGAAAGAATAAGGTCAATTACCCTGGAGTGAGAATAAGCTTGACCTAGTCAAGGTGCAAGTAGGTAGGGTGAAATGAACAAGGGGGAGAATGGTAGGTAATGATGTTGGAAAATGGATAGGATGTAACTAATCGGGCAGTTTTGAGCAGGGCAGTCATGTAACCTGACTAATACTTTTTAAAAGTTTTATTATGATTTCTATGTGAAGAATACACTAATGGAAGGCACAAGTAGAAACAAGGAAATGGTTTATCTAGGAGGCCTTTTCCAATGTCTGGGCAAACTATGATGATGGTGGGTAATGATGAAGATGATCATGCATTGCCTGAATCCTTTATTCTACGCTTTACCATAGTTGTTTTAAGTTAGTTGAAAAACATTTAGTGGAAAAATGTCTTTGTAGTAGAGATTTGCCTTAGCTTGTAAAATGTTGTCAAAAGTTCTAGGGTTACCAGTGTCAGTGTTGAAATCCAAATCCATGTAAGTTAAATTGTTCATGTGAAGAGTATGGGACAGTGAAAAATTGCAGGCAGTGGGAGAAGTGTAACATAAAAGATACAAGTGTCTAAGATAGTAATATAATTACGTAGGTAATTGTTGCCATATTGAGAGGAAAATACCAGGGGAGTTAAATGGTTTTCATTCAGACTGACTATCTTGAAGGAGACATTGCATTATATTCGCTAAATTGTGAAGTGCTATTTAAATGTAAATATTTATTATTATTACTTTTAAAAATTTCTTATTTGGAAGAAGGAAAGATAGTTTCTGATTAGGACATCCTATAAAATGATTTTTCTCTTTGGCTTTGCTGGTATTAAAGGAGGACAATGTTGGATAAAGATTCTAGTTGTTTTAGAGAGAAAAGGCTGAAATGAAAAGAGGGAAATTGAAAGTGAAGATACTGCTCTGTCTCTAGAAGAAAAAAATAGTTGTTTTAGGCCATTATTGGGTGCAGAAACTGTTACAACACCAGAGCCATAGCAATGGAAAACAAGGGTTTATGATTCTGAAAGAAGGGGATTGTCAACTGAAATGTTGTAGCAACAGAAAAGTGTCGATTTATTTCCAGGTTTTCTATTTCTTTATTCTTGCTTTCAGTTCTCTTTAGTTACTGCATATCTTTAATGATATATGTGTTTAATATCATAGTCATATTTTAATAGTAAATTGATTCATGAAAAGCAATATTGAGTATACTACATGCTCAAGTGAAATTATTTTAAAATTATTAAAGTTAAAATAAGGTCCTTGTCCTCTAGGAACTTACAGTGGTTGTCTCTAGAGATATCAATAAACTGCAAACCTTTACTTATAAGGCCCAAGATACTTGGTAATGACATCTAGAGATAACTACCCTAAACTATATATACAGTCAAGAGCCCATAGATTTTAAGGTTATGCCTGGCTGATTTAGTCATACATAGTGACTCAGACTTTAAGACCTCAGACTATTTGTGTATATCAATTGTTTGGAAAAAAAAGAAAGCACCAATTTTTCTATCATATTCATTCTTTTGCTTTTCTTGAGTACCTCAGAAAATTAAGTCCTTAAAAGAGGTACCCATTTTATTTATGGCTGCCAGCTGGATCAATAAACAGGGGTACACTAGATAAAAATTTGTAGAGCAAATAAAAAAAATCTATGGAACATCTGTGGGTAATGATCCCTAGATTGAAGCCTTTATATTTATTTACATCATATTTCAAAGTTTATTTGCATATATCATGCCATCAATTTTAAAAAGTTAATTAAGAAAGAGGAAAATAACTTTTAAATTACTAGCATATTTTCCACCTAACAGTTAAAAACAAATCAAACTGGTTTGGAAATAGTCATTGAGAAAGCTTATCTAAACATGTCATCTATACTTTGTTCCCAATTTTATAAAACAAATTGTTGAGGCCAGGCATGGTGGCTCACCCCTGCAATCCTAGCACTCTGGGAGGCCAAGGTGGGTGGATCGCTCAAGGTCAGGAGTACGAGACCAGCCTGAGCAAGAGCGAGACCCCCATCTCTACTAAAAAAATAGGAAGAAATTATCTGGCCAACTAAAAATATATATAGAAAAAATTAGCTGGGCATGGTGGCGCATGCCTGTAGTCTCAGCTACCCAGGAGGCTGAGGCAGTAGGATCGCTTAAGCCCAGGAGTTTGAGGTTGCTGTGAGCTAGGCTGACGCCACGGCACTCACTCTAGCCTGGGCAACAGAGCGACACTCTGTCTAAAAACAAAACAAAACAAAACAAAACAAATCCACACAAATTGTTGAAAAAAAAAAACAGATCTTTAGCTATAAGGATGCTATGTATAGTTGAAGAACAAGTTGACTGCAATTTAGGAGATCTAGAACAAGCTGTTCCAATAATATGCTGGATGACTTTAAGAAAGTCACCTTTTATGCTAAACCTCACTTTGCCCATCTGTCAAATGAAAGGATGTAACTAGATGATCTCTAAGGAACTTTGTGATATTTTCTGCTTCCTGAGTTATCTACAAAAACTCTGTTTTTTTAACTTTGTATGTCTATGCAACTTGACAGGGCATAACCATACTAGTTATTCATTTTATAGGAAAAAGAAATGGAAACTAGGGAGAAAAATAAGATTTAAGGGCAGCCATTATAGCCAAAAATGCAATGGAAATTAAAAATTAATACGTTAGTAAATGAAAGTGTAGAACAAGATTTACTGATTTGAAAAGATTCAATTTGGGGCTGTCTTTTCTTTTTATCTTCATTCATGGGGTGATTTGCTAGATCCTGACACACTGAATATAGATTCACCATTTTCCCCTTAAATAAAGTTCATCAAATTACTTTTGACAAGCACACACTAATGAAGAAAAACATGGGGAACTATAATCTTCCCTATCTTTTTAAAAAAAGTGATATAAACCATGCATTGCTTCTTAATTACTTAATTGCCAGACATCACCCAAGCTGAAACAGAATAAACAAAGAAAAGCTCTTTTGACTTGTCATTGGGTGTGACCAAATCTCATCTATTTCTCCAGTTTGGGTTTCTGAGTTAAGATACTGAACAAACAATTTGGCTAATTCCTTAAAAATAGCTATGGAATGTAGAAAAACAGATGTAGCCCATCTTCTTGATATGAACAGGAAATGTCTAGGGTGTAGAAACAGTCTGTCTTGCAACATTGTATAATGTCTTCCCATATGCTGTTTTATTTATTTTTTCCTGCTTCTACTTGTTTTTCATTTCTCATCTTAATTTTCATATAAGGGTGAAGTATTTTCTGATTTTTAGAATACTGACAGAGGAGGGAATACGTTACATGCTAGTGATTAATTTTAGTGATTTTAGTATTAATTTATATAACTGGGCACAAAGTCTCCATGTATTCACTCAAGTTTGAAGGTACCTTTAAATTTTCCTTCTCCAAAAGCCTTATCCAAGGCTTTCCTGATTACAGAAAACATCTTGTCACTCTGCCCATGAGGGTTCTTTTTCACTATGTCCTTTAAAAATAAGTGTCATGTGCATTGTTTTTTTTGTCTTTTCCTTCCTTCCTTCCTTCCTTCCTTCCTTCCTTCCTTCCTTCCTTCCTTCCTTCCTTCTCCTTCCTTCCTGCCTACCTGCATTCATTCCTTTCTTCCTCTCTCTCTCTCTCTCTCTCTCTCTTTTTCTTTCCATAATTCAGGTAGAGTAACTTGAGTGGGCAAATATTTAAAATCCTGTGTTTCTCTCTTCATTTTCTTTATTTCCTACATCCTCTCTCCAAGCCTGTATAGCTCAGTTTCAATCAGTATATCAGGTTATAATGAAAGTACATTTCTACCCCATTTCATTCATTTATCTTTAGTCAAAACATTCGTTTTATTTATTTAGTGATTGATGCTGATGCTGTTTATTTATTTATTTTTATTTCAGGATATTATGGGGGTACAGATATTTTGGTTACATGTAATGCCTTTGCCTCACTCAAGCAGGGCTACAAGCATGCCCTTCCCCCATACAGTGCGCTCCGCCCCCATAGTTGTGAGTTTAATCCCCGCTCCACTGACCAGCACCCAGTGAATATTACTACCATGTGAGCACCTTAGTGTTGATCAGTTAGTACCAATTTGATGGTGAGTAGATATGGTGCTTGTTTTTCCACTCTTGTGATAACCTCACTTCAAAGGATAGGCTTAAGCTCTATCCAGGATAATATAAGAGGTGCTAGTTCACCATTCTTTTCTGTGGCTGAGTAGAACTCCATGGTATACATATACCATATTTTATTAATCCATTCATGTATTGATGGGCACTTGGGTTGTTTCCACATCTTTGCAATTGTGAATTGTGCTGCTATAAACATTCGAGTGCAGATGTCTTGATTATAGAATGTTTTTTTTTTTTTTCCTTTGGGTAGATGCCTAGTAGTGGGATTGCTGGATGAAAAGGTATTTCTACTTTTAGCCCTTTGAGGTATCTCCAAATTATTTTCCACAGGGCTTGTACTAGTTTGCAGTCCCACCAGCAGTGTATGAGTGTTTCTATCTATCCACATCTATGCCAACATTTATTGTTTTGGGACTTTTTGATAAAGTCCACTCTCACTGGAGTTAGGTGATATCTCATTGTGGTTTTGATTTGCATTTCTCTAATGATTATAGATGTTGAGTGCTTTTTTATCTGTTTGTTGGCCATTATTCTGTCTTCTTTTGAAAAGTTTCCATTCATGTCCTTTGCCCATTTATATGCTTCTAAAACTATTTCTTCAAACTTCAAACTTGTTCAAGGTATGGTGACTGCATGTGGTGGAGGGGACATGGGATGAGGGTGGGGGAGTTCCTGTGCACGTCAGAGTCAGATTTAAAAGTAAACTCTTTGAAGGTAGTAATTCAGTCCTAGGTGTATCCTTATAAGGGTTTAAAGCATAAACATCCATTAAACACTGAGTGCCACTGTTTTAGTCAGGATTCTCCAGAGAAAGAGAACCAATGAGGGGCGTGTTTGTGTGAGAGAGACACACAATATATAACATATATAAATATAGAAAAAGATTTATTATAAGAAATTGGCTCATGTAATAATGGAGACTGAGAAGCCCCAAGATCTGCAGGGTGCATCAGCAATCTAAAGAACAAAGAGTGTCAATAGTTTAGTTCAAGTCTGAGTCCAAAAGTCAGAGAACCAGGAAAGTTGATGGTATGGTTCTTGTTCAAAGAACAACAAGATTGAAATCCAGGAAGAGACAGTGTTTAATTTTTAATCCAAAGGCAGGAAAAAAACTGATGTCCCACTTTGATGACAGTTGGGAAGAAAAGATCTCTCTTGCTCAGGGGAGGTTCAGCCTTTTTGGTCTATCCAGGCCTTTAACTGATTGGATAAAGCCCATCCTTGTTAGGGAGGACAATGTGCTATACCTAATCTACTTATTTAAGTGTTAATCTCATCCCAAAACAATTTCATAAGAACAGCCAGAGTAATGTTTGACCAAATATCTGGACACCCCCATGGGCCAGTCAAGTTGACACATTAAATTAACCTTCAGCCATCATGTAAGTTATTCCATTTATTTCTTATAGAAACTCTGGAAGGTGGTAATTATTATACTATTTTCCAGATGATAATAGCTAAAAACAGTGCCAGACACCATTCTAAGCATTTTATACAGAGTAACCCATTTAATCCTCATCACACTAATATGAGGTACCTACATTAATTATCCCATTTATAGATAAGGGAAGGGAGGTTGAGTGACTCTCTCAAGATGACATAGCTAACAAGTGTCAGAGGTGAGATTCAAACCTAAGCAGGATGGCTGTAACATACAGGCTATTAACCAGTGACTGATGAAGCAAATGATTCTTAAGATAATTTGGATAATTTGTCAAGGAATAGGCTTGTATTTTAATCCAGCTAAGTTCTACATTGAAACTCATGTTATTTTTATTACACTGTAATTTTCTCCCCTTATGCCATGCTGTTCATAGTTCTTTATATATAACAGATGTTTACTAAATATACTTTATTGATTTTTCTTGAGATTTATATATTACAAAATTGAGAAGGTGATATATCTCTGTGCAACTCTTTAGAAAATGGCTTTTGGTATACAGCATATTTGAATCTATATCTAGATTTTTCTTCATTGTATACCCATGTTGTTAGGGTCATAAAAAAGATATAAAAGACAATTTAAAAAACCTTAATTGGAACATCTGCAAAGGGGTGGACTAGGAAGCTCTGGGCCCTCATTCTCCTAACTGAAATATTAAAAAAAACAAGAACAACTAATAGAGATTGGCTATAATAATAGGAGCTTTGGAAATCAGTCAAACACCAAGAGCAACCAAATGAATGACAAATCAAGAAAAAGCCGGTAGGATGTTAAGATGGCTGACCAGAGAAACCAGCTATCAGAGCATCTCAGTAGGGAGGAAAGGTTTTATGTCAAAGAGAGAAAGAAAAAAAAAACAGATAAATATAGATTGGGTGTAATTCTGAGGGAAGGGGGCCAGAACCTGTGGGGGACTCCACAGGAAGAAGTTGCAGAGCAGAACAAGGAGGAGCAAGATATTCATGGAGATCAATACCAAAGAGGCTTGGAGTCCGGCAAAAAGGGAAGGTGGAGTGGTTTGTTTTTCCCACCCACATCTCTGACAGTCAGTGGGCTTCCAAGCTGCTGGAGTGATTTTCTATGCCCACGAGACCAAAAGCTGTTGCCACCAGAGAACTGGGAGCTTCTTGTGGACAAACTACCAGGTTCCCAGCCCCCCTGAGGCACTTCCCATCACCACAGACCTGAACTGAAACAGTAGGTGCCATATTGCTTCTGTACGCACCGTGTGCCTTTGTCCTCCCCAGGGGGCTTCAGACTTTCAGTTTTTCACTTGCTCATTCCCACACAAATAATTCCCAACTCTGGTCCAGACAATAGGAGCCACAGGGGTCCAGTGGGTCCTGGGGGATCTGCGTGACCCTGGAGGCAGGATATTCCAGGCAGGCTGCCTTGTGGAGAGTGGGGAAGAGATGACCAAAGTGCTAGCTTTCCTCCATACAGACTCCTTTTCTCCCCCTCCCCTCCCCAACCTGTGGCTTCCAAGAGAGAGAATTAAGTCCCCACACTGAGTCGTCTACAGAGAGTGGAGCTCAAACAATTTCCTCTTAAAGTCCTGCAGTAGACTAAGGGATGCTTAGACTGTGAGCTCCCTGCTCACTGTCCCTCCCTGGTGCTGCTTGCCCAGCAATTCTATCAGAGCAGGGCATACCCTAAAGTGGAGAAACATTAAACCTGCTGGAGCACCCCATAGGCAGCTCAGAACCAGTACACTTCTCCCTGGCATGGTCAGGGATTGATTTTCAGGGACCCAGGGGCAGGCCTGCAGGCCATATACTTTACCCCCAGTTCTTGATTGTGTTGTTTGGGGTCACAGAGGGGAGATTTGTGAACTAATCTTGGGAAGTGAAGGAGCTCATGTGGGCAGAACTGAGAGGAGAGTGCAATGTGGGCCTCAACTATGGTATACTTTTTTTTTTGTAATAGATGTGTGTCTTTATTAACACAATAAAAAATAAGTTCTGGTGGGAAGTTCATAAACTACCATGAGGTCACAGTAGGGACGAGCAAAATTACACAGGCATACCTCAGGGATATTTTGTGGTTCCAAATCACCATAATAAAGTGAATATTGCAATAAAGTGAGTCACCAAAATTTTTTGGTTTCCCAGTGAATATAAAAGTTATGTTTACACTACACTGTAATCTAGTAAGTGTGCAATAGCATTATGTCTAAAAAAAAGTACACCTCTCAATTTAAAAATACATTATTGCTAAAAAATGCTAATGACCATTTGAGCCTGCAGAGAGTCGTAGTATTTTTGCTAGTGGGAGGGTCTTGCCTCAATGCTGATGGTGCTGACTGATCAGGGTGGTGGTTGCTGAAGGATGAAGTGGCTGTGGCAATTTCTTAAGATAACAATGAAGTTTGCTACATCAATTGCCTCTTATTTTCAAAAAAGATTTCTTTGTGGAATGCAATGCTGTTTAATAGCATTTTTACCCACAGTAGAACTTCTTTCAAACTTGGAGTCAACCCTCTCAAACCCTGCCACTGCTTTATCAACTAAGTTTATGGAATATTCTAAATCTTTTGTTGTCATTTCAATAATGTTCACAGCATCTTCACCATGAATAGATGCTATCTCAAGAAGCCACTTACTTTGCTCATCCATAAAAAGCAATCTCTCAACCACTTAGGTTTGATCATGAGATTGCAGCAATTCAGTCACATCTTCAGGCGCCAAGTCTAATTCTAGTTCTCTTGCTATTTCCACCACATCTGTAGTTATTTCCTCCACTGAAGTCTTGACCCCTTCAAAGTCATCCATGAAGGTTGGAATCAACTTCTTCCAAACTCCTCTAAATGTGGGTATTTTGACCTTCTCCCCTGAATCACAAATGTTCTTTTTTTTATTATTTATTTATTTTTTATTTCATCTTATTGTTATGGGGGATACAGAATTGCAGGTTACATACGTTGCCCATGTACCGCCTTTCCCCCAAAGTCAGAGCTCCAGGCGTGTCTGTTCCCCAGATAGTGCGCATTGCACCCATCATGTAGGTATATATCCCTCCCTTCCCCACCCCCCCTTCCCGAGTCAGCACCTTCAAGCGTTACCATTCCCCAAAGGGTGTGCAATGCACTCATTGTGTAGGCATACACCCATCTCCTCCCCCACCCCCCACCTCAGTCTGATATCCGATTGGTGTCGTTCCCAGATGTGTATTTAGGTGATGATCAGGGAAACCAATTTTCTGGTGAGTACTATGGTATACTTTTGGAGCACTGTTCCCCCTACAGGAAGTCTGTGCTCTCAGCCCAGACTGGGATCCTAGGTGGGGAAGTTCCCCAGCCCACAGTGCAATCATGGGGGAGCTTAGCTAGTTCGAGTTCCTGCCTGCCAACAGACATTGGAAGGACACCACAGAGCGGGGGAGTGGGATGAAGAGCGAAACCCACTCCTGACAGCCAGATCATGAATCTTAGATGGCACTATCTCCACAAGCAAGCTTTGTGGATGGGTGGGGACACTTTAGCCCCACCCTGGCAGCTTTCCCCAGAAGCTTGGACTGGTCCTTTGACCACTGCTGAAATAGCTACATGGCTGGCTTTTCTGGAGCCTGAAGGCAGGATCACCCAACCTAGCCCTGCCCAGCCTCACTGCCTCACCCGCCTCTGCTGTGGCAGAGAATAGGGACTCACCTGGAAATTCCAGGGCCCCACCCACCACCTGGAGCATTGGAGTGTTTCTCATAAGGGACTAGAGACAGTCACATGTCCCAAAAATAACAATGCAGCTTGTGCCTTCCAGCAGGCACCACCTAGTGATAGGGAGGTCAATCTGCAAAGAACTTTACAGTATCTATGGATTTGATCATAAAGGATGTGGTTGATTCTCACCCACAAGCACCACCTACTGTTTCAGAGATTAAACTGGGCATGCCAATACAATTCACACTGGTCAAGAAGACCACAGGGCTTGGGAAAGAGAAACGATTTCAAAGACCTCCATCCTCCTTCATTGAAGAGAGACAGGGAATCTTCCCATACACATAGCTCACGATGGCCACAGCCTACACACAACTAGAAACTGAGAAAACCAACACACTAAGGATATCTATAACCAGTGTATACATACAGAAACTAGAGCACAATCAAAGCACCCACAAGCAAAGCCAGAGGTTCTTACCAAAAATATGCTACAAATACACCCATATGAGTTAGGGGGAGGAAAAAGCCCCATCTAAACAAAAGAAAAATCCCAAAATAAGAAACAACAGCTTCAAGCATGTCTATTCCCCCGACAGTGCGCATTGCACTCATTATGTAGGTATACATCCACCCCCCCCACATCTGCAGGACACCCAAGCTCTGACTCAGGGGGGTGGGGGGACATGGGCAATATACATAACCTAAACTTTTGTACCCCCATAATATGCTGAAATTAAAAAAAAACAGCTGCTCCATATGAGAAGGAAGCAGTGAAAGAACTCCAAAAGTGTGAAAAATCAGAGCAAAAGGACACCCCCAAAAGGGAACAACAGCTCTTTAGCAATGGACACCAACCAAAATGAAAATATTAAAATGACAGTTAAATAATTCCAAATATGCATTGCAAGGAAACTCAATGAAATCCAAGCAAAATGAACAACCAACTCAAAAAACCAGAAAAACAATTCAGGAAACAAATGAAAAATTCACTGAAGAGATCAATATGTTAAAAAAAGAAAAAGGAACTTCTGGAAATGAAAAAAATCATTTAAGGAAATACAAAACACAGTCAAAAGTTTTAAGAATAGACTAGACCAGGCAGAAGAAAGAATCTCAGAGCTTGAAGACAACTCTTTCAAATTAATTCAGTCAGTCAAAAATAAAGAACAGAGAATTAAGAGGAATGAACAAAGCCTACAATAAATATGGTATTATATAAAATGGCCAAATATGAGAATCATAAACATCTCTGGGGGTGAAGAAGAAAATGCACAAAGGCCGGAAAACTTATTTGAGGGAATAATTGAGGAAAATTTCCCTGGTCTTGCCAGAGATTTAGATACCCAGGTACAAGAAGCTAAAGGAACACCTGGGAGATTCATTGCAAAGGGAAATCATCAAGAAACATAGTGAAGAAAGTGGCCAAAATCAACATTAAGGAGGAAATCCTGTGAGCCATAAGGCAAAAACATCAAGTTACTTACAAAGGAAAACACATCAGGCAAACAGCAGACTTTTCAACTGGGACCTCGCAAGCCTGAAGGGATTGGGGTGCCATCTTCAGTCTTCTTAAACAGAACAACTGCCAAACTAGAATTTTGTATCTTGCAAAACTAAGCTTCATATATGAGGGAAAAATACTTTTCCAGACAAGCAAACACTGGGGGAATTTGTCAAGACCAGACCTGCCCTGCAGGACATACTCAGAACTCCATTGTACATGGATCATCACAAGAGTCACCCATCAGTGTGAAATCACCCAAAAGCTAAAGCTCACAGCTCGTATAAAACAATAGTACAAGAGGTAAAACAAAGCAATAAGGTACTACCCAACAGGATGAACAGAACAGCATCCCGCATATCAATTCTATCAATGAAACTTAATGGTTTGAATTTTCCATTCAGGAGACATAGGCTAGCTGAATGGATAAAAACATACAACCCAAGTATATGATGTCTCCTGGAAACACATCTAACTCATAAGGATTCTTACAGACTCAAGGTAAAGAGATGGAAAAAAATTCCATACAAATAGAAATCAAAAGAAAGCAGGTGTAGCCATTCTCATATCAGATAAAATTGACTTTAAATAAAAAATAGTAAAGACAAAAATGGTCATTACATAATAGTAAGGGGAGCAATTCAACAGAAGACATAACAATCCTAAGTATTTCTGAACCTGAACAGGAGCACCCAGATTCATAAAGCATACTGTACTAGATCTAAGCAAAGAGATAAACAGCAGCAGCATAATTTTTGGGGACTTCAACATCCCACTGACATATCATCCAAGCAGAAAATAAAGAAAGAAATACTGGACTTAAACAGGAATCTAAAACAAATTGGCCTAACTAGACATTTACAGAACATTTTACACAGGAACTACTGAATATACATTCTTCTCATCAGCACATGGAATATTCTCCAAGATTGACCATATATTAGGCCACAAAACATGTCTCAACAAATTCTAAAAAATCAAAATCATACCATATATCTTCTCATACCACAGTGGAATAAAACCAAAAATCAACTCCAAGAGAAATACTCAATTCTACACAAAGTCATGGAAATTAAACAACCTGATGCTGAATCATTATTGGACCAACAATGAAATTAAGATGGAAGTAAAAAGATTTCTGGAACTGAATGACAAAGGGAACACAAGCTATCAAAATCTATGGGATTGAGCAAAAGCAGTCCTAATGGAAACATTCATAGCCATAAATGCCTACATCAAACAGCCAAAAAGATCATAAATTAACAACCTAATGAAATGTCTCAATGAACTAGAAAAGGAAGAGCAAACCAATCCCAAAACCACCAGAATAAAAGAAATAACTGAGGTCAGAGCAGAACTAAATTAAATCAAAAAATAAAGAAATAATACAGAAGATCAATGAGATAAAAAGATGGTTCTTTGAAAAGATAAACAAAATTGATAGACCTCTTGCTACATTTACCAGGAACAGAAGAGAAAGGACTGAAATAAGCTCAATCAGAAATTAAAAAGGAGGTATTACAGCTGACACCATAGAAATACAAAATATCATCTGTGGACACTATGATAATCTCTATGCACATAAACTTGAAAATGTGGAGGAAATGGACAAATTTCTGGAAACACACAATCTCCCAAGGCTCAATCAGGAAGAAAGAGAACTCCTTAACAGACCAATAACTCCTTAACAGACCAATAACTAGCAATGATATTGAAGTAGCAATAAAAAATCTTCCAACAAAAAAAAAGCCACGGGCCGGATTGATTCACAGTCAAATTTTATCAGTCCTACAAAGAAGAGTTGGTACTCATACTGCAGAAATTATTCCTTAACATGGAGAAGGAGGTAATCCTTCCCAACTTATTCTAGGAAGCCAGTACTACCTTGATGCCAAAGCCAAAAAGGACACAACACAAAAAGGAAACTACATACCATTAACCTGTATGCATACAAATTCAAAAATCCTCAATAAAATACTAGCTAACCAAATTCAATGGCCCATCAAAATATAATCCACTACTACTAAGTGGTCTTCATCCCAGGGATGCAAGGATGGTTCAACATACATAAAACAATAAATGTGATTCACCACATAAACAGCAGCAAAACAAAGATCATATAATCTTCTCAATAGATGCAGAAAAAGCATTTGATAAAATTCAGCACCCTTTCATGACAAAAACCCTCAACAAACTTCGCATAGAAGCAATATAATTGAAAATTATATTACATTTTAAAAACTAAGACAATGTAATCATTAATTATCATAGGTTTGAGCCCAGACAGTTACAATTTACTAATTTGTTATATGATGCTATTTGGTATCTCTTTGTTTCTTGCTTTCTCCATCTCTGATAATGGATCCAAATTAATATCTACTACTTATTTTTCTTTGCCTGGGTAGGTAACTCCAAGTAAAATTTAATGTAAAAAAAAAAAAAAAAAGAAAATTATAAAAGCCATGTATGACAAACCTACAGCAAATATCATACTGAATGGGGAAAAGTTGAAAGCACTCCCACTAAGAAGTGGAAAAAGACAAGGGTACACACTATCACCAGTTCTATTCAACATACCACTGGAAGTTCTGGTCAGAGCAATCAGGCAAAAGAAAGAAATTAAGGAGATACAAATTGGGGAAGGGTAGATCCAACTATAGCTTTTCACTGATGATAGGATCTTAAATCTAGACAACCCCAAAGATTGAACCAAGAGCCTCCTCGAATTGATAAATAAATTCAGCAAAGTCAGGTTACAAAATTAATGTACACAAATCAGTAGCATTTCCATACACCAATAACATTCAAGCTGAGAGTGAAATAAAAGACTGAATATCATTTACAATAGCTACAAAGAAAATAAAATATTTAGGAATATATTTAACCAAGGAGTTGAAAGATCTCTACAAAGAGAACTACAAAACACCGAGGAGAGTAATCAGTGATACAAATAAATGGAAAAATGTATTATGCTCATGGATCAGTAGAATCAACATTGTTAAAATGTCCATGCTTCCTGAAGTGATTTACAGATGCAATGCTACCACCGTGAAAATACCAATGTCATATTTCACAAATCTAGAAAAAACAATTCTATGCTACTTTTGGAATAAGAAAAGAGCCTGAATAGCTAAACCAACATTAAGCAAAAGGAATAAATTGGGAAGCATTACATTACAAGCCTTTAACCTATACTACAAGGCTATAGTAACCAAAACAGGATGGTATTGGCACAAAAATAGAGACAGACCAATGGAACAGAACAAAAACCCAGACATAAAACCATCCACATGCAGCCAAGCAATCTTTGACAAAGTAGACAACAATATACACTGGGGGAAAGTATCCCTATTTAATAAATGGTGCCAGTACAACTGGATAGCCACATCCAGAAGAGTGAAACTGGATGCATATCTCTCACCACTCACAAAAATTAATTCAAGATGGATAGAAAACTTAAATGTAAGGCATGAAACCATAAATGCTCTAGAAGAAAATGTTGAACAATCTCTTCTAGATATCAGCCTGGGCAATGAATTTATGAAGACCCAAATGGCAATCTCAGCAACAACAAAATAAGCAAATGGGACTTGATTAAATCAAAAAGCTTCTTTACAGCCAAGGAAATAATGAACATAGTAAATAGACAATCTACAGAATGGGAAAAAATATTCATAAGCTATACATACGATAAAGGACTAATAACCAGAATCTACAAAGAACTCAAGCAAATTAGCAAGAAAAAATCAACCCCATCAAAAAGTGGGCAAAAGCTATGAACAGAAGTTTTCAAAAGAAGATAGACAAATGGCTAATAAACACATGAAAAAAATGCTCAATATTGCTAATTATCAGGGAAATGCAAATTAAAACTGCAATGAGATATCACATTACCCCAGTTAGAATGGCTTTTATTAAAAAGTCCAAAAACAATAGATGCTGGCATGGATGAAGATAGAAAGGAATACTTTTACACTGTTGGTGGGATTGCAAATTAGTGAAACCTCTATGAAAACAGTATGGAGATTCCCCAAAGAACTAAAAGTAGACCTAACATTCAATCCAGCAATACCACTACTGGGTATTTACCCAAAGGAAAAGAAGTCATTTTATCAAAAAGACACCAGCATTTGGATATTTATTGTAGCATAATTCACAATTGCAAAGAAGTGGAATCAACCTAAATGTCCATTAACTCATGAGTGGATTAATAAAATTTGCTATATATATATATATATATATATATATATACACCATGAAATACTATTCAGTGATGAAGAAGGATGACTTAATGCCTTTTGCAACAATATGGATGGAACTGGAGGCCATTCTCCTAAGTGAAGTATCGCAAGAATGGAAAAACAAATGCCACATGTACTCACTATTAAATTGGAACTAACCAATGAACACACATGTGCATAGAGGGAAGTATAACTCAATGGAATTCAATCAGGAGGGAGAAGGGAGGAGGGGATGGGCTAAAACCTACCTAATGGGTACAATGAACACTATCTGGGTGTTGGGCACAATTATAAACCTGACCCAAGCATTACAAAAGTGATCCCTGTAACCAAAAACATTTGCACCCCTATAATACTTTGAAATAAAAAAATACATAAAATAGACATTAAAATTAAAAAAAAAAGAAAAAGCTACTTTGAGAACAATAGGAAATTTTATGATATTTTAACTCCCACTTGCTCCACCCCTTCCCTGGCGAGGCATGGTCTTGGTCCAGAGGAGCCAGCAGATGGGTTCCCAAATCCGTTTCTCAGGCTGGAGGTAATAGAGCAGATCATACAGCAATGTTCTAACCTATCTGGGGGCTACCTGAAGGACTAATGTCTGTTTTTATTAACTCAGAGCTCAGGTGTGGAAGAGTGACATCAAACTTCAAGCATGACAAAACAGCAGTAAGCAACAGGCAGTGCTCATAAAAGTTACAAAGGAACAAAAAATCTGAAACACCTGGGGCAAGAATTTAAGCAGGAAAGCATACAGTAGACCATCTAAGGCACCAAGGAGAAGCTGATTTGAGAGTCTTTGGGAAATTAAGAATTCAAAATCAGCCGTGTATACAGGGGAATTGAAAAAGCCACATGTAGGCCCAGGTAAGATGAATATTCGGAAAAGTCCTGAGAAGATCTTATACTCTCACTTTGAGCTAATCAGCCTGAAAATACCCCCAGCTAATTAGTGAAGGACTATCCCAGCACAGAGCCAGTCTACAAAGACTGAGATAGATAGCTGTTTTTTTTTAAATGCCAAATTTTCAGCAATAAAAATCACAAGGCATTCAAAGAAATAGGAAAACTTGGCCCATTCAAAGTAACACAATAAATCACCAGAAACTATTCCAGAAGAAATACAAACATCATATTTATTAGACAAAGACTTCAGAACGACTGTCTTTTTTAAAAAATGTTTTTATTTCAACAGATTTAGGGGTACAGCTGGTTTTTGGTTATATGGCTGAATTATATAATGGTGATATCTGGTCTTTTAGTGTACCTGTCATCCAAACAGTGTTACTTTGTATCCAATAGGTAATTTTTCTTCCCTCATCCCCTCCTACCCTTCCCTCTTCTGAGGCTCCAATGTCCTTTGTACCACTGTGTAGGCTCCTTCTCACCTGCAGCTTAACTCCCACTTATAAGTGATAACATGTGGTATTTAGTTTTCCATTCCTGGGGTACTTCACTTAGGATATCCTTTATTTTCATCCAAGTTGCTGCAAAAGACATTATTTTATTCTTTTCTATGGCTGAGCAGTATTTCATGATGTATATATACACCATATTTTCTTTATTCACTCAGTGGTTGATGGGCATTTAGACTGATTCCATAATCTTTGCAATTGTGAATTGTGCTGCGATAAACATACAAATGCAGGTGACTTTTTGATATAATGACTTCTTTTCCTTTTGGAAGATCCCCAGTAGTGGGATTGCTGGATTGAATGGTAGATCTATTTTTAGTTCTTTGGGAAATGTCACAGCAACAACAAAAATAAATAAATGGGACCTGATCAAATTAAAAAGCTTCTGCACAGTCAAGGAAACTTTCACGAGAGCAAACAGAAAACCTACAGAATGAAAGAATATATTTGCATGCTACACATCCAATAAAGGGCTGATAACTAGAACCTATATAGAACTCAGGAAAATCAGTAAGAAAAAAATCAAACAACTCCATTAAAAAGTGGGCAAAGGACATGAACAGAAACTTTTCAAACGAAGACAGAAGAACGGCCAAAAAACATATGAAAAAAATGCTCAACATATCTAATCTATCAGGGAAAGGCAATCAAAATTATGAGATATCATTTAACTCCAGTGAGAATGGCTTTTATCAAAAAGTCCCCAAACAACAAATGTTGGTTTGGATGTGGAGAGATAGCAATACTCATACACTGTTGGTGGGACTGCAAACTAGTACAACCTCTGTGGAAATTCATATGGAAATACCTCAAAGAACTAAAAGTAGAACTACCTTTTGGTCTAGCAACCCCATTACTGGGCATCTACCCAAAGGGAAAAAAGACATTCTATAATCAAGACATCTGCACTCGAATGTTTATAGCAGCACAATTCACAATTGCAAAGATGTGGAAACAACCCAAGTGCCCATCAATACATGAGTGGATTAATAAAATATGGTATATGTATACCATGGAGCACTACTCAGCCACAAAAACAATGATGAGCTAACACCTCTTGTTTTATCCATGATTGTGCTGGAGCCCTTTCTTCTAAGTGAAGTATCACAAGAATAGAAAAACAAGCACCACATGTACTCACCATCAAATTGGTACTAATTGATCAACACTTAAGTGCATATATGCAAGTAACATTCATCTGGTGTCGGGCAAGAGCGAGGGGGGGAGAAGGGGATGGGTATGTTCACACATAATGGGTGTGGTGCACACTGTCTAGGGCATGGGCACCCTTGTAGCTCTGACTCGGACAGTGCAAAGACAATATATGTAACCTCAACGTTTGTACGCCCATAATATTTTGAAACAACAAAAAAGAGAGAAATCTCCATACTGTTTTCCATAGAGATTGCACTAATTTACATTCCCACCAAGCCTTCCGTTTTCACTGCAACTGGGCCATCTATTGTTTTTTGACTTTTTAATAATGGCCATTCTGATCAGAGTAAGGTGGTATCTTGTGGTTTTAATTTGCATTTTTCTGATGATTAGTGATGTTGAGCATTTTTTTCATGTTTGTTGGCCATTTGTATATCTTCTTTTTTATTTATTCATATCTTCTTTTGAAATATGTCTGATCATGTCATTTGCCCACTTTAAAATGGAATTATTTATTTTTTTTCTTGCTGATTTGAGTTCTTTGTAGATTCTGGATATGAGTACTTTGTTGGATATATAGTTTATGAATATTTTCCCCATTCTGTAGGTTGTCTATTTACTCTGTTTATTATTTCTTTTGCTGTGCAGAAGCTTTTTAGTTTAAGTCCCATTTACTTTATTTTTTAAAACATCTGTCTTAAACATGCTCAAAAGCTAAGGGAAGTCATAAACAAATAAATAAAGGAAATCAGGAAAATAAAACATGAAATAAATGAGAATTTCAACAAAAAGGTAGATATTATCAAAAGAAATAAAAGGTATTTGAAGCTGAAAAAATACAACAAATAAATTGAAAAATTCATGAAAGAGGTTCAATAGAATATTTGATCTGGTAGAACACTCAATGAATGTAAAGATGGAGAAATTGAAATTATGTATGAATGAAGGGAACAAAACACATGATCATCTCAATTGATGCAGAAAGAACATTTGACAAAATTCATCACCTTGTCATGATAAAAACAGTCAACAATATAGAAACAGAAGGAAAAGGCCAAGTGTGGTGGTTCAGGACTGTAATCCCAGCACTTTGGGAGGCCAAGGCAGGATTGCTTGAGGCCAGGAGTTCAAGACCAGCCTGGGCAACATAGTGAGACCCTGTCTATACAAAAAGAAAATTAAAAATATAATAATTAGGCATGGTGGTGTATGCCTGTAATCCCAAGTACTTGGGAGGCTGAGGCAGGAGGATAGCTTGATCCCAAGAGTTTGAAGTTGCAATGAACTGTGATTGCACCACTGCACTCCAGCCTGCGTGACAGAGCAAGACCCTCTCTCTAAAAAGAAGAGGAAACATGAAACTACCTCAAAATAATAAAATAATAATGGCCATATATAGAAAACCCACAGCTAACATCATAATCAATTGTGAAAAGTTGAAGGCTTTTTCTCTAAGATCAGGAACAAGACAAAGATGTCCACTCTCACCTCTTCTGTTCAACAAAGTACTGGAAGTCCTAGCCAAATTAAGTAGGCAAGAAGAAATAAAAGACATCTAAATGAGAAAGAAAAAGTAAAATTTTCCATTTGCAGATGACATAAACTTATAAATGGCGAACTCTAAAGACTCTACCAATAACACTATTAGGACTAATAAATGAATTCAGTGAAGTGGCAGGATACAAAACTGACATACAAAAATCAGTTGAATTTCTGTACCTAACCAGGAACAATCCAAAAAGGAAGTTAAGAAAACAATTACATTTATGATATCATCAAAAAGAATAAAATACTTAATAAACTTAATGAGTCAAAAGACTTGTGCACTGAAAACTACAAAACATTGCTGAATAAAGTTAAAAAAGACATAAATGGAATGAAACCCTGTGTTCATGTATTAAATATTTAATATTGTTAAGATGTCAATACTACCCAGAGCAATCTACAGTTTTACTCCCTATCAAAATGCTAATTTCATTTTTTTTTTTTTGCAGAAATAGAAAAACCCATCCTAATAGTTACATGAAATTTCTAGGGATCATAAATACTCAAAGCAATCTTCAAAAAGAACAAAATTGGAAGGCTCTCACTTTCAGGTTTCAAAACTTACTATAAATCTACAGTAACCAAAACAATGTGATACTGACATAAAGACAGACCAACAGAACAATGGAATAGAATAGAAAGCCCAGAAATTAATTCTCACATATATGGTCAAATGATTTTCAACAAGGTTGCTGAGATCATTCAGTCAGGGAAGGGCAGTGTTTTCAACAAAGAGTGCTGGAAAAAATGAATATCCACATACAAAAGAATAAATTTAGACCTTTCCTATACACCATATACAAAGAGTAACTCAAAATGGATCAAAACCCTAAAAATAAGAACTAATGCTATAAAATTTTAGGCAAAAATATAGGGTAAAGCTTCATGTCATTGGATTTGGCAATGATTTCTTGGATATGACACTAAAAGCACAGGCAACACAAGAAAAATAGATAAATTGGACTTCATTAAATTTAGAAACTTTTTTACATCAAAGGACACTATCAACGTAGTGGAAAGACAATACACAGAATGGGATAAAATATTTGCAAGTCATATATTTTATAAGTTATTAATATCCAGAATATATAAAGAGCCAATAGGATGTATATATTCTATATAAAATAGATACAGATAGATAGATGGATAGTGTGATAGTTTCACAGCAATGTGAATGTTCTTAATGCCACTAAACTGTACACTTAAATATGGTTAAAACTGTAAATTTTATGTTTTTCTTTTACCACAACAAAAATATAGTTATATATTTACATTTTATTATTTACTAGATTTAAAAAATTTATATTATATGACATTGAATTCTTCTATGGATTAAAACCTATTATCTTAGGAACTTTTCTAAATTATTTTAAGATCTTAGAATTGTATCGTATCAGATGTCATTTAGAGTGAGTGGACTGAATGGACTTTGATTATTCTTTTCATATATAGACCTCTTCATAGTTTTTTGTTTGTGTTAAAGTTATATGAAATTATTCCATCCTCTATACTATAAACTACCATACAGGACAAATTCAAGATGACAGGTAGTGCTTCAATAGGAAACATAGTTTTGTCAAATCAATATCTCCCATGATGGATGTGACCCATTCATGATGGGTTAGGGCAGGGGAGAACAATGAGAGTACAGGAACTCAGATACCTCTGTCACTGTCCGGGAATTTGGTCACAACCCATTTAATCACATTTTCTATGCCCAGATAACTAAACTGAATAACTAAGACTATTCAAAGCATTTTTAAACTAATGGTAAGTCCCTCAAAATTCAAACCATTCTTAGTCTATCAGGCAATAGAACGTGAGGTTACATAAATGAAGAATAAAAATTGTTGTGTATAGTGGTGGTTCCCAGAAAAATGGTTTTGGCTTTAGGAAATAGAGCAAACTGAGGACATAAAAAATTTGAGGAACAGCCAAAGTAGTTGTGATGCAGCATCTCAGATATGTTGGACAGATTCAAGCCAAAAATTCTTGGGATGAATTACCCAGAAAAGGTATGAAGTGGATAAATATAAAAGAACACAAATTTAATACTTTGTTGCTAAGAAACCACACAATCAGACAATACATGGGCAAGAAATGTACTGACAGTATATCCCCAAATAGCCTGATCTGACATCTAGGTTAAATGAACAGCTTTTCAGTTTAGAAGCAGGCCACTGTGAACAACAACTACAGCAAAAACAAAAAATAACTACATCTGAAATTAATGTCATCTAGCATGAGATTAAAGAAAATTTTGGATTTAACCACATTATTTTCTTTAATAATGAAAAATCATCAGATGAATCCCAATTGAGGGACATTTTACAAAATATCCTATTAGTGGCCGGGCGCGGTGGCTCACGCCTGTAATCCTAGCACTCTGGGAGGCCGAGGTGGGCGGATCGTTTGAGCTCAGGAGTTCGAGACCAGCCTGAGCAAGAGTGAGACCCCATCTCTACTAAAAATAGAAAGAAATTATATGGACAGCTAAAAATATATATAGAAAAAATTAGCCGGGCATGGTGGTGCATGCCTGTAGTCCCAGCTACTCGGGAGGCTGAGACAGGAGGATCCCTTGAGCTCAGGAGTTTGAGGTTGCTGTGAGCTAGGCTGACGCCACGGCACTCACTCTAGCCTGGGCAATAGAGAGAGACTCTGTCTCCAAAAAAAAAAAAAAAAAATCCTATTAGTACTTCATAAAACTATCACGTTGATCCAAAATAAGAAATGCCTGAGAACTGTCACAAGCCAAAAGGAGCCCAAGCATACCTGACAATTAAGTGTAGTATCATATTCTGGATAGGATCCTGGAACAGAAAAAGATATTAGGTAAAAACTAAAAAAATATGAGTAAAGTATAGACTTTAGTTAATAATAATGTATCTATACTGGTTCATTAATTATAACCAATGTACCATACTAATATAAGATATTAATAACAGGGGAAACTAGCTGCAGGGAATATGGTAACTCTCTGTACCATCTTCACAATTTTTCCATAAATCTAAAACTCTCCTAAAATAAAAGGCTCATTAGAAAATCAATTGGCCATAAAAAAGTATTTGGAAAATGTGACTAAGATTACTTATACTAGTTCAATTGTCTGCCACAGTTTCGTTTAGAATGAAGAGGACAGTTTGCCTAGGACTTTAGTATGCATATCCTAGTTTGAGCACCCATCAAGAAATTGGAGAAACACAGTTCTGTGCTTTCTAACTTTTGGTAACTCTAACTTAACTAAAAAAGTACTTCTGATAATAATTATACAATCTGCCTGTCTTACCAACTTTCCATTCATCTTCATTTTGAGCAGTCCCAAGTACATGTAAAATTCAGACCAAATACATTACCATATATTTTTTGTCTCCCCTTTGACAGTTCCAATTGCACATATATTAGGCTCCTTTAACTTGTCCCACAGCTCATTGATAGTTGTTTATTATTATTTTTAATTCTCTTTTCATCTTATAATTCATTTTGGATAGTTTTATTGCTATGTCTTCAAGTTTATTAATTTTTTTCTTTTGTACTGTTTAATCAGCCATGAATTGACTCAGTGTATTTTCCATCTCAAATATTGTAGTTTTTATCTCTTTAAATTTAGTTTGGGTCTTTTAAAATATCTTCTATATTTCTACTTAACTTTTTGATTATATGGAATGCAGTTATGATAACTATCTTAATGTCTTTATTTACTAATTCTATCATCTATTTCAGCTCTTGTTTGCTTTACACAAGCTTATTTTTCTTTTCATTATTTGTTGTATTTTATTATGTCTCTTCATACCTTGTAATGTTTGGCTGGATGTCAGATATTATGAATTTTACCTTTTAGGATGCTGGGTATTTTGCATTTCTATAAATATTGTTGAGCTTTGTTCTAGATTGTAGTTAAGTTATTTGGAAGTAGTTTGATCTTTTAGGGACTTGCCTTTAAGATTTATCAGTCAAGATAAGAGCAGTGTTCAGTATGGAGCTAATTATTCCCTACTACTGAGGGAAGATCCTTCTGATTACACTCCTCAATACTGTATGAATCATGAGGTTTTCGTGTCTGGCTGGTGGGTGCAGGAACCATTCCAAACCCTGTGTGGGCACCATTACTTCTAATCTTTTATGGTAGTGCTTTTCCCAGCCTTGTGTAGTTTTTTCTTGTTTTTGTTTTTGTTTTTTAACACATATGCACTAATCAATATCAGCTGAATAATTGAGGGGGAACTTCTATGGATCTCTAGAGTTTTCTCTCTGTGCAGCTCTTTCATCTCCAGTCCTCTGTTCTGCAAACTAAAACTGCCTGGTTCTCTCTAGACTCTCACCTCTGTCTCCTCAACTTATGGAGTTGGCCAGGCTCCACTTGCATTTCCCCTCTCACAGTAAGCTGGGGAAGTCATAGACTTCAACTACTTTTATCTTCATCTTTCAAGGCTCATTATTTTTCATTGCCTGATATATAGTGTCTTGAAAAATCGTTTCATATATTTTGTATATTTTTCATACAGTTGTTTCAAGTGGGAGAGTAAATCCAGTCCTTGTTATTCCATGTTGGTTGGAAACAAAAGACTGATTCTGTTAGTTTCATTTTTAATGACTTATTAAATTAAATGTGTATGTCATTAATTGTTTTCTTCCAAAAATAAAGATCACTAAGTCTATGTGTTTGCCTCTGTATTTTGCTTTCACTGAATCCCCTATATTTTATTTTGTGTTTTTATTATTTTAATAAATTAATTTTCAAAGATTGAGGTTCAATGTGTTTTTTAATATCCTAGTTTTATTGGTTTCTTTTTTTTCACTTTTTTATTTTTTTTCTTTTATAGAGACGGCATCTCGGTCTTGCTCAGGCTGGTCTTGAGCTCCTGAACTCAAATGATCCTCCCGCCTCGGCCTCCCAGAGTGCTAGGATTACAGGCATGAGCCACCACATCTGGCCTGGTTTCTGATCAAATAATGTGACTTGAAATTTTCTCCTTCTTTACGTTTTAGAGATGTTCTTTGTTGCTTAAGATAATTAAGGTCAGATCTTACTAGCATTTCATGAATCTTTACACTGAGTATAAACTTTAGTTTTTGTTAACATATTCAAGTCCAAGTTAACTTTTTAAAGTATTGTATATATTTCTTACTCATTGATTTATCTTCAGAACTTCTATATACATTGTCATAAATTTCTGAACCTTGTATTGGAAATTTGTTCATTGTTTCTCCATTTCTCACATACATAATACCTCTATCCATCATAAGACATGTGATTTGTGTATAGTTACCTCACTCAAAGCTCTGATTGGCTTAAGCCAGTCAGTATATGCAGTCCCCCAGGCAATAGTGATTGGTTGAAGGAAGAGTGATTCAGGTCAATTTGAAGTAGTACAATATCTGCCAAAAAGGACTCTTTCTCTTCCCTTTAGTAGCATAGATCAGGGTTATGAGACTTGCAATTGCTGCAGTGATTTTGTGGCTATAAGGCAAGAGTCTGGATTTGATAGATATGTAGAAGTTTTAGTACAGAGTTTGACTATAAAAAACATTATAGAATATAGAGTAGAAAGATGAAGACAAATGCATGTAGGTGATATCATTTTATCCAATTGATCAAGTTTTGCCTGAAGCAGTCCACCTCCAAGTTTTTCAGTAATTAGAGGCAATAGATTTCTTTCCTTTCTTTTTTTTTCTTAAGTGCATTTGAATTGGGCTTTTTGTCACTTGCAACAAAAAGTATCTGGATATAGACCCTGACTGATGATTTCAATCAAGATTATTATGCTCGGAGTGGGCAAAACAGGTGAGCAGTACCCATTACAAAAAGATAATGGCTGCCTGGGGTTTATGATACATTATACACACTCTAATACTCATGTGTTTTATAGATATACAATTTCTTCAGACCCTTGTTTAGTCTTCTGCCTTCTTTTAAAATGACAAAAAAGCCTTCATCATCTGGTTTCTAAAACCATTACCAGAAGAGAAGCTGCAAATGAGGAAAGGGAACAGATACCATTATAAGCAGACTCTCTGATGACAGAGGAAAGTCATAGCGAATTTTCTTACAGCCAGGAGGAGACAGAAAGAATTCATAAAGCACAGTAGTCTAGTAGGGACAAACACTGTGATTCGGTTAAATAAACCCTGAATTCATTAGGATGACTCTGATTTATCAGGAACAGTAAAATTATATTTAATATATTTTAAACATTGTCTACATTTAGTATATTAATTTTAAATACACACATAGTAATAAGAGTTGAAACCAAATGAGGGTTCTGCATAATCAATATTTCACTGATTGTGAATTTTTTTTAAATAATAGTTTTTTCCTTAGATTCTTTAAAGGGTAAGAATAAAAAAGAAAACTCCATGGTCATATGACTATGACTAGGCAAATTCCTTAAATAATTTTTATAATACTGCCATTCTGTCTATTTTCTTATAACTTTGCCCTTGTTTCATTTTCTCTTTAGATTTGCAGGGAATATCACAGGCTTCCTTTCCTTAGTGAAAAGAAAAAAAAACAAAAACATAAAATATTCCCAATAAAACCATTTCTCAAAGGAAAAAGAAGGGGTATATTTTGCCTTGAAAAATACTTAAGAAAGGAAGTGCTTCGGAGTTGAATTTGAAAGGCACTTTTCAAAGAGATGCTGTAATAGCAGGTTGCATGGTTTTTTTTAAAAAGTTTTATTTTATTTTATTTTTGGGTCAATCCCACTTAGAACACCATAGCAGCCGAATACCCTATTGAATATTCATTACTTCACAAGTAGTCTGGCTTTTGCTGAATCCTAGGAGAAAATTATCTAGGATAAAAAGAAACCATTTCTATTTTTCCTTTATCCTACCAGTTGCCTTATATTTGTTTGTTTCTCCCATGGAAAAGTTTATATTCTTTCTCAAAGAGCTGATCTCAGTTCTTAAGAACTATCTTTAAAAGAAGAGATGCTGTATATCAGTCATAATTTCAACTGTCATTCAGGTACTTGGATTTCTAACATAAGAGGATGGTAGAGAAACATTTTAAATCTAAGTTATAGAAATCATGTGCATATTTTGGAAAAGTTAATTGGAAATAAGCCTATTAGTGATTTAAAAAAGCCTCAGAATGCCATCAAATGTTTTAAAGCAAAGGGGAAAGAGTCAAATGGGTTTCCATTGAATCTCTAAAGGACACCATTGGTCGTGCTCTTTGTTTCCAGTATCTGTCTAAAAAGAGGCTAATCTAATAATCAAATACCCTTTTTTCATTTTAATAATATACCATAAAGGGAATCCTGTTAATGTAATGGTTTTTCTTTCTCCTGGATATAGATCTGATTAATACATCTGTGGTTGAAAGTATAGTCAGTTTTCCCAGGAATTTGAATGGCTTTCCTTTGCTTTTGGTGGTAGTGGATCAAGTTAGTGGCCTTTTGTTCTTCAGGGTATTTTTTCTAAAGAAACTGAGAAGATTTGAAGGAATTCATTCCTCAATTCCGTAGACGTTTCAATAGTATGAGGATACTGATAAGGTCACTCACAAAATTGTTTATTCCTTAGGTTGGTCTATTTGTTTGGCTGTGTGTAAATATAACTATGGAACCATTATTTTAGAACATAAATTTCAGTTTGTTTTAAATCAATGTTATGTGTAGATGTGATCTCACCTAGGTTTTGACCTCTACGTACTGACCCATGTTATGAAATATAAGATATAATTTGTAGGTTTAGGTAGTGTGTCATTTCAATTACCAGGCAATTAAAAGAAAAGGATCTCTGTCATTTCCATTTGTAAAAATGTTCAAAAACTTTGTGTGTGTATATATGTGCAAATATCTGTATTAGGGTTCTCCACAGAAAGAAACAGAACCAATAGGATGTATCTGTCTATCTATCTATATCTATCTATCCATATCTATATCTATCTATCTATCTATCTATTTAATGTATTCACACACACCCCTACATACGGTGAGGGGAGATTATTTTAAGGATTGGCTCACATAATTGTGAAGGCTGCAAGTCTGAAATTTGTAGGGTAGGCTGGGAGGCAGGAAATTCAGGCAGGAGTTGATACTGCAATCTTGAGGCAGAATTTCTTCTTGATGGGAAACTTCATTTTCCTTAAGGCCTTCCAGCTGATTGGATGAGGCCCTGTTTCTGATTAGGTTCAAGTTTATGCAAGATTTTCATGGTTGTATTAGCATATTTAAGGTATGTTTCCTATCTCCAAATTTGTGAAACAATAGCTTACTAGAGCCTCATAGGCAAGGGCTATTTGGAAATTGTCCTTCCCTATTTGGACTCCCTTGATTTTGCTCTTTTGCCTGATAGCTCTCGCAAGGACTTCCAATACTATGTTGAAAAGTAATGGGAACAGTGGGCAGCCCAATGGGTACTTATCACAGAAGAAAACACCTCACATGTCCAAACAAGTTTATTCTCTTTGTCTTTTATGCTCTTTTCAGTACCAGAGACGCACCATAATCAACTATAAGAATGTGATTTTTAACAAAATCATAACTAATTTAAGTATTCCATTCAAATTACTGTCCACATTAGTTAGAAATCTTCTCTTGTTCCTTTGATGATGGTAGTGGCAAAAGTAACTTTATTGATAAAAACTTTTGATTTTTTTAAATTTCAGAATATTATGGGGGAACAAATGTTTTGGTTACATGGATTGCTTTTGTACTGCTTGAGTCAAAGTTGTAAGTATGCCCATCACCCAGATAGTGTACATTGTACCACTTAGGTATGATTTCACCCATACCCTCCTCCCTCCTCCCAACTGATTGATTTCTGCTGAGTTTTATTTCCATCTGTGCACATGAGTGCTAATTGGCTAGTTCCAATTTAATAGTGAGTGCATGTCTTGATTGTTTTTCCATTCTTATAATACTTCACTTAGGAGAATGGTCTCAAGTTCCATCCAGATTGTTGCAAAAGGTATTAATTAATTTTTTTAAGGCTGAGTAGTACTCCATGGTGTACATATACCACATTTGGTTAATCTACTCATGAACTGATGAGCACTTAGGTTGTTTCCATTCCTTTGTGATTGTGAATTGTGTTTCAATAAACATTCAAGTGCAGATATCTTTTTGATAAAATGACATCTTTTCCTTTGGGTAAATACCCAGTAGTGGGATTGCTGGATCAAATGGTAAGTCGATTTTTAGTTCTTTGAGGGATCTCCATACTGTTTTCCATAGAGGTTGCTTTAGTTTGCAGTCCCACCAAGAGTGTATAAGTATTCCTTTCTCTCCACATTCACACCAGCATCTATTGTTTTGGGACTTTTTGATAAAAGCCATTCTCACTGGAGTTAGGTGATATCTCATTATGGTTTTGATTTGCATTACCCTGATGAATAGTGACATTGGGCATTTTTTAATATGTTTATTGGTCATCTGTCTATCTTCTTTTGAAAAGGTCTATTCATGTCTTTTGCCCACTTTTTAATGGGGTTGTTTGATTTTTTTCTTGCTGATTTGCTTGAGTTCCTTGTAGATTTTGGTTATTAGCACTTTATTGGATATATAGAATCTGAATATTTTCTCCCATTCTGCAAGCTGTCTATTCACTCTGTTGATTGTTTCCTTGGCTGTGCAGAATCCTTTTAATTTAATCAAGTGCCATTTACTTATTTTATTGATGCTGTCATTGCTTTTGAGGTCTTCTTCATAAATTCTTTGCCTAGGCTGATATCTAGAAGAGTTTTTCCAACATTTTCTTCTAGAATTCTTATGGTTTCATGCCTTAGGTTTACGTCTGCTATCCATCTTGAATTAATTTTTGTGAATGGGGAGAGATTTGGATCCTGTTTCAGTCTTCTACATGTGGCTATTCAATTTTCCCAGCACCACTTATTGAATAGAGATTCCTTTCCACAGCGTATATTGTTGTCTGCTTTGGCAAAGATCAGATGGCTATATGTGGATGGTTTTATATCTGGGTTCTCTGTCCTGCTCCATTGGTCTATGTCTCTATTTTTGTGCCAGTACCATGCTATTTTTGTTACTATAGCCTTGTAGCATAGCTTCATCCAGATTCATTCCTTTCACTTAAGGTTGCTTTGGCTATTTGGACTCTTTTCAGGTTCCAAATGAAGCATAGAATTATTTTTTCTAGATCTGAGAAAAACGATGTTGGGATTTTGATGGGGATTGCACAGAATCTCGAAATTACTTTGGAAAGTATGGACATTTTAACAATGTTGATTCTGTCGATCTATGAACATGATATTATTTTTCATTTGTTTACATCATCTATAATTTCCTTCCTCAGTGATTCATAGTTCCCTTTGTAGAGGTCTTTCACCTCCTTGATTATATATATTCCTAGGTATTGTATTTTCGCTATAGCTGTTGTGAAAGGTATTAAGTCTTTGATTTGATTCTCAGCTTGACTGTTGTTGGTATATAGGAATGCTACAGATTTGTGTACATTGATTTTGTAACCTGCAGCTTTGATGAATTTATTTATCAATTCCAGGAGTCCCTTTGTAGAATCTTTGGGGTTTTCAAGATATAAGATCATATCATCAGCAAAGAGTGATAGTTTGACCTCCTCTTTCCCCATTTGGATGCATTTAATTAGCTTCTCTTGCCTGGTTGCTCTGGCTAGGACTTCCAGTGCTATGTTGAATAGAAGTAGTGACAATGAGCATCCTCATCTTGTTCCAGTTCTAAGTGGGAATGCTTTCAGCTTTTCCCCATTCAATATGGTGTTAGCTGTGGGTTGTTGTATATGGCTTTTTAAATTTTGAGATACATTTCATCTATTCCTATTTTGTTAGGAGTATTTATCATAAAAGAGTGCTGAATTTTGTCAAATGCTTTTTCTGCATCTATTGAGATGATCATATGATCTTTGTTTTTGCTGCTGTTTATGTGGTGAATCACATTTATGGATTTACATATGTTGAACCATACTTGCATTCCCCAGGATGAAGCCCACTTGGTCATGGTGGATTATTTTTTTGATGTGCTGCTGAATTCCGTTTGCTAAAATTTTATTGAGAATTTTTACATCTATATGCATAAGGGATATTGCTCTGTAGTTTTCTTTTACTGTTGTGTCCTTTCCTGGCTTTGGTATCAAAGTGATAATGGCTTCATACAAAGATTCCTTCCTTCTCAATGTTATGCGATAATTTCTGCATCATGAGTACCAATTCTTCTTTGTAGGTCTGGTAAAATTTGGCTGTAGAACCATCTGGTCCAGGATTTTTTTGTTGTTGGAAGATGTTTTATTGATTCTTCACTTTCATTGCTCATTATTGATCTGTTTAGGAATTCTATTTCTTCCTGATTCAGCCTTGTGAGGTTATGCGTTTCCTGGAATTTGTCCATTTTCTCAATATTTTTGAGTTTTTGTATATAGAGATTTTTATAGTATTTACAGATATTTTGTATTTCTGTGGTGTCAGTTGTAATATCTCCTTTTTCATTTCTGATTGAGCTTATTTGGGTCCTTTCTTTTCTATTTCTAGTTATTCTGGTGAGAGGTCTATCAATTTTGTTTATCTTTTCAAAGAACTAACTTTTTGTTTCATTAACCTTCTATATTACACTTTTGTTTTCTATTTAATTTAGTTCTGTTCTTACCTAAGGTATTTCCTTTCTTCTGCTGGGTTTGGGTTTGGTTTGCTCTTCCTTATCCAGTTCCTTGAGGTGGTTCTTTAGATTGTTGATTTGTGATCTTTCTGTCTTTTTGATGTAGGCATTTAAGGACATGAATTTTCCCCTTAGGACTATTTTTGCTGAATACCATAGATTTTGATAACTTGCATCCCCTCTGTCATTTAATTTGAGGAAACTTTTGATTTCCATCTTAATTTCCTCCTTGACCCAATAATCATTCAGCAGTAGGTTGTTTAATTTCCATGACTTTGTGTAGAATTGAGTGTTTCTGTTGGAGTTGATTTCTAATTTTATTCCACTGTGATCTTAGAAGATACACAGTATAATTTCTGCTTTTTTGAATTTGTTGAGACATGCTTTGTGGCCTAAGATGTGAACAATCTTAGAGAATGTTCCATGTGCTGATGAGAAGAATGTATATTCAGTAGTTTGGGGGTAGAATGTTCTGCAAATGCTTGTTAGGCCCATTTGCTCTAGAGTCCTGTTTAAGTCCAGTGTTTCTTTATTTATTTTATGCTTTGAGGATCTGTCTAGTTCTCTCAGTAGGATGTTGAAGTCCCCAGCTGTTATGATGCTGCTGTTTATCACCTGGTTTAGATCTAGTAGAGTTTGCTTTATGAATCTGAATGCACCTGTGTTAAACGCATTAATATTTAGGATTGTTATGTCTTCTTTTTGTATTGCTCTATTTACCGTTATATAATGACCATCTTTCTCTTTCTTTTCTATTGTTGATTTGAAGTCTATGTTATCTGATATGAGAATGGCTATGCCAGCTTTCTTTTGATTTTCCATTTGCATTGATTTTTTTTCCCATCCCTTCACCTGAGTCTGAACAAGTCCTTGTGGGTTATGTGTATTTCCTGGAGACAGGAGATACTTGACTTTTATTTTATTTTATCTATTCTTCCATCCTATGTCACTTGAGTGGGGAATTCTATCCATTGACATTTATTGAAATAATTTTTAAGTGGGTTGCATTTCCATTCATCCTCTTGGGTAGTAGCTTATTGCTTTGGTTTACCTCTTGAGCCATTATTTTACACAGGCTCTGAACTTTAGCTTTTGTATGAGTTTACACTGGTGAGTGTCTATTGTGCTGATCAATGTACAATGCAGATCTGAGTACTTTCTGCAGGGCAGTTCTGATCTTGACAAATTCCCTCAGTGTTTGCTCATGTGAAAAAGTCTTTATTTCTCCCTCATATAAAAAACTTAGTTTTTCAGTATAAAACATTCTAGGATGTCCATTATTGTGTTTAATAAGACTGAAGATGGGGTCCCAATCCCTTCTGGTTTGTAAAGTGTCAGTTGAGAATTCTGAAGTTAGCATAATGGGTTTTTCATTGTAAGTCACCTGATGTTTTCACCTTACAGCTCACAGGAGTTCCTCCTTCATATTAACTTTGGCCAGTCTATGTGTTATGGTGATTGAGTCTCTGCAACGAATCTCCCAGGTATTTGTTGAGCTTCTTGTATCTGGATATCTAAATTTCCAGCCAGATCAGGGAAGTTGTCCTCAATTATTCCCTCAAATATGTTTTCCAACTCATGTGTGTTTTCTTCTTCACCCTCAGGGATGCCTATGATTCTTATGTTTGGTCTCTTTACATAATCCCATATTTCTTATAGGCTTTGTTCATTCCTCTTATTTCTCTGTTCTTTACCTCTGACTGACTTTTTCATTTTTAGGTTGTTGTCTTCAAGCTCTGAGATTCTTTCTTCTGTCTATTCTAGTCTATTCTTTAAACTTTCCACTGTGTTTTGTATTTCCTTGAGTGAATTTGTCATTTCCAGAAGTTATGTTTGATTTTTTAAAAAATATAATTTGATTTTGATTTCTTTAGTAAATTTTTCATTCATTCCCTGTTTTTTTTTTTTTGTAGTTTCTTTGTGTTGTTTTCCATTTTCTCTTTTTATTTTGTTGAACTTCCTTTTACTCTATATTTGGAATTCTTTATCTGTCATTTCAGTATTTTTGTTTTGGTTGGTATCCATTAGTAAAGAGTTGTTGTTTGGGGCTATCTTTCACTCTGATATTTCATAATTCCAGAGTTCTTTCAGTGATTTCTTCTCATCTGGCTTCTTAATCTAGTCCTGTGGGTACTTGTCCTGGCTTGCGGGCCTGTCCCTGGGTCCCTGAAGATCAATCCCTACTGTGCCATGGAGAAGAATGCTG
Source organism: Eulemur rufifrons (assembly GCF_041146395.1). Taxonomy (NCBI): domain Eukaryota; kingdom Metazoa; phylum Chordata; class Mammalia; order Primates; family Lemuridae; genus Eulemur; species Eulemur rufifrons. The sequence continues at coordinate 72,305,047 of NC_091012.1, forward strand.
GTCCTGAGTTGCTTATGTGGTGTTTGAGCAGGCTTGTTGATTCTCTCAGGTTGCCTCTGCTCTGCTGACTTCACCTCTTCCCAGCAGTGTGAATTGTGTTGGGTCCCCCAGCTTAATCTCTGAGATGGCTGGGGGTACTTGTGAGTAAGAATCAGCTACGCTCTGTTTGCTTGAGTAGGAAGATGCTATCAGCAGCTATAGAGTTGTTCTCCATGTCATTGATTGATGTTTGTGTGAAAGAGCCTGCTGCCAATATGTTCTTTTGTGCCCATGGTGGCCTCTGGTTCCCCATGTGGAGTACTTGAGTGTCCCACACTTTAAAAAGGACCCTTTCACTCCTGGGGGTTGCTTGATCGCTACCATTACTGAGGTTGGGGAACGAACAAGGCCATTTGTGGCTAGGTTGCAGGAACCTGAAAGGCTTTGCAAAGCCTTGGTGTGGCTCAGAAGTTGCTTTCTGGCCACTAGGAAGAGCTGGTTGTAAGAGAGTCAGGACAAGCTCTCTAAACTGGGAAGTCTATTATTGGGGGAGGGGCCTGAACACTTGAATCCTAAGGCCCCTGCCTGGAATCTTTCCACCCTTATTCAGTAGCACAGTTTTTCTGCAAGAATGGTTGGGCGCTCTCCTATATCGCTGCTCCTTGGACCTCCACAGCACCCTCCCATCAGTTCAGTCTACATGTGCTCCCTCACCACCTGAGTCCAGCTGTCAAACCTCCACCCGGTCTGTATGTCTGACCCACTAGCATGCCTCTCTGAAATGCCGGTGGGCAGGGATTTCCCAAATTGTGCATTCTTGTTCCACTACAAGTCCTCACAGGAAGAGGTGTGGGCCCCTCTCTCTGTGGGGATGTCAGCCAGGAGCATGCATCCACCAGAGGGAAGTAACTGCTCATGAACTTCTCAGTACTAACTGCTATTCCTGTTGTAATGAGTTGGAGGAGGGACCACAACACCTGGACAGCTTGGGTGCCTGAGGCCTGAGTGTGAGGTATTTCATTGTCATGGAGCCAGGGGCTAGGCTATTCCTCTCCAAATGCCACAGTTCTCCAGCTAGGGAGTGGACACACTCCCAGATCCCCGTTCCTCAGCATACCACCACACTCTGTCATTGGATATGACTGTGTGGGCTTTCTTGCCACCCAAGTCCAGCTCCCAGACTTCCCCCCTGCATGCCCCTGAGCCCCTCTTATGTCCACGGGGAATCTAGAGTGGCTTGCTTATCTGACCCACCAGCCTGCAACCCGGTGAAACACGGGCAGACAGGGAGTTTCCAAATTGTGCACCTCTGTTGCACCACAAGTTCTCAAGGTAAGAGGAGTGGGCCTCACTCTCTGTGGAGACCTCAGCCTGGAGTGCACACCCACTGGAAATAAACTGCCATTCGTGAACTTCTGGTTTCAGCTCCTGGTCATTCCAGCTCAAACTGCTTTCTTGGTTGAGGTAGTTAGGGGAGATGCAGGGGAGGAAGTGTATGGATGGAAGAAAGCCGGAACTCTGGCCTCTTGTGGCACTCTCCCTCAGGGAGTACCACATGGACTGCCCAAACTCCCGGGGCTCGCTAGTTCACCCCACTACTCCTTACTTGCCACTGCACTTGTGCCCATGGAGGGTGGAAAATCCTTCCATAAACTTAGTGGCCCACTGTTCACCAAAGGCATGTAGGAGGGAGAGGGGAATCCCCCCTTACCCTTTCACTGGGCTCCAAGCCTCTCTGGGTTTGATCCTTGCTGATATCTTCTCCTCTTTATCTTCCTCCTTCTCAGCTTCACAATTTATCTCTGTGGGGTCCCCAGCCATCTCTGTCATATCTCTCTGTGATCCACACCTGAGCTGAGACTCTTCTCCCCTCTCCTAAATCTGATATCCTACCAAAACTTTTGATATTTAAAAGTCATTCTTCTGAGGATCATCTCATTTTGGATTGTAGGTTGTCCAATAGATATGCCACTTAATATGACCAAAGACAAAATTAATTAACATCCAAGAGATTTGCACAATCTCAGGCTGTTTATAGTTAGTAGCTAGATGGGGAAATAATGAATTTTTTGCTCCCTGATTACATTTAATAAGTAACTAAAAATTCAAATAATTAAAAGATATAGATGATATTCCAAAATAACTTTCCCTTTGCTTCTCCTTAACCAAAAGGTACTAACCTCTAAAATGTGTCAGGAATGCTTTCTCATAAGGCTAATAAATGAAATTTGAAGAAAAAAAAATTCAATAATAATGTTAAAGCTTATTGAGTGCATGCAATTGCCTTCAGGAAAGATGCTACCAAATTGTCCCAAACATGTACAAGATTTAAATTTTAAGAACTTTAGGGGAAAAAATCACCTTTACTAATCCATTTTAATGTTTAAAAGTTCTAAAAATGCAGGTATACTGCAGATACCTGTTGTGATCAATTAGTTCTGATGGTATTTTACCAGAAAGTGCTTGTTTTCATGAATAATCAACAAATCCAGAAACGCTTTTCTTTGAAGCTGTTAAGCCATGCCCCATTTTTAGAGTTAGTATTTCAGAAGATTATGCTACAGACATTCTGAAGTTGCATATCTAACGTCATGATTGTTAGACTGACTCTATAGGACATCCCAAATCAATAGTGACCTTTAGTATAATTTCATACAATCTAAGTAAGGAAACAACATTTACCTGACAAGTGGTTGGAAAGAAGATGCTTGGTTATATTGGTGCACTTTGTCTTTTAGATAGTGTATCCATTAGTGACACAGACATAACACAGATACCTTTACAGTGTGATGCATGATAGTGTAAAATTTTGTGTAATATGGTTTCATCTTAGGTCCTGATTTTAAAAAAGTCAACAGAAGTTACAGTCTCCTTTTTAACATTTCACTTCACAAGTAGTTGGTTTTTTTTTTTTTTTTTTTTTTTGTATTTCAACATATTATGGCTGTCCAAAAGTTTAGGTTACGTATATTGCCCTTGTCCTCCCTCCCCCTCCAACTCAGAGCTTTAAACGTGTCCATCCCCTAGACAGTGCACATCGCACTCATTATGTATGTATACACCTATCCCCTCCCCACCCCCACATCTGCCTGACACCCGATTAATGTTATTCCTAAATGTGCTGTTAGGTGATGATCAGTGAAACCAATTTGATGGTGAGTACATGTGGTGCTTATTTTTCCATTCTTGGGATACTTCACTTAGTACAATGAGTTCCAGCTCTATCCAGGAAAATACAAGAGGTTCTATGTCACCATTGTTTCTTATAGCTGAGTAGTACTCCATGGTATACATATACCACATTTTATTAATCCACTCATGTACTGATGGACACTTGGGTGGTTTCCACATCTTTGCAATTGTGAATTGTGCTGCTATAAACATTCAAGTGCAGATGTCTTTGCTATTGAATGTCTTTTGTTCTTTTGGGTAGATGTCCAGGAATGGGATTGCTGGATGAAATGGTAGGTCGACTTGTATCTGTTTAAGGTATCTCTATATTGCTTTCCACAGAGGTTGCACTAGTTTGCAGTCCCACCAGGAGTGTATGAGTGTTCTTGTCTCTCCACATCCACACCAACATTTATTGTTTTGGGACTTTTTGATAAAGGCCATTCTCACTGGAGTTAAGTGATATCTCATTGTGGTTTTGATTTGCATTTCCCTGATGATTAGAGATGTTGAACACTTTTTCATATGTTTGTTGGCCATTCTTCTGTCTTCTTTTGAAAAATTTCTATTCACGTCCTTTGCCCATTTTTTGATAGGGTTGTTTGATTTTGTCTTGCTGATTTTCCTGAGTTCTAAATAGATTCTAGTTATCTGCCCTTTATCAGATGTGTAGCATGTGAAAATTTTTTCCATTCTGTAGGTTGTCTGTTTGCTCTCATGACAGTTTCTTTGGCTGTGTAGAAGCTTTTTAATTTAAGCAGGTCCCATTTATATATTTTTGTTGTTGCTGTGATTGCCTTTGGGGTCTTCCTCATAAATTCTTTGCCTAGGCCAATGTTTATAAGAGTTTTCCCCACATTTTATTCTAGAATTCTAATAATTTCATACCTTAGGTTTAAGTCTGTTAACCACCATGATTTGATTTTTGTGAGAGGTGAAAGGTGTGAGTCTTGTTTCAGTCTTCTACATGTGGCTATCCGGTTTTCCCAGCACCATTTATTGAATAAGGAATCCTTTTCCCAGTGTATGTTTTTGTCTGCTTTGTCAAAGAGTAGTTGGCTATATGAGGATGGTTTTATATCTGGATTCTCGCTGATTTAATAACCACAGCATTGTGTATAGTTTGAAGTCTGGTAAATTAATACCTCCCATTTTGTTCTTATTGCCTAAAATTGCTTTTACTAAACGGGGTCTTTTCTGGTTCCATACAAAGCATAAAATTATTTTTTTACATCTGTGAAAAATGATATTGGTAATTTAATAGGGATTGCATTGAATCTGTAGATCACTTCGGGTGGTATAGACATTTTAACAATGTTGATTCTGCCACTCCACGAGCATGGTATCATTTTCCACCTGTTTACATGCTCTGCTATCACTTTCTTCAGTGTTTCATAGTTCTCCCTGTAGAGGTCTTTTACCTCCTTAGTTAAATATATTCCTAGTTACTTTATTTTCTTTGTTGCTATTGTGAAGGATATTGAGTCTTTGGTTTGGTTCTCAGTTTGACTGTTATTAGCATATATGAATGCTTCTGATTTGTGTGTATTGATTTTGTATCCTGAGACTTTACTGAATTCATTTATCAGTCCCAGGAGTCTCTTGGTTGAATCCTTGGGGTTTTATATATATAATATCATATCATCAGCAAAGAGTGAGAATTTGATCTCCTCCCCCTATTTGGATACCCTTGATTCTGCTCTCTTGCCTGATTTCTCTCACAAGGACTTCCAGCACTATGTTGAATAGCAGTGGGAACAGTCGGCAACTGTGTCTGGTTCCAGTTCTAAGTGGGAAGGCTTTCAATTTTTCCCCATTCAGTATGATGTCGGCTGTGGGTTTGTCATATATGGCTTGTGTGATTTTTAGGTAGGCCCCATCTATGCCTATTTTGTTAAGCATTCTTATCATAAAAGGTTGTTGAATTTTGTCAAATGCTTTTTCTGCATCTATTGAGACGATCATATGGTCTTTGTTTTTGCTTCTATTTATGTGGTGGATTACATTCATAGATTTGCATATGTTGAACTATCCCTGCATCTCTGGGATGAAGCCCACTTGGTCATGATGGATTATTTTCTTGATAAGCACCTGGATTCGATTTACTAGGATTTTATTGAGAATTTTTGCAGCTATATTCATAAGGGATATTGGTCTGTAGTTTTCCTTTTTTGTTGCGTCCTTTCCGGGTTTTGGTATCAGGGTTATGTTGGCTTCATTAAATATGTTGAGGAGGATTCTGTCGTTCTTGATATTGTGGAATAACTTTTGTAGGATATGCACCAATTCTTCTTGGTAGGTGTGGTAAAATCCAGGTGTGAAACCATCTGGTCCGGGGCTTTTCTTTTTGGGAAGGTTTTTTATTGCTGTTTTGATTTCTGTTCTTGATATTGGTCTGTTCAGGAATTCTATTTCTTCCTGGTTGAGCCTAAGGAGGCTGTTTGTTTCTAAAAATGTGTCCATTTCCTCCACATTTTGCAGTTTGTGTGCATAAAGGTTTTTGTAGAATTCATAGATAATCTCTTTTATCTCCGTGATATCAGTTGTAATTTTTCCTTTCATGTTCCTGATGGAACTTATTAGAGATTTTTCTTTTCTACTCTTAGTCTAGCCAAAGGTGTGTCAATTTTGTTTATCTTTTCAAAGAACCAACTTTTTGTTTTATTAATCTCCCATATGGTTTTCCTGTTGGCCATTTCATTTAGTTCTTATTTAATCTTATTAATTTCACTCCTTCTCCTGGGTTTGGGGTCGGTCTGTTCTTCTTTCTCTAGCTCTTTGAGTCTATTCATTAGGTTATCTATTTGTAAATTTTCTGTCTTTTGGATATAGGCTTTTATGGAAATAAACTTTTCCCTCAGGTCTGCTTTAGCTGTGTCCAACAGATTTTGATAACTTTTGTCTCCTTTGTCATTTAGTTAAAAAAAGCTTCATTTCTGTCTTGATTTCCTCATTTATAAAATAATCATTCAGGAGAAGGTTGTTTAGCTTTGATGACTTTGGGTAGAAATGAGAATTTCTGTTAGGGTTAATTTTGCTGTGATCTGAGAAGATGCATGGTATAATTTCTATTTTTAAAAATTTTTTAAGATGTGCTTTATGTCTTAGGATATGGTAAATCTTAGAGACTGTCCCATGAGCTGATGAGAAGAACGTATGTTCAGTGGATTTTGGATAGAATGTCCTGTAAATGTCTGTCAGGCCCATTTGTTCTAACCTTCTATTTAAGTCCATTATTTCTTTGTTTATTTTCTGTTTGGAGGATCTGTCTTGTGCTGTCAGCGGGGTGTTGAAGTCTCCTGCTATTATGGTGTTGCTGTTTATCATTTGGTTTAGATCAAGTAGGGTTTGCTTTATGAATCTGGGTGCATCTAAGTTGGGTGCATACATATTAAGTATAGTTATGTCTTCTTGTTGAACTGTACCCTTCACCATTATACAGTGACCATCTTTGTCTTTCATTACTTTTGTTGATTTAAAAAATAAGTTATCTGAAATTAAAACTGCCATGCTCACCTTCTTTTGGCTTCCATTTTCTTGAAATATCGATTTCCACCCCTTTATTTTCAGTCTAAATGCAGTCTTTGCTTATCTTAGAATGTCTTAATTTCTCCTTCATATACAAAACTTAGCTTTGATGGGTACAAAATTCTAGGCTGGGCATTATTCTGTTTCAGAAGAGTGAGAATGTGGCCCCAGTCTCTTCTTGCTTGTAAGGTTTCAGTTGAGAAATCTGGGGTTATTCAAATGGGCTTTCCTTTGTATGTTACTTGTTTCTTTCACCTTACAGCTCAAAGAAGGACCGCCTTAGTGGATATTTTGGTCAGTCTGATGACTATGTGACGTGGTGTCTTCCTATTTGCAATGAATCTTCCAAGGGTCCTTTGGGCTTCTTGTACCTGTATATCTAGATTTTTAGCAAGGCCTGGGAAATTTTCCTCAATTATGTCTTCAAATAGCTTATCCAACCCTTGTGTATTATCTTCTTTATCCTCAGGAATGCCCATAACTCTCACTTTAAACTTCTTCATATAATCCCACATTTCTTGCATTCTTTGGTCTTTTCTCTTATTTCTTTGCTCTATCTCTATGACTGACTTATTTAATTGGAAGGCATTATCTTCAATCTCTGAGATTCTTTCTTCTGTTTGATCTACCCTGCTCTTGTGGCTTTCCACTGTGTTTTGTAGTTCCCTGAATAAATTCTTCATTTCCAGGAGTTCGGTTTGATTTTTATTTAATATTTTTTTTTTTTTTTTTTTTTTTTTTGAGACAGAGTCTCACTCTGTTGCCCAGGCTAGAGTGAGTGCCGTGGCGTTAGCCTAGCTCACAGCAACCTCAAACTCCTGAGCTCAAGCGATCCTCCTGTCTCAGCCTCCCGAGTAGCTGGGACTACAGGCATGCACCACCATGCCCGGCTAATTTTTTCTATATATATATTTTTAGCTGTCCATATAATTTCTTTCTATTTTTAGTAGAGATGGGGTCTCGCTCTTGCTCAGGCTGGTCTCGAACTCCTGAGCTCAAACGATCCGCCCACCTCGGCCTCCCAGAGTGCTAGGATTACAGGCGTGAGCCACCGCGCCCGGCCTTTATTTAATATTTTGATTTCTTTAGTGAATTTTTCTTCCAAGTCCTGGGGTTTTTTTTGTGGTTTCTTTGTGTTGGTTATCCATTTTTTTCTTTAACATCATTGAGTTTTCTTACGATCCTTGTTTGAAATTCATCTTTTGTCATTTTAGTGTTCTGAATTTGGTTAATGTCCATTGCTAGAGAGCTGGTGTTCCTCTTTAGGGGTGTGCTTTCCATTTGATTCTTCATACTTCCAGAGTTCTTTTGCTGATTCCTTCCCATCTGGATCAGCTGTTGCTTCTTACTTTTAGATTTTTGTTTGGATAATGACACACCCTGTTTAGTCTCTGAGCCAGTAGGTGGTGTTTGTGGGTGAGATTTGACCACATTCTGTATGATGAGTCAGTAGATGCAGTAAAAGGGTGTGCAGAATGACCTCCCTGTCAGTAGGTGGTGCTTGTTGGTAGGAGCAGTCTGCAGTGTTGTTTTGGGGTCCTGTAACAAGCTCTTGTTCCTCTGGAGAGGCACTGTAGTGCCTTACATGGTGGGTGGGGCCATAGGACTTCCAGGTGTGTCCTTATTCTGCACCTCAGTGGGGGCAGGTCAGGGAGTGAGTCTGGGCAGAGCTGGGTTGGGTGAGCCTGCCCTCAAGCTCCACAGATGCTGTTAGCAGGGGTCAAAGGTCTGTTCTTTGCCTCTGGGCAAAGCTGCCAGGGAGGGGCTGGAATGGCCCCTCTCAGCAGAAAAGTCTGCGTGTGGGGGTGGGGCTGTCTGAGACCTACAGTCTAGAGTAGGCCTTGCTCCTTTCCACCCTCCCCTATTCTGCAGTTTCTCTGGGGCCTCTGCCAGCAGGCAGGACCTCAAGCCAGTGGATCTACCCTGGCTGTCATGCAGGCCAGGAGGTTCCCTGCCCAGGACTGCAGCCTGGTCTGGGTGCATAGCCTTCCTGTGAGAGGAGGGTTGCCCCTCAAGCATGCTGATCGCCCTTGAAGGCACACACACTCAGTAGGGTCGTTCACAAATATCCCTTCTGTGCTCTAGGGCAATATGATTGAGGCCTGAGTGTACAGCATCTGGTCTTTAGGCCTGTCCCCTGGGCCCTGGAGATCAATCCCTGACCCTTTCAGGGACAGAAGTGCTGGTCTCAAGTCACCCATGGGGTGCCCAAGCTGGATCAATGTCTCTCCACCTCGGGATTTGCCCCAATCCCCTGGAGTCACCAGGCAAGCAGCACCTGGGAGGGCTGGCGGGTAGAGAGCTCACAACCTGAGTACCCCTCAGTTTGCTGTAGGTCCCCCAAAGAAAAGGTCCCATTCCCTGCAGATGCCTCCGGGTGGTGGCTAAATTGTCTCTCTCAGCAGCGGCTGGTAGGGAAAGGGGAGGGGAGAATGAAGCAATGTGGCGCCTGCCGATCGGCTCGGGTCTGCGGACAGGGAGGTGCCCCGAGGGAGATGGGAGCCTGGTGCCCTGTCCGCAAGAGGCTCATAGCTCACTGGCGGTGGCCGTCTCTGGGCTGGTGTGGGCAGGTGTCTCCACTCAGGAGCCCACCCGCAGTCCAAAACGCAAGGGAGGGGAAATGTAACTGCTCCACCTACCCTTGTTGCTGGTCTCTGAGGCTCTCGGGGGAGCCTTTTTCCTTCCAGTTCTCCTCTGCAACTTCTTCCTGTGGAGTCTGCTGTAGTTTCAGGTTCCTTTCCTTCGGACCCTCATCTGATCTATGTTTGTCTGCCTGTTTATTTATTTATTTTTTTTTTACTTTCCTCTAAAATCTGTCTTTCTTGCAGAGACACTCTGGGTGGTGGTTTTTCTTGTCTGCCATCTTGCCCCTCTTTACATGTCATTTGATTTCATGCATGCTACTCATAAAAACAAGGCTATAGTGAGGATTCAGAATCTAAAATATTTTTTTTTGAGACAGAGTCTCAGTATGTTGCCCAGGCTAGAGTGCCCTGGTGTCAGCCCAGCTCACAGCAATCTCAAACTCCTGGGCTCAAGCAATCCTCCTGCCTCAGCCTCCTGAGTAGCTGGGACTACAGGCATGTACCACCATGGCCGGCTAATTTTTTCTATATATTTTTAGTTGTCCAGCTAATTTCTGTCTGTTTTTTATTTTTTAGTAGAGATGGGGTCTTGCTCTTGCTCAGTATAGTCTCGAACTCTTGTGCTCAATTGATCCACCCGCCTTGGCCTCTCAGAGTGCTAGGATTACAGGCATGAGCCACCACACGGCCAGAATCTAGAGTATTAATGACTGTGATAAATACAGATTGAGAAGTGGCAATAGAAAAATTAAACTACTTTCAGAAAATTGTGCAACTGTACTCAGCAAAAGAAAAATAAAATCACCAACACAAGTGTTCACCAAGGTGCCATCTATGATTCGTGTACCTCTATAGAACCTTGCCCTATGCTATCTAGAAGATTAATGCATCAAATATATCCTTGTGATTTAAGACAGTAAGAGAAATTTGTTCAGGCTTTTAGTACGTATTTGCACAGACAATATTCTGAAAAACAAAAGGAAAAGTAATTAATTTTCAATTGATTTACAAAGCCTGTGTATACATACTAAAGGAAAAAATATTATTACCAAGTTATTGACCTGATGTGCTATAATTAGAAACAATCTAAATTAAGTTATTTCTTAAACTAGAAATGCGTTCAGGATCACAAAGCTAGGATACAATGTGTTTTCCTATGTTATGATAAACATTCTGATAAACTAGCTTCTATATTTAATATAAATGGAGACAAAATAAAATAATTCCAAATCTCATAAATGCTCCAGAGATTTTCAAGGAGATAGGAAGGTGGGTTTGTTCATTTTCAGGTATGCTGTTCTTGGCATTGGGAAGAATTCAAATGAGTTTTGCCTCATTCTGTGATATAGATTATGCTGACTGTTGTGCCGATTGCATTTTTGGTCTTTGTGGTATAAAAATATATTTTATACAGTAAATAATAAAAATGTTCTGAATTGATTCATAGAACAGCAGCAATTCATGAAATTCTTGTACTACTAAATGGTCCACTCCACTACCTAATGAACTGGGCTTTTCTTGACTGATCCTGCAAAGGAGGCATTGCTTATTGTTTGATGTCACCTGGGAGAGCAATTTGATTTTCAAGGTCACTAAGTTTAAATTTACTCAGATTTTATAAACTGAAATGACATCATTCTGATATCTGTGCTGTGTGTAGCAGAATTGGAATACTGCAAAATTATAAAGTGGGTGAGGTTAATCTTCAGTTGCCTGCTATCTCCTTGTTCAGAACCCCTTTCTCCTTTTCTCGCACCATTCTAAGACTCAAAGGACTTATATCTAATGGTGGAGGAGATATTTCTGGGCTTCAGAGATGGCCATGTGCCACTTACTACTTCACTGAGAAAAGCTCACTGCTTCTAGAGTGAAAATTCTCTGAGAAAAATCATTACAGGTAGTTTCACTTTGAAGTAATGTATGTTATCATTATTTGTATAAGTCACTCTAACACACTGGATAATTTACAAAATATAGAAATCGCACTTCTTTTTAGCATATAAAAGTACCTGAGACAAAAACCACTCAGAGAGACACACCCATTATGTTATTAGTGTGAGTGGGTTAAGCACACAGATAAGATCATTGGTTAATGATGTGCACTCCAAATACACAAACCTCTGTGTGGTTAAGCAATGACCCTCCTTAGTTACCATTAGAAATAAAGCTTACATGACTTGCAGAATAGCCAATGAGTTACAAGATGATTCCAAACTTAAAAACCAGAGTGAGTCTTTAAAAATCCCTACAGTAAAACAAGTAACACAGGCATCTATGCGGCAATGACTCCATTTCTTGAAGCCATAGGAAACCTTTGTTGTATGCAATCTTTCATAGTTAGTCAGAGCCAGGATAACTTGAACTGCATTTGGTAAAGCTTTTGATACTGCCCTCAGCAGTTAAAACATTTTGGCCTATTTCCTATTCATTTTTGGTCCTTGTAGGCATCTCCCATTCAGAGAGGTTTTTCTGTATGAATATTCATGCCTTCTACCCGTTTCCCCTGTTCTTTCAACTGATGTCTTATTAGTTGACATAATGAAAAGAGCGAATTGCCTAATCAAGCTTTTTATAGTACTAAAAACTGGGGAAAGATTTTTTAAATTATATGCACATAATGCATGTCATCAAAATCAGTGGCATTGTTAATGAGAATGAGCTCACAACACAGTCACTTGAAGAGAGGAGCTATCCCCCCCACTCTTGGCTTGATCATCATACAGAATAGAGAAACAAAGATATGCAGACCATCAACATCTGTAAAGTGAAATTTCCAAATTTATAATGGAATTAATGCTTTCATAGCTATAAATATCAAAATGTACCTCCGCATATGCTAACTCATACTTTTTGACAACAAGCTGTGCTGAAAGGCAGTTGATATTGCAGGCAAGAACTGTGGGCAGAGGGGTTGCAATTTGTTTATTGTTTTCTGATGCACAGCCATGGGCCATATGGTCAGGGTCTTCATGGAAACAAATTGTCCATAATTTTCTTCCAGCATGAGGACAGGGTAGTAAAAGGATTTCAGAGCTGCAGAACAACCTCAACAAAATCTGTTAATTATACAGATTGTGGGGAGGTTGATAAAATCTACCACCCATCTCATCTTCTGTCTATGCATATCTCAGAGTCAGTTATGTATATTATTGCACTTAGTATATCAGAGATATGTTATTCTATCTTCTCTAGCAATGAGATATTTCCTCCTCCATCAAGGTAAGGACTGAGTAGTACATCTCCTTCTCTTTCCCTGAGCCAAAGAAACCAACTTAGATGCATAGTCAAACTTCCTACAGTTGTTTCTCAAAAATCTCAGGACTCAAGAGTATATGTGTTTTTCTACCACAATAGATTTATGTTTTCACATTTGTTTCCTTTTGATATTGTAGTTGTATGTTGCTAGTGTCAACAATTCAGAGCTTTACCCTGGAAACTCTACTTGTAATAACATTTTGTTTAAAAAAAAATCCTTTCTAATTCAATAACTAAGTGCACATCATGATAATGGAAGTTTATAAGAAAAGTTATTATAGACAAAGGAAATATGGAAATATCAAAGCAACAGTTGCTTTGCACATGGTTAAAAATATATACAGGCATACCTCAGAGATAATGGGGCTCAGTTCCAGACTACCACAACAAAGTGAGTCACAAAAATATTTTTGTTTCTCAGTGCACATAAAGTTATGTTTACACCATACAGTAGTCTATTAAGTGTGCAATAGCATTATTCTAAAAAGCAATGTATATAACTTAATTTTAAAAATCCTTTATTGCTGAAAAATGCTGACAATCATCTGAGCCTTTAGCAAGTCATAATCCTTTTGCTGGTGGAGGGCCTTGCCTCAATATTGATAGCTGCTGACTGATCAGGATGGTGGTTGCTGAAGGTTAGGGTGGCTGTGGAAATTTCTTAAAATAAGATGACAATGAAGTTTTCCATGTAGATTGACTCTTCCTTTCACAAAAGATTTCTCTGTAGCATGCAATGCTACTCAATAGCATTTTACTCACAGTAGAATTTGTTACAAAATTGGAGTCAATCCTCTCAAACCTAGGTGCTGCTTTAGCAATTAATTTTATGTAATATTCTAAATCCTTTGTTGTCATTTTAACAATATTCACAGAGTTTTCACCAGGAGTAGATCCCATATCAAAAAACTGCTTTCTTTGCTCATCCATAAAAAGCAACTCTTCATCCATTCAAATTTTGTCATGAGATTTTAGGAATTCAGTCAAATCTTCAGGATCCATTTTTAAATCCAGTTTTCTTGCTATTTCTATGACATCTGCAGTTACTTCCTCCACTGGTCTTGAACCCCTAAAATTTATCCATGAAGATTGAAATCAACTTCTTCCAAACTCCTGTTACTGTTCATATTTTGACCTCCTCTCATATATCACAAATGTTCTTAATAGCATTTAAAATGGCAGATCCTTTTTAGAAGGTTTCCAATTAACTTTACCCAGATTCATCAGAAGAATCATTATCTATGGCAGGCATAGCCTTATGAAATATATTTCTTTTTTTTTTATTTCATCTTATTATGGGGGATACAGAATTTCAGGTTACATACGTTGCCAATATTTCTTAAATAATAAGACTTGAAAGTAGAAATTACTCCTTTATTCATGGGCAGCAGAATGTATGTTGTATTAGCAGGCATGAAAACAACATTAATATCCTTGTACATCTCCATCAGAGCTCTTGGGTGACTAGGTGCATTGTCAATGAGCAGGAATATTTTTAAAGGAATATTTTTTTCTGAGCAGTAGTTCTCAACAGTGAGCTTAAAATATTCAGTAAACTACATTATAAACAGATGTGCTATCATCCAGGCTTTGTTGTTCCTTTTATAGAGAACAGGCAGAGTAGATTTGGCATAACTCTTAAGGGCCCTAGGATTTTCAGAATGCCCAATGAACGTTGGCTTCAACTTAAAATCACCAGCTGCTTTAGCCCCTTAGAGGAAAGTCAGCCTGTCCTTTGAAGCTTTGAAACCAGGCAAGATGGCATCTTTTTCCAATAGAAGGCTGCTTCATCTACACTGAAAATCTGTTGTTTAGTGTAGCCACTCTCATCAATGATCTTAGCTGGATCTTCTGGATAACTTGGTGCAGCTTCTCCGTTAGCACTTGCTGCTTCACCTTGCACTTTTATGCTATGGAAATGACTTCTTTCCTTAATCCTCAAGAACCAACAACCTCTGCTAGCTTCCAATTTTTCTTTTGCAACTTCCTCACCTTTTAGCCTTCATAGAATTAAAGAGAATTAGCTCCTTGCTCTAGATTAGGCTTTGGCTTAAAGGAATGTTGTAGCTGGTTTGATTGTCTATCCAGACCACTAAAACTTTCTCCATATCAGCAATAAGGCTATTTCACCTTCTTATTCATGTGTTCACTGAGATAGCACTTTTAATTTCCTTCAAGAACTTTTGCTTTGCATTCACAACTTGGCTAACTGTTTGGCACAAGAGGCCTAGCTTTTGGCCCGTTTTGGGCTTGACATACACCTTCCTCACTAAGCTTAATCATTTCTAGCTTCTGGTTTAAAGTGAGAAATGTGCGACTTTTCTTTTCACTTGAACACTTAGAGGCCATTGTAGGGTTATTAATTGGCCTAATTTCAATATTGTTTCAGGGAATAGAGTGACCTGAGGAGAGGAAGAGAGATGGGGGAAGGACCAATTGGTGGAGCAGTCAGAACACACATTAATTTATTAAGTTCACCATCTTATATGGGTATGGTTTCTGGCACCCCACAACAATTACAATTGTAACATCAAAGATCACTGATCGTGGATAGAATAATAATGCAAAAGCTTGAAATATTGGGTGAGTTATCAAAATGTGACCCAGAGACATGAAGTGAGGATATGCTGTTGGAAAATTGGCACTAATAGACTTGTTTGATGCAGGGTTGCTAAAAATGTTCAATTTATAAAAAAAAAAATGCAAAATCTGTGAAGTGTAATAAAGTGAAGCACAATAAAATGAGGTAAGTCTGTATATTATGGAGATCAAGTGCTTTAATAAGAAATGTGATGTCCTTAATTTTGAGAGATAATAGTGATCTACAATCTGTAGGTACTCAGATTTGAGTTCTTTAGTCAGAAGCAGGACGAGAGTGTGTGCAAAATCATTTCCATTACTTGTGTCTTATGACCTGTGGCACACAGTTGCAAGCCAGCCAACTAATTAGGGGTAACATATTATTAGGACATGAAATGAAACTGACTGGCCAATATGGGAATTTGCCCTATGATGTGTATCTTCTTAGTACCATGCTCTAAGCAATGCAGCAAATAAGCTCTAACTCAAAGTAGAAATAGAGTATGTTTTATCTAAATTGCCTACGATTATTCACTATTGCCATGATTGCAATTCTGAAGTTCTGGTTCTAGTGAGTGAAAAAGCAATGGAATTAAATATTTTAAGAGACACAAAAGAGTTTTTTTTCTTTCTTTTTTTTTTTTTTTGAGACAGAATCTCGCTTTGTTGCCCGGGCTAGGGCGAGTGCCCTGGCATCAGCCTAGCTCACAGCAACCTCAAACTCCTGGGCTTAAGCGATCCTACTGCCTCAGCCTCCCGAGTAGCTGGGACTACAGGCATGTGCCACCATGCCCAGCTAATTTTTTCTATATATATTTTTAGTTGGCCAAATAATTTATTTCTATTTTTAGTAGAGACAGAGTCTCACTCTTGCTCAGGCTGGTCTCGAACTCCTGACCTCGAGCGATCCACCCGCTTCGGCCTCCCAGAGTGCTAGGATTACAGGCATGAGCCACCGCGCCCGGCCGAGTTTTTTTCTTAATGTAAAGTAAAGCAAAAGGTAAAACAACATGTAACACCTTTGATTTTTGTGGTACTCCAGAAATGATTTGAAATAAAAATCACTAAATTGGCTGAAAATGGATCTGATTTAATTGTTTGTAAATGCAAAGTATTGGGACAGTTGTCTTGACTTGACTTGAATAGCGTTAAGTTAAACATACCTTTAAGCTCTTACACTGCAGCAGAAATTCTATAGTCTTATAATCACTGCTGCCATTCCCTCTGAAAGACCACCCACATTTGGTAATAGCATGTGTTCCAAGTAAAAGGATGTATGGATTTTCCTCTTTCTTTAACTTGGTCTTAAAAGGATTTGAATGGTAATTTTAACTAGTAAATTGTTACAACACATTTTATATCACCAGTCACATTTGTGTACTATTTAAATTTGTGATGAAAAAATCTGCATATACTGGGATCTGGCTGAAATACAGTATACTTATCTAGACCACTTAGGTTTGATAACATGAGTTTAATAGCTCAATCTCACAAGAATGATTTTCTGTGAGATTTCCAGATTATACATCTTTGTTTTTAGTTGTATATCCTGTAGGATCTACCTATATTGTACAATTCATCTTGGTTTTACCTGGCATAAACATGCAATTTCTAGAACTGTGCTTTTAATAACCACCTCTGATACGAACACATCCCTGCATCTGTACCTAATGCTAACAGCTAACTGATTATTAGTTAACTAGTTAATAGTTTTTACTTTTGGGGGATAAGTTATTTTTTGTAGAGAGACTATTTATGTCACCATGTTTATCTTAGATATTGGTTGGAATCCTGGATAGCAAAAATCAAGTGAGTTAATAGCAGTAGCAACCAAAAACTTATTAAAATTGTGCTATGTAGAAGACACTATTACCATTTACTGGCAATGCAGGGAAATATGTATTCATGGGAGAGGATTATAAACACCAAATTAGTGAGACATGTAAAAATATCACACAGAGGTTGGGGATTAAATTGGAACTTGCAGAAAGACAGACCTAGACAAACAGCAAAAAAATGATGACAGATCATTGAGGTACAATATTCCAATCTGAGGAAATGACAGGAGCAAAATGTGAGGTTGTTGAGAGCCTAACTTGGTACCACAAACAGTTGCTAAGGTAGGCTCTTTCATGTTGATCTTGATACTAATTACATGTGTATGCAATTCCATAAAAGCTATAGTTAATTGACTGTATGAAATTCAGACAGCTCCTTTTAAGTGAGAATTATTATTTCAGGCAAATTTCTGTTTACATGATTACCATCAATATATGAAAAGTACCCACTTATTTTGCATTGCTTGTCTCCTGGTGGGAGCAATAAAGGAGAGGAGAACTAACCTGTAGCTGTGGTTATTCTAGTTCTCTTGAATCACTGCCTAGTAGCTGCCACTGACCTCTTCTTTCTTTTCTAAAACAATCCCAGTACTTGCTTTTTGACCACTACGAATATGTACCAAAAACCCCCACAAAACTTCCACACTACTTACTGGAATAAAATATGTACAAAATAGCATAAAAACAACATATCTGCAAGTTCAAAAGGAAGGAGTAAGACATTGGGATGGGGTAGCTATCGGTGTCTGCATGAAACCTCTCTTGTCACCTCTTAATCCCCTCCACGTGTATTATGTCCTCTGTTTTCTTCCATAAATGTCTAAAATGTTGCTTTTGACTTGTTAATTCAAACAGAAAAACAGACTAGGCTTAGGCTTATTTTTTGTTTCCAGCTCCTGTGGATCTTTAACAAAATATCACCACAACAAAAATGAGTTGTGAAGTTCCCTTCTCATAATAGTGAGATTGTTACCTGTTCCCTAATGAGTGTGATTACAATCTCCCTGACCTGTGATTTCAGAAAGCATCCTCCTTTTTGTTAACAAGGCAGCGTCCTGGCTACCAAGTGCATTCAGTTTTCAACAAAAGGCCATATACTAGAGTACTGTATGTGCTGGGGCAGGGACAGAGGGTAGGCAGGTGCTCTGCTATAGTGTTCTGTAATTAGAGAACTCCATCATTTGAATTTGACTGGCCTCTCTTTCATTCCTGACAACATGAGCCATTTCAGCTGTGCGATGCCATTGCATTAAAAGGTCACGTTTTCACTGCCCGAGTGAAAAGTGAAGAATTGAAGAATTCAATTATACAAATAATCCAGACTCTGATTTTGTTTTCATTTTTGCCTAATATTACCCAGGTAATTATTTCATTGCGTTCTGACCTCAGAATATAATTACTGACAGGGAAATAAAGATGAAATATATCTTTATGGTATAAACAACTCTGCTGGCATCCTTTGTTACAGTCAGGTTTAAAATATAAAATGGATCTTTGAGGTGGAGAAAAACCTGAAATAAATACAAGCTTTTAACATGGAATGCTATTGTATTTAGTATATTATACTGTTTGTATTTGATAGGGATAATGTTTGGGAAGCTGCAATTTACATCTTCATTCTTAGCCATCACGTTCCTACCAAAAAGAAGAAACATTGAACAGCCCCTGTCTATACCCTCTGCTGCTGACTATGTAGGTGATGGGAAACTTCACTGATCTCTTCTGCGTTTGTCTCAGGATCTTCTTTTTCCTGTTTGATTTAAGCCATAAAGAACTGTTGTTGAATGCTGATGAGGCATTGGGTAAAGCCTCCAGCCAGTTTTTTTCTTTCTTTTTCTTTTTTTTCATTTTGGCTAATTTGTTTCTGAAAGTTAGACACCTGTCTTGCTTTTAATCAGGAACCTCTAAGGTCAGTTCAAACCATTTTCCATAGCTGTTTAAGATGTGCCTGTGGCTGCCTGACCAGGTGAATAGGTAAACATTTTTCAGTCATTGCTCTTGAGAATAAATCACCTTGCTTGGATGGGGCTTGGAAAGAAGTGAATCAAATGCCACAGTCTTAGCTGTAGCTGTCTCCCTGCTTTGTGGAATGTCTCTGTCCTTTGTGATGCAAATAGTAATTTATTTCTTCCCAACAGCGGGTCAGCCACAAGGATCTAGTTTCCTTCCAAGGTGGGGGAGCTGATTTAACCTGCCGTTATGCTTTTCTACAAGATTCTTATTTACAACAGTTTCTTAATGAGTTATGTCAGAGTAGCTGCTGGTATGATCCTCTTGATATCAGGGCCTGTGAAGCAGAATGGTTAATGATGCACGCCTTGCTAGTTCCAGTGGAGAACATTACAGATTGACTATAGCACAATGGACTAGATGCCAAATTCATAATAAATGGAACAGTGCCACCTTTTGGTCATAAAGTAGGAACACAAATTAGGATGGCTAAGATTTCTGCAAGTCAGAGAGGTCATTTAAAACTATTTGTGACTGATTTGGTGGTCATGCAATCTGCAAATAACAGTAATCAAATTCTTTTTACTCTCTTTTTTCTTCCTTTTTTCCCCCATTGTGGCAGCATCTATGATTTCACTATATGCATATCATATAATAATGATGCTTCAGGAGAGACTGAATTATGCTACATTGTAATTATGTTTTGCACAGGAATGAATTACACATATATTATGCAGATAATATGAAGGATACCATGGTTACCACTGCACACATGGCAACTTCTTTTGTACAGTGACAATTAATAAGAGGAAATATTTGGGAAGAATTTTGAAAGAAGGAAACTTAATTGAGCATTGCAGTATTTGTTTAGGATTGTGAGTTGGACACTGATTTTAATTAAAAAATAGCTGGGGTCTGCTTTGTTCTTTCTCTACATAGACTTTCTCATGAAACAATAAAATATCAATTAATTGAAATTAATCAAAAACACCCACATATTGAAATTCATTTTTCTGCATTTATTTTTTAATAGATTTTATTTTGTAGAGCAGTTTTAGGTTCACAGAAAAATTAAGAGGAAAGTACAAATTTCCCACATACCCGACACATGCTTAGCCTCCTCCATCTAAAAAAAAAAAAACAAACCCTTCCTCCAGAGTGGTATGTTTGTTACAATTGATAAACCTACACTGTTACATCATAATCACCCAAAATCCATAGTTTACCTTAGGGTTCTCTCTTGGTGTTGTACATTCTAAGGGTTTGGAAAATGTGTCATGTGTATACCATTATAGTATTTGTACTCAATTTTTAGAAGAAAGAGGCAAATTACAAGAAAGCAAATTGATATTAGGATTTAATCAAAAAAGAAAACCCCAAGGTATGTCCCGATAAATAGATCAATAAACAATCAATGCAATTTCCTATACCATTTATAGGTCAGTTGAATGGTGATCAATGTGCAGAATATGCAAGATCTGAATTCTAGAATTCTAAAAGAAACATAAAAATATGTTCACTGGGTACCTACTGGAAGAACAAAATATTTTTGTGATTAAAATTGTTGTATAACTCACAATCCTAAAAGAATACTGCAACACTAATTTGAATTTCCTTCTTTCAAATATCTTCCCAAATATTTCCACATATTGTCACTGTATAAAAGAAGTTTCCATGTATAATGAATTTTTTTAAAAAAAAGTTTTCAGCTTTTATTAAATTAAAAGTTTAGTCTTCATCTTAATGGTGAATTATTGAAGATAGTTTCCCTCACTCTGAAGTAGAACTTTAGGCATTTATTTCAGCAAAATTGGTAAAAGGATATTATTGAACTGTTGAACCTCTCCAGCAGCAAAGGTTGATGCTTATTCAACTAGACATAGGATAATCCTTTTTAAAGTGAGAAAGGATGAAGACTGTGTCTGGGGGTGGCCAAAAAGTTGGCCTTAATGGCTGTTATTCAAGTGCTACACCCACCTTAGCCCTTCTATGGCACTGATATATTCATTGATGACCCTTGGGCTGGCTCCTGGAGCTTTTCCACACAGCTTCTATATTTTGGTGTTATCTTTCTAGACAAAGATTGAAAATGGGCAGAATGTTTGCTTCCCCCCCCCACAAACAATCAATACTATGTAATCCACTATGTTTCCTATTGTGTCTTAGCTGCTAGAAAACAGAGGAAATGTCAGTTCCAAACAGTAGTAACTAATATATCTCAGGTACCTAAGAATATTTAGTTTCTCTAGATTTCTTTGATGATCTCTATTCTGTTTTTAGCTATAATTATCATGAATTACATTACATTTTATTTTGATAGTGTCTTAATCACCTCTTGCTGCCATAAAAAATTACCACAGACTGGGTGGCTTAAACAACAACAAAGTATTTGTTGCAGTTCTGGAGGCTGGGAGGTCTAAGATCAAGGTGCCAGTGAAGTAGATTTCATCCTGAGGCCTCTTTGGTTTGTAGGCAGTGTTCTCTTGTTGTATGCTCACATGATCTTTTCTTTGTGCATGTGGGGAGGGAGGGAGAGGGAGAGGGAGAGAGGGAGAGAGGGAGAGAGGGGGAGAGGGGGAGAGAGAGACAGAAAGAGAGACCTCTCTTGTGTCTCTTCCTATAAGGGCACTAATCTCATCATGAGGGCCCAACCCTTATGACCTCATCTAATCCTAATTACCTCTCAAAGGCCCTATCTGTAAATACCATCATATTGGGAGTTAGGGCTTCAACATATGAATTTTGGGGAGGAACAAACATTTCATCCATAGCAGATACCTTCTTCAAATCCTTTAGGAAATAAATAGGGCTCAACTATAAAACTGTAAATTAAATATCACATGTGTAAGACACTGTGTTAGGCACTAGAGAGGATAGAAATATACTTGAAATAGGGACTCTGCTTTTGAAGAGATTTTATTTTATTTATTTTATTTTATTTTATTTTGGCTTATCATCATGGGGGTACAAAAGTTCAGGCCACATACACTGCCCATGTCCCGCCCATCCCCCCGAGTCAGAACATTCAAGCGTGACCATTCCCCAGACGGTGCGCAACGCACTCATCAAGTAGGTATACACCCATCCCCTCTCTCCACCCCCCACCTCAGTCCGATACCCAATTGGTGTTATTCCCAAATGTGCACTTAGGTGATGATCAGGGAAACCAATTTGCTGGTGAGTACATGTGGTGCTTGTTTTTCCATTCTTGGAATACTTCACTTAATAGAATGGGTTCCAACTCTATCCAGGAGAACAAAAGGGACTCCATATCACCGTTATTTCTTATAGCTGAGTAATGCTCCATGGTATACATATACCACAATTTACTAATCCACTCATGAATTGATGGGCATTTGGGTTGTTTCCACATCTTTGCAATTGTGAATTGTGCTGCTATAAACATTCAGGTACAGGTGTCTTTTTTATAGAATGACTTTTGTTCCTCTGGGTAAATGCCCAATAATGGGATTGCTGGATCGAATGGTAGGTCTACTTGAATCTGTTTAAGGTATCTCCATAATGCTTTCCACAGGGGTTGCACTAGTTTGCAGTCCCACCAGCGGTGTATGAGTGTTCCTGTCTCTCCGCATCCACGCCAACATGTGTTGTTTTGGGACTTTTTGATAAAGTCCATTCTCACTGGAGTTAAATGATATGAAGAGATTTTATTTATCGTTAAAGCAAATGTAAATGCATTTCAGTCATTGATGGACCTCATATATGACAGTGGTCTCATAAGATTATAATGGAGCAGAAAAATTCCTAGTGCATAGTCATCTTGTAGCTGTTGTAGCATTATAGTGTAATTCATTACTCATGTATTTGTGGTGATGCTGCTGTAAACAAACCTTTTGTGTTGCCAGTCACATAAAATTATTACACATACAATTATGTATAGTGCATAGTACCTCATAATGATAATAAACAACTATATTACTGGCTTATATATTTACTATACTATACTTTTTATTATTTCGCAGTGTACTCCTACTTATTTAAAACAAAAGTTAACTGTAAAACAGCCTCAGGCAGGTCCTTCAGGAGGTATCCCAGACGAAGACATTGTTATCATAGGAAATGACAGCTCCATGCATGTTATTGTCCCTGAAGACCTGCCAGTGGGACAAGATATGGAGGTGGAAGACAGTGATATTGATGATCCTGACCCTCTTTAAGTTTAGGCTACTGTGTGTATATGTGTTTTAGTTTCTAACAAAAATATTTGAAAAGTAAAAAAACATTAAAAATAGAAAAAATAAAGATATAAAGAAAGAAAATGTTTTTGTACAGCTGTACAATGTGTTTTAAGCTGAGTGTGATTACCAAAGAGTCAAAGAGTGAAAAAATTTTTAAAGTTTATAAAGTAAAAATGTTACAATAAACTAAGGTTAGTGTATTATTTAAGAAAAAATGTTTTAATTGAATGTCCCCTAAATGTGCAGTGTTCATAAAGCCTACAGTATTGTACAGTATATTCTAGGCCACTCACTGACTTATCTAGAGCAACTTCCAGTCCTACAAGCTCATTCCTGATAAGTGCCCTAGATAGGTGTACCATTTTTTTATATTTTACATCATATTTTTACTGTACCTTTTCTGTGTTTAGATATACAAATACTTACCATTATGCTACAGTTGCCTGCAGTATTCAATATAGTAAGATGCTGTACAGGTTTGTAGCCTAGGAGCCGTAGGCTGTACCAGATAGCCTAGATGTGTAGTAGGCTATACCATCTAGGTTTGTGTAAGTACACTCTATGTTTGTACAATGACAAAATAGCCCAAGGATGCATTTCTCAGAATGTGTCGCTATCATTCAGTGACTCATGAATCTAAGTAGATTACATTTTGCTTCGTGGATTACATTTACTTTTCAAAATTAACATTTATAAATCATATAAGATATCCATAGTATTAAAATCAACAAAACATATTTCAAATGAAATTTTTATCTTCTATATGCATAAAATGTGTTCAATTTAATATGTTTAGATATAGAAATGTTCTTATCTTTTCTACCTTGATTGAAAATACTACAAACTACTTCCATTCATTATCTTAATGCAGTTGTAGCATATCGTTATATTTGATATATTTCACGCATAGACATATTGTATATCAAAGGTAATGAATTTTTAGTTCTGGGGAAATGTACCAAATGATGGAAATTAGGAAGATTATACACTTCTCTTCAAGTCAACATATATTTAATTAAATACAGTATTCTACTTAAGGAAACTGTCAGGGTTTAGAGACCATAAGATTTATTTTTTCTTTCTTAAGTGTCTTGAATATCCTTATGATTCTTCTGTGTGTTTTTCTTTTCCTTTCTGAAGAACGTACTTCAAAGCCTTCTTAAAAGTCACCTTTACTGTTTTCTAACGTACCATCAACAAAGAGAATGTCCTTTCCTCAAATATGTGGGGCTCCTAGGAGATACCACTAGTATATCAAACAAAAATCAAGAGCTTGCTTTTTTATCAGCATTATCAAGGCCATCCAGGAGGTGAAGAACTTGTGGCAAAGACACATGATAGGCCAAAATTTAGACTTTTTTTGCCCAATTCATTCCTCTCAGATTTCAAGGGACAAAACAATGCACCAGCAGAAACCAAATTTCCCTCTGCTTTTATCTTATTTCCTCTTCTTGAGCCATGGCTTCTGACAGCTTGGGGTACAGGTTTTCTGAGCCTTAAAATATCTGCCAGCTACCATGGTTCATTATATAGGTTCAGGGTGTGATTAAAGATCTACAAGATCTTCCTGACTCCAAATAACACCCCTAACTGGCTTGGCCTAGTACTTAACTAAAAAAGACCCTCCCTCTTGAAGTATACCCACCTGACCAGTGAAAAGTAAAATTGAATATTCTTTAACAGCCATTGAGTTTTTAATACATTGAGTTTTTCAGATTTTTTTGTATTTAAAATTTGAGAGAACACAGCAAAGGAGAGAACTGGATGCTGACTCTTGGAAGGAATTGTGTTTTTTTTTGGTACAAAATTATAATTTATTAAAGGGAAAAATTAGAAAATAAAAAATGTAAACTTATTTTAAATGGATTAATTATGAAAATTATTGTTGGGTTATTTTCTTTTTTAATCTTTTTTTATTTTCTGCCATCTGAATATTAGTCTTCAATTTTTTATTTTACCTGTGGAGAGTAATGTTGTAAAATTCATTTTAGTGGACCTCAAATGAATAAAATTGACTTAATTATTAATGGGATATAAAACACACTGTTGGTTTGTTCCTGCAAAACCTCTGGGAAGGTATTGCATGGGAGCTCTTTTAGAGGTCAAAGTACATGTGTAGGTGCAGGCCTTGGATGAGGCAGTACAGAAGGGAAGGAGAGAGAGAAGGTTTTACTAAAGACTAAGACTTCTTCACAATTTTGTCTGAGAGCCAATCTGCTCTATTCTGCTCAGTAAATCATAACTGAAGGACTGACTTTTGCAAAACTATATGCAGAAAAGGAATAGCAGGGAACCAGGCATTATGGGAGACCTCTACTACATTCTCAAATGATCTGAAAATTGTCAGATTTATTCTTAAAGTATACTAAAATGTGTGTGCTGAAAGAATTTGGTTAACTAATTATTTCTTCTAGTGTGCATTTTTATGTAGTGAAAATTACATTATGTTCTGTTGTCTTAAATTTTACTTTTCTTTGGGATAATTAATGTCTATGGCAAGCACGCTAATATTCCAAAAGTTATACAGTGACAAATGAATCTCTTAGCCCTAGTCCCCATTCTTTCTATCCCCTGTTTCCCAGAGACAACCTGTATTACCAATTTCTTGGATATTCTTCCAGAGATATTCTATATATATACAATCATATCTATGCTTGAACAATAATGGGAGCATACACTACACTCTGTTCTGTATCTTCTTTTCTAATTAAAAAATATCTTGAATATCCTTTCATTTGAATATAAATAGTGTTTTCTATTCTTATTAGCAGCTACATGTTATTCCATTTTATGGAAGTATTAAAATTTATGTAACCTATCACCAATTGAAGGGCATTTGGGTTGTTTCCAGTTTTTCTGTACTATAAACAAATTTACAAGGGATATTATTGCATGTTGATCCTTGTGTGTATGTGTAAGCATATCTCTGGATAAATTCCTAGAAATGGAATGGCTGGTTAAAAGGGTATGTATGTGCATCTTAAATGTCAATAAATATAAATCATCATTAGGTTTTAATATTGCATTAGATAATGTGGTAGACATCTGCCACTAAAGGATGACTGTGAAAATCTATTTAAGCTTAATGTTGTTCCACATTTATTAAGAAAATATTTATTGAGCATCTACTATATACCAGACATTTATGTAGGTATTAGAGAAACAGCAAAGTTTCTCTTCTCTGTTAAATTCTAGTAGAGAGCTTACATGGATGATATGCAGGGCAATTTGCACAGTTGACCTCATTTATTCTGGTCCAGGGCTTAGTAAAAGATAGATCTGGCTTCCTATATTGTTCCTATATTACATTTGCTTTTTTTCCTGGTACTACTTTTGTTGTAGGAATTAGCTTTAGGGTCAGAGGAGAAAATCCCTAGGGACATGATCAAAAATGTCCCATTTCTAGCAAGCTGGAGCCCCAGAGCAGTGACAATTAAAAGCAATTGTAAACTATACTTTCCTGATGTAAGTAATCATTCTTTATCTGAGCATTTTGTTCTAATAGTTGACCTCCTCGGGTATTGAACACCTTCCAAATTTGTCAGCTCATGATATTTACCTCAGTTATCACAGATTCATGTTCCATGTGTAAGCTAATATATTGCCCACATTGGGTTTTCAGGGAGCACAGCTGCTTCCAGTCAGCAGTAATAAAGTAATCCCTACACCCAATTATATGACCAAACAATTAGCACCAGCCTGTGTACTCAATAAATTGTTGGTTGGTTGCTGGCTCTATTCAGAAGTTGAGAATGGTAATTATGGCAGTAGCATATTTTAGCTTGTGATACAACAGGCAAGATGAGTAAGGCATTTGTTTAGAGCAGCTGGTTCTTTGGATGGGCAGTAACCCAGATGGAGTAGTTCTGAGTGACTGAGCATTAGTAAGGTTATGTACTGTTCTGGCAATAGTTATCTCTGCTTTGGGAAGATTTCAGTCAGCCATTACCAGTTAAGAACTTAGAACAAGAAACTAGAACGTAAAGAAGATGACTTTGAGTGAAGAAAGTGATTTTAAAAATGAATGAATATTCCATTGATATCAATCATGTCTTAAGGTTATTTTGGCACACCCTAGTTTTTAGAAAGTATAAGCACAACTAATTGTAAATTAGATTTATAGTAAAATTTACGGAATTAATGTACATTTCCTTTTACTCTGGCTATGAATGATGGACTATACTGACTTTTATTTTTAATGAAATAGAGTAAAAACCATATTGAAATTTGTATAATATATATTCTTAAATATGAGAAGAGGATTCGAAAATAGTTGACATAGCTGGGTGGTCCCGTTAACTCTCGTTTCTAGATATTTTGGGATAGCATCTCTGGAACACAATATGGTGCCCAGAGAATGGAGTAAACTACTTTTGTGTGCCAAGAGTTATATGTCTATTAATCACCAAATATTTCATATAAAATAGGATATTTTTGAGAGAATTTAAAATTTTTCCAAATATATATATATATACATATATATGCAAGGACAAACAAATGACTATCATAATTTTAGATTCCCCTTGTGGAATATCATATTATCCCCTGAATATATTGAGAGTTTTGATAGATTTTCTTACATCTATTGATTTATTTACATTTATTCATGACTAAATGGTCATCAATAAAGCACTGTTAGTATGACTTAAGGAGCCACAAGTCTTTATGGTCCAGTTATTTCTCAAAATGTAAATTTGAGCAACTACTTGACCATGCAGTCCATTGCTTAGTGCTGAACCATTACAATAATAGAAACAATGTGCTTGAAATTCATTGCCATGAGATCTATATTCTAGTGGTGGTCTCTTTACAAAATCAAGCATTTGCAAAAGGCTATGCAAACAAGTGATGTAAAAACTGAATGCCTCATTTAATAAGAAGTTTACTTATTTGTTCCATGAGGTAGTATAAACAAAAATAAGATAAATTTGATTAGGCCAAAAGGCCATATACAGTAAAAAAATAAGTTTCATAGGGACAAATTTGTTGTTAGCATCTTCATTCCCTGTATTCATTATATAATGCCTAGCCAAATCTAGAAATTACCATACTAAAACATTTTCCTTTCTCTCATATATACTCACTTTTTTTTTCATGTCTCCCACATAGTACCAATATTGAAGTCAGTTTTGGTAGCAATTATCATCTTTTTTTCAGTTACATAAATTCTATATTTCTCATGTCCCTGTAAAATGAGTAAGTAAAACCTTATTTGATGTTTCTCTCTGCTGCTTTTTTGGGAGGATGAGCTACTTGAATTCTCAGGTCTGTCTCTCCCAGTATCCACATCCAGCGTATTTACCACAGTCTGTAGGGCACTATCCCTATTCTGCTGGCTTTTTTGACAGTACTTGGAATTCAGGGAATTTTTTCTCCTACATTTCTTTAGTGTTTTTCATGGGAGTGTCAGATGTGGACAAATGGACTGGGATGTGTGCATGTGTGTGTGCGTGCATACACTTTTAGTGTTCCTGGAAAAGATCCAGGGAATAGGTAACATTTAGCCAATTCTCTAAATTTCTAATTCTTCAGAGGCCTGCTGATTCTGCCAGCCATGAAACCTGGCATTGAAATGTATGCCATAAGCTGCCTTGATTGCCAATATACACTCTGTCAAAACAGCACACGTGTATAATCCCACCCTTAAAAATCTCTGGAGTAAAAGAGTGAAGTATTTGAGTAACTATAATAGATGGAGTTTTTATCAATGTTGCTTAAAATATTACCTATACATTTTTTCCATGTCATTGTGTCACCAGTAGTTTTTTTTTTTATTTTTTGTTTGTTTTTCAGCTCATTAAGGGGGTACAAAAGATCAGGCTATATACATTGCCCATGCCTCCCCATCCCCCCGAGTCTGAGCTTTAGTTGTGTCCATTTCCTAGACAGTGCACATCACTCTCATCATGTAGGTGTGCACTCCTCCCCTCCCCCCACCCCATCCCCCCCAGAGAGAACTTCAAACGTGTCCATTCCCCAGGCAGTGCGCATCGCACTCATCAAGTAGGTATACACCCATCCTGTGGAGATACCTTAAACAGATTCAAGTAGACCTACCATTCGATCCAGCAATCCCATTACTGGGCATCTACCCAGAAGAACAAAAGTCATTCTAAAAAAAAGACACCAGTAGTTTTTTAAAGTACTTAATAACCCCAAAGAATTAGTATCCTTTTCCACAAATCCTTACTTATCAAACATTTTTCCCTTAAATCAGTAAAAAGTCTTAGAGCAATAATTTCTAAAAAGCAGAGTAATTTCTAGGTGTCTGTTGATTCCTTTTTAGAGTTGTTACTATTTGTGTATAACATATATATCACAAATGAGGTATACCAATCAGGGTAAGTTTGACAAAGCTATACATCAAAACAGTAAAATAATTTTTAGAAATATTGAGAATGATAGCAAGATCCGTAATTTTTAACTCCAAATAGCATATTTTCTTCACTAAAAAAGCTATACAAAATTTCAATATTGACAATGAATTTTATTGGTATATGTATGCAAATGTCTAATGATTTTGTACATATCTAATCCTTTTTAAATCTCCCATTTGGTTCCTAACTGTAGTCTCCAATCCTGGGGCTGTGGACCCCAACCAGTCCACGGCCTGTTAGAGACTCCGCAGCACCACCCCCGCCCCCGCCCCCGCCCCCGGCCATGGAAAAATTGTCTTCCATGAAACTTAGGAACTGGGGGGCTGCACATCAGGAGGTGAGTGAAGCTTCGTCTGTATTTATAGCTTCTCCCCATCGTTCTCATCACTGCCTGAGCACCGCCTCACTCCCCAGCCCCCACATCCATGGAAAAATTATCTTCCATGAAACAGTTCCCTGGTGCCAAAAAAGTAGGGGACCACTGTGAGAAGAGAAACTTCAGACACAATTTTAATCCACATAGAAATTTGATTATAGAAATATTCCAGAGAATTTACCACTAATTATAAATTTATATCTGAATTCCAATAAGTTTCCTTTCCCAAATCAGAACTATGTTTTTCTAACCTTTGCAGGTATTGCTTTCATATTCAGGACAACTGACTCTAATTTACAAGATTCTAGTCAGTACAGTTCATTGCTTCTGTGGTCATACTGTCTGTTGCTTATTATTTTCTTCTCAGTGAAACAACACATGGTCTTTTTAACTACCTGGCAAAGGCAAATTCAATGGGTTTCTAGTTTTGTGCCAAGATTGTACTGCTTTTCTTAGGTTGACAGTCAGCTTTGGCATTTGGCTGTTCTCCAGGTATGTTTTTGATAGACACTGCTTCACATGAAAGAGAAAGGATATCATTACACCACATCAATATATGATGGCAAACTGCCCCAGAAATTTTGTTTAGCCGCTAAGAATAGCTGCTAAGTTGAGATTTGATCTTTTACTGCTTATAACATTCATTAGAAAATGAGAAATTCCATTGTTTAAAAAATTATTAAATACCAAGAATATACAAAAGAATATTTACAAATTATATGTAAGATATAATGAACTATAATGAACACTTCTTTCATCCACCCAATTTAAGATTAAAAAAAAAAACATTGACATTACCTTTTAAGTCCTCTGTGTGCCCTACTCTTTCCCACCTCTCATTGAGGTAGTCTCATCCTGAATTTTGTGTTTGTTTTCTTGCTTTTCTTTATACTTTCACTACATACCTTTCTATCCCTATGCAATCATCTCTATGTAAAAGAGATTATATTGTAGGCATTCTTTTGTGGCCTTTTTGTGCTTTGTTTTTAAGATAAATTATTATGTTCTTTGGACTATTTATGTTGTTTCATGAAGTTGTAATTCATTATTATTTGCTGCTGTGTAGAAAATTCCAGTATGTGACTGCTCAAGAATGTATATATTAATTCTACTACTTACGGGCATTTGCATTATTTTAATTCTTTTCATACTATTGCAAATGGTGCTTCTATGAACACTCACGTAGCTATGTTGGTGCACATTTGCAAGAGTTTACCCAGTGTATATACCTGGAAGTGCAATTGCTGGGTCATAGGGTGTATACAACTTCAACTTTACTAAATAATGCCATTTCTTTTTCAAAATGGTTTTGTACGTGTGTTCCAGTTGCTCAGCGCATCTATTGTAACACTTATTGTCAGACTTAAATCTTTTCCAATATGGTAGGTATGAAATGGTATCACATTTGTGTGAGTTTTGCATTTCCCTTAATATTGAGGTTGCTCTTCTATATGCTTATTGGCCATTTATGCTTCGTCTTCTGTGAAGTGACTGACCAAGGTTTTTGTCCATTTATCTATTAAGTTTTGTATTTTTCTTATTGATTTTTAAATTACACTGCAAACACTATCCTTTGTCAATTATGTATGGCAAATGTTTTCTCTCAGGTTGTGATTTGGTTTTTCATTTTATAACATGTTTCAATGAACAGAAGATTTAAATTTAAGCATAGTCTAATTTGATACTCTTTTCTTTTATTTACTTTTTCTTTCTTTTCTTTTCTTTCTTTCTTTTTTTTTTTTTTGAGATAGGGTCTCACTCTGTTGCCCAGGCTGCAGGGCAGTGGTGTGATCATAGCTCACTGCAACCTCCAACTCCCAGGCTCAAATGATCCTCCTGCCTCAGCCTCCTGAGTAGCTAGGACTATAGGTGTGCACCACCACACCCAGCTGATTTTTTAATATTTTTGTAGAGACAAGGGTCTCATTATGTTGCCGAGACTGGTCTCCAACTCCTGGCCTTAAGCAATCCTCCCACCTAGGCTTCCCAAAGTGCTGGGATTACAGACGTGACCCACTGTGTCTGGCCTCTTTTATGTTTTTTGGTTTATGGGTTTTGTTTAATGAATTATTCTCTAAGTTCACAAAGATATTTTTCTACACCATTTTCTAAAAGTTTACATTGGTGCTTTGTACATTTACGTTTTTTAATCTATGTGAACTTTTGCTTGTTTTTCAAACAAAAGGTAAGATTCAGTTCCCACACGGAGAGCAAGTTTTTGCAGAACTATTGAGATGTTCATCCTTTCCCCACTGATCTGCAGTGCCAGTTCTGTCATAAATCAAGTGTTAATATATGTATTGGTCTCTTTCTGGGCACTTAATTCTATTTCATTAATTAATCTGTCCATCTCTCTGCCAATACTAAATTGTCTTAATTATTATAGCTTTGTAAAAGCATTTGATAAATGGTATTCTTGGTCTTTTGTACTTCCATATATATTTTAGAATTATATTGTCAACTTACAAACACACACACACCATCCATGTTGAGATTTTCGTTGGTATAAAATTGAATCTATATTTTAATTTGAACTAGATTGACATTAATATAACTCCTTTTTTTCATTTACTTTTTTTTTTGTTTTTCAGCTCATTATGGGGGTACAAAAGTTCAGGCTATATATATTACCCATGCCTCCCCATCCCCCCGAGTCTGAGCTTCAATTGTGTCCATTCCCTAGACAGTGCACATCACACTCATCATGTAGGTGTGCACCCATCCCCTCCCCCCACCCCATCCCCCCCAGTTAGAACTTCAATCGTGTCCATTCCCCAGGCAGTGCGCATCGCACTCATCAAGTAGGTATACACTCATCCCTTCCACCCAGCCCCGACCTCTGTCCGATACCTAATTGGTGTTATTCCCAAATGTGCACTCAGGGAAACCAGTTTGCTGGTGAGTACATGTGGTGCTTATTTTTCCATTCTTGGGATACTTCACTTAATAGAATGGGTTCCAACTCTCTCCAGGATAACCAAAGAGATGCCATATCGCCATTATTTCTAATAGCTGAGTAATATTCCATGGTATACATATACCACATTTTGCTAATCCATTCATGAATTGATGGGCATTTGGGTTGTTTCCACATCTTTGAGATTGTGAATTGTGCTGCTATAAACATTCGGGTGCAAGTGTCTTTTTTATAGAATGACTTTTGTTCTTCTGGGTAGATGCCCAATAATGGGATTGCTGGATCGAATGGTAGGTCTACTTGAATCTGTTTAAGGTATCTCCACATTGCTTTCCACAGAGGTTGCACTAGTTTACAGTCCCACCAGCAGTGTATGAATGTACCTGTCTCTCCACATCCACGCCAACATGTATAGTTTTGGGACTTTTTGATAAAGGCCATTCTCACTGGAGTTAAGTGATATCTCATTGTGGTTTTGATTTGCATTTCCCTGATTATTAGAGATGTTGAACACTTTTTCATATGTTTGCTAGCCATTTTTATATCTTCTTTTGAAAAATTTCTATTCATGTCCTTTGTCCACTTTTTGATAGGGTTCTTCGATTTTTTCTTACTGATTTTCCAGAGTTCTAAATAGATTCTTGACAAAGCAGATAAAAACATACTCTGGGGAAAATATTCCTTATTTAATAAATGGTGCTGGGAAAACTGGATATCCACATGTAGAAGACTAAAACAGGACACACAGCTCTCACATCTCACAAAAATCAAATCACGGTGGTTAACAGACTTAAACCTTAGGTCAGAAACTATTAGAATTCTAGAAGAAAACGTAGGAAAGACTCTTACAGACATTAGCCTAGGCAAAGAATTTATGAAGAAGACCCCTAAGGCAATCACAGCAACAACAAAAATAAATAAATGGGACCTGATCAAATTAAAAAGCTTCTGCACAGCCAAAGAAACAGTCATGAGGGTAAACAGACAACCTACAGAATGGGAAAAAATTTTCTCATACTACACATCAGATAAAGGACTGATAACAAGAATCTTTTTTTTTTTTTTTTTTTTTTTGACAGAGTCTCACTCTGTTGCCTGGGCTAGAGTGCCGTGGCGTCAGCCTAGCTCACAGCAACCTCACACTCCTGGGCTCAAACAATCCTGCTGCCTCAGCCTCCTGAGTAGCTGGGACTACAGGCATGCACCACCATGCCCAGCTAATTTTTCTATATATTTTTAGTTGTCCAGCTAATTTATTTCTATTTTTAGTAGAGATGGGGTCTTGCACTTGCTCAGTATGATCTTGAACTCTTGTGCTCAAACGATCCACCTGCCTTGGCCTCCCGGAGTGCTAGGATTACAGGGGTGAGCCACCGTGCCTGGCCCTGACATTATTACTATAATATTGAGTCTTCCAATCTGTGGCTATAGTGCATTTCTCAATTTATTTAGGTGTTGAAGCTATTTTTCTAAAATTTTATGATTACCTCCATAAAATTTTTGCAATTTATTTGATGTTTTTGATACTGCTGTTTAAGTTACTCTTGCATTTTCTAACAATTTTTTGCTGAGATATAGAAATACAATTGATTGGGGTATTTGGTTTTATGTTCCACAATCTTGCCAAGTTGTCTTATTTGAATTGTTTACCTGTAGATTAGTTTGGGTTTCTATAAAGATAATCTTATCACTTGTTAATAATGGCCATTTTACCTCTTTATTTTCAATCATTATTCCCCACCTCTCCTTTTATTCTTGCCTCATGTGCTGGCCAGGACTTCTTGTAAAATGTTGGGTAGCATTTTTTAAAGCATTTGTCATTGCTTATTTCTGATCTTAGAGAGAATAATTTTGCTATTTTGCCATTGAGTACCATGTTTGTTGAAGGAGTTTCTCAAAATACCTTATACCAACATGAAGTTTCCTTCTATTTTAGTTTGCTGAGTTTTATTTTGAATTTTTATCCAATACTTTTTTCTGCAGCTCTTGAGATGATATTTTTCTCTTTAAATTGTTAACATGGTGAATTATCGTATTTGATACCTCTTGGCTACACCTTATATCTTTCAGGCCACTTTTTCTTCTACATGTTGTGGGGGCAGGTAAGGCAATCAGCTTTGTGCAGGTGTAACCTGACAGCTCTCACCTCAAATGAACTTACCTCTTACTTTTGGCCCAGAGGACTTCTCTGATGCCATGGTAGAATGACCTGAGTACCTGCTTGGAGATTATGCACAGACTGGAAGGGAGAAGGAGTTAA
This sequence comes from Eulemur rufifrons, assembly GCF_041146395.1. Classification (NCBI taxonomy): domain Eukaryota; kingdom Metazoa; phylum Chordata; class Mammalia; order Primates; family Lemuridae; genus Eulemur; species Eulemur rufifrons. Next base: position 72,340,062 of record NC_091012.1, read on the forward strand.
TGCCCCATGGAGCAACTAAAGTCAATCTAAAATAATTTCATTTTCTGTGCTTGGAATGGATAATTCTGGGGTTTTGTGTGCCTTTATAGATGACTCTAGATTGGTCAAAGCCAAGTTGCCTGCAGTTGAGAATGCTACATTGTATTGGCTTTCTCTCTTTCCTGTTTTCACTTTCTCCAAATAATTAATTACATGTAAATCCTTCCATGTGGGTAGAGGGCAGAGCGGGGTGTAGACTCAGGTTAAGATCATTATATTGTTTATCAAGTATTAAATCAATTTATATTCCCAGACAAGCCCAGCAGGGTCATGGTGTCTAATATTTTGTACAGTGGATCTGATTTACTGATAATTTGTTTATTATTTTTCATCAATTTCCTTTCCCTTGTAAGGCTCTCATATCGTGGTTATGCTGGTCTCAGGGAAGTGAACCTAGGATTATTCCCTCGTTTTCTATACTCTGAACTAGTTTGTGAAAAATTGAAATTATTTATTATTTCTTGATTGTTGGTAGATATCACTAATATAAACCTTTAGTCCCAAAGTTTTCACTGTGAGAATAGTTTTAACTACTGATTCCATTTGCTTAATATTTGGATACTATCTTTATTCCTGAGATACTTTTATTAACTCCTTTTATCTAAGGTTTGAATTCATAAGGATAAAGTTATTCTCATTCCTAGCATTTTGTATTTGTAACTTTCTTCTTTACTTTCTCTTTTTTCTCTTTTACCATTTAGCTTTTTATTTTTATTTATTCATTTTTGATCAATTTCATCAGGCTCTGCAAAGCAACATTTGCTTTATTTATCTCCCTTATTATCATTTGTTTTCCAGTTTATTTATGCTTTTATATTTATTTTTCCCTTACATTTCCTTAAGGTTTTTTAAAAATTCTTTTTCTAATTTCTTTAATTGGATGCTCAGCCCATTAATTTTCAGCCTTTATACTTTTCAAATACAGCCATGCATCGTTTAATCATAGGGATACATTCTGAGAAATGTATCACTAGACGATTTCATTGTGGGAACACCATAGGGTGTACTCATACAAATCTAAATGGTATAGCCTACTACACACCTATGCTATATGGTACAGGCTATTGCTTCTAAGCTAAAAACCTGTACAGCTTGTTACTATACTACTATACTGCTGAATACTGTAGGCAATTATAGCACAATGGTAAGTATTTGTGTGTCTAAACCTATGTAAACATACAAAAGGTACAGTTAAAAACATGAAATAAAAGATTAAAAAAGGTATACCTATATAGAGCACTTATCATGAATGGAGCTTGCAGGACTGGAAGTTGCTCTTGGTAAGTCAGTGAGTGGTGAATGAATGTGAAGGTCTAGGACATTGCTGTATGCTCCTGTAGACTTTATAAACTGTACACAGGCTACAAAAAATTTATTAAAAGCAAAAAAAGCTTATAGAATAAAGGTATAAAGAAAGAAAATATTTGTGTACAGCTGTACAATGTGTTGGCATTTTAAATTAAGTGTTGTTACAGGAGTTACTGTAACTTTTTTACTTTATAAACTTTTTAATTTTTAACTGTTTGACTCCTGTAACAACACTTAATTTAAAATGCCAACACATTGTACAGCTGTACACAAATATTTTCTTTCTTTATATCTTTATTCTATAAGCTTTTTTTCTATTTTTAATGTTTTTTTTTCTTTTTAAAAGACACAAACATACATTATTCTAGACCTAAACAGGGTCAGGATCATCGATATCACTATCTCCCACCTCCACACCTTGTCCCACTGGAAGGTCTTCAGGGGCAGTAACACACATAGCTATGATCTCTTATGATAACAATGCCTTCTTCTGGAATACATCCTGAAGGGCATGCCTGAAGCTGTTTTAAAGTTAACTTTTTTAAAGAATAAGTAGAGGAAACACACTCTAAAATTAAAATAGGAAGTATAGAAGAGTCTGCTAAATACATAAAACAGTAACATAGTCATTCACTATCATTATCAAGTATTATGTACTGTACATAATTGTACATGCTATCCAGGGGTGGGGAACCTGCAGCCTTAAGTCCACATGTGGCCTTATAGGTCCTTTGGTGCAGCCTTTTGACTGAATCCAAGTTTTACAGAACAAATCTTTTTATTTTTATTAATATGTTTTTGTTTATCTTTTATATTTTTATTTTATTTTAAAATGAACATATTTAAAATACTAAAGAATAAAATAAATTTGAACAAAAGAATCCTCCCAGATTGACCAGCACAATTAGAACATTAGTAAGCCATAAGGGCTACATTTTCTTTTTTCTTTTCTTTTCTTTTCTTTTTTTTTTTTTGAGATGGAGTCTGCTACACTCATGATTTAGTTCTAACTTCCCCTGCCTGCCTGGTGCCATTATCTCATGAAGCTGGTTGGTGACAGTTTATGGGGGTGGAGTACGCCAGTCTGTTATCAGCTTTTGACAATGGTGTACTGTGTTTCTGTTTAAAGTGGGATTTGTGGATAGTTGCACAGCTCAACAGTATTTTTTAATTCTGTCAGCTTAACAGCCCATAATACCAAAGAAGACCAAGAGAATGCCGAATGAAGAAAACACACAGAAAAAAAATCATTTTTTAATGAGGTTTGGGAATTGTAATATTATCTTGTTTCTGCTAAAGATAGGATGATTTGCTTGCTTTGTGATACTGCAGTATCAACAGTAAAGAAATTCAATGTTCATCAGCATTATAACACTCATAAGGACCACAAATATTTTAAATTAGAGGGAGAGGCACCAAAGGTTGTATCGCAGAAATTAAAAGATGAAAAGCAAAGGCAAAGACAATTCTTTCAAGTAGCAATAAGACCTGGAAATAATGCTGCTGAAGCAACTTATAAAGTAGCTTATATACTTGGGAAAAAACAGAAGCCATTCAGTAATGTAGAAATTGTGAAAGAATGCATTGTTGAAGTTGTAGGATTCTTAGACCTCAATAATGTTTCAAAGTACAAACAACTGCTTCTTTTGGGGAGAACCATAACTGATTGGAAGCATGAATTAGCCTTCAACTTAACAGAACAACTTCATGCAACACTTCAAAAGGAAAATACATATTATTCAATAGCCTTGAATGAATCAACTAATATTACTGACTCAACACAGGTTTTATGCTTCATTCGGGTCATAACAGAAGATTTTCTTTGCTGCAAAGAGTTACTCACTTTGGGCACTCTTGAAAACAGAACACAGGAAATAGGTATCTTCAACAACTTTCAAGATAAATGTCATGAAGTTGGACTGAATTTGGTAAATTTAGTGAGTGTATGTACCTTCCATGACAGGAAAACATGAAGGATTTATTGTACAGAAAAAAAAAAAAGTATTAACAGATTCAGATGCTCTCATTTTTTTTCATTGTTTCTTGCATCAGCAAAATCTCTATGCTAAAGCTACTATTTTAAGTGACACTTTGTAACAAGTTATAAACATTGGTAACTATATTCATGCAAATGCAACATAGTATCCTCAGTTTTGTAACATGCTGAAGTTGAATGATGAGGTATTCAGTGTGGGCTTGTGGTATCATTCTAAAGTGTGTTGGCTATCACAGGGACAGGTGTTAGCCAAAATTTTATCTCTGCAAGAACAGATAATTAAATTTTGTGAGGAAGAGAATCAGCAATGTGAATTATTGAAAGAAGATTTCTATAGGAATGCAGCATTTCTTTTGATATCATGTCAAATAAAAATGACTTCAATATTTTTTGTAAAGTTAAACTAAGTCTACATATGATATAAGGCAAAAAATCCAAGCATTGAGAAAAAAATCTATGTGTTTTCAAAACACTTTTTCAAAAGGAAATTTTGGATGAACGTTTTTCCCCAGTTAGCAAAGGTCACTGATGAGCAGGATAATATATACAAATCATTTGGAGAATATGCAGCTGTTATAGGCCTATTAATTGGAAAATACAATGAAAGGTTCACTGACTTTGACAATCATGGTGTTACACTCAAATTAGCATTTCAGCCTCACCTAGTTGATATCACCAAGGCACCTAAAGAACTATAGATGGAATTGATTAAGTTCTCAGTAGATGACATTTTAAAGTCATTGTTTGATGCTAAGAAAGATCCAATTGAAATATGGGAAAATGCAATAGAATACCCAAACCTTCAGCAACATGCCTGAAAAGTGCTTTCTTGCTTTCAACCACTTATTGCTGCAAATCTGCGTTCTCCTACCTAACCCAAATCAAGATACCCTTAAGATCACAAATGACTGATACTTATCTAGAGGATCAACTGAAACTGCTGACCTCCATGCTGCAACCGCATATTCAAATGCTTTCCAATAAAAAGCAGACACAACAGAGTCATTAAAAGGTTAGTTAACTTCAAAATTAACAAAGAGTTTTCATTTTTTGAAATTGTTAAGTACATAGTAGTTAGACCTTTACAAAATGATGTTCACTTTTAAGTATATCTAGAAGTTTCTTTAATGAGGTCTTATTTGATTACAGCTAAATTAATGCAGCCTTCCAACATGAAAAGGTTCCCCACACCTGCGCTATACTTTTATAGAACTGATAGCACAGATTATAATCTTATGAAACCACTGTCCTATATGCAGTCCATTGTTAACTGAAATGTCATTATGTGGTGCATGACTGTATAATCATTACAGAGAATAAATTTCCTTCTAAGTACTGCTTTAGATGTGTTACAGTTATCTATTGCAGCATAGAAAACTATCACAAAACTTAGGTATTTAAAATAATAATTTACTATATTTATATCCCATGATTTTGTGGATCAGGAATTCATACTAGGCATAGCAGGGATGGCATGTCTTTGCTTCATAATATCTCAGGCATCAGCTCAAACAAATGAAATGGCTGGGGACTAGAACAGCTGGGGACTAGCTGAGCCCCTCTCTCTCTCTCTTTCTCCTCTTTTCTCTCTCTTTCCCTCCCTCTTTCTTCACACTGCTAGTACTTTCTCACAGTATGGTAGCATTTGAATAGTTGGACTTCTTACATGGCTTAGGGATTTAACAGAAGCTTCCAGTCCTCCTAAAGGTCAAGCCTGAAACTAACATAGCATCACTTCCACCCTACTCTATTGATCAAAGCAACCCCAACCTATACTAGATTGATGAAGAGGAGAAATAGACCCCATGTCTCAATGGTAGAAGTCTCAAAGCATTTGGAGGCCACTTTAATCTGACACAAATTATCTCTGAAATTTTAATACATAGTATTTCATTTTTATTTAACTTAATAAATTTTCTAATTTTAACAATGATTTCTTCTTTGGCCAAAGAATTACTTAGAAGTATGTTTCTTATTTTGTAAACATATTATTTTCTAGTATAACTTCATTATTTGACTATATTATTAATTACAAGATTTGCTCTATGTGATACCAATAAATATTGTGTTTATTGAGACTTGAATTTTTACTGAGAATGTAAATTTTTTTTTCTATGAGTGTTTGAACTAATTGGTACACTGCAGTGTTTATATTTATCCATTAGGTCAGATTTGTTAATTATAGTGTTCAAATATTCTATACCCTTACTCAATCTTTTGGCTTTTCAGTTTATTAAATAATAAGAAAGAGGTTAGCTAAAAATCTCCAACCATAATTGTGGATTTGTAAATTTCTGTTTTGAGTCCATCATATTTTGTTTTATGTAATTTGAGCTGTTATTCGTACATGTATATTTAGAATTGTTATATATTCTTGGTGAATTGACCTTTTGTCATTATGTAGTTACCTCCTTTATCACTTTACCATAAAGTATAATTTATTTGATATCAATATAGCTAAACTAATTTTGTTTGAAATAGTATTTGTATTACTTTTTCTCATGATTTTACTTACACTCTTTCCCCTCTATGCTTTAGTTATATTTCTTATTAACAAACTGTAGTTAAATAGAAAAAAAATCAGATGATCCTTTTCTTTTAACAGGACCATTTAATCCATTTACATTTATTATAAGTATTGGTATATTTGGATTTATCTCCATTGTCTTATTTTATGCCTTCTATTTGCCCCACTGTTTCTATATTTGTTTTTCTCTCATTTCTTGACTTCCTTTGATTTATTTTTCCATTCTTTTTTTCCTCTATTATTTTAAGATTTGTATACTCTGGATCTATTTTTTAAATGATAAACACAGGAAATTTAACATGCCTACTTAATTTATGAATGCATAAATCAGTCAATCTCTTTAAATTCCTATAATTAATATGAGAATCGTAGAGCACATTAAGGACATTAATGTATTTTAAGTCTATATTATAACTCCATAAGATATTATTTTTATAGAGTCAATAGTTACCATTTTCTTTGCTATTCTTTCCTTCTTCTTTCTCAGGTCTTCCACCTGGGATAATTTTCCTTCTGCTTGAAGTATTTCCTTTGGCATTTGTTTTAGTGATAGTCTGTTGGTATAAATCACAATGAGTTTTGGTTAGCCTTAAATTGTCTTTATTATATTCTCATTTTTTTTTCCTTTTTTGAGACTTTAAAGTGAGTTTTAATAGAAACTTACTGGAAATTGAGCATTGAAAACTCTAATCGAAATGCTCATCATGTTTAGATTTGTTAGATCTGTTCTTCCAAATCTATAACTTCTATTTGTAGAATAATTTGGTTACCATTATTAGAGGTTGAGTCTGCTGAGCACAGAAAAAGCGAAGATTTGTAGGTTGACATCTATTTTTTTTTCTCAGCACAAAGAAAATACAAATTCACTGTCTTCAGCATTACACTGTTTCTTCTGAAAATTCAGCCATTGGTATAACTATATTTTTAATATGTGATTTGTTTTGTCTTGTCTTTTATGGATGCACTTAAGATTTTCTCTTTGTGGTATTTTTTACTTTCAATATGATGGATGTAAGGATAGATTTCTTTTTATGTAAACTCTTTGATATGTATTGTGCTTGTTGAACTGGTAGATTATAGTTTTTAAGTTATGGAAAATTCTCAGGCATTAAATCTTCAAATATTATCTCTGCCTCTTTCTCTCCTCTATTTTTGGAACTCCAATTATATGGATGGTAAAACTTTTAATGCCATATTCCATATCTCTTAAACTCTTTTAAATATTTTTCATCTCTATGTCTCTCCATGTGACATACCAATGATATCTTTAGCTTTTTCTCTCAGTTTTCTATGTTGTTAAATGTATTTAATGGTTTTTCCTATAAGTGAGATTTTTAAAATGATTAAATTGTCATATTCTGAAATTCTGCTTTGTTCTGTTTTAGATACACTTGCTACTTCCTATATTTTTAAGTTTCCCTTCTTTTTTAAACATTAAATACAGTTATTAATTACGAGGCTTATAGTTCCAATTCATGAAGTCTTCATGGGTTAATATTTTGTTGTCTATGTCTGTTGGTTCTCAGTCATGGTACTTTGTTTTCTGGTCTTCCTTTTTTGTAATGATCACAGTACTTGGATGGTCATAATGGCAGAAATAAAAGTCTTGTGAAGTCTATTGATATTTTACATGCATCGCCATTAGCATTTTAAAAGAATTTGATTCATTGATAAATAAGAGATACCTGCCTATATAAAGATGTACCTGTAGTCAATTATATGATGCACTATTCTCCTAGGATTCATTGTTTGAGAGAATGACAGAGTTATTCAAAGGCATTGGAAATAATATTTAATTGATTCTAAATCTCTTATAAATTGGTATGCTATAAAATTGGGATGTCCATTGGGTTTAAAACTTTGGAGTTAAAATATTAATAAGATACCCCTTCCCAAATTTTGGAGACTAAATTAGGTTGCTAGCTTTTGGATTTACCAAGAAAGTATACTGTTTAAAACACATGCTATCATATACTATTATCATCATTTCATATAAGAAAGAGTACATAAACTTCAAAAAAGTAGAAAAGATAAAGGACAATCCTTCTGAAAAAGAGGGACAGTGGGTGGGCCAGACGCAGTGGCTCCCACCTGTAATCCTAGCACTCTGGGAGGTCCAGGCAGGAGGATCCTTTAAGCTCAGGAGTTTGAGACCAGCCTGAGCAAGAGTGAGACCCCATCTCTATTAAAAAATAGAAAGAAATTATCTGGACAACTAAAAATATACGGAAAAATATTAGCCAAGCACGGTGGCGCATGCCTGTAGTCCCAGCTACTTGGGAGGTTGAGGAAGTAGAATTGCTTGAGCCCAGGAGTTTGAGGTTGCTATGAGCTAGGCTGATGCCATGGCACTCTAGCCCGGGCAACAGAGTGAGACATTGGCTAAAAAAAAAGAAAAAGAAAAAAAAAAGGGACAGTGGGTAAGTGGACCATATAAAATTGTGCTTTTTGTAATTTTGACACAGACCGGTAAAAAGCAGAGACCTAGTCAGAAACGTGGTCCATGAATCGGCATTTGGAATCCATTATTCTAGAAGTCAAACCTGGAAATTTCAAATTTAGATATCCAGTCTCCATAGAAATAATCACTTTACTCTGTTCAAATAATATAGACTCTATGTCTGACTCCATCTGTCTGCTGATGCATGTTAACAGTTTTAAAATTACTGGTTACAAAATGTAGCTAGATCAGAGATAATCTATTCCTTCTACTAAAAAAAATAAGAAAATAAGAAAAATCACCTGAAATTCACGCTTTAATACATACAGATCAGCAATATCCTTTCCTCTATGAAAAGTAGCCTTTTGTTTAGTGGATATCATCAATTTTCTTTTTACTTTGAGTTTTGGATACTCAGAAGCCTCAGAGTGCTGATTATAACATAAACTTACTGTCCTTATTGCATAATGCAAGATCTGGGAAAAAGGGCCCAGTCACTTCTAACATTTCCTCACCATCCCTTGTAAAAACAGAATATCTAAAGTCCTTTCTGTAGTTGTGCCTTTCCTGACCATAAAGGAAAAACACATCTTTCCTTTCTTTCATTGTCTTTGCTTCTTTCTGCACCAACAGGTAGCTGAAACCCTTCATCACAGCCTCATCTTGCTTCTCTGTCAAACATTTTTCTCTTGAGATCCTGTAACTTCTCATCTTTCTTATTTGTGGGGTGGAAAATCAGTCAGATTGTTAGTGTTTTAGCTTCTTATTTTCCCATAATCTGATAAACAGCATGCTAAGTGTTATACTAGTGATTGTCTTCTTATTGTCACTGTCCAGAGCCTCTGGCCTTGCTACCCTCACCCCCTTCCATCTTCATTCCAGGCATCTGGAAGGAAATTTGTTATGTCCTAGACTTTGAAGCCAGCCTTTGCTGACATTAGTTTTGCCTTTGTAATACAATAAAAAGTACCCCTCTACCACCTGGTGGGTAAAGACCTCATTAACTTTATTCTAATTGTACAAGTTTACTTCAGATACACTGAAATAAATGGGAACAAGAGCAGGTCCAGTGGGACTGCAATGCTCATTTGAAACCACTCTTTTATTCAATTTTTTCTAGCTGTTATTCAAACTTTTCAATGTGTGAAGTTAAATAATTATGTCAACATAGCAGAAAAGAAAAAAATAAGAGACCATGCTTTCATGTTGTACTCCAAAAGTTTTAAGTCATAAGCAAAAACTGAGTCATGTTATTTAACCCTTCCTCCTTAAATATATATTAGCCAACTGGCTTACCTTTATTAGGTAGCTTATTCATAGCATCCTTTCTTGGATTAATACAATTAGCATATGTTTGCCTAATGTAGCCTTTATCTCTTCTTGGATTGCATTGCTTCTTTTTAAGCATACAAATCTTACTCAACTTATATTTTGATCAGCCTGGTAAGTCCAAATAATCTTTGAAAATCATTAAAATAAAATGTTTTTATACAGATTAAACATATTAATTGGGATATTTAATAGTCTTTTTTCTCCTTATCAATTACAACACTAACGTGAGAGGTTTAACAATTCTCTAGATGTCTTAGATATTCTAGCAACTAGTCTATTGCTCATTCATTCAATGAATATTTGTGCTCCAGGTGCTGTTTTTTGCACATTCAACAAGACAGAACAAGGCCTTTCATTATGACACTGAGATTTTAGGGACGAGCACAGGTGAACAGCAAATATGTAATATTAATATCAGATAGAGAAAATAGCACATTAAAGCAGGGTAGGTGATAAAGACTGATGGAGATAGGGATTCATTTCAGATAGGAAGTGAGGGAAGGCCTCTTAGACAATGTATTATTTGGGGAGAAACTTGAATAAAATGAGGGAACGAACTATGCCATGATAGGGAGAGAGTTTTCAAAGTAGAGGGAACAGAAAATTCAAAGGCCCTGATGTGGGAATCAGCTTGATTTATTTGAGGACATGACAACTAACGTGGCTGGAGTGTGACAGTGAGGTGGACAGTGTTGGGGGATGAGGTAAAAGATGCAGTGGAGGTTCAGATAATGGAAAGGCTCATAAGTCATAGGAAGGATTTTAGGCTTTATTACTAGGAGACTTGTTAGGGTTTTGAAAACTTTAATATGCTATTGCACATTGTACATTGTACAATAAAAATAGGCTATCCTATAAACTTTCCTAAAGTTATGTAACCATGGATCCTTCTTCTCCCTGAATGCCTCACAGGTCTAGGCAGTAAGTGTGATCCTTGAAACTCACTTTGAGAAATATTGGACTAGATGCTTCTGAATCACTGGTTTTAGGTACAATATATGAATCACTATGACTGACTAAAGTTTAAAGTACAAAGAGCTCAATTCACATTTATATTCCCACATTCCAGCATTAGTATGAGTTCCATTTCAGTCCACTTTTCAAACTTAATTCACTTTAAATTTCCTTTGAAACAAATGAGCCAATTCATCTTAATGAGAGTTTTTGGAGGAAGAGAGACTTTGGGAAGGCAGTCTATTTAAATATTGAAAAACTTGCTATTTTTATTGAAATGCCTTTTTCCTTCCTCTTTCTACAGGCATTTTAGATTCAAGAACCATGTAATGTCTTGTTATTTTTGTATTACGAATTAAGAATTCTCTTTATGTGCTCTAGAATGATCTCTTCTTTTTCTCCTTCTTCTTTTTCCTGGCTCTTGTACAACACTTTTAATCAGGGGATAAATGAGATTTACATGTTTAAATAATTTTCTCCCTTATTCTTCTGGATCTCTTACCACCTGTGGCCAAAGTCATGATCTGACATATTTATTCAGAACTTTCATGAATATGGTGCCATGTAAGACATTATAGAGTACAACTCAATTGTGACTTTAAATAAGTCACAAGTCTTTTTTTTATCTATAGGTGTTTTATTGAAAACGGGATATACTGTATGTGAGCATACAACATTTATTAAACACTAAGTATGTGAAAGGCAGTCTCTTAGAAATGTATAGTTATAGGGAAGAGAGGCTACATTTGTTGTTTTGCATGAAAGATGTTAGCCTCCTCCCTAGCTGTGGAAAAGTAAAGAATTACTACTATCAAGCAGGTTGGAAAAAGCTACTAGGGAGGAGAAGGAAATCAATTAATCTGGTTTAAGTCCATGTTCCTAGGAGCCTCTAGAGACCATGAATTCAGAGGCTAAAGTGTATTTACAACTTCTAGAGGAGCCACAAAGTATAGTGGTTTAATTTCAGCCATGTAAAGTCTGATCACTGTGGGAAAAGCTGAAGTGACCTTAAAGGTCAGAACCTTTTAATGCATA